>NC_133336.1:5754484-6354484 GCF_042186555.1 Aquarana catesbeiana
GAGTACCTTAATATGTGAGTACCTGTGTATGTGAGTACCTGTGTATGTGAGTATCTGTGTATGTGAGTATTCTGTGTATGTGAGTACCTGTGAGTACCTGTGTATGTGAGTATCTGTGTATGTGAGTATCTGTGTATGTGAGTACCTGTGTATGTGAGTACCTGTGTATGTGAGTACCTGTGAGTACCTGTGTATGTGAGTATCTGTGTATGTGAGTACCTGTGTATGTGAGTACCTGTGTATGTGAGTACCTGTGTATGTGAGTATCTGTGTATGTGAGTATCTGTGTATGTGAGTACCTGTGTATGTGAGTACCTGTGTATGTGAGTACCTGTGAGTACCTGTGTATGTGAGTACCTGTGTATGTGAGTATCTGTGTATGTGAGTACCTGTGTATGTGAGTACCTGTGTATGTGAGTACCTGTGTATGTGAGTATCTGTGTTATGTGAGTACCTGTGTATGTGAGTACCTGTGTATGTGAGTACCTGTGTATGTGAGTATCTGTGTATGTGAGTATCTGTGTATGTGAGTATCTGTGTATGTGAGTACCTGTGTATGTGAGTACCTGTGTATGTGAGTACCTGTGAGTACTGTGTATGTACCTGGTATGTGAGTACCTGTGTATGTGAGTATCTGTGTATGTGAGTACCTGTGTATGTGAGTATCTGTGTATGTGAGACTGTATGAGTATCTGTGTATGTGAGTATCTGTGTATGTGAGTACCTGTGTATGTGAGTACCTGTGTATGTGAGTACCTGTGTATGTGAGTACTGTGTATTGAGTACCTGTGTATGTGAGTACCTGTGTATGTGAGTACCTGTGTATGTGAGTATCTGTGTATGTGAGTACCTGTGTATGTGAGTATCTGTGTATGTGAGTACCTGTGTATGTGAGTATCTGTGTATGTGAGTACCTGTGTATGTGAGTACCTGTGTATGTGAGTACCTGTGTATGTGAGTATCTGTGTATGTGAGTACCTGTGTATGTGAGTATCTGTGTATGTGAGTACCTGTGTAAGTGAGTACCTGTGTATGTGAGTACCTGTGTATGTGAGTACCTGTGTATGTGAGTATCTGTGTATGTGAGTACCTGTGTATGTGAGTATCTGTGTATGTGAGTACCTGTGTATGTGAGTACCTGTGTATGTGAGTACCTGTGTATGTGAGTACCTGTGTATGTGAGTATCTGTGTATGTGAGTACCTGTGTATGTGGTATCTGTGTAGTGAGTACCTGTGTATGTGAGTACCTGTGTATGTGAGTACCTGTGTATGTGAGTACCTGTGTATGTGAGTACCTTAATATGTGAGTACCTGTGAATACCTGTGAGTACCTTTGTATGTAAGTACCTGTGATTAGCTTTGTATGTGAGTACCTGTGAGTACCTGTGTATGTGAGTACCTTAATATGTGAGTTAGGGCTGAAACAACTAATCGATTAATCGACAACTAATCGATTATGAAAATAATCGATTACTTTTTTCATAATCGATTAATCGGCAGTAACATAATGGGGTTAAAAATAATAAAATTAGCCCTTTATAGTACAAAAAGAGCAAATAATTGCTACTGTAACTATTACTTTCACAGTTCTACAGTAAAAAAAAATGAACCCTTTACAGTAGCAATTATTTGCTTTTTTTTGTACTATAAAGGGCTCATTTTAGGTTTTTTTAACCCCATTATATTACTAAACGTCTTGGACCTGGTTCACATCTATGTGTTTTTTGGTGTGTTTTGCAGAAACACACTACAGCTCATTTAACAAGGTTTTCTATGGGACACGTTCACATCTATGCTTTTTTTCAGCCGCTGCGTATTTAGAAAGGGTCAAGGACTTTTTTTTTTTTAACGCAAAATGTTGCTTTTTTGGTTCAATATACTTCAATGGAGAAGCTGCAGAAAAGCATGTAATGCGTTTTTGCAGCAATTTGTATTTTTTAATCTGCCCGATAACAAATTGGCCAAAAAACTATTTCTCCTCTAATAGTGTATATAGAGTATATCTCTTCTCTCTGTTATTCTCAGGGTGGATTCAATATTTTGCTCCCTAACCATATAGTTGGTTGTTTATATTTATCACTGCATATAGATATTTAAAAATAAATAGCTTTTTTTAAAAAAACTTTACATATTAACTAAATTATACACCACACTCTTTGTTAAGGTTATTAACCGATTAATCGATTAATCGAAACAATAATCGACCAACTAATCGATTATGAAAATAATCGTTAGTTGCAGCCCTAATGTGAGTACCTGTGAATACCAGTGTATTTGTGACATTGTGAGTACCTGTGTATGTGAGGAGAACAAGATGGGTGAACTAGAGATACTGTTGTACGAGGAGGATTTGGATTTTGTGGGAATTTCAGAGACCTGGTTCAACAGCTCACATGATTGGCTGGCAATCATTCAAGGGCATACCCTATACCGCAAGGATAGAGAGGGTAAAAAAGGGGGAGGGGTATGCCTATATATCAAGAATTATGTACAAGCGAATGTGAGAGATGACATCACTGAGGGGGAGCTAGGGAGGAGGTGGGATCCTTATGGGTAGAGCTCCAAAGTGAGGAAACCGCACAGGGTGTGTCCGGGCCCAGGTGTGCCTGGGTGCACACCCTAATCAACCAGGGTGTCATGGCTTTTTTTCTTGCGGAGCTGCCAAAAATCTATTCCAGCGTCTCAATGGAAACTCAGACACTGGACAGGAGCAGCCGGGGGAGGGGGAGGAGAAGAAGTGCCTGGCGGACACGGAGGGCACCCCAACCCTGGTCGACTTTACCGAGAACTCAGGTTATGCTGAGGAAGGAGCCGCTGAAGAAGAGGGATTCTGGCAGTGAACTCGGTCCAGCCCGGCCCTCTCCCCCTAGAGAGCCGGACCGGCAACCTATCACATCACTCCGCACAGTGTTGAGGTGTCAGTGAAGAATTATGGGACATCGGCACTGGATCAGAGATAGAAACTCCATGATCGTCCAATGAGCATGTTATGTACAGACGTTAGGAACAGAACTTGCAAGAGACCAACAGCAAAGTCAACCACAGCAGAGAAACAACAACCTGAGGATCAGGAGGAGGGGGGAATTCTGAGCGTTCTTTGTGATTATTGTGTGTTGTGTGATATGAGGGCCGGCGCCAGAATAAGACACAGTGCCCTTCACAGGTACCCCCCCTCCTGTCATACCGCACAGGTACCCCCCTCCTGTCACACCGCACAGGTACCCCCCTCCTGTCACACCGCACAGGTACCCCCCTCCTGTCACACCGCACAGGTACCCCCCTCCTGTCACACCGCACAGGTACCCCCCTCCTGTCACACCGCACAGGTACCCCCCCTCCTGTCACACCGCACAGGTACCCCCCCTCCTGTCACACCGCACAGGTACCCCCCTCCTGTCACACTACACAGGTACCCCCCTCCTGTCACACCGCACAGGTACCCCCCTCCTGTCACACTACACAGGTACCCCCCTCCTGTCACACCGCACATCTACCCCCCCTCCTGTCACACCGCACAGGTACCCCCCCTCCTGTCACACCGCACAGGTACCCCCCTCCTGTCACACCGCACAGGTACCCCCCTCCTGTCACACCGCACAGGTACCCCCCTCCTGTCACACCGCACATCTACCCCCCCTCCTGTCACACCGCACAGGTACCCCCCCTCCTGTCACACCGCACAGGTACCCCCCTCCTGTCACACCGCACATCTACCCCCCCTCCTGTCACACCGCACAGGTACCCCCCTCCTGTCACACCGCACATCTACCCCCCCTCCTGTCACACCGCACAGGTACCCCCCCTCCTGTCACACCGCACAGGTACCCCCCTCCTGTCACACCGCACAGGTACCCCCCCTCCTGTCACACCGCACAGGTACCCCCCCTCCTGTCACACCGCACATCTACCCCCCCTCCTGTCACACCACACATCTACCCCCCCTCCTGTCACACCGCACAGGTACCCCCCCTCCTGTCACACCGCACAGGTACCCCCCCTCCTGTCACACCGCACAGGTACCCCCCCCTCCTGTCACACCGCACAGGTACCCCCCTCCTGTCACACCGCACAGGTACCCCCCTCCTGTCACACTACACAGGTACCCCCCTCCTGTCACACCGCACAGGTACCCCCCTCCTGTCACACTACACAGGTACCCCCCTCCTGTCACACCGCACAGGTACCCCCCTCCTGTCACACCGCACAGGTACCCCCCCTCCTGTCACACCGCACAGGTACCCCCCTCCTGTCACACTACACAGGTACCCCCCTCCTGTCACACCGCACAGGTACCCCCCTCCTGTCACACCGCACAGGTACCCCCCTCCTGACACACCGCACAGGTACCCCCCCTCCTGTCACACCGCACAGGTACCCCCCCTCCTGTCACACCGCACAGGTACCCCCCTCCTGTCACACCGCACAGGTACCCCCCTCCTGTCACACCGCACAGGTACCCCCCTCCTGACACACCGCACAGGTACCCCCCCTCCTGTCACACCGCACAGGTACCCCCCTCCTGACACACCGCACAGGTACCCCCCCTCCTGTCACACCGCACAGGTACCCCCCTCCTGTCACACTACACAGGTACCCCCCTCCTGACACACCGCACAGGTACCCCCCTCCTGTCACACCGCACAGGTACCCCCCTCCTGACACACCGCACAGGTACCCCCCCTCCTGTCACACCGCACAGGTACCCCCCTCCTGTCACACCGCACAGGTACCCCCCCTCCTGTCACACCGCACAGGTACCCCCCCTCCTGTCACACCGCACAGGTACCCCCCCTCCTGTCACACCGCACAGGTACCCCCCTCCTGTCACACCGCACAGGTACCCCCCCTCCTGTCACACCGCACATCTACCCCCCCTCCTGTCACACCGCACAGGTACCCCCCCTCCTGTCACACCGCACAGGTACCCCCCCTCCTGTCACACCGCACATCTACCCCCCCTCCTGTCACACCGCACAGGTACCCCCCCTCCTGTCACACCACACAGGTACCCCCCTCCTGTCACACCGAACAGGTACCCCCCTCCTGTCACACCGCACAGGTACCCCCCTCCTGTCACACCGCACAGGTACCCCCCTCCTGTCACACCGCACAGGTACCCCCCTCCTGTCACACCGCACATCTACCCCCCCTCCTGTCACACCGCACAGGTACCCCCCCTCCTGTCACACCGCACAGGTACCCCCCTCCTGTCACACCGCACAGGTACCCCCCTCCTGTCACACCGCACAGGTACCCCCCTCCTGTCACACCGCACATCTACCCCCCCTCCTGTCACACCGCACAGGTACCCCCCCTCCTGTCACACCGCACAGGTACCCCCCTCCTGTCACACCGCACATCTACCCCCCCTCCTGTCACACCGCACAGGTACCCCCCTCCTGTCACACCGCACAGGTACCCCCCTCCTGTCACACCGCACAGGTACCCCCCCTCCTGTCACACCGCACAGGTACCCCCCCTCCTGTCACACCGCACAGGTACCCCCCCTCCTGTCACACCGCACATCTACCCCCCCTCCTGTCACACCGCACAGGTACCTCCCCTCCTGTCACACCGCACGGGTACCCCCCTCCTGTCACACCGCACATCTACCCCCCCTCCTGTCACACCGCACAGGTACCCCCCCCTCCTGTCACACCGCACAGGTACCCCCCTCCTGTCACACCGCACAGGTACCCCCCCTCCTGTCACACCGCACAGGTACCCCCCTCCTGTCACACCGCACATCTACCCCCCCTCCTGTCACACCACACAGGTACCCCCCCTCCTGTCACACCGCACAGGTACCCCCCTCCTGTCACACCGCACATCTACCCCCCCTCCTGTCACACCGCACAGGTACCCCCCCTCCTGTCACACCGCACAGGTACCCCCCTCCTGTCACACCGCACAGGTACCCCCCCTCCTGTCACACCGCACAAGTACCCCCCCTCCTGTCACACCGCACATCTACCCCCCCTCCTGTCACACCACACATCTACCCCCCCTCCTGTCACACCGCACAGGTACCCCCCCTCCTGTCACACCGCACAGGTACCCCCCCTCCTGTCACACCGCACAGGTACCCCCCCCTCCTGTCACACCGCACAGGTACCCCCCTCCTGTCACACCGCACAGGTACCCCCCTCCTGTCACACCACAGAGGTACCCCCCTCCTTTCACACCGCACAGGTACCCCCCCTCCTGTCACACCGCACAGGTACCCCCCCTCCTGTCACACCGCACAGGTACCCCCCCTCCTGTCACACCGCACAGGTACCCCCCCTCCTGTCACACCGCACAGGTACCCCCCTCCTGTCACACCGCACAGGTACCCCCCTCCTGTCACACCGCACAGCTACCCCCCTCCTGTCACATCGCACAGGTACCCCCCCTCCTGTCACACCGCACAGGTACCCCCCTCCTGTCACACCACAGAGGTACCCCCCTCCTTTCACACCGCACAGGTACCCCCCCCTCCTGTCACACCGCACAGGTACCCCCCTCCTGTCACACCGCACAGGTACCCCCCTCCTGTCACACTGCACAGGTACCCCCCCTCCTGTCACACCGCACAGGTACCCCCCCTCCTGTCACACCGCACAGGTACCCCCCCTCCTGTCACACCGCACATCTACCCCCCCTCCTGTCACACCGCACAGGTACCCCCCTCCTGTCACACCGCACAGCTACCCCCCTCCTGTCACACCGCACAGGTACCCCCCTCCTGTCACATCGCACAGGTACCCCCCCTCCTGTCACATCGCACAGGTACCCCCCCTCCTGTCACACCGCACAGGTACCCCCCCTCCTGTCACACCGCACAGGTACCCCCCTCCTGTCACACCGCACAGGTACCCCCCCTCCTGTCACACCGCACAGGTACCCCCCTCCTGTCACACCGCACATCTACCCCCCCTCCTGTCACACCGCACAGGTACCCCCCTCCTGTCACACCGCACAGCTACCCCCCCTCCTGTCACACCGCACATCTACCCCCCCTCCTGTCACACCGCACAGGTACCCCCCCTCCTGTCACACCGCACAGGTACCCCCCTCCTGTCACACCGCACAGGTACCCCCCTCCTGTCACACCGCACAGGTACCCCCCTCCTGTCACACCGCACAGGTACCCCCCTCCTGTCACACCGCACAGGTACCCCCCTCCTGTCACACCGCACATCTACCCCCCCTCCTGTCACACCGCACAGGTACCCCCCCTCCTGTCACACCGCACAGGTACCCCCCTCCTGTCACACCGCACATCTACCCCCCCTCCTGTCACACCGCACAGGTACCCCCCTCCTGTCACACCGCACAGGTACCCCCCTCCTGTCACACCGCACATCTACCCCCCCTCCTGTCACACCGCACAGGTACCCCCCCTCCTGTCACACCGCACAGGTACCCCCCTCCTGTCACACCGCACATCTACCCCCCCTCCTGTCACACCGTACAGGTACCCCCCTCCTGTCACACCGCACATCTACCCCCCCTCCTGTCACACCGCACAGGTACCCCCCTCCTGTCACACCGCACAGGTACCCCCCTCCTGTCACACCGCACAGGTACCCCCCCTCCTGTCACACCGCACAGGTACCCCCCCTCCTGTCACACCGCACATCTACCCCCCCTCCTGTCACACCGCACAGGTACCTCCCCTCCTGTCACACCGCACAGGTACCCCCCTCCTGTCACACCGCACATCTACCCCCCCTCCTGTCACACCGCACAGGTACCCCCCCTCCTGTCACACCGCACAGGTACCCCCCTCCTGTCACACCGCACAGGTACCCCCCCTCCTGTCACACCGCACAGGTACCCCCCTCCTGTCACACCGCACATCTACCCCCCCTCCTGTCACACCACACAGGTACCCCCCCTCCTGTCACACCGCACAGGTACCCCCCTCCTGTCACACCGCACATCTACCCCCCCTCCTGTCACACCGCACAGGTACCCCCCCTCCTGTCACACCGCACAGGTACCCCCCTCCTGTCACACCGCACAGGTACCCCCCCTCCTGTCACACCGCACAAGTACCCCCCCTCCTGTCACACCGCACATCTACCCCCCCTCCTGTCACACCACACATCTACCCCCCCTCCTGTCACACCGCACAGGTACCCCCCCTCCTGTCACACCGCACAGGTACCCCCCCTCCTGTCACACCGCACAGGTACCCCCCCCTCCTGTCACACCGCACAGGTACCCCCCTCCTGTCACACCGCACAGGTACCCCCCTCCTGTCACACCACAGAGGTACCCCCCTCCTTTCACACCGCACAGGTACCCCCCCTCCTGTCACACCGCACAGGTACCCCCCCTCCTGTCACACCGCACAGGTACCCCCCCTCCTGTCACACCGCACAGGTACCCCCCCTCCTGTCACACCGCACAGGTACCCCCCTCCTGTCACACCGCACAGGTACCCCCCTCCTGTCACACCGCACAGCTACCCCCCTCCTGTCACATCGCACAGGTACCCCCCCTCCTGTCACACCGCACAGGTACCCCCCTCCTGTCACACCACAGAGGTACCCCCCTCCTTTCACACCGCACAGGTACCCCCCCCTCCTGTCACACCGCACAGGTACCCCCCTCCTGTCACACTGCACAGGTACCCCCCCTCCTGTCACACCGCACAGGTACCCCCCCTCCTGTCACACCGCACAGGTACCCCCCCTCCTGTCACACCGCACATCTACCCCCCCTCCTGTCACACCGCACAGGTACCCCCCTCCTGTCACACCGCACAGCTACCCCCCTCCTGTCACACCGCACAGGTACCCCCCTCCTGTCACATCGCACAGGTACCCCCCCTCCTGTCACATCGCACAGGTACCCCCCCTCCTGTCACACCGCACAGGTACCCCCCCTCCTGTCACACCGCACAGGTACCCCCCTCCTGTCACACCGCACAGGTACCCCCCCTCCTGTCACACCGCACAGGTACCCCCCTCCTGTCACACCGCACATCTACCCCCCCTCCTGTCACACCGCACAGGTACCCCCCTCCTGTCACACCGCACAGCTACCCCCCCTCCTGTCACACCGCACAGGTACCCCCCCTCCTGTCACACCGCACAGGTACCCCCCCTCCTGTCACACCGCACAGGTACCCCCCTCCTGTCACACCGCACAGGTACCCCCCCTCCTGTCACACCGCACAGGTACCCCCCCTCCTGTCACACCGCACAGGTACCCCCCTCCTGTCACACCGCACAGGTACCCCCCTCCTGTCACACCGCACAGCTACCCCCCTCCTGTCACATCGCACAGGTACCCCCCCTCCTGTCACACCGCACAGGTACCCCCCTCCTGTCACACCACAGAGGTACCCCCCTCCTTTCACACCGCACAGGTACCCCCCCTCCTGTCACACCGCACAGGTACCCCCCTCCTGTCACACCGCACAGGTACCCCCCTCCTGTCACACTGCACAGGTACCCCCCCTCCTGTCACACCGCACAGGTACCCCCCCTCCTGTCACACCGCACAGGTACCCCCCCTCCTGTCACACCGCACATCTACCCCCCCTCCTGTCACACCGCACAGGTACCCCCCTCCTGTCACACCGCACAGCTACCCCCCTCCTGTCACACCGCACAGGTACCCCCCTCCTGTCACATCGCACAGGTACCCCCCCTCCTGTCACATCGCACAGGTACCCCCCCTCCTGTCACACCGCACAGGTACCCCCCCTCCTGTCACACCGCACAGGTACCCCCCTCCTGTCACACCGCACAGGTACCCCCCCTCCTGTCACACCGCACAGGTACCCCCCTCCTGTCACACCGCACATCTACCCCCCCTCCTGTCACACCGCACAGGTACCCCCCTCCTGTCACACCGCACAGCTACCCCCCCTCCTGTCACACCGCACAGGTACCCCCCTCCTGTCACACCGCACAGCTACCCCCCCTCCTGTCACACCGCACAGGTACCCCCCCTCCTGTCACACCGCACAGGTACCCCCCCTCCTGTCACACCGCACAGGTACCCCCCTCCTGTCACACCGCACAGGTACCCCCCCTCCTGTCACACCGCACAGGTACCCCCCTCCTGTCACATTGCACAGCTACCCCCCTCCTGTCACATCGCACAGCTACCCCCCTCCTGTCACACCGCACAGGTACCCCCCTCCTGTCACATCGCACAGCTACCCCCCTCCTGTCACACCGCACAGGTACCCCCCTCCTGTCACATCGCACAGCTACCCCCCTCCTGTCACATCGCACAGCTACCCCCCTCCTGTCACACCGCACAGGTACCCCCCCTCCTGTCACACCGCACAGGTACCCCCCTCCTGTCACATTGCACAGCTACCCCCCTCCTGTCACATCGCACAGCTACCCCCCTCCTGTCACACCGCACAGGTACCCCCCTCCTGTCACATCGCACAGCTACCCCCCTCCTGTCACATCGCACAGCTACCCCCCTCCTGTCACACCGCACAGGTACCCCCCTCCTGTCACACCGCACAGGTACCCCCCTCCTGTCACACCGCACAGGTACCCCCCTCCTGTCACACCGCACATCTACCCCCCCTCCTGTCACACCGCACAGGTACCCCCCTCCTGTCACACCGCACAGGTACCCCCCCTCCTGTCACACCGCACAGGTACCCCCCCTCCTGTCACACCGCACAGGTACCCCCCTCCTGTCACACCGCACAGGTACCCCCCCTCCTGTCACACCACACAGGTACCCCCCCTCCTGTCACACCGCACATCTACCCCCCCTCCTGTCACACCGCACAGATACCCCCCTCCTGTCACACCGCACAGGTACCCCCCCTCCTTTCACACCGCACAGGTACCCCCCTCCTGTCACACCGCACATCTACCCCCCCTCCTGTCACACCGCACAGGTACCCCCCTCCTGTCACACCGCACAGGTACCCCCCCTCCTGTCACACCGCACAGGTACCCCCCTCCTGTCACACCGCACAGGTACCCCCCTCCTGTCACACCGCACAGGTACCCCCCCTCCTGTCACACCGCACAGGTACCCCCCTCCTGTCACACCGCACAGGTACCCCCCCTCCTTTCACACCGCACAGGTACCCCCCTCCTGTCACACCGCACATCTACCCCCCCTCCTGTCACACCGCACAGGTACCCCCCTCCTGTCACACCGCACAGGTACCCCCCCTCCTGTCACACCGCACAGGTACCCCCCTCCTGTCACACCGCACAGGTACCCCCCTCCTGTCACACCGCACAGGTACCCCCCCTCCTGTCACACCGCACAGGTACCCCCCTCCTGTCACACCGCACATCTACCCCCCTCCTGTCACACCGCACAGGTACCCCCCTCCTGTCACACCGCACAGGTACCCCCCCTCCTGTCACACCGCACATCTACCCCCCCTCCTGTCACACCGCACAGGTACCCCCCTCCTGTCACACCGCACAGGTACCCCCCTCCTGTCACACCGCACATCTACCCCCCTCCTGTCACACCGCACAGGTACCCCCCTCCTGTCACACTGCACAGGTACCCCCCCTCCTGTCACACCGCACAGCTACCCCCCCTCCTGTCACACCGCACAGGTACCCCCCCTCCTGTCACACCGCACAGGTACCCCCCCCTCCTGTCACACCGCACAGGTACCCCCCCTCCTGTCACACCGCACAGGTACCCCCCCTCCTGTCACACCGCACAGGTACCCCCCCTCCTGTCACACCGCACAGCTACCCCCCCTCCTGTCACACCGCACAGGTACCCCCCCTCCTGTCACACCGCACAGCTACCCCCCCTCCTGTCACACCGCACAGCTACCCCCCCTCCTGTCACACCGCACAGGTACCCCCCTCCTGTCACACCGCACAGCTACCCCCCCTCCTGTCACACCGCACAGGTACCCCCCTCCTGTCACGCCGCACAGGTACCCCCCCTCCTGTCACACCGCACAGGTACCCCCCCTCCTGTCACACCGCACAGGTACCCCTCCTCCTGTCACACCGCACAGGTACCCCCCTCCTGTCACACCGCACAGCTACCCCCCCTCCTGTCACACCGCACAGGTACCCCCCCTCCTGTCACACCGCACAGGTACCCCCCCTCCTGTCACACCGCACAGGTACCCCCCCTCCTGTCACACCGCACAGGTACCCCCCCTCCTGTCACACCGCACAGGTATCCCCCCTCCTGTCACATCGCACAGGTACCCCCCTCCTGTCACACCGCACAGGTACCCCCCTCCTGTCACATCGCACAGCTACCCCCCTCCTGTCACACCGCACAGGTACCCCCCTCCTGTCACACCGCACAGGTACCCCCCCTCCTGTCACACTGCACAGGTACCCCCCTCCTGTCACACTACACAGGTACCCCCCTCCTGTCACACCGAACAGGTACCCCCCTCCTGTCACACCGCACAGCTACCCCCCTCCTGTCAAAATTCTAGGTCTCCCTCTCCAATTACAATGCCAAGGTGCCATCTGTGTCATAGCGAAGAGTCACCCCAATTCCTGTGCCTCATCCTTGGTGTAAGCTGTGTGTTCAGCTCATACAGCACAGAACCAGCACACTGAGCCACTGCACACTGGGATAGAGATCACCCCGCTAATCCTTCTGGGCACCCAAAGAGGGAAGAGCAAATGTTTTACACAGGACAGGGCACAGTGTACATAAAGTCTGTTCTGTGTGGCTTTCAGAAAAGTGGACCTTCATTTGCTGAGATGTACTGTAAAAAAAAAATAAATATATATATATATATATATAAAAGCAGAAATGCATATCTTTATCTTTACAATTTTTGTGAGACGACTTTGTGATCAGTGATGTGCACCTGCTGTTTATTTGTGGTCCAGCAAAAGGCCTGACATTCTGTTTGAGCTGCCCTTCACCATTGACATGCAGGAGTATGTAGGGGCTCGTTCGTTCACATGTGCATTAGAGAGGTGGTGAGGAGGCGTTGTATCACCTCCACACTGTGTGTTTTAACCCTTTTAAACTCCACACTTTACGCAGTTTTGGAGAGCTTGCAGAGCGCTGCCATTCATTTGAATTTGGCATTGTCAGTGGGTTTTACACCTGCTAAAAGCAACAGGGGTTTAACTGTAATTTTTATGTAGTGCCAATCCATAAATCTGATAAATGCTCCCATGCATGGTTCAGGACACACTCTAGACCTCATCTTCAAACAGAATATGGACATCAACATATTCGACAACACACCACTTCCATGGACAGACCACCATGCTATCAAGTTTAAAGTCACCACCAACACCACCCTCCAAAAACAGAAACATATAACAACAACAACACATTGGAACAGACCTCAGAAGAAACTACACTCTGAACTCTTCAAAACCACATTGTCAAACAAAATAACATTGTTAAACTTAAACCTCTCAACGGAACAAACACTCAACTTTCTAAACAAGGCACTACTACAAACAGCAGACTTAGTGGTGCCAAAACGCAGAACACTCATCCGAAAAAAAAATTCAAGATGGTTTAATGGCACCCTCACACTACTGAAACAAGAACGTAGAAGAGCTGAAAGAGCATGGAGAAGAAATCCTACTAAGGAAAACCATACAAAATACAAAGTACTCACTGTGAAATATCACAAAGCAATCTTCAAAGCCAAAAAAGAACATTTTTTGAACACCATCTCAACTGCTTTAAACCGACCGCGGGAACTTTTTAAAATAGTCGCCCAGTCAATGAATCCTACCTGCTTAGAGCCCCCAGCAAATGACACTCAAGAATTCTGCAATGAGTTATCAAATTCTTCATCGACAAAATCGACAATATTCGGAAAGCAATTCAACAGAAAAAAACAACTCGCCCAAAGCAAGAAGAGGATATCGACATGAACATCACAAAACCACCAGAGTTCTCTTTAAAACCAATCTCCACTGACACGACTAGAAACATTATGAGAAGCCTTCGAGACAGCACGTCACCAAATGACATCATTCCCACAAAACTCCTGAAAGAGTGTTCCGACATTTTGGCCCCTACTATAACACACCTCATAAATCAGTCATTCAAAGAGGGAATTTTGCCAACCACCCTCAAGCAAGGGGTCGTCAAACCCCTACTAAAGAAACCCAATCTCGACCCTAAGGACCCCAACTACCGCAGACCGATAACAAGCCTCAACACCATCTCAAAGATTATGGAGAAAGCAGTAGTACAACAGCACCACCTGGACACGCACCAACTCCTGGATCCTCTGCAGTCAGGCTTTCGCCCAGGGCATGGCACAGAAACAGCACTTCTCAAAATATGGGACGATGCCCTGGAAGCAGCAGATTACGGAGAATCATGTCTCCTGGTACTGTTAGACCTCAGTGCAGCATTTGATACAGTGGACCACAATACTCTACTCATCCGCCTCACAGAAGTAGCTGGAGTCACAGATTCTGGTCTAAAATGGTTTGCATCCTTCTTAGAGAATCTCTCCCAGATAGTGAAACTGGGAGCATTCAATTCTGAAACCCGCACAATCTCCTGTGGAGTCCTGCAGGGTTCACCCTTGTCACCAGTCCTATTCAACATCTACATCCGCCCTCTCCTCAAAATCATCAGAAAATCAGACCTCTGCTTCCACTCATACGCTGATGACACCCAACTGTACCTTAGCATCACTGGACAAAAAGACCACCATCAGCAATTAGAGAAATGCCTCACTCTGATAGATGACCATTAGCATCCTCAAACTCAACGGTTCAAAAACAGAACTTCTTCTCCTACACGCTAACCAAAATACCAAAAACAAGACTCCGTGGACACCTCCCTCCATTTTAGGACAAACCATCTCTCTGAGCACCAAAGCCAAAAGCCTCGGAGTTATCTTTGACTCAGAAATGACAATGGATGCACAAATAGGATCGGTAGTTAGCAGATCTCACCATCTCCTCCGCCTGTTACGTAGACTTGTCCCCTTCATCCCAGAAGAGGACAAAGCAGTAGTAGTTGGAACAATCATCAATTCCCGACTCGATTACGCTAACTCACTCTACATAGGATTACCACAATATCAGCTTGCGTGCCTACAGGTCATCCAAAACGCGGCGGCAAGACTGTTAACAGGAAAAAAAACCTGGGAGTCAATTTCCCCATCCCTAAGGAACCTACATTGGCTAACCGTAAAGAACCGGATCACATTCAAGACCCTCTGCCTCACCCACAAATACATACAAGAAACCGCGCCTCAGTACCTTCGAGAGTAAATAAAACACTACACACCCAATCGCAATCTTCGATCATCTAACCAAAACCTCCTTCTCATTCCCAAATACCGCTACAAAGCAAAGGGAGAACGAAGATCTGCAGTCCAAGGACCTTGGCTATGGAACGCACTTCCGACCCACATCCGCATGGAAGAAGATCACCTGGCTTTCAGGAAAAAACTCAAGACCTTCCTCTTCTAGAAGCTGACAACACCAAACGCATTTAGCGCCTTGAGGAGATTCAGTTCGCATTAGCAGCGCTTTATACATTTTTCATTCATTCATAATTTGTTAATTGAAAGATTAAAGAGCTTGACTTGTGGTTTGTTAGCTATTTTTTTTTTGTTAAGGTCATCGGAAACACAGGTTTCAAATGTTTTGACAGGGGCACAGTTTCAGTGCTTACCATAGGCGCCATTTTCACTAGATACACCTCTGGCTGTAGGCCCCCTAAAAAGAGGGAGGAGGGGGAGACGGACCTCCTATCACAGTTTGGATTGGGGGCAAGGATAGGAAGTGTCATTATAATGGGGGATTTTACTTATCCATAGACTGGGCAGAGGGAACCACAAATTCGTCTAAGGCTCGCCATTTCCTAAATGTCTTGTAGGACAATTTCATGGGTCAGATGGTAGATGCACCAACAAGAAACAAAGCGTTACTAGATCTACTGATTACCAACAATACAGACCTGATCACGGATGTGGAAATATGGGGCAATTTAGGAAACAGCGATCACGGGTCAATTCGTTTCAGTATAAATCACACAAATAGGAAACATGAGGGGAATACAAAGACCAGGGGCGGCCCGTAAGTTAAGTGCACACAGGCATCGCCTCCCCTTTCCATCATCGCTGCCCCCCCCCATTCATGCGTCCGGCTCCTTTCAAGATGCCAGGTGCATGAATTACAGTGGCGGGGGTGTTTTTTTGAAGCACCTGATTAGAGCCAGAAGCTCTAATAGGGTGGGCTCGTGATGCAGAGCATTGCGCTCAGAGTCCACCCAGGTGTGTTAGAAAAGCAAATGAATATTCGCTTTTCTAACACTGAATCGCCTCTCTGCCAATCAGGAAGCTCGAGTCTGATACCCTTTTCCCGATTGGCTCAAAGGACAGGCGATCCTATTGGACATCGAAGAGGAGGAGGAGGGAGATGCACGGCGGAAGCCGCCGTAATGCACAGGGGGAGGAAGAAAGAAAGCTTTCGCTCACTGGACACGCGGCCCGCCCGCTTCCTAGATGGGATAAGTGCGGGGCTTTGATGTCCCGACCGTCCTCCAGCAGGGGAGGGGTGGTTCTTTGCCACCCCCCAAAATAAAAAAACAATAGCCGCCACTGACAAAGACACTGAATTTCAAAAGAGCCAACTTCCATAAACTACGCTCCTTGCTAGAAGATATTAAATGGGATAAAATCCTAGGATCAAAGAACACAAAGGAAAAATGGGTGTGCTTTAAGAGCATATTAAATAAGGGCATTTTAGCCAGTGCATCCCATTGGGAAATAAATTTAAAAGAGCGAACGAAAGTCCTGGGAGGCTTAACTCCAACGTAAAAATGCATATAAAAGCAAAGGAGAAGGCCTTAAAGAAAAAAAACAAGGCTGAGGGATCATCATCAGCATTCCAACTTTACAAAGTATGCAATAAGAAATGTAAGGGTGCAATCAGGGCAGCTAAGATAGAACACAAAAGGCACATAGTGGAGGAGAGTAAAAAAAAGTCCCAAGAAATTCTTTAAGTACATAAATAGTAAGAGAGGGAGGACAGACCATATTGGCCCCATAAAAAAATGTTGAAGGGAATCTGGTTACAAAGGATGGGGAGATGGTGAAGGTATTGAATGTATTCTTCTCCTCAGTCTTCACAAGGGAATCGGGGGCTTCAGTAACCAAAACTGCAGTGTTTGTCCTCATGACACCTCACAGGAAGCACCCTTATGGGTAACAGAGGACGGAATTAGGAAAAGATTTGAAAAACTTGACATGCACCTGAGGGTCCTTAAGGAACTCAGTTAAGTAATTGCCATTGTTCATAATTTTTAGGAACAGTCTACTGACTGGAATGGTACCAGCTGATTGGACAAATGCCAATGTAGCACCAATATTTAAAAAAGGGCCAAAATACATCCCTGGGAATTACAGACCAGTTAGCCTAACATCAATAGTATGTAAACTCTTGGAGGGGATGATAAGGGACTATATACAAGATTTTAGTAATGAAAACGGTATCATTAGCAGTAATCAGCATGGATTCATGAAAAAATCGTTCTTGCCAAACCAATCTATTAACCTTCTATGAGAAGGTGAGTTACCATCTAGATAAAGGAAGGCCCGTAGACGCGGTGTGTCTGGATTTTGCCAAAGCATTTGACACAGTTCCCAATAAACGTTTACGGTAATAAGGTCAGTTGGCATCGACCATAGAGTGAGTACATGGATTGAAAACTGGTTACAAAGGAGTTCAGAGGGTGGTGATAAATGGGGAGTACTCGGAATGGTCAGGGGTGGGTAGTGGGGTCCCCCAGGGTTCTGTCTGGAGGATGGGATAAACAGTTCAATCTCTGTATTTGCAGACGATACTAAGCTAAGCAGGGCAATAACTTCTCCGCAGGATGTGGAAACCTTGAAAGAATATCTGAACAAATTAATGGGGTGGCAACTACATGGCAAATGAGGTTCAATGTAGAAAAATGTAAAATAATGCATTTGGGTGGCAAAAATCTGAATGCAATCTATAGACTGGGGGGAGAACCTCTGGGGGAATCTAGGATGGAAAAGGACCTGGGGGTCCTAGTAGATGATAGGCTCAGCAATGACATGCAATTCCAAGCTGCTGCTAACAGAGCAAACAGAATATTGGCATTAAAAAGGGGATCAACTCCAGAGATAAAACGATAATTCTCCCGCTCTACAAGACTCTGTTCCTGCTGCACCTGGAGTATGCTGTCCAGT
This sequence comes from Aquarana catesbeiana, assembly GCF_042186555.1. Classification (NCBI taxonomy): domain Eukaryota; kingdom Metazoa; phylum Chordata; class Amphibia; order Anura; family Ranidae; genus Aquarana; species Aquarana catesbeiana. The sequence goes on from NC_133336.1 coordinate 5,772,634, forward strand.
TCTGGGCACCAGTCCTCAGGAAGGATGTGTTGGAACTGGAGAGAGTCCAGAGAAGGGCAACAAAGCTAATTAAGGGACTGGAGAAGAAACACTTGAGAGGGGATTTGATTTCAATGTACAAATACCGTACTGGAGTACCCCAAAATAGGAATAAAACTTTTCCACGCAAGGGGACATTAAAAGACACATGGCCATTCACTAAAATAAGAAGAAAAGCGGTTTAACCTTAAAATGCATAGAGGCTTCTTTATGGTAAGAGCGGTAATTCTCTTCCACAAGCAGTGGTTTCAACAAGAAGCATAGATCATTTCAAAAACTATTAGATAAGCACCTAAACGACCACAACATACAGGGATATACAATGTAATACTGACACATAATCACACACATAGGTTGGACTTGATGGACTTGTGTCTTTTTTCAACCTCACCAACTATGTAAGGATAGTCGGGTTCTAGGCAGGGGTTCAGCCAGGCAAGGATAGTTGGTTTCCAGGCAGAGGTCTGCCTGGAAACGGACTATCCTTGTCTTCTGCCTGCCTCAACTTCTGCCTGGAAACCGACTATCCTTGCCTACCACTTGCCTGGACCTCTGCCTGAAAACCAACTATCCTTTCCTGCCACCTGTCTCGACCTTTGTCTTGAAACTGACTATCCTTCCCATAATTGATGTCATTAGGAGGAATAGTGCTTCATTGTTCACATTAGTACAGTTGTTCTCAACTCCCGCCCTCAGGTCCCACTAACAGGCCAAATTTTAAGTATTACCTTGGGGGAGATTCAGACTATAATACTGCAATCACTTAGCAGCACATGATATCACCTGTGATGTATTTCTGTTATCTTGCAAACCTGGCCTGTTAGTGGGTCCTGAGGACAGGAGGTGAGAATCACTGTGTTAGTAGGAGGAATAGTGCCCTAAGAGCCTGTTAAAGACAAGCAAAGGGCCGCAGTTTGGAGACCACTGATCTAGAGAACTGTTGGGGCCACTAAATAATAAAGGGCCACATGAGGCCCAACAATCACCAGTTCATCTTTGAAGGTTTTCCTTTCATAGCAGTTTCCTTGTATTGATGGTTCTGATATATAAATATGTTTTTATACTAATGTGGTGGAATGCTATCCCCTCTCGGCAGGAGGTCCTCCATGTGTCGGGAGTAGAGATGCAACTGACCGCGGCCTATTCTTTCCTGACGATACTACAAGAGGAGTCTGTTCCGGTCCACTCATACAGCCTGTCCTTCCTGCAGATTATCCTGCAGAACCTGGAACACAGAGACACGGGTGAGGGGCGCACTGCCATTGAATGTGACCTCCATATTCCCTTATCAATAATCATTTGATGTACTTTACTAGGCGCATGTCTGCCCCGTCTGAGGTTATACAATGTAACTTTATTAAATATGTAACAAACTTCTCACACTTTAGTTTCACCAGCTGGTAATGATTGACCTATCTAGTTGTATATTATACATCACACTTAGAGCCCATTCACACAGGGACGACTTGTCAGGCGACCTAGTCGCCTGACAAGTCGCCTCCCGTTCTGTGCTATGGAACCGTTCTAAGGGGAGCAACGCAAGTCGCTCCGACTTAGAAAAAGGTTCTTGTACGACTTCGGGGGCGACTTGGGGCGACTTGCATAGACTTCTATACAGAAGTCGTTTTGCAAGTCGCCCGGGCAGTCGTGTGCAGGTCGCCTCGCTGAGGCGACCTGCAAGTCGTGTTGCCCCTGTGTGAATGGGGTCTAATTCCTCTCCTGTCCATCTACATGAGGTGGGATGTGGGTCAACCATACAACCATACAGTTCCAGCTTGAACAACTATGTGTATACCATACCTGTGGGATCCTCTAGAACAGGGATCTTCAAACTATGGCCCTCCACTTGTTCAAAACTACAATTCCCATCATGCCTAGTTATGTGTGTGAATGTCAGAGTTTTACAATGCCTCATGGGACGTGTAGTTCCGCAACAGCTGGAGGGATGTAGTTTGGAGGTCCCTGCTCTAGAACAGTGGTTCTAAGCCCTGTCCTCAAGTACCCCCAACAGGCCATGTTTTTGGAATTTCTCTTAGATAAGATAGCTGTCCAAAATACCAAGCCATTGACTGATTTAAAGCACCTGTGCAAGATAAAGGAAAACCTGCAAACATGGCCTGTTGGGGGTACTTTAGGACAAAGTTAAGAATCATTGCTCTAGAAGATGGAAATCACTGAAGTAGAAACCAGTACTACTATTCTGCTACTACAGGGATCTCCTTTAGGTTCTGGGTTCCACGCTGAGCAGCTGCCCTGCTGTATTAATACACAGGAGATTGGCTGCTCAGTATGGGCACCATTCAGAGCATGTTTTGCAATGCATTCTCTGATTGGACGACAAGGAAAGCGTGATGTCACTACCCCACCTCATCCAATCAGGCAACCCTTTGCATTCATTGAATAATTATAAAGAATTTTGATGTTTACAGTTGAGCCCTGGCATCTCCAGTGTGTTGATATTGTCAAAACTGCCTGTTTGTTGCTCACATAATGCCACCATTGCCCGTTTGTTGCACAGAATATTCTCACATCTGTTTACTTCTTGATACACAGTCAAGAGAAAATGAGTTTAAGAAAAGGGCAATGGTGACACTACATGGGGCAACAAATAGGCAATGATGGCCATGCATGGGCGATCACAGCACTACATTGGTAAGAACTGGATAATGGTGGAAATACACAGGCAACAAATGGGCAACTGTGACATTACATGGGCAGCAAATATACAGTCAATAGAAAATCAGTTCAACAAAAGGGCAATGGTGGCAATACACAGGCAACAAATAGGCGATGATAGCCATGCACAGGCAATCACTGCACTACAATGGTAAGAATTGGGTAATGGTGGCAATACACTGGCAACAAATGGGCAACTGTGACATAACATGGGCAGCAAATACACAGTCAAGAGAAAATCTGTTTAACAAGAGGGCAATAGTGGCAAAACACAGGCAACAAATAGGCAATGATGGCAAGACACAACACTACATTGGTAAGAATTGGATAATGGTGGGATTACACAAGCAACAAATGGGCAACTGTGACAATACAGGGACAATCACAACAATACATTGGAAAGAATTGGGTTATGGTGTCAATACAGTGGCAACAAATGTGCAACTGTGACATCACATGGGCAGCAAATACACAGTCAAGGGAAAATCTGTTTAACAAGAGGGCAATGGTGGCAATACACGGGCAGCAAAAAGGTAGCAATGGCAATAAACAGGCAATTACAACAATACTTTTGGCAACAATTAAGTAATGGCGGCAATTGGGAACTGTGACATTACATGGGCAGCAAATACACAGTCAAGAGTAATTATTTCAACAAAAGGGCAACGGTGGCAATACGTTGGCAACAAATAGGCAACAATGGACGTGCATGGGCAATCACAGCACTACATTGGTAAGAATTAGATAATGGCGGGAATTCACAGGCAGCAAATGGGCAACTGTGATAATATAAATTTACAATTAAACATTTTTTCAACTAAAGGACAATGGGGGCAATACGTTGGCAACAAATAGGCAACAATGGCAATACACGGGCAATTACTATTTTACATTGGTAAGAATTGGATAATGGTGGGAATACACAGGCAAGGCAACAAATGGGCAACTAAAAAAATCACTGGGTCTACAGTAAGGTACACGCAGCCACAGAACCGCACTGTGGAGGGAAATGGAAATCTCCTGAGCTGCACCTGATGTGCGTGTCAAACGCAGGTAACCTAAACCATCTAGGAGCATAATGTACGCCTGTCCTCTGACAGGTGCTCTTTACTGACGTGTCAGATATCGGAATGTACAGCCTGTATACAACAATTCTCTCTAATTGGATGTTTCTGTGGCAGGTGTGAGCAACGCGTGGCTGGACACACTCCTCGCTGTTATAGACGTCTTGCCAAAGGAGACCATCAGACACGAGGTAATAAAACCCATCTCCACCCCGGACACACAGGGACAAATGTCACTAATAGAGCCCGCCTCATTTCCTGGCTGGAGGATGCCAAGCATCCTCCAGCCCTTTCCTCCCCAGCCTGACTGTCCCTGGCCCCGCCCCTTTCATTTCTTTTATTCATGGTGGCTCGGCATCACATGTGGGTGTTACCTGGGGCGGTCTGCATGCAAGTTTAGCCAATCTAGAAACGCCCCACTCCTTCAGACTGACACCTACCTAAAGGCATTTTGATATTTGCATAACTCCTCCCAGGAGGAGTGGTGAGGCAGGCTGCTGTGGTGTCCTGGGGGGCGGGGCATTCATGCCACTTTAAGGTTCTCAGCTGCTTGAACTGACCGAGCTGTCACTGATAGCTCCAAATCTCTGTTTGCAATTGAGAGCCAAGGAGGACGTGTTTTGGATCATGTGACCACTGCAACAGCCAATCACGTGATCGGGAAGCCACCTGTACCTCCCATGAGGTTTTTATGACTCACCTGCTCCATCCAGAACAAAATATAAAGTTTGGCTACAGTTTGACTTTTAATTGGGATCATCGTAAGGGGTGGAGTGGGCGGACCAAAGGCTCCCGAGAACCAAAGAAGCAGCTTCCTGGCTTATAATTGGTCAGAACAGCTTTGTTTGCTTGATGTCATACATGTGGGTTAGCACTGACTTGTTCAAATCAAACTAGAGTTCCCCTTTAATGCAATATTTTAATATATATTATCAGAGTGGGGCTCCCAGCTTTCCCCCCAAGTAAATTATGTGTGTAAAGTTGGCAGAAGGGCCCCAATTTCAGTGCGGTGGTGTCCCTTCTCCATGGTAACTGGCAGATCCAGAGGTCTGCATGGCTGATAGAACACTGACTCCATGCAGGCGCGGTATTTCTTGTGCTGACAGCGAGACTACTGCCAAGTGCCCGGCGGGACAAATTGTCCTCAAATAGCCTCTGCTAAACGGGGGTTGGGGGGTGGGGGGGGGGCTGAAATACAACCTTCTGTGTAAAGAGGTCCTGCTGGTGTCACTTTTCTAATGTGGATGAAAAAGGCAGCCCCCCACTGCTAAATAAAGGGCCCCTTATAGCAGAGGTTCTCCACCTTAGAGAGATAGGGGCCCCCGGAAAGTCTTCCCAAACCTTCTGGACCCCAACAGAAAAAAAAGTTCATACCCATAAAAGTATGGAAGTGCAAAATATGTCATTAAAATATATTAAAGCGGAGACTGGCCCCCATATCATTGTTGTCAGTGGGGTAGTGGCCCCCCAGGAGAGAATGGCCCCAAATTATTGGTGTCAGTGGGATAATGCCCCCCCAAGAGAAAAGGGCCCCAAATCATTGGTATCAGTGGGATAGTGGCCATAAGGGACAAATGGCCCCCAAAATAATTTGTGCCAGTGGGATAGTGGTCATAAGGGCAAATGGGCCCAAAATCATTGATGTCAGTGGGATAGTGGCCATAGGGGGCAAATGGGCCCCAAAATCATTGGTGTCAGTGGGATAGTGGCCATAAGGGGCAAATGGGCCCCAAATCAATGATGTCAGTGGGATAATGCTCCCCAAGAGAAAAAAGGCCCCAAATCATTGGTGTTAGTGGGATAGTGTCCGCAAGGGGCAAATGGGCCCCAAAATCATTGGGTCAGTGAGATAGTAGCCCCCAAATCATTAGTGTCAGTGGGATAGTGACCCCCAGGAGATAATCGTTTCCAAAATCTTTGGCATCAGTGGGATAGTGGCCATAAGGGGCAAATTTGCCCCACAATCATTGGTGTCAGTGGCCCCTAAGAATAGCTCCCCAGATCATTAGTGTGGTGTCAGTGGGATATTGGCCCCTAAGAGAGAATAGCTCTCATGGTGTCAGTGGGATAGTGGCCAAAAGTGGAAAATGGGCCCCAAAATTATTGGTGTCAGTGGGACAGTAGCCATAATGGGCAAATGGGCCCTAAAATCATTGGTGCCAGTGGGATAGTGGCCATAAGGGGCAAATGGGCCCCAAATCGTTGATGTCAGTGGGATAATGCCCCCAAAGAGAAAAAGGCCCCAAATCATTGGTGTCAGTGGGATAGTGGCCATAAGAGGCAAATGGGCCCTTAGAACCATTGGTGTCAGTGGGATAGTGGCCATAAGAGGCAAATGGTCCAATAACCATTGGATAGTGGCCATAAGGAGCAAATGGGCCCCAAAATCATTGGTGTCAGTGGGATAGTGGCCCCCAAAAAAGAAGAACCCCCCAAATCATTAGTGTCAGTGGGATAGTGACCCCCAGGAGATAATCGTTTCCAAAATCTTTGGTGTCAGTGGGATAGTGACCATAAGGGACACATTTGCCCCACAATCATTGGTGTCAGTGGGGTAGTGGCCACTAAGAGAGAATAACTCCCCAGATCACTGGTGTCGGTAGAACAGTGCCCCCAAGAGAAAATAGCTCCTGAAATCCTTGATGTCAGTAGGATAGTGGCCCCTAAGATAAAATAGCTCCCCAGATCGTTGGTGTCAGTGGAATAGTGATTTCCAGGGGAGAATAGCTTGATATCAGTGGGATAATGGTCCCACTTTCTGTCTACATGCCTATTGGGCTGCACATCATTGTTCTGTTCCATCTTCCCAATAGTTGGTGGATCTCACCTGTGAAATGTGTGTCAGCTCAGCCGCTTTTAGTCTCCACCAGGGGACGCATGTGACAGGGTGACAACCAATCTGCACAACCGGTAGACAGTTGTCACACCATAACAGGAAATGGCTAAACGATGCCCTTCATGGCAGGATCACCAGATATTCATATAATGAAAGCTGAGCATTTTAAAAGATTGGTAATGACAATGATTGGGTTTTCCAGTTTTGTACATGTTTCTTTCTTTTATTTATTGTGCTCAGGAGTAAAAGGATACATTGTTGTAAGTCAGGTAAATCTGACACAGTCTATGCTACAATGTATCCAAATCCAACACCTGCGTTTGTTTTGGATGGAGTGGGGAAGGATTGAGGTTTTCGTGTTGCTGATAGTTCCATACATCGTTTTTTTCTGGCATAATAAGAATTTTTTGTTACAAATATTGTTGAATTAATTATGTTTTCTTTTTTCATGATGGATGCATTATTTTTTTATTTTTTTTTTAGCTTGCCAATAAGTCTTTTTTTCTTCTCTGCCATGCTCATGGGTTTCTATAGCTATCTGTGTTTTGGTGACAACTCCTTAAAGCGGAAGTAAATGTTTTATTGTTGTCCTACAGGTAGGCTGTTATGAAGTCTTATCTGTAGGTACTGTAAATATCTCCTAAACTTGCTGTTTCTTCTGTAAGCTTGCTATGGAGGCACTTGTGTGGGTTCGCTCCCGAGCTGTGCTCTGCGTGTCCATTGACACACAGAGCGTGGGTTGGCCCCCACCCTCTACTTCCTCCTCACTGGCTGTGATTGACAGCAGTGGGGGGCCAATGGCTCCTGTTGCTGTCTCTGAGCCTATGAGGTGGGAGAGAGCCAATAGAGCTGCTGCTCTCAGGCACATCATTGGATGAAGATCGGGCACAGGTAATTATAAAGTGGAGCTGGATTGACTGCACTCAGAAGGTTTTGTACCTTAATAAAGAGAATGTCTGAAGGTGAAAAACCTTCAGCTTTTAGAAACTCTTTACTTTTGCACTTCTGTGACCCAGAATCAGCGGATCAGCTGACATCACACAGCTACTTCAGTCTCTGGATGTTCTGGATGTATCCTGAGAACACCTTTGGGATGAATTAGAGCAGAGACTGTGAGCCAGGCCTTCTCATCCAACATCAGTGCCTGACCTTACAAATGCACTTCTGGAAGAATGGTCAAACATTCCCATAGACACACTCCTAAATCTTGTGGACAGCCTTCCCAGAAGAGTTGCAGCTGTTATAGCTGCAAAGGGTGGGCCAACTCAATACTGAACCCTACAGACTAATGCCCCGTACACACGGTCGGATTTTCCAACGGAAAATGTGTGATAGGACCTTGTTGTTGGAAATTCCGACCGTGTGTAGGCTCCATCACACATTTTCCATCAGATTTTCCGACACACAAAGTTTGAGAGCAGGATATAAAATTTTCCAACAACAAAATCCGTTGTCGGAAATTCCGATTGTGTGTACACAAATCCGACGGACAAAGTGCCACGCATGCTCAGAATAAATAAAGAGATGAAAGCTATTGGCTACTGCCCCGTTTATAGTCCCGACGTGTTTTACGTCACCGCCTTCAGAATGATCGGATTTTCCGACAACTTTGTGTGACCGTGTGTATGCAAGACAAGTTTGAGCCAACATCCGTCGGAAAAAATACTATTAAGTATTACCAATACTTTTGGTAATATAGTGTAGGTGAATATGTATAGTACAGTGTGTTTTTTTTTGTTCACTTCCCGCACTTCTCCTTTAATAGTTTGAATTTTTTTAGGCAGTGGCTTCTCCCCCTCTACCCTAATCAGGGTTTGGTATTGTGCCTTTATTTTGCATTATTCTCAGACGTATTATTGAATGAGGCCCCAGCCTCTGGTCACATGGGCCGTGTATTTTCCTCCCTCACTTTCTTTGGGAGAAGCTGAGAAAGAATGTCCAGTGGGCAGAGTTGAGAACACCTGGCCTGGCTATTCGCCCACATGGGAGTATCGGTCTTACTTTTGGGGTTATCTAGTGTTTCTGAATGTTCATACTTTATATAAGTCATACTAACCAGACTTCACTCTCTTATTTTTCAGATTTTAAACCCGCTTGTATCCAAAGCACAGCTATCTCAGACGTTACAGTCCCGCCTCACCAGCTGTAAGATTCTCGGGAAAATAGCCAACAAGTTTGAATCCCACGTGTAAGTACCGCGGCGACATTCCTGGAACGTATGAACGCTAAACTGTACTGCGGAGCTCCATTCTTAAAGCTGAACTCCGGCCACAAACATTTCCTTTTAATGACATTCCTCGGTAGCCACAAAGGATGTAAATCCACTGTGTGTGCACCAAACAGACACGCTGATTTACCTAACAAAGGACTGGTTTACACTCGCTTCAAAACCTGGCATTGGACAGGCTTTTTTAAAGTACTCTGAAAGCCAATCAAAGCTCCTGTCACTAAATAAAATGGTGACCTTACAGTCCTGGTCACATGTTGTGTTTGATTCGCTTCAAAAATGATCCCCTATGTCACTTTCTTGGTGCTTCAAAGCGTTTCCAAAGCCTCCATAGAAGTCTATGACAACGCTCGCTACCAGCACCAGCAGCTTCTGAGGGGCTTTTATTCAGCTTTAGCTTTGCTTTGTTTTGGAGGTATTGCAGGTATGAGATATCCCCGGATGCACTGGGAAACTAACAAGCAACACGGAAAGACGTCATCAGCAGTCACATCCGATGTTCTGCCCTCCATCGAACAGTGCCTCTTCTGGGTCTGTGCATGCGCAGTACGCATCATCACTCCAGCTGATATGTTGATCAGCTGGCGTGACATCAACACGGCGCATGCGCAGATCATCGGAGGCAGTATTCAATGATCTGCTAAGTGCCGAGGGAGAATGTAATTGTCAGATTCTGCCTCGCTATTGCGGGGCGGGTTGTGGGTGTGTTGAAGGGAGAGTTTTGTGTGTGTTTTAACCCGCCCTTAAACACAGACAAAACCTGCCATTTAACACATTCAAGCCGCCATGCAACAGACAGAAAGCAAGCCGTTCAATACAGCCAAAACCCGCCCGGCAACAGTGAGGTAGAATCTGACAATTTCATTCTCTCTCTGGCACTTAGCAGATCATCAGATACTGACTCTGATCTGCGCATGCGCCGTGTTGACGTCAACAACATATCAGTTGGAGTGACGTTGCGTACTGTGCATGCGCGGACCCATCAGAGGCATTTTTAGATGGAGGGCATTTGTCGATAGAACATCGGTTCAGGTGTATATAATCTGGGAGTGTCTGGTGCAGACGTCACATCTGGTGTACAGCGTGGAGCAGCAGGAAGGTGAGTGGGGTCTGGACTGGAGCGAAGCAACTAGCAGACGGCACACGTGGTGTGTAACATGGGAACGCTATCACGGAAGATGAACAGGGACCAGAGAGAGGAGGACTGAGTGGCAGAGGAACAGGAGGGTTGGGGGGACCAGAGCAGGAAAAACTAGCAGGCGTCACACGGGGTGTGCAGCTTCGTAATATAGCGGGAGGGGAGCAGAGACCAAAGAAAGAGGAGGATCAGCAAACCAGAGGATCAGCAGAGCTGGGAGATACTATTGAGTGGGGGATCAGCAGAGCTGGGGGTTACTACTGAGTGGGGGATCAGCAGAGCTGGGGGTTACTACTGAGTGAGGGATCAGCAGAGCCGGGGGTTACTACTGATTGGGGGATCAGCAAAGCTGGGGGCTACTACTGAGTGGAAGATCAACAGAGCTGGGGGCTACTACTGAGTGGGGGATCAGCAAAGCTGGGGGTTACCACTGAGTGGGGGTTCAGCAGAGCTGGGAGATACTATGGAGCGGGGATTCAGCAGAGCTGGGGTTTACTGCTGAGCAGGGCAGAGCTGGGAGATACTATGGAGCAGGGGATCAGCAGAGCTGGGAGATACTATGGAGCGGGGGATCAGCAGAGCTGTAAGATACTGTGGAGCAGGGGATCAGCAGAGCTGGGGGTTACTACTGAGCAGGGGATCATCAGAGCTGGAGATACTGTGAAGTGGGGGATCAGCAGAGCTGAGGGTTACTACTGAGCGGGGCATCATCAGAGCTGGGGGTTACTACTGAGCGGGGAATGAGCTGAGCTGGGGGTTACTACTGAGTGGGGAATGAGCAGAGCTGGGGGTTACTACTGAGCAGGGGATCAGCAGAGCTGGGGGTTACTACTAGTTAGCGATCAGCCAGCCCCACTAATCTCCATGCGGGGTGCGGGACACATAGATTTCTACAAGCTTTTATATTTTGAAGCACATTATTAAAGGGTCCAATTTGCCTCAAAAAAGGTTGGGCTCTGCGCCCCAAGCCCACCAACTTGTGACAGTAAATCACATTCGCTATTGTCTTCCTACTTCTCCTTCCGGCCAATCAGGACATCAGGACAGGAAGCGGGCCTTAAGACCGGATTGGCCGGGAGGAGAAGCCGGGGAAACTGAATAAGCCGTCCAAGACCTGGATAGGTTAAGTGCGGACCTGGCGGGGGGGAGGGGGTGGGGGTTGTTTGCCACCCTACCAAAAAAAAGAGCACCACCTGCCACTGGGATCAGCAGAGCTGGAGGTTACTACTGAGCGGGGGATCAGCAGAGCTGTGGGCTTCTACTGAGCAGGGAATCTGCTGAACGAGGGTGTTAATAAGTTGGGGATCTGCTGAACTAGGGTAGCCAATGAGCTGGGGATCTGCTGAACTAGGGTAGCCAATGAGCTGGGGATCTGCTGAACAGGGGTACTAATGAGCTGGTGATCTGTTGGGTGGGAATACTACTGAGCTGGGGTTTTACTGCGCCTCTTTAAAACAAATAGAATATGATCACACTCAGAGCATTTTCCAAGCTTCATTCAAGCTTCAAAAAAGCATCACCGAGGCATCAAAAACAACATCAAAAAAGCATGTGGAAGCGGTAGGTTAAAGTCAAAGCAAAGTATAAATCGGCCCTAAAAGTTTAGAATGCTATTTAAAACTTTTGAAATATATTGCAGAATTATTTCCATATAATCAGCTCTTATTTAACCAGAAAACTTTGACGTTTGTAAATATACAATAAAACAAATTGTAGCGAAAGTAAAACCGTATCGGTAACCGTTGTTTGTATCTTCAGAGCAGCGTGTGACTTGTGTATTTCAGAGTAAAGAGAGATATACTCCCCCTAGTGGAGTCTCTGTGTCAGGACGTGGAGTACGATGTCCGTTCTTGTATGTGCCGCCAACTTGAATACATCGCCCAAGGCATAGGGTAAGCCGAACGTATTCCTATGTAAAAGTATGGAAGTGTCTATTGGAGAGATGTTATTCGACATATTAATACTATTTCTGAAACAAATGTTGCATGCCAGTCTATATACGTGCATTTGGTGGGGGTAGGGGGGGGCATGTAAAGGTTTAGAGAGTGGGGCTCAGCAGAACATTGCTCTTCGCTAGAAAGTGGATTACACAAAAGTGGATCCCTGGTACAATTACCCCCCCCCCCCATACCCATACATGCACCATCTTTCCAGCTGACCCGGGACCAGCATGGTGGGACCATAGATAGAAGGAAGAGAGACCAGTGAATGTTGGGTATCTATTTACTCGGCACAACCTCATCTTTTATATTTTACCAAAAATGGGTAATATTGAAAAAGTATTCATACCCCTTGAAATTTCCCACATTTTGTCATGTTACGACCAAAAACGTAAATGTATTTTATTGGGATTTTATGTGATAGACCAACACAAAGTGTCACATAATTGTGAAGTGGAGGGAAAATGATAAATGGTTTTCAAATTTTTTTACAAATAATTATGTGAAAAGTGTGGGGGGGGGGGGGCATTTGTATAGCGCCACCTTTTCTCTGATACCTCTAACTAAAATCTAGTGGAACCAATTACCTTCAGAAGTCCCATAATTAGTAAATAGTATTCACCTGTGTGTCATTTAATCTCAGTATAAATACAGCTGTTCTGTGAAGCCCTCACAGGTTTGTGAGAGAACCTTAGTAAAGGCCAAGGAACACACCAGACAGGTCAGGGATAAAGTTGTGGAGAAGTATAAAGCAGGGTTAGGTTATAAAACAATCTGCCAAGCTTTGAACATCTCACGGAGCTCTGTTCAATCCATCATCGGAAAATGGAAAGAGTATGGCACAACTGCAAACCTACCAAGACATGGCTGTCCACCTAAACTGACCGGCCGGGCAAGGAGAGCATTCATCAGAGAAGAGCCAAGAGGTCCATGGTAACTCTGGAGGAGATCCACAGCTCAGGTGGGAGAATCTGTCCACAGGACAACTATTAGTCGTGTTCTCCACAAATCTGCCCTTTATGGAAGAGTGACAAGAAGAAAGACATTGGTGAAAGAAAGTCATAAGAAGTCCTGTTTGTAGTTTGTGAGAAGCCATGTGGAGGACACAGCAAACATGTGGAAGAAGGTGATCTGGTCAGATGAGACCAAAATTCAACTTTTTGTCCTAAAAGCAAAACGCTATGTGTGGGGAAAACTAACACTGCACATCACCCTGAACACACCATCCCCACCGTGAAACATGGTGGTGGCAGCATCATGTGGTGGGGATGCTTTTCTTCAGCAGGGACAGGGAAGCTGGTCAGAGTTGATGGGAAGATGGATGGAGCCAAATACAGGACAATCTTATGCCGTGTACACACGATCGGAATTTCGGCCAGCAAAAGACTGATGAGAAATTTTCGTCAGGAAAATGCGACTGTGTGTACGCTCCATCGGACTTTTGCTGGCTGAATTCCAGCCAGCAAAAGATTGAGTGCATGCTTTTTCGGTCGGAAAAAGTTTCTACCCGAAAATGCGATCGTCTGTAGCAATTCCGACGTGCAAAATTCCTATGCATGCTCGGAAGCATTGAACTTCATTTTCTCGGCTCGTCGTAATGTTGTACGTCACCGCGTTCTTGACGGTCGGAAGTTCAGCGAACTTTTGTGTGACCATATGTATGTATGTATTTTCATTTCATAAACTGTTGCGCTACTTGGTACTACCACCCAGGGCCGGGACAAGGGGTGGGCAGGAGGGGCAGTCGCCCTGCTCTCTAGTGAATGGATAGGCTGCATTCTCAGTGATGTCATCGCTCTCTATTGATTGGATAGGCTGCATTCTCAGTGATGTCATCGCTCTCTAGTGAATGGATAGGCTGCATTCTCAGTGATGTCACCGCTCTCTATTGATTGGATAGGCTGCATTCTTAGTGATGTCACCGCTCTCTATTGATTGGATAGGCTGTATTCTCAGTGATGTCACCGCTCTCTAGTGATTGGATAGGCTGCATTCTCAGTGATGTCATCGCTCTCTAGTGATTGGATTGGCTGCATTCTTAGTGATGTCACCGCTCTCTATTGATTGGATAGGCTGTATTCTCAGTGATGTCACCGCTCTCTAGTGATTGGATAGGCTGCATTCTCAGTGATGTCACCGCTGTCTATTGATTGGATAGGCTGCATTCTCAGTGATGTCACCGCCCTCTAGTGAATGGATAGGCTGCATTCTCAGTGATGTCATCGCTCTCTAGTGATGGGATAGGATCCTTTCTCGGTGATGTCATCACTCTCTAGTGATTGGATTGGCTGCATTCTCAGTGATGTCATCACTCTCTAGTGATTGGATTGGCTGCATTCTCAGTGATGTCATCGCTCTCTAGTGATGGGATAGGATCCTTTCTCGGTGATGTCATCACTCTCTAGTGAATGGATAGGCTGCATTCTCAGTGATGTCATCGCTCTCTAGTGATTGGATTGGCTGCATTCTTAGTGATGTCATCGCTCTCTAGTGATGGGATAGGATCCTTTCTCGGTGATGTCATCACTTTCTAGTGATTGGATTGGCTGCATTCTCAGTGATGTCATCGCTCTCTAGTGATTGGATTGGCTGCATTCTTAGTGATGTCACTGGCTGCCCCTCCTTAGATACAGTAAAGGAGTGAATGTAGAAATGCAAAGATAAGAAGTGTGTTACTTTTAGGAAGTGCATAAAAAAACTGCAAGTTCCCCCAAACGCTTCAAAAAATGAATGGCCACCCTATTTGTGTGGCGCACAAACGCAGAGAAAAATGCACATAATGCGCGGTGCGATTTTGCGGTTGTTTTCAAAACTGTAAGTGTGAATGCCGGCTAATGCGATGGTGTGAACGGGCTCCTATGAGCTCCGTAGATTGGTCATCACGCTGTGATCCTCCGGAGTAACGCACATAAAATGCGACGATGCGAAAGGGCCCTAAAATCTGCCAGGGGTTCTAATTCTTCCTTTCTGCATCCAAAGCTAATAGAAAAGTTTTGTCTGTAGATACAATGTAACTCATCATTAGCGCCCTCGCTGTGTGTGGGATTCGTCATTGTCACGGTGACCGCGGCTCACTCAGCCCCCTCGTTCCCACTCCCCCCCCTTCCCGTCCATCCCTCCCTTCCCCCGACATGCTGCACTCTTTCAACCCACAAGTACGCCTCCGCCAGACACTTCAGAAAAAGCAATAGACAATAGTGTAGCGGGTGCCCTCAGCGGGGGCGTTCTCGCGTTTCCGGAGCCCCCACAAGCGGCAGGTACGGGGGTGAAGTCGCGTTGGCCTCACAGAAATCACGACAAGACGCAAACAACGACACGCAGGCTCGGGAAAATGTCAGCGGCAGATTAACGTGAAAATGGCGCCTTGTGCTCAGCGCTTCCTCTCGCCGGTGAGTCACCGCTAAGCGTCTCTTCAATAGCCGGGGAACAATGGCTGCATCTGCTCTCCACGCGATGACTAAATCTCTCACCTTCGTTTTTAGCGCGGCGCCTCCTGACCGCCTGCATAGCGAGGGCTTGTTATAATTCATCTCAAAGGTTATCACAATGTTCCCTGCAACGGGAGTGAGGGATTGTGGGGGAACTCCGGAAAGGAAAGAGCTCCTGTGCTGTGTGCATGGCTGCCTCCAGCTGGATGGTTGGCGTTGTTCGGATGTCAGTTGTCAAATGACCAATCAGAGGAGTGCGCTGCCGCTTTAAAGGGATCCCACGGGGATAGAAATCTGGGAACCGTCATGGTGGACGGGCAATTGTTCCTTTTGTACTCCGGACGCAGTAATCAACGCACAACGCACAGAAATCACAAACATAAACCTCAGTAAAGGGTCAGACCCGGGAACTCAGCACAGGGATGGTGGGAACCCCTCATAATGGGCACAGCGGGTGTACAGACCCGGGAACTCAGCACAGGGATGGTGAGAACCCCTCATAATGGGCACAGCGGGTGTACAGACCCGGGAACTCAGCACAGGGATGGTGGGAACCCCTCATAATGGGCACAGCGGGTGTACAGACCCGGGAACTCAGCACAGGGATGGTGGGAACCCCTCATAATGGGCACAGCGGGTGTACAGACCCCAGAACTCAGCACAGGGATGGTGGGAACCCCTCATAATGGGCACAGCGGGTGTACAGACCTGGGAACTCAGCACAGGGATGGTGAGAACCCCTCATAATGGGCACAGCGGGTGTACAGACCCCAGAACTCAGCACAGGGATGGTGAGAACCCCTCATAATGGGCACAGCGGGTGTACAGACCTGGGAACTCAGCACAGGGATGGTGAGAACCCCTCATAATGGGCACAGCGGGTGTACAGACCCCAGAACTCAGCACAGGGATGGTGGGAACCCCTCATAATGGGCACAGCGGGTGTACAGACCCGGGAACTCAGCACAGGGATGGTGGGAACCCCTCATAATGGGCACAGCGGGTGTACAGACCCCAGAACTCAGCACAGGGATGGTGGGAACCCCTCATAATGGGCACAGCGGGTGTACAGACCCGGGAACTCAGCACAGGGATGGTGGGAACCCCTCATAATGGGCACAGCGGGTGTACAGACCCCAGAACTCAGCACAGGGATGGTGGGAACCCCTCATAATGGGCACAGCGGGTGTACAGACCTGGGAACTCAGCACAGGGATGGTGAGAACCCCTCATAATGGGCACAGCGGGTGTACAGACCCCAGAACTCAGCACAGGGATGGTGGGAACCCCTCATAATGGGCACAGCGGGTGTACAGACCCGGGAACTCAGCACAGGGATGGTGGGAACCCCTCATAATGGGCACAGCGGGTGTACAGACCCGGGAACTCAGCACAGGGATGGTGGGAACCCCTCATAATGGGCACAGCGGGTGTACAGACCAGGGAACTCAGCACAGGGATGGTGGGAACCCCTTATAATGGGCACAGCAGGTGTACAGACCCGGGAACTCAGCACAGGGATGGTGGGAACCCCTCATAATGGGCACAGCGGGTGTACAGACCCGGGAACTCAGCACAGGGATAGTGGGAACCCCTCATAATGGGCACAGCGGGTGTACAGACCCGGGAACTCAGCACAGGGATGGTGGGAACCCCTCATAATGGGCACAGCGGGTGTACAGACCTGGGAACTCAGCACAGGGATGGTGAGAACCCCTCATAATGGGCACAGCGGGTGTACAGACCCCAGAACTCAGCACAGGGATGGTGGGAACCCCTCATAATGGGCACAGCGGGTGTACAGACCCGGGAACTCAGCACAGGGATGGTGAGAACCCCTCATAATGGGCACAGCGGGTGTACAGACCCGGGAACTCAGCACAGGGATGGTGAGAACCCCTCATAATGGGCACAGCGGGTGTACAGACCCGGGAACTCAGCACAGGGATGGTGGGAACCTCTCATAATGGGCACAGCGGGTGTACAGACCAGGGAACTCAGCACAGGGATGGTGGGAACCCCTCATAATGGGCACAGCGGGTGTACAGACCCGGGAACTCAGCACAGGGATGGTGGGAACCTCTCATAATGGGCACAGCGGGTGTACAGACCCGGGAACTCAGCACAGGGATGGTGGGAACCCCTCATAATGGGCACAGCGGGTGTACAGACCCGGGAACTCAGCACAGGGATGGTGGGAACCCCTCATAATGGGCACAGCGGGTGTACAGACCCGGGAACTCAGCACAGGGATGGTGAGAACCCCTCATAATGGGCACAGCGGGTGTACAGACCCGGGAACTCAGCACAGGGATGGTGGGGACCCCTCATAATGGGCACAGCGGGTGTACAGACCCGGGAACTCAGCACAGGGATGGTGAGAACCCCTCATAACAGAAGAACCACACACAGGAACAAAGTTGCAAATCTCTGCATGGGGGTACCTGAAAATTATTGGGTTTTTTTCCCGCATTTAAAGCGGCATCTGTTGTAAAGTCTAGTAAATGGTGTTTACAGAGAATACTTCTAGGTATGGGGTCATGTGACCTTTTACCAGGATGCAGTGTTTAGGCTTGAGTGGCCAATGGCTCTGGTTGCTGGGGGGGAGGGGATGTCATTAACCCTGTGTAACCAGTGACTGATACAGAGCTTACACAAGTAGCATACTCGGGGCTCCCCCAGGTGGACAGGCAGGGTAAGTATCAGTGGGTGGAGTTTGGCAGATTAGGAGAACCTTTCTTGACAAAGTGACAGGTGCTCTTTAATGAGGTGATTTGTCTTCTGCATCCTATGAGGTGGTATTCATGTGCAATTATTCTTTGTTGCAGGACAGAATTAACAAAATCAGCCATCCTCCCCGAGCTTGTGGAACTGGCGAGGGATGAGGGGAGCAGCGTCCGATTGGCAGCCTTCGAGACTCTGGTCAATCTGCTGGTTATGTTCGACCATGGTAGCACACTTTATTTACAAACATCTCCTGACTGCAGATTTTGTTTACAATCATCTCCTGACTGCAGATTTTGTTTACAATCATCTCCTGACTGCAGACTTGGTTTACAATCATCTCCTGACTGCAGACTTTGTTTACAATCATCTGACTGCAGACTTTGTTTACAAACATCTCCTGACTGCAGATTTTGTTTACAGTCATCTCCTGACTGCAGACTTTGTTCACAATCATCTCCTGACTGCAGATTTTGTTTACAAACAAGCATCTCCTGACAGCAGACTTTGTTTACAATCATCTCCTGACTGCAGATTGTGTTTACAAACATCTCCTGACTGCAGACTTTGTTTACAATCATCTCCTGACTGCAGACTTTGTTTACAAACAAACATCTCCTGACTGTGCAGACTTTGTTTACAAACATCTTCTAACTGCAGACTTTGTTTACAAACAAACATCTCCTGACTGCAGACTTTGTTTACAATCATCTCCTGACTGCAGACTTTGTTTACAAACAAACATCTCCTGACTGCAGACTTTGTTTACAATCATCTCCTGACTGCAGACTTTGTTTACAAACAGCTCCCAACTGCAGACTTTGTTTACAAACAAACATCTCCTGACTGTGCAGACTTTGTTTACAAACATCTTCTAACTGCAGACTTTGTTTACAAACAAACATCTCCTGACTGCAGGTGGCGCTGTGCCACCCGTTCTCCCTCTTTAAGATCGCTGTGTGAGGAGTACATACGTTGCTAAAGAGTATTACCATGTATGGAAAAACTAAAAGCAAAAAAGCTCAAAATTTTGATTCAAAACTATTAACCAAAAATTGCATGGCTGCATGGACTACCTAGAACTTTTTTTTTTTTAGATTGGGATGGAGAAGGGAGGGATTAGAAAAAGTTTTGCCTATAGTCCTACTTTAAGGGTTTGCAACACTTTAAGAAAAAAAAAAACAAGAGACATTAATTTCTGTTATTTTGTAACACCTTATTAGCTTGGTCATGACTTGGACTCTCATTGTAGATATTAGGAGATTAAAGCCTTCAGGTTTTATTTTTTTCATGCAGCATGTAGTGTAGTCTGAACCCCCCCCCCCCCCCCCCCCCCCGAAAAAAACAAATCGCCCACTTTGGCTATTTCATTTGACATGTGATTGGATGTTGTCGCTGTTCAACCAACAATTTTTTATTCACCCGACCCCTTGAATTGTGCACAGTTGAAGGAAACTGGGTGGGAGGAAGCCGACAGAGCCCCACCCACTGGGCAGATTTGGTTCAGTTCCACAGTGTATGGCCAGCTTAAGACCCCATTCACACCTCAGTGTTTTAGAGCTTGAAGCTCCAAAACGCTGGAGGAGAAAAAAAGAATCAATTATTCTCTATGGAGATGATTCACATCTCCACTAAAAGACGCCTGAAGCTCAAAAAAGTTCTGGAGTTTTTTTTTTGTAGCTCGAACCGGGCAGATTGGTTTGTTTCTTAAGCTTTTTTTTTCCATGGAAATGCATGGATACGCTTGATTGGGGCGTTTTTGTGCATTTTTCTGCTCAACTGCAACAATTAAATAAAAATAAAATATATTTAAAAATAAATAAATAAATAAACAAATAAATAAAACACATAAATAAATAATACATGAAATAAATAAGAAAATAAAGAATGGTAAATTTAAATAAAAACCCCTAATATTAACCCCAAACCCTAATCCTAGCAGATAAACCTAATATTGACTCCTAACTCTAATCCTTACCCCTAACCCTAGTATTAACCCCTAATCCTAACCCTAATATTGACCCCTAACCCTAATGTTAACCCTAATATTAACACCTAATCCTAACCCCTAACTCTTATCCCTAACCCCTAATATTAACCTCTAATCCTAACCCTAATATTAACCCCTAACCCTAATCCTAATCCTAATATTGACCCCTAACCCTAATATCAACACCTAATCCTAACCATAATATTGATCTCTAATCCAAATCCTTAACCCTAATATTAACCCCAAATCCTAACCCTAATATTGACCCCTAACCCTAGTATTAACCCCTAATCCTAACCATAATATTGACCCCTAATCCCTAACCCCTAATATTAACCTCTAATACTAACCCTAATATTAACTCCTAACCTTAATATTAACCCCTACTCCTAACCAATCTAACCCGTAGCCCAAATCCATACCCACTAATATTAACTCCTAATCCTAACCCTAATATCGTCTCCTAACCATAATCCCTAACCCTAATATTTACCCCTAACCCTAATCCTAGCACCTAACCCTAATATTAACCCCTAACCTAACAAAATACATACAATTAAGTAAATAGATAATAAATAAATTAAACCCTGACCCTTAAAAAAAGTAAAATAAAAAAAAAAAAAAGATGAAAAAAATAATGATAAATAAATAAAAGTCGATGAAACTGCTGAAAAACACAGCAACAAAATGACAACACAGATACTTTTTTTTTTCTCTATTGGTTAATAAAACAAGGCAAAGCTCAAAATCTCTTTAAAAACGCCCAAAAATTGCTCAAAAATGCATTTCTCCGGTGTGAATGCCGCCCCACTGTCTCTATACAGACCGCAGACACCATTCTTCTAAGAACAGCTTTCTGGAAACATAAGTGAACCTGTTATTATTATATATAGAACCTGACATTATAAATTATATTATTATTATATATAGAACTGTAATTTTATCATCAGTAAAACATATAATAGTTTTTCTTTCTCTTCATTATTGTTATTTGTGTAAGATTTTTTCAAAATGGCATGACAGGACCTCTTTAAGCCTGTGCCTGTTGTGTCCCTCCAGATGACCGGAGTCAGATTGTCCTCCCGCTGGTCAAGTCATTCTGCGAGAAGTCCTTCAAGGCCGACGAATCTGTCCTCACCTCGCTGTCATTACACTTAGGGAAGCTCTGCCATGGCCTGCAAGGTGGGTTCCTGATTTCTACTTCTCTGGTCCCTTCCATCAGGGTGTCTATTCTCATGGAAGGAGAACACTAAAAGTGGAAATAAAGGGCTTCATTGCTGCATTGCCCTGCTGCAATTTTCTTGTATCTGTTTTCTAGTGTCTTCTTTTTTGGCCATTAGGTGATGATGTTACCTTTCTTTCTTTCTTTCTTTCTTTCTTTCTTTCTTTCTTTCTTTCTTTCTTTCTTTCTTTCTTTCTTTCTTTCTTTCTTTCTTTCTTTCTTTCTTTCTTTCTTTCTTTCCTTCCTTCCTTCCTTCCTTCCTTCCTTCCTTCCTTCCTTCCTTCCTTCCTTCCTTCCTTTCTTCCTGGACATATATAGAGATTTAGATATATCTGACCTCCAACTCATCTATGCATAGGTTATATTTATGTCTGCCTGCTACAGTGGCGGCTGGTGCTCAATAATTTGAGGGGGCGACAAAAACCCGCCCTCCCCCCACTTGCACCAATTCCCCCTCCCATGCGGGAGACAGATGGTGGCGATCAGTGGACCACCCCCGCAGGAGACTGATAGTTGCGATCAGTGGACAACCCCCATGGGAGACGGATGGCGGTGATCAGTGGACCACCCCCATGGGAGACGGATGGTGATGAATGACGGCAATCAGTGGACCACCCCTGCAGGAGATGAATGGTAGCGATCAGTGGATCGGCCCCGCAGGAGAGGGATGTGGGCAGTCAGTGGACCACCCCCGCGGGAGACGGATGGCGACTATCAGTGCCCTCCCCTTGCGGGAGATGGATGGCGGCGATCAGTGGACCACCCCTGTGGGAGTCGGATGGCGAAGATCAGTGCCCCCCCTTGCGGGAGATGGATGGCGGCGATCAGTGGACCACCCCCGCGGGAGATGGATGGTGCTGATTAGTGGCTCCCCCTTGCGGGAGATAGATGGCGGCAATCAGTGGCCTTACCTTAGGAGGCTGATGCTGATCCTTGCTCCACCAACTTGCCGAGCGAAGAGCCGGGGCCGTTGCTTCCCCTCCCGGCCGAACAGGAAGTAGGTCCTGAGACCCGATTGGCTGGGAGTCCTAAGACTCCCTGGCCAATCGGGTCTCAGGACCGGCTTTCTGATTGACCGGGAGGAGAAGCAGGAAGACAATAGCAAATATTAGTTTGCTAATGTCACACAACTTTTTTGAAGCCAATTAGAGCCCTGCATGTAGATTAGGGGCCGGGGGCATGGATTGGGGGGGGGGGGGGGGGGGGAGTCAGGCTCGCCACTGGCCTTATATCTCTTATCTTCTATATGCCATTTGTTTATCTATCTATCCATCTATCTATCTATCTATCTATCTATCTATCTATCTATCTATCTATCTATCTATCTATCTATCTATCTATCCAGAGTTGATCTACAGACATTTGCCTGTTTTGCCTTGGCCAGGTCTCTTCACCCAGGAGCAGCAGATCTGGTTCCTGGAGTTCTATAGGAAGCTGTGCCGGTTGGGTCTTCACCAGGAGAATGGCCATAACGATAACCAGATCCAGAACATAGAGCTAGAGAAGAAATATTCTATGGTCAGGAAAAACTGTGCCTACAACTTTCCAGTGAGTCTGATTTTCCTGATAACAAATCCCTTTATACATGAAACGGGATGAACGGGTTTATGTACTGACCCCGAGCAACAAATGTACTGAACCCGAGCAACCATTAGATTGTCTTGTTCTCTAACCCAAACAAATGTCCGTTATATTTGTGTTTCAAACAGATACATAGAAACTATAACATGAATATTTTATATTTACCATTTGTAGACAGTAGGTGGCGTACTACAATGCTGAGCTTCCTGGTCCTCAGAAAACAGCTGTGCTGTAAAAGATGAGGGAGCCTCAGATTACACACACAGCTGAAGCAGAGATTAGAGAGCGGCGTGGATGTTCCCAGTAAATTATTTTGTATAATATAGGTTTTAATACTATGGCTAAAACTAAAAACTAAAAAAAAAACACATCAGTTTATAAACTTGTAAACAATAATAAATCAGTCCAAGGTTATAGGTAGGATTAGTGTTACAGGGAGGGTTAGTGTCATGCCTCGTACACACGATCGCACATTCCGACAACAAAATCTATCGGATTTTTTTCCGACGGATGTTGGCTCAAACTTGTCTTGCATAAACACGGTCACACAAAGTTGGCCAGAAATTCAGAACGTCAAGAACGCGGTGAGGTACAACACGTATGACAAGCCGAGAAAAATGGAGTTCAGTAGCCAGCGCGGCTCTTCTGCTTGATTCCTAGCACTTTGTGCGTCGGATTTGTGTACACACGATCGGAAATTTATGCGAACGGATTTTGTTGTCGGAAAATTTTAGATCCAGATCTCAAACTTTGTGTGTCGGAAATTCCGATGGAGCCCACACACAGTCGGAACAAGCTCACATCAAACATTTTCAGTCGGAAAGTCAGATTGTGTGTACAGGGCATTAGGGTTACAGGGAGGATTAGTGTTGGGGTTACAGGGAAGGTTAGTATTAGGGGTTACAGGGAGGGTTAGTGTTGGGATTATAGGTAGGGTTAGTGTTGGGGTTATAAAGATGGTTAGTATTAGGGGTTACAGGGAGGGTTAGTGTTGGAGTTAAGGGGAGGGGGTGTTGTTACAGGGAGGGTTAGTGTTAGGGTTAAATGGAGTGTTAGGGTTACAGGGAGGGTTATCGTTTACAGGGAGGGTTAGTGTTGGGGTTACAGGGAGGGTTAGTGTTGGGGTTAAAGTAAGTGTTAGTGTTAGGGTTACAGGGAGGGTTAGTGTTGGGATTACCAGGGAGTGGAGATTTTAGAGTTACGGGGAAGGTTAGTGTTAGGCTTACCGGTAGGGTTAATTTGAGGGATAGTGTAGGGATTACAGGAAAGTTTGTTATTAAGGTTACAGATAGGGTTAGTGTTAGAGTTAAAGGTGAGGTTAATTTGAAGGTTACAAGAAGGGTCAGTGTTAGGGTTACAGGAAAGGTTAGTGTTAGGTTTTTATGTTTGCAGGTAGGGTTAACTCAAGAGCTACAGTGAGAGGCGACTATTGAGATTTTAGGTTGGGTAAATCCGAGGGTTAAATGGAGGATTAGTGTAAGGATTATAGGGAAAGGGTGTGAGAGATCCCAGAAGGTTTGGTGTTAGGGTAAAGGTGAGGGTTATGGGGAGGAGTAGTGTTAGGGTTACAGGAAGAGTTAATGTTAGGGTTGGGGGGTTAGAGTTACATGGAGGGTTAGCATTACGGTTACAGGGAGAGTTAGTGTTGGGGTTACAGGGAGGGTTAGTGTGTTGGTTGGAGGGAGGGTTAGTGTTGGGGTTATAGGGAGGGTTAGTGTTGGGGTTACAGAGAGGTTTGTTATGAAGGTTACAAGGAGGGTTAGTGTTGGGGTTACAGGGAATGTTAGTTGGGGTTACAGGGAGGGTTAGTTTAGCTATTGCAGGAAGGGGTACAGGAAGTATTAAAGAGATTCTGCTAGTGTTACAGGGAGGGTTAGTGTCGGGGACACATGGAGGGTTAGTTTTGGGGTTACAGGGAATAGTTAGTGTTAGGGTTACAAGGATGGCTAGGATAACGGGTCAGGTTTATGGTGAAGTGTGAGATACAGGGAGGGATGGGGTCAGAAGGGTCTTGGGTAGGACAATTCTTTCTTCTCTTTCAGCTCTAAGGCAAAACTCCACCAGCACCGATCTCCTGCCATTGATGGACAGTTTATGGAGTTTTTATTGCTATCTGTCTATTGGGGAGATTCCCCCAATCAGAGGTTTTAACCTTCCAAAACTTGTGTGGAATGACAGTATAATGGAAGGATGGTGATATACTGATAATGAACCGGCTGTATGAGGATGTTCCCGTTTTTACTGATTTCTCCTCTTTTTGTAGGCCATGGTTGTGTTTGTAGGAGTGAAAAACTTCCACATAGAACTGTATGCAACCTTCTTCTGTCTGTGTCACGACCCGGACTTGCCCATCAGACACACGATGGCTCTCGGCTTCTGTGAAGTGAGTATGAAATGGTCTACCGAAAATCTGTACCACGGCATCCAATGGGATTCTTCCTTCCAAGGCCAAGAAGACAATTTCTGTAGACAGCTGAAAAAAAGAAAATGCATGAAAACCCCAAAAAGAAAAACTGGAGCATAGGCAAATAACCAGAGCATAGGCTGATAACCGGAACATAGGCCAAAAACCGGAACACAGGCAGGTAACCGGAGCATAGGCGAATAACCAGAGCATAGGCGAATAACCGGAGCATAGACTGATAACCGGTGTATAGGTCAATAAGAGGAACATGAGCGGATAACCAGAGCATAGGCCGCTTTACCCACAGCATAGGTGGAAAACCCGAGCATAGGCCGATAACTGGAGCATAGGTGGATAACTGGAGCATAGGTGGACAATCAGAGCATGGGGGTTAACCAGAACATAGGCCAAAAACCAAAGTATAGGCCGATAACCGGAGCAAAGGCCAATAACCAGAGCATAGGAGGATAACCGGAAAATAGGCGGATAACCGGAACATAGGCGGATAACGGGAGCATGATAGGTGCAAATGGTTGATACAGACACGGTTCCATCTGTGCTCCTCCGGTTTATGTAAATCAATGTTACTCTCCTTATGTTATTACCAAAATGTACGAAGATTTTTGTTCTCTTGTTTTATAGGTCTGTAAGCTCTTAGGATCCAATGTGTATTTAATACATAAAGAACTAGTCGCTTTACTTCAGGATGACTCCCTAGAGGTAAGAGGACCGGCGGGAAGCCAAGTGCTCTTCCTACAAAAAGTTGTTCTATTTATTTCCCAGGAGGTGAAGGTGATGTAGAGGTGATTGCCGTGTCAGAGCCCATTGGATACAAATGATTACTTCCCAACTTAACCGATAATCGCCAGAATGTGCAAGTCCTCTATGGGCCAATGCAACTGCTATAGGGCCCGGGGTGGGAAGGGGGCCCAACTACGGAGGTCATTGAGTGAACTGATAGACAATCAGGGTGCATGTAAAGATAACATTGATCATTAACCCTGATCTGTACGTGCTCAGCCAGTAGGATTTTGCATGTTTAAGCTCCATTTTGTGGAACAATCATACAGAGGTGCTCTCCTCCAATTAACACCTTAAAGTGATTATGATAGTCAAGTAAAAAGAAGTCAAATATGATGTAGTATTTTATTCAGCCAGCAAGTGGAGCTGTAGGCTCTATTTCTCATGTTTTCCAGTTGCTAGCTTTCTCCTGTTATTTACAGTATTCAATAGCTTAAGCTAAAATTTACAACCACGAGTGAATGAGTGACACACAAGGACAGGAAGTGAGGTGAAATCTCTGGGGGTCACAGTTAGTAATAAAAAGTGGACAAAAGTATTGACTCTTCCTAAGTCGATCCTAAGCTGAAGAAAAGATTTGGGCTGAAGTTTGGCACTAACAATGGCCTCTTTTTGCAGGTTCTGGACGGGTTAATAGATCAACTTCCGGAAACTCTGGAACTCATGACAAGCGGAGGCGACAACTCAGGGCTAGATAACAAGGTCAGCACTGACACCAAGATGGCTGAATGTCTACAGGTTACTCCGGGGGTAATGTGGGGGGTTACAACCGCTTCCTGCCCGGACCATTGTAAAATAGCAGCCAGATGGGAACCCTGTTGTTCTGGGATGTCCTCCTCAGAACGTGCTCCGGCGCGATCTGTCACCCACTGTGTCCACCGGACACGGCCGATGACAGATCACTGTACCGGTCCACTGCCGGTACCATGTGATCGCTGTGACCAATCACATGACAATTGTATACAATGAATGACTTTCTTTCATGCCTTTCATTGTGTACAATTGTGTTGCTAGCTGTGATTGGTCACAATCAGTGCCGGGACAAGGTCATCCAGTGCCCAGGGCAAAGATGCCAAACTTGGCCCCCCCTCTCCCTTAGGGTTAGGGTCAGGGTGCCCCCCACCCCTGCAATATACCATTGCGCCAGGGGCAGCCGCCCCTTGTCCCGGCCCTGGTCACAATGATCACATGGTACAGACAGACCAATCACAGCACGTCTGTACCATGTGATAAACTGTGGCCAATCACAGCTAATCACAACAATACACAACAATACACAATACAAAATCCTGATCACTTCCCCAGAGTAGTACCAATGTTACTATGGTAACATTGTACTGCAATGGTGACAATAGGATCGCCTGTCCTTTTCAGCCAATCGGGTGACAGCTATCAGACCCGCTTCCTGATTGGCCGGAAGGAAAATCAGTGTAATATTCATTCACTGTTGCAGCACACCTGGGTGGGCTCCGGTCGCACTCTCTGTGACCGGAGCCCACCCTATTTCGAAGCCTATTAGAGCCTATGGCTTCAAAACACCCCCCGCCGCTGTAATTCATGCACACGGTGCCCTGAAAGGGGCCAGACTCATAAATAGGGGGCGTACGTGGCGGCCGTGGATAGATTCATGCTATGCATGATTCTATCCATTGCATATGGGGGGGCCTGGAGAGAGGGGGCGGCGCCCAGGAACCCCTAATGGATGGGGGGCCCCGCCCCTGGTGATTCTAGCACCAGACCTCCTCTCACTTTTAAAGCCTTGCCTATGGATAGTAAAATTGATGCCGTTTGTTGCCGTTGCACAATTTTATAGTGTGACATGTTTGGTATCTATTTACTTGATGCAGCATCATCTTTTATATTTAAAAAAAATTGGGTTATGTATTGTGTTTTTTTTGCATTAAAATTTGAAAAAAGTGTATTTTTTTTCACAAAAAAAAAATTACATTTCAAAAACTGCTGCACAAATTATTATTATACAGGATTTATATAGCGCCAACAGTTTGCACGGCTCTTTACAATGTAGAGGGGGGACAGCACAATTACAATACAGTTCCATACAGAAGGGACAGGAGGGCCTTGCTCATGGAGCTTACATTCTAAAGGGAGGGGGGAGGTGATGTAGAAAAAATGACCTGCACTCCGGTTGTTGCTCTTAAAATTTCTTCATTTTATTGAATAACCACAGTGAACAAACACAGATTAAGTCAGTTGACGCATTTCAGCCTATAAGGCCTTAGTCATAAGGGGGAGGTGATACAAGAGGTAATAGCTGCGGTGGATGATTTGATGAGGGGTGGCTCGGGGACAGTTCTTAGGTGGGTGTGGGATAGGCTTCCCTGAATAAGTGAGTTTTCAGGGATCTTCTAAAGATGGACAGGTTAGGGGCTAATCGGACGTACCGGGGCAGGGAGTTCGAGAGGACGGGAGAAGGTTTTGGAGAAGTCCTGAAGGCGAGCATGAGAGGAGGTAACAAGGGGCATAGAGAGCAGGAGTTCCTGGGAAGAGCGGAGAAGACGATTTGGGCGATATCTGCAGATGAGGTTGGTGATGTAGAAAACATGATCCGCGCTCCAGTTGTTCCCCCTTAAAAATGTCTTCATTTTATTGAATAGCCAGAGTGAACAAATGCAGATTAAGTCAGTTGACATGTTTCAGCCTATAAGGCCTTAGTCATAAGGGGGGAGGTGATAGAAGAGGTAATAGCTGTGGGGGATGATTTGATGAGGGGTGGCTCGGGGACAGTTCTTAGGTGTGTGTGGGATAGGCTTCCCTGAATAAATGAGTTTTCAGGGATCTCCTAAAGATGGACAGGTTAGGGGCTGATCGGATATACCGGGGCAGGGAGTTCCAGAGGATGGGAGAGGCTCTGAAGAAGTCCTGAAGTTGGAAGGGTTAGGGGCTGACCGGACATACCAGGGCAAGGAGTTCCAAAGGATGGAAGAGGCTCTGGAGAGGTCCTGAAGGTGGATAGGTTAGGGGCTAATCGGACATACCGGGGAAGGGAGTTCCAGAGGATGGGAGAGGCTCTGGGGAAGTCCTGAAGGTGGACGGGTTAGGGGTTGACCGGACATACGGGGGCAAGGAGTTCCAGAGGAAGGGAGAGGCTCTGGAGAAGTCCTGAAGGCGAGCATGAGAGGAGGTAAGAAGGAAGCTAGAGAGCAGGAGGTCCTGGGAAGAGCGGAGGGGACGATTTGGGGGATATCTGCAGAGGAGGTTGGTGATGTAGAAAAAATGATCCGCACTCCGGTTGTTGCTCTTAAAATTTCTTCATTTTATTGAATAGCCACAGTGAACAAATGCAGATTAAGTCAGTTGACGCATTTCAGCCTATAAGGCCTTAGTCATAAGGGGGAGGTGATACAAGAGGTAGTAGATGCGGGGAATGATTTGATGGGGGTGGCTCGGGGACAATTCTTAGGTGGGTGTGGGATAGGCTTCCCTAAATAAATGAGTTTTCAGGGATCTCCTAAAGGTGGACAGATTAGGGGCGGATCGGATATACCGGGGCAGGGAGTTCCAGAGGATGGGAGAGGCTCTGGAGAAGTCCTGAAGATGAGCATGAGTGGAGGTAACAAGGACGCTAGCAAAAAATACTGATTGCTACATGTGAACAACAAGTGGCAGAAAAGGTCTGGAAGTGGATAGGCAACCCAGTGGTACCTTGCAGACCTGAGGTCCCTGGTATGAACCCGAGTGGAGACACTACCTGCATGGAGTTTGTATGTACTCCTTGTGTTTTGCTTGGGTTTCCTCCAGGTGCTCCTTCCATAGAACAAAGATATGCTGGTAGGTTGATTGGCTCTAGTATGTGTCCCAGAAGAAGCATGCAGCAAGTGAAGCCGATGATAACTCTATAGCTGTAACTGTTTCTGAAGGTCAAATAGTTCTTGAAATGTAGTAGTTGAAAGAGATCTTCCATATCTGGTCCTGTCTGTCTGATGTGGCCCCTGGAGACCCCCCTGTGCCTGGCGGGGCATTGCTGCTACTCGGAGCTCCTGAATGAAAGGAGAACTGCCAGTCACCTGAGCACAGTAGCCTGTAGTACTTCGCCCTCTAGTGGCAGAATATGATATCTACATGAGATTTGTCAACTCACAGTTTGCCGTTTGCCTTGCAGCTGATGATTGTACCTGACCTGGTCCCGGCACTGACCTCAGCAGAACAACGAGTCGCCAACTCCCTGAAATGGCGCAGCCATGAGAAGCTACTGCAGAAGTTCTCCTGCCTTCCGCACATCATTTCCAGCGATCAGATCTATTATCGGTTCCTGCACAGAATGTTCTCTATCATCTTATCCAACGTAAGAAGGATCTTCTGTATACACTTTCTGAAATAATGTACTGAATGGTCTCTCCACTCTGCTGGGAGTTCCTGAGTCTGTATACGTGCCCATTATGAGGGGTTCCCACCATCCCTGTGCTGAGTTCCCGGGTCTGTACACCCGCTGTGCCCATTATGAGGGGTTCCCACCATCCCTGTGCTGAGTTCCCGGGTCTGTACACCTGCTGTGCCCATTATGAGGGGTTCCCACCATCCCTGTGCTGAGTTCCCGGGTCTGTACACCCGCTGTGCCCATTATGAGGGGTTCCCACCATCCCTGTGCTGAGTTCTGGGGTCTGTACACCCGCTGTGCCCATTATGAGGGGTTCCCACCATCCCTGTGCTGAGTTCCCGGGTCTGTACACCCGCTGTGTCCATTATGAGGGGTTCCCACCATCCCTGTGCTGAGTTCCCGGGTCTGTACACCCGCTGTGCCCATTATGAGGGGTTCCCACCATCCCTGTGCTGAGTTCTGGGGTCTGTACACCCGCTGTGCCCATTATGAGGGGTTCTCACCATCCCTGTGCTGAGTTCCCGGGTCTGTACACCCGCTGTGCCCATTATGAGGTGTTCCCACCATCCCTGTGCTGAGTTCCCGGGTCTGTACACCCGCTGTGCCCATTATGAGGGGTTCCCACCATCCCTGTGCTGAGTTCCCGGGTCTGTACACCCGCTGTGCCCATTATGAGGGGTTCTCACCATCCCTGTGCTGAGTTCCCGGGTCTGTACACCCGCTGTGCCCATTATGAGGGGTTCCCACCATCCCTGTGCTGAGTTCCCGGGTCTGTACACCCGCTGTGCCCATTATGAGGGGTTCCCACCATCCCTGTGCTGAGTTCCCGGGTCTGTACACCCGCTGTGCCCATTATGAGGGGTTCTCACCATCCCTGTGCTGAGTTCCCGGGTCTGTACACCCACTGTGCCCATTATGAGGAGTTCCCACCATCCCTGTGCTGAGTTCTCAGGTCTGTACACCCGCTGTGCCCATTATGAGGGGTTCTCACCATCCCTGTGCTGAGTTCCCGGGTCTGTACACCCGCTGTGCCCATTATGAGGGGTTCTCACCATCCCTGTGCTGAGTTCCCGGGTCTGTACACCCGCTGTGCCCATTATGAGGGGTTCTCACCATCCCTGTGCTGAGTTCCCGGGTCTGTACACCCGCTGTACCCATTATGAGGGGTTCCCCCCATCCCTGTGCTGAGTTCCCGGGTCTGTACACCCGCTGTGCCCATTATGAGGGGTTCCCACCATCCCTGTGCTGAGTTCCCGGGTCTGTACACCCGCTGTGCCCATTATGAGGGGTTCCCCCCATCCCTGTGCTGAGTTCCCGGGTCTGTACACCAGCTGTGCCCATTATGAGGGGTTCCCACCATCCCTGTGCTGAGTTCCCGGGTCTGTACACCCGCTGTGCCCATTATGAGGGGTTCCCACCATCCCTGTGCTGAGTTCCCGGGTCTGTACACCAGCTGTGCCCATTATGAGGGGTTCCCACCATCCCTGTGCTGAGTTCCCAGGTCTGTACACCCGCTGTGCCCATTATGAGGGGTAATGATGAGAAGGGAGAAGACTGCATGCGGTCATTCTCCAGGGGCCCCGCTCCGGGTCTTGAATGGGTTTTTATGGGGCCTAATTGTATGAAGGTTCCTGACCGCATGTTAAGGATGCATATTGTAGAACATTTATACAGAGGGGCTATCCTCCAATTAACACTTTAATGTGAATATATAATGTCTTTTTTTTTTTTTTTTTTATTATAATATTTTTAGTCATGTAAATGAAATGTAAATATGATGCATTCTTGTATCCAGCCAGCAGGTGACGCTCTAGGCTCCTTTTCACATGTTTTCCTCTGTCCTCTTTACATTGATAACTAGTATAGTGAAGTGTGATGATAAAAATAAATCTCTGTTCCCAGAACGTGTTACCGGTGCAGAAAGCGGCAAGCCGGACGCTGTGTATATTCCTGCGCTATAACCGAAAACAGGAGCAGAGGCACGAGATCATCCAGAAGATGGTGGAACGTACGTGAAAAAAACGTGACTTTTGTTTTTTACAATGTTACAAAAGTTCAGAGTCCTTTCTGGGGAGACAGTCCGGCTCGTGTACTGCGAGCGTGTGCAGGGGTGCAAGAGGATGGGGGGGACCCCAGGAATTCTCCGTCCATTTATTCACCATATATGGAATCAAACCACAGTAATGAGGTCCTGGTGGGACCATGGACCTTCCATACACCTGCTGAGAGACCAAGTGCGGCCGCATTTCTTGCTCTTGGTCATAACGTTGTTGAGTTGACTTACAGCAAACCTTTGGATTGACCAAGAGCAAGAAATGCAGCCGCACTTCGTCTCGATCGTCTTGATCGTCCGATCGTCTCTCAGAGGCGATCGGATGCTCTTCCTTGCTGGGTATGGAGACGAGTGAGGGGAAGATGGCCCCCACCCGTCTCCATATCATTTCAGGGCAGAAGTGACGTCAAAGCGTCACTTCTGCCCATAGCTCTTAAAGGGCCATTTATTTATTTATTTATTTTTATTGCATTTTAGTGTAAATATGAGATGTGAAGTCTTTTTGACCCCCCCAGATCTCACATATAAGAGGTCCTGTGATGCTTTTTTTCTATTAAAAATTCTATGTAATAGGAATAAAAGTGACACAATTTATTTTTTTTAAAGAACAGTGTAAAAATAAAAGGGAAAAAAAAATAAGAAAAAAAAATTTTTTTTTAAACGCGCCCCGTCCCGCTGAGTTCGCGTGCAGAAGCGAACGCACACGTGAGCAGCGCCCGCATATGAAAAGGTGTTCAAACCACACATGTGAGGTATCACCGCGATCGTTAGAGCGAGGGCAATAATTCTAGCCCTAGACCTCCTCTGTAACTCAAAACATGCAATCTGTAGAGTTTTTTAAACGTCGCCTATGGAGATTTTTAAGGGTAAAAGTTTGTCGCCATTCCGCGAGCGGGCGCAATTTTGAAGCGCAACATGTTGGGTATCGATTTACTCGGCGTAAACATTATCTTTCACAATATAAAAAAAATTGGGCTAACTTTACTGGTTTTTTTTTTTATTTTATTTAAAAAAGTGTATTTTTTTCCCCTCAAAAAAATGAGACCGCTGCGCAAATACGGTGTGACAGAAAGTATTGCAACGACCGCCATTTTTTTCTCTAAGGTGTTAGAAAAAAAAATGTATAATGTTTGGGGGCTCTAAGTAATTTTCTAGCAAAAAAGAGTTTTTAACTTGTAAACAACAAATCTCAGAAAGAGGCTCGGCCCTTAAAGTGGTGAAGTATTATTATTATTATTTTTATTATTATTATTATTATTATTATTATTTTTATTATTATTATTTTCCAGCCTTGCTCACCTTGTCCCTCTTATCTTCCAGAACTGGGTCAGGGGAAGAGCTACTGGAACCGGCTGAGGTTTCTGGACACCTGTGAATATATCATGGAGTTCTTCTCCAAGTCCTTCTTCTGTAAATACTTTTACCTCTCGGTCCTGGAGCTGACCAGCGATCCCATCGCCAATGTTAGGTAAGAGGAGAAAATCCGATCGTATGGAAAAATCTGTGTGCGCCCGTTCACCACCGGAGATATACCGACCCATCTGTGCATGTGAACTGACCCAGAACGATCGCTATCACCGGTCGATCACATGTGGAGGCTTTTTCTGTCTGCTGCTCTACAATGTGTTCTTGGCCACTTCCCCTTCGGAAGATTTACCCCCCTTAATGACCAGGGCATTTTTTTTTTTTTTTTTTTTGCGAAACGGCACTGCGTTATTTTAACTGACAATTGCACGGCCGTGCGACGCTGTATTAAAATAAAATGTATTTCCTTTCTTTTGGTGGTATTTGATCACCTCTGCCGTTTTCATTATTTGCGCTATAAACAAAAAAATACCGACAATTAAAAAATAAAATAAATAAATAAATAAAATTTTTTTTTTTTACTTTCTGCTATAAAACATCCGATAAAAAAATTTAAAAATCGAATTTCTTCATCAATTTATCTGATATAAATTATATGATATAATAATATTTATTCTGCTACATGTTTTTGGTAAAACAAAAATTGATCTTTTGCGTAAAAAAAAAAAAAAAAAATA
This sequence comes from Aquarana catesbeiana, assembly GCF_042186555.1. NCBI lineage: Eukaryota > Metazoa > Chordata > Amphibia > Anura > Ranidae > Aquarana > Aquarana catesbeiana. The sequence continues at coordinate 5,807,135 of NC_133336.1, forward strand.
GTTTACTTCCGCCCTAGACTGGAAGTGATGTCATGACGTCGCTCCGGTCCTCCAAGATGATAGAGGTGAGGAGAGACGATCTGGTGTCTGTTCACCTCTATGGCCAGTCCTACGAACAGTTGGATCGTTTTTTCCGGGATCGCCGGTATAAACGGTAAGGGGGGGGGGGCATCCCCTCCAGCCGGTTCTAAAAGTGATCCAGATAAATAAAATTGAGGTCTTTTTTTTCCACAAATAGATATTTCTTTTGGTGGTATTTGACCACCTCTGCGGTTTTTATTTTTTGCGCAATAAACAAAAAAATAGCGACAGTTTTGAAAAAAAAAAAAAACATTTTTTACTTTCTGCTATAAAACATCCAATCAAAAAAAACTGTAAAAAAAAAAAATCGAATTTCTTCATCAGTTTAGGCCAATATGTATTCTGCTACATATTTTTGCTAAAAAAAAAATCGCAATAAGCGTATATTGATTGGTTTATGCAAACGTATAGTGTCTACAAACTAAGGGAAAGATTTATGGAATTGCAAATGTGTTTTTTTTTTTATACTAGTAATGGCGGCGATCAGCGACTTATAGTGGGACTGCGATATTGTGGCGGACAGATCTGACACTAACTGATACTTTTTGACACTTTGCGGGAACCAGCGGCACCAATACAGCGGAGTTTTGCAAACAGTTTTCGAGCCAAGCAACATCACATGTTCCTGTTGGCCTGTTTGGCGAACACCCCAAGTTTGCGGTACGTTTCGGCGGGATGTTCATCCACAGAGAGCCCCACAACGCATTGCGCAGTGCATCCTAAGCCCTGATTTGCCCAATCAGGGCACAGTGAATAGCTGGTTGTTAACCACTTCAGCCCCGGAGGATTTTACCCCCTTCCTGACCAGAGCACTTTTTGCGATTCAGCACTGCGTCGCTTTAACTGACAATTGCGCGGTCGTGCGACGCGGCTCCCAAACAAAATTGACGTCCTTTTTTTCCCACAAATAGAGCTTTCTTTTGGTGGTATTTGATCACCTCTGCGGTTTTTATTTTTTGTGCTATAAACAAGAAAATAGCGACAATTTTGAAAAAAAAAAGCAATATTTTCTACTTTTTGCTATAATAAATATCCTCCAAAAATTAGGACAATATGTATTCTTCAGTTTCTCAGTTTAGGCCGATATGTATTCTTCTACATATTTTTGGTAATAAGTAGGTTTTTAAGGGTAAAAGTTTGTCGCCATTCCACGAGCGGGCGCAATTTTGAAGCGCGACATGTTGGGTATCAATTTACTCGGTGTAACATTATCTTTCACAATATAAAAAAAAATTGGGCTAACTTCACTGTTGTCTTATTTTTTTAATTCAAAAAAGTGTATTTTTTCCAAAAAATCACCACCAGATGGTCGCCGGAGTCCGTATGATCGTTCGGAGGCCGGGCGCGAAGTTATGACCTCTGAATTAAAAAACAGCGCCTCCTCGGCTGGGAAGCCGAAATCTTTTTTTAATTTATTTTTTATTTTAGGCTTCCCAGCCTAGAGGTGAGATGTGGGTCTTATTGACCCCCAAATTTCACTGTAAAGAGGACCTGTCATGCCATATTCCTATTACAAGGGATATTTACATTCCTTGTAATAGGAATAAAAGTGATCAATTTTTTTTTTTTTTTTTTAAATGTCAAATTAGAAAATTTTAAGTACAGTTAACAATAAAAAAATACATTTTTTTTTAAAGCGCACCTGTCCCCGTGAGCTCGCACGCAGAAGCGAAAGCATACGTAAGTCCTGCCCACATATGAAAACGGTGTTCAAACCACACGTGTGAGGTATCGCCACGATCGGTAGAGCGAGAGTGATAATTCTAGCCCCAAACCACATCTGTAACTCAAAACATGTAACCAGTAAAAATTTTTTAAAGCGTCGCCTATGGGGATTTTTAAGTACCAAAGTTTGGCGCCATTCCACGAGCGTGTGCAATTTTTAAGCGTGACATGTTGGGTATCAATTCACTCGGCGTAACTTCATCTTTCACATTATGCTAACTTTGGGCTAACTTTAATGTTTTTTTTTTTTTTTTTTTAAGCATTAAACAGTTTTTTTTTCTCCAAAAAAATGCTTTTGAAAAATTGCTGCACAAATACAGTGCGAGATAAAAAGTTGCAATGACCGCCATTGTATTCTCTAGTGTCTCTGCTAAAAAAAACATATATAATGTTTGGGGGTTCTGAGTAATTTTTTAGAAAAAAAATGATGATTTTTACATGTAGGAGAGAAATGTTAGAATTGGCCTGGTGGTCAAGCGGTTAAAGAGAAGCCGTCACAAATCTAGACACATGTGTGAGAAGCCTCTGATGGAAACCACCCTTCTTCTTGTTGTCACTAGGGGGCAGTGACATCATTTACAGTGATAGAAAGTCTAATGAGAGTGCCAGACCAAGGAACCAGGAGTCCAAAAAATCTTTAATACTATTGTAAATTCATACGAGATGACATTATGGGATGTATTTATAAACAATTTGTTTAACTGTTCATCCATCTAAACGGCATGTAAATTCATTCTGTGTGAAAAATCAAATGTATTTAGCTGTATTCTCTACAATTAAAATGTGTGAACACGAAAAAATACCACATTATGGCCACTAGATGGCGATGACTACCATTAAAAAATTTTATACGCTCATCAGCGCCATCTAGTGGCCATAATGAGTTTTTTTTCCACATTCACACATTTTGAATTGATTAGACTGGAAGAAATCGAATGACCCCCCCCTCCCCCCCATAGACACAAGACCGTCCGCCATTCCGGTACAAAATGGACAACTGTCATGTCTATGGGCTGCCTAAAGAAGGCCTCCAGCCCCACACAGTGTTGTCACATTGGGAAATAACTAGGGTTGTGCCGGTGCCGATACTAAGTTTTCGCACAAATACTCATACTTGTGCACATGCTCCGGTACCTTTTGCGGTGCCATTTTAGCTCAAACAAAATTAATGGGTTCAAATGGCACTGCAAGGAATCTCATGCGATTTGAACAGGATTGCTGTGCGATTCCTGTCCGAATTACATGCGGTTTCCCGCACTGCTCCTGTGTGAACCCAGGCTTGTCATAGTGACTTCAGCTCGGGTTCACACAGCAGCGGTGCGGGAAACCGCATGCGATTCAGGCAAGCAATCGCACCACATTTCTGTTCAAATTGTATGCGATTCCTTGCAGTGAAATTTGAGCCCTTTCATTTTGTATGGGCTGAAATCGCATCGCAAAGGTATCGGTACTCAGCAGTGGCAGCCGGGGGTGGAAAAAACACCACCTGACCAAATTCCCCCCCCAGCCCACCCTTTTTTTAAGCCAATTAGAGCCTCAGACTCTAATCTTGTGCTTAAAAAAAAAAAACCCCCATTGGAATCCATGCGTCCGGCATGTAGATTAGGGGGGGCTGGGCGCAGGAATTAGGGGGGTGGCGCCGCCCCTGTGCCCTGTATGGAGCGGCTGCCACTGGTACTCAGTATCGGCAAGTACTTGACCGAAAGTATTGGTACCCGCCGGTAAAAAACGGTATCGGCTCAACCCTAAAAATATCCATCACCAGAACCCGATCCTGATTGCAGTTATTTTCAGATAATGATGTAAAACGATTGCACAGATCTCCATGTTGGATCCCGCGTTCTCCATCACAATGTATCTCCTCCTCCCTCTCCCAGGATGAAGGTTTGTTACATGATGCCAAAGCTGAAGTCCTCCCTGAAGCTTCCGGCGGATAAACATTTGTTGCAGCAGCTGGAATTGTGCGTCCGGAAACTTCTGTGCCAGGAGAAGGACAGAGACGTCCTGGCGGTGGTGAAGAGGGTGAGTGAGATCTCCGCTGCGTCTTACAATGCAGATCGGATCTATTGTAGTCGATCAGAACTTCATAGAGTGAATGTTCTTCAGGAGGAACGCAGTTCTGGCCCCGGCATTGATTGTATGGAGTGACAAGGGGTGCTGGAGGGTCTATTGATGCTGACTGCTGGGGGATTTATTTTGCTAGGGGTATCTGTTGTTGAGGGAGGGGTCTATTGTTGCCACGGAGGGTCCTATGTTGCTGGGAGGGATTGTTACTTGCTGCTGGGAAATCTATTGTTGCTGGTGGGGTCTGTTGTTGCTATGGGAGTAGTTTGTTGCAGGGGGTCTATTGTTGCTGGGGAGATCTATTGTTGCTCTAAGGGGGTCTTTTGTTGCTTGGAAGATCTATTGTCACTCTAGGGGGGTCTATTGTTGCTGAGAAGATCTATTGTCAATCTGGGGGGGTGGTCTATTGTTGCTGGGAAGATTTCTTGTCACTTTGTGGGGGTCTATTGTTGCTGGGGGGGTCTATTGCTACTGGGGGATCTCTTGTTACTCTGGGGGGGGCTATTGTTCCTGGGGATTTCTCTTTTCTCTCTGGGAGGTCTATTGTTGCTGGGGAGATCTATTGTCGCTCTGGGGGGACAATAGATACATACATGGACGTTGTAGAACTTGAAGAAGATTCTCTCTTTTACCAGCCCCCCCCCACATAAATGGCTTTCAGTAAAACCTGGGCCTTGGCCTGCACTGCCCCCGGGAAGTACGGGTGTTGTTGTTTCACATGGACATCCAGTTACATAGTTACATAGTAGGTGAGGTTGAAAAAAGACACAAGTCCATCAAGTCCAACCTATGTGTGTGATTATATGTCAGTATTACATTGTATATCCCTGTATGTTGTGGTCATTCAGGTGATTATCTAATAGTTTCTTGAAGCTATCAATGCTCCCCTCTGAGACCACCGCCTGTGGAAGGGAATTCCACATCCTTGCCGCTCTTACAGTAAAGAACCCTCTACGTAGTTGAAGGTTAAACCTCTTTTCTTCTAATTTTAATGAGTGGCCACGAGTCTTATTAAACTCCCTTCCATGAAAAAGTTTTATTTCTATTGTGGGGTCACCAGTACAGTATTTAGAAACTGAAATCATATCCCCTCTCAAGCGTCTCTTCTCCAGAGAGAATAAGTTCAGAGCTCACAACCTTTCCTCATAACTAAGATCCTCCAGACCCTTTATTAGCTTTGTTGCCCTTCTTTGTACTCGCTCCATTTCCAGTACATCCTTCCTGAGGACTGGTGCCCAGAACTGGACCGCATACTCCAGGTGCGGCCGGACCAGAGTCTTGTAGAATGGGGTTGCCGCTCTTATATATTTGGACACAGGAACAATTTTAGTTTTGTGCAGGTATTTACCAAAACATATTTAAGCTATAGTTATATAATGGATATGGGGTGAAAGGTCACACTCTCAGGTTTAATTTGAGGGTATGTACATCCAAATCGGAGGAAATGTTTAGGAATTAAAGCTCTTAAGAATAGTCACACCCCTTTTTCAAGGGACCAAAAGTAATTGGACAATTGAATGAAAAGCTGTTTCATGGACAGGTGTGGGCTACTTCTTCATTATTTCTTCATCAATTAAACAGGTAAAAGGTCTGGTGTTGATTCTAAGTGTGGTATTTGCATTTGGAATTTGTTGCTGTGAACCTACATCATGTGTTCAAAGGAGCGGTCCATACAAGTGAAACAGGCCATTGTAAGGCTTCAAAAATGAAACAAATCCATCAGAGAGATAGCAGCAACATTAGGAGTGGCCAAACAATTCAACAATTTGATACATTCTGAGGAAAGAAGAACGCACTAGTGAGCACTGAGCTCAACAACATAAAAAGGCCTGGATGTCCATGGACATCCACAGTGGTGGATGATCGCAGGATCCTCTCTATGGTAAAGAAAAACCCATTCACAACATCCAGACAAGTGAAGGACACTCTCCAGGAGGTGGTGACAAGTGAAGGACACTCTCCAGGAGGTGGAGACAAGTGAAGGGCACTCTCCAGGAGGTGGAGACAAGTGAAGGGCACTCTCCAGGAGGTGGAGACAAGTGAAGGGCACTCTCCAGGAGGTGGAGACAAGTGAAGGACAGTCTCCAGGATGTGGAGACAAGAGCAGGACAGTCTCCAGGAGGTGGAGACAAGAGAAGGGCACTCTCCAGGAGGTGGAGACAAGAGAAGGGCACTCTCCAGGAGGTGGAGACAAGTAAAGGACACTATCCAGGAGGTGGAGACAAGAGAAGGGCACTCTCCAGGAGGTGGAGACAAGTAAAGGACACTATCCAGGAGGTGGAGACAAGAGAAGGGCACTCTCCAGGAGGTGGAGACAAGTGAAGGGCACTCTCCAGGAGGTGGAGACAAGTGAAGGGCACTCTCCAGGAGGTGGAGACAAGTGAAGGACACTCTCCAGGAGGTGGAGACAAGTGAAGGGCACTCTCCAGGAGGTGGAGACAAGTGAAGGACACTCTCCAGGAGGTGGAGACAAGTGAAGGGCACTCTCCAGGAGGTGGAGACAAGAGCAGGGCACTCTCCAGGAGGTGGGCGTATCATTGTCAAAGTCTACAATCATGAGAAGACTTCACAAGAGCAAATACAGAGGATTCCCCAGAAGGTGCAAACCATTCATAAGCCTGAAGAATAGCAAAGCCAGATTAGACTTTGCCATAAAACGTCTAAAAAAGCCAGACTAGTTCTGGAAAAGCATTTTTTTGATGGATGAAACTAAGATTAATCTGTACCAGAATGACGGGAAGAAAAAAGTGTGGAGAAGACTTGGAACAGCTCATGATCCAAAGCACACAATGTCATCTGTGGTCACACGGTAGAGCTTGCAGTGTGATGGCACGGGCATGCATGGCTTCCAGTGGCACTGAGTCATTGGTGGTTATTGATGATGTGACAGAAGACAGAAGCAGCCGGATGAATTCTGCCGTGTTTAGAGATATACTGTCAGCCCATATTCAGCCAATGATTGGACGACACTTCACAGTACAGATGGACAATGATCCAAAACACACTGCTAAAGCAACCCAGGAACTTTTGAAGGAAAAGAAGTGGAATATTGTGCAATGGCCGAGTCAATCACCTGATCTCATCCCAATTGGGCATTTCACTTGCTGAAGGCAAAACTAAAGTCAAGAAGACCCAACAAACAAAGAACAACTGAAGAGAGCTGCAGATAGAGTCGGGCAAAGCATCAGAGAGGAGGAAAGCCAGTCTTTGGTGATGTCCATGGGTTCCAGACTTCAGTCACTCATTGCCAGTAAAGCATTCTCAACAAAATATTAAAAATGAACATTTTATTTATGATTATATTCATTTGTACAATTACATTTGCGCCCCTGAAAATGGGAAGACTGTGTATAAAAATGGTTGCAGTTCCTAAAATTTGTACTTGATATTTAGGTTCAACCCCTTGAATTAAAGCTGAAAGTCTGAACTTCAAATTAATTTGGAATGTTTCATTTTAATTTTATTCTGGTGGCCTACAGAGCCAAAAATATGGAAATTGTGCCCGTGTCCCAATATATATGGACCTAACTGTAGGTAGTATATTTGTTTAATCCCCCCCCCATTACATATTACTGTCAGTTTTATAGAGGTGGGGGAGATCTTCTCTAAGGTAATTGCAAAAAATAAAAACCACAGTTGAAGTTTAACAAAATGTATCTTTCTTTCTATTTGTAGACTGTTCTGGAGCTGGACCGGATGGAGATATCCATGGATGCTGTAAGGACCTCTTTATTGTACTGGTGATGTCCTGGGTATTATTTATGGAACCCGGAGGGTGGAAGGTGTCTGTGTTGTCAAAGCCATCAGTCAGATTCTATATTTCGATTAGGTAGAGCTGTTCTGACTTATCTTATTGATCTCCAGCTGACCAGCATCTACATTACGAATGTCCCAAGCACTCTTATGAGGCAGTAAGGTCCAAGGGGATCACATCTGGATCCCAAAATCTGGGGACACTCTGAAATGCAAATTCCAACTCACTCCACAGGCTGAGCCCTGGCTCCACCTCTCTGACCTTCTTGGCCTTACTATTGGCCAGTGTGGCTGCCCATCATGGTGGAATGCAATTCGCATACCACCTCATAGACATGACCTACCTGCCCCCAGAGCTGCACTATTTCTGTGACAGTTGCCTAGTGGAACTTCAGGCATGTTTTACATGAACTCTGTAAAGTTACAAGTCTGATAGTACTGCATTAATTTGTAAGTGCTTATGTTGTATTTGTTCCAGTTTCAGAAACGCTTCTTTGAAAAAGACTTACTGGACCAGGAGAAGGAAAGAGAGGAGCATCTACTGCTGGAAATGGTACATAGAAAGTACAACTCAACTTAAAATGTTAAGGTTTGCTCTGTTTTAGGTAACTGTTAGGCAACACCCCCAGATGCACCCGAGGACCACCAACTGGTCTTCACCAGAGCTCCTGATGTGGGGAAGGATAAGGAGCCCCAACGGCTCCCTAATCTCTTTGCTGTGGGCTTGTACCAGGCCATGGCCCTTAGGATCTACCCACCAAGGGGTGAGTGAAGACAGGATGGTTAAGGTGTGGAGACTAATCACTGGGGATCAGCTACAGAATAGTCAGGTCGAGGCAGTCAGCAATCGAGAAATTAGTCAGGTCCAGGCAGGGGGCAAGGCAGGCGGCGATTGAGAAATTAGGTCCAGGCAGGGGACGAGGCAGGTCCAGGTGGGAGCCAAGGCAACCAGAAAACCAGATGGTAGTCAGGTGCAGGCAAGGGGAAAAGCAGGTGTCAATCAAGAGGATAGCTGGGTCTAGCCATTGGTCTAGGCAGGCGGCAATCAAGAATTAGTCAGGCCCAAGCAGGGGGTGGGCAGGTGGCAATCAAGAGAATAGTTGGGTCCAGGTAGGGGTCAAGGCAGGTGCAAATAAAGAGAGTAGTCAGGTCTAGAACAAACTAGATGGAAGTGACATCCAGGTAGGGGCCAATGACAGGTGGCAATCAAAAGAGTAGTCAGGTCCAGGCAGGGGTCAAGGCAGGTGCAAATAAAGAGAGTAGTCAGGTCCAGGCAGGGGTCAAGGCAGGTGGCAGTCAAGAAAGTAGTCGGGTCCATCCAGGGGTCGAGGCAGGCCGCAAACAAGAGAGAACTCGGGTCCAGGTAGAGATCAAGACAGGTTGCAATTAAAAATGCAGTCAGGTCCGGGCAGGTAGCAAGGCAGATGACAAACTAGATGGAAGTGACGTCCAGGTAGGGGTCAAGGCAGGTGGCAGTCAAGACAGTAGTCGGGTCCATTCAGGGGTCGAGGCAGGCAGCAAACAAGAGAGAAGTAAAGTCCAGGCAGAGACCGAGACAGGTTGCACATAAGAATGTGATCAGGCCCAGGCAGGTGGCGACTAAGAGAATAGTTGGGTCCAGGCAGGGGTCAAGGCAAGTGGCAGTTAAGACAGTAGTCAGGTCCAGGCTGGGGTTGAGTTAGATGGCAGTGAAGACAGTAGTCTGGTGCAGACAGGGGTCAAGGCAGGTGGCAATCAAGAGGGTAGTCAGGTTCAGGCAGGGGTCGCAGCAGGTGGCAATCAAGACAGAAGTCAGGTCCAGGTAGGGGTTGAGGCAGGTGGCAGTCAAGACAGTAGTCAGGTCCAGGTAAGGGTCAAAGCAGGTGGCAATCAAGAGAGTAGTCAGGACCAGGCAGGGGTCGAGGCAGGCAGCAACGAGAGAGAAGTCAGGTCCAGGCAATGATTGAGACAGGTTGCAATTAAGAGTGTGATCAGGCCCAGGCAGGTGGCGACTAAGAGAATAGTTGGGTCCAGGCAGGGTTCAAGGCAAGTGGCAGTCAAGACAGTAGTCAGGTCCAGGCTAGGGTTGAGATAGGTGGCAGTGAAGACAGTAGTTGGGTCCAGGCAGGGGTGGAGGCAGGTAGCAATCAAGAGAGAAGTCAGGTCCAGGCAAAGATTGAGACAGGTTGCCATTAAGAGTGTAATCAGGCCCAGGCAGGTGGTGACTAAGAGAATAGTTGGGTCCAGGCAGGGTTCAAGGCAAGTGGCAGTCAAGACAGTAGCCAGGTCCAGGCTGGGGTTGAGATAGGTGGCAGTGAAGACAGTAGTCAGGTCCTGGCTGGGGTTGAGATAGGTGGCAATCAAGAGAGTAGTCAGGTCCAGGCAAGGGTCGAGGCAGGCGACAATCAAGAGAGCAGTCAGGTTGAGACAGGGGTCGAGGCAGGCGACAATCAAGACAGCAGTCAGGTCGAGGCAGGTAGCAAACAAGAGAGAAGTCAGGTCCAGGTAAAGCTTGAGACAGGTTGCAATTAAGAGTGTAGTCAGGTCCAGGCAGGCGACAAGCTAGAGAGCAGTCTGGTCAATCTGGGTCAGCAATGGTCAGGCCACCAACCATGATCTGCCTGCATTGCATAGAGAAGCCCACAGACCCAATGATGATGTCAATGGGCCTAAAATAAGGTTTGTAATGAAAACAGGAAGGCTTTATTTAAAAATGTCATTATCATGTTGATGAGGGGGAAGGGGAGGAACCAGAGAAGGCAAAATATAATCAGATTAAACTTCAGATTTATATCTTTGATAAAATAAAAGTATCAAAGTAAAATCTGAGTTTTTCTTTGTTTTCCAGGAACAAATAGAAAAGGAAAAACAACAAAGCGAGGCTCGGTCCAGCAATGAGAAGACATATGACCGGAAGCGTAAGTGATTGTTTGAAGGCCATACATTGGAGACGCACCAATTACCACGCCGGCTCTTCCTGACTCTCCACTTTGTTTTAGGTCGAGACAGTAAAACGGGATCGGCGTTGCCGAAAAGTCTCCCGACAGTAATCTCTGGAACCTCCTCAGGCACACAGACAGGTGAGTGAAGAGGCGTTACATGACCTCTATGACATCACTGCGATGACATCACAGTGTAGAATGAGGCCTCACACTCTCCTGTCTTCTTGTATACAGTTGTCAGCAGAGAAAGCAAGAAGAGCAAGCTGATCCGGAGCCAGTCATTCAGCAGCCACGTCATGCACCCGAAACACAGCTCCCTGGACAAGACCAAGTACGACATCATGAGAGAGACATGCCTCCACCCCCCGAAAATACCAATCGCCTGGCCCTCATGTTCAATCTCTGGCTTCAGTACTTTGAGTTACTTACCTATAACAAGTATGCTGGACTTTTCTCTGTGTACTTGTTTCAGGTCAGTGACTTGCAGAGTGTTGGAACCTTTGGTCAGTAGAACAGCCAGGCAACCAGGCAGTCACCAGCCCCATTATTTCTGTCCTTTAATCCAGAGTCAGTGTGGTGGAGCGCTGGACTCCATGCTGGTGGAGATCCTGAATAAATCGAATGATTTTTATAATGTGACCGTACTCTATATCCCAGGGGGGAGACCCAGAGGGGCCCATGAGAGGGAATGACAGGAGGAGAGTAGTAAAGTGTAGGGACGGTCCAAATATAAATCTTTATTTGTCACAATAAAAGTCAAAAGTTGGCAGCCAACGCGTTTTTGGGGTACACACAACCCCCCCCCCCCTTCGTTGGGGCTTAGATTTATTGTGCAGCAGGAATCGGAGGGGGGGGGGGGGGGTATACATTTTTCATGAACTGTAGTTAGAATCTCACCCAGTTATTGGGAGAACTTAACTGAATGAGCTTGTAGCCCCCGGCCAGCAACCTCTCCCACATTAATGTTCACCAGCAGGAGAAGACCGGCATCTGGTGAGCAACAGCACATTGTAGTCATAGATTGTGTTCAGTTAGTTGTTCTACTAATGACTATATAATAATTCATGACTTTATCTGGACATGAGCAGAACTATGAGTGCAAAAAGTGATCAACTGGTGCACAAATATGTTCTGCCCCCATGCATGCCCTTCAAAACTCAGATCAGCCCCCATGCATGCCCTTCAAAACTCAGATCAGCCCCCATGCATGCCCTTCAAAACTCAGATCAGCCCCCATGCATGCCCTTCAAAACTCAGATCAGCCCCCATGCATGCCCTTCAAAACTCAGATCAGCCCCCATGCATGCCCTTCAAAACTCAGATCAGCCCCCATGCATGCCCTTCAAAACTCAGATCAGCCCCCATGCATGCCCTTCAAAACTCAGATCAGCCCCCATGCATGCCCTTCAAAACTCAGATCAGCCCCAATGCATGCACATCAGACCTCAGATCATCCCCAATACATGCACTCCAGACTTCTCATCAACCCTCATGCATGCCTTTCAAACTTTAGAGCAGTCCCAATGCATGCACATCAGACCTCAGATCGGCTCTTATAGATACACTTACATTTTTTTCACATCAAACACAGTAATTGTTAGAAATTATAAAAGGGATTGTACAACCCGACTGAAACCCACTGCAGACTGAAAAGTCCGACCGTTTCCACCCCCCCCCCCCTTTATCCATAATGATACAATTATTCTGGATTCTGTTTGATCTAACTGACCGTCTTTCATCTGTTATAGCAAAAGTAACTCTGTGATTGGAGTCGGGAAGAACGTTTTGCTGCCGTTTGTCGGTAAGAGAAAATAAAATGTATTTATTTTATGTACAACCTTCAACATCACATGTGGGCGTTACCGAGGGGTGTCTACATATAAATACAGCCGGCCCACAGCACTCTAAATATGAATGACCAGCTATCAGAATTCAGACCTGACCTGCTCAGACACGCCCCCTTCCCTTTTCTTTGTGCTGAGGGGTGTGGTCATTACTCAGCTCCACCATCACAGAGCACTGCAGAGAGAAAATCTGTATTTTAAGGCATTTTTAAGCAAAAATCCATCTCAAATCATAACATGTGGTGATACAGAACTACAGTGCCTTGAAAAAGTATTCATACCCCTTGAATTTTCCCACATTTTGTCATGTTACAACCAAAAACGTAAATGTATTTTATTGGGATTTTATGTGATAGACCAACACAAAGTGTCACATAATTGTGAAGTGGAAGGAAAATGATAAATGATACAAATAAATATGTGAAAAGTGTGTGTGGGGGGGGGGGGGCATTTGTATGGCGCCCCCCGGAGTCAATACTTTGTAGAACCCCCTTTCTCTACAAGTCTTTTTGGGGATGTCTCTACCAGCTTTGCACATCTAGAGAGGACATTTCTCCCCATTCTTCTTTGTAAAATATCTGAAGCTCTGTCAGATTGGATGGAGAGCGTCTGTGAACAGCAATTTTCAAGTCTTGCCACAGATTCTCAATGTGATTTAGGTCTGGACTGTGACTGGGCCATTCACATGAATATGCTTTGATCTAAACCATTCCATTGTAGCTCTGGCTGTATGTTTCGGGTCGTTGTCCTGCTGGAAGGTGAACCTCCGCCCCAGTCTCAAGTCTTTTGCAGACTCTAACAGGTTTTCTTCTAAGATTGTCCTGTATTTGTCTCCATCCATCTTCTCATCAGCTCTGACCAGCTTCCCTGTCCCTGCTGAAGAAAACCATCCCCACCACATGATGCTGCCACCACCATGTTTCACGGTGGGGATGGTGTGTTCAGGGTGATGTGCAGTGTTAGTTTTCCCCACACATAGCGTTTTACTTTTAGGCCATAAAGTTGAATTTTGGTCTCATCTGACCAGATCACCTTCTTCCACATGTTTGCTGTGTCCTCCACATGGCTTCTCACAAACTACAAACAGGACTTCTTATGACTTTCTTTCACCAATGTCTTTCTTCTTGTCACTCTTCCATAAAGGGCAGATTTGTGGAGAACACGACTAATAGTTGTCCTGTGGACAGATTCTCCCACCTGAGCTGTGGATCTCTGCAGCTCCTCCAGAGTTACCATGGACCTCTTGGCTCTTCTCTGATGAATGTTCTCCTTGCCCGGCCGGTCAGTTTAGGTGGACGGCCATGTCTTGGTAGGTTTGCAGTTGTGCCATACTCTTTCCATTTTCCGACGATGGATTGAACAGAGCTCCGTGAGATGTTCAAAGCTTGGGAGATTTTTTTATAACCTAACCCTGCTTTATACTTCTCCACAACTTTATCCTTGACCTGTCTGGTGTGTTCCTTGACCTTCATGATGCTGTTTGTTCACTAAGGTTCTCTAACAAACCTCTGAGGGCTTCACAGAACAGCTGTGTTTATACTGAGATTAAATGACACACAGGTGGACTCTATTTACTAATTAGGTGACTTCTGAAGACAATTCGTTCCACTAGATATTAGTTAGGGGTATCAGAGAAAAGGGGGCTGAATACAAATGCCCCTCCCCCCCCCCCCTTTTCACATATTTATTTGTATCATTTATCATTTTCCTTCCACTTCACAATTATGTGACACTTTGTGTTGGTCTATCACATAAAATCCCAATAAAATACATTTATGTTTTTGGATGTAACATGACAACATGTGGGAAATTTCAAAGGGTATGAATACTTTTTGAAGGTACTGTATAAAGTGATGAGAGGGTGTGTCTTTGATTGGACTGTAGTGTGTTTAATGCTTTATTACATATATAATATGCATATGTTCTTATAAATGTATAATATCTATATGTACTTGGGACATATAAAAGATGAAGCCGTGTCTTTCAGAGGACTCCCTTAAAGTCAGGACCAGCAGTGCCAGCGCTTCTGTGGCTTTCTCCGGCACGGCCGCAACTTCCTCCCGAGTCGCAGCAAACTCAGTGGACCAGAAAACAAACGGGAGTAAAGAAGCTCAGGCTCGGAAGCTCAGCCTGTAAGTTTTATTGTGTTGACCTATGTAGAGGTTTTTTTTTGTTGCAATTTAAAGCAGTAGTAAAGTGCATAAAAAAAAAAAAAAAAAAAGGGCTCCGTGCAGTTGAAGTTATAATGTGCTAGTATGCATCACATACAGTACTAGCACATTTTGACAGACTTGCCTAAAAACTAGACATGTGCAATTCGTTTAGTTCCCAATTGTTTTTTTAACTAATTTTGACAAATTCATTCATTCCGAAATTTCCGAATTTTTCAATTTCAGAATTTCAGAATTTCGCATTTCCGAATTTTTCAATTTCCGATTTTCCGAAAATTCTGAAATTTGCAAAATTCTGAAATTTGAAAATTCAGAAATCTGAAAGTTTGGAAATTCGTATTTTCGAATTCCGAAATTCCGATTTTCCGAATTCCTTTTTTGTGGGCGCGGAGGAGCCAATCAGCGGGGTCCGGCGGACTTTGATGTCCGCCGACCACCTGCGATCGCTCCCCCCGCAGTGACAGAACGGGGATCTTCCTGTGCAACCGAGGCAGAGCTCCGTTCTAACAGGGGAGATCACACAGATCCCGTCTTTCTGCTATGTAGGAAGACAGATCTGTGAGTTGACCCAGGCAGCCCATCCCCCATACAGTTAGAAAACACAAACAGGGAACACATTTAACCCTTTGATCGCCCCCCTGATATTAACCCCTTCCCTGCCAGTGTCATTAGTACAGAGACAGTGCAGATTTTTAGCACTGATTACTGTAATAATGTCACTGGTTCCCCCAAAAAAGTGTCAAAAATGTCAGTTAGGTGTCCGATCTGTCCGTAGCAATGTCGCAGTCCCGCTAAAAAAATCACTGATGCCATAAATGCCATAAATCTATCCCCTATTTTGTAGACATGATAACTTTTGCACAAACCAATCAATATACGCTTATTGCGATTTTTTTTTTTTTTTTGGCAAAAATATGTAGCAGAATACATTTTGGCCTAAACTGATGAATACAATTTGGTTTTTTTTTTACATTTTTTTAGTTAAATGTTTTATAGCAGAAAGTAAAAAAATTTTTTTTTTTTTTTTTACAATTATCGCTCTTTTTTTGTTTATAGCGCAAAAAATAAAAAAACCCAGAGGTGATCAAATACCATCAAAAGAAATCTCTATTTGTGGGGAAAAAAAATTATAAAAATGTCGTATGGGTACTGAAAGGAAATCGTAGGTTTTCTGGACGACCACCCCTCTATTAGGGACACCAACAGGGCCCTCAGATATCTGGAGACACCAGATTAAACAAGAGGCAGGGTGTGCGTTCATAAAATCTCTGCCTTTATTAGGTGGGTTACAGCTTATATATGGTTCAACACAGGGGCGTTGCTGGGTCTACAAAAGATCTGGATCTAGAGCCCATAGCAGCGTAGTAAAGAAAGTCATACGCTTGGGTGGGCATACACATGTATATACAGTAATATACGTGTGTGTGTGTGTATATATATGTATCCCCAGAGAGCCCCCCACTTATATCAGGGTCCCCAGAGAGCCTCCTTCTTACATCAGGGTCCCCAGAGAGCCTCCTTCTTACATCAGGGTCCCCAGAGAGCCCCCCATACTTCAGGGTCCCCAGAGAGCCCCCCTTACATCAGGGTCCCCAGAGAGCCCCCCCTTACATCAGGGTCCCCAGAGAGCCTCCTCCTTACATCAGGGTCCCCAGAGAGCCTCCTCCTTACATCAGGGTCCCCAGAGAGCCTCCTCCTTACATCAGGGTCCCCAGAGAGCCCCCCATACTTCAGGGTCCCCAGAGAGCCCCCCTTACATCAGGGTCCCCAGAGAGCCCCCCCTTACATCAGGGTCCCCAGAGAGCCTCCTCCTTACATCAGGGTCCCCAGAGAGCCTCCTTCTTACATCAGGGTCCCCAGAGAGCCCCCCATACTTCAGGGTCCCCAGAGAGCCCCCCTTACATCAGGGTCCCCAGAGAGCACCCCCTTACATCAGGGTCCCCAGAGAGCCTCCTCCTTACATCAGGGTCCCCAGAGAGCCTCCTCCTTACATCAGGGTCCCCAGAGAGCCCCCCCATACATCAGGGTCCCCAGAGAGCCCCCCCTCCTTACATCAGGGTCCCCAGAGAGCCTCCTCCTTACATCAGGGTCCCCAGAGAGCCTCCTCCTTACATCAGGGTCCCCAGAGAGCCCCCCCATACATCAGGGTCCCCAGAGAGCCCCCCCTACATCAGGGTCCCCAGAGAGCCCCCCCCTTACATCAGGGTCCCCAGAGAGCCTCCTCCTTACATCAGGGTCCCCAGAGAGCCTCCTCCTTACATCAGGGTCCCCAGAGAGCCCCCCTTACATCAGGGTCCCCAGAGAGCCCCCCCTTACATCAGGGTCCCCAGAATGCCCCCCCTTACATCAGGGTCCCCAGAGAGCCCCCCTTACATCAGGGTCCCCAGAGAGCCCCCCCTTACATCAGGGTCCCCAGAGAGCCTCCTCCTTACATCAGGGTCCCCAGAGAGCCTCCTCCTTACATCAGGGTCCCCAGAGAGCCCCCCCTTACATCAGGGTCCCCAGAGAGCCCCCCTTACATCAGGGTCCCCAGAGAGCCCCCCCTTACATCAGGGTCCCCAGAGAGCCCCCCCTTACATCAGGGTCCCCAGAGAGCCCCCCCTTACATCAGGGTCCTCAGAGAGCCTCTTCCTTACATCAGAGTCCCCAGAGAGCCCCCCTTACATCAGGGTCCCCAGAGAGCCCCCCCTTGCATCAGGGTCCCCAGACAGCCTCTTCCTTACATCAGGGTCCCCAGAGAGCCCCCCCTTACATCATGATCCCCAGAAAGCCTCCCCCTTGCATCAGGGTCCCCAGAGAGCCCCCCACTTACATCAGGGTTCCCAGAGAGCACCCCACTTACATCAGGGTCCCCAGAGAGCCCCACTTATATCAGGGTCCCCAGAGAGCCTCCCTTACATCAGGGTCCCCAGAGAGCCCCCCACTTACATCAGGGTTCCCAGAGAGGCCCCCACTTGCATCAGGGTTCCCAGAGAGCCCCCTTACATTAGGGTCCCCAGAGAGCCTCCCCCTTAAAATCAGGGTCCCCGGAAAGCCTCCCCATTAAAATCAGGGTCCCCAGAGAACCACCCACTTACATCAGGGTCCCCAGAGAGCCTCCCCTCACCTTGGGGACCCCTGCAGAGACTCGGGGCTATGGGCCCAAAAGCTACCCCCTAGTGACGCCACTGGTTCAACATACCAATAGAAAGAGGGGAGGGGGGAGTGGTTAGTCAATGATGTATTGGTATAAAATATATGGGTTATACAAGTCAATGACCCCTAAAATACATTCATCATGAGGTTACAAGAGTTAACAGGCCATCATCCTGTCCCATGGCCCACAGAACAGAGAACAGGAAAGGACAAACCAACCCACAATGATATATATATATAGAGTAGAGTGCTGGTGCAAGCATTTTTCTAAGCATTCTTTTATAGCTGAAATGGCAAAACATATCAAAGCACATCAAAAATGGCGTCACAAAGGTTTGGGCATATTATTACAGGTACAGCGTAGCATGACCGCGCAATTGTCATTCAGAAGTGTGACAGCGCTGAAAATTTGGCCTGGGCAGGAGGGGGGGGGGGTGTTAAAAAGTGCCCGGTATTGAAGGGGGTTAATAAAGTCAGGACTAAAATATATATTTATTCCTTTATAGGAAAAACAGGAAACCTAAAGCTTAGCCAGTCCGGCCAGCTTGGCGCGAACCAAAGAAGCATTGAGGCACTGGAAATTTTCATCGGATGTTTGGAGCGGGAAGAGCTGGGCGTGGGAAGCGCAGAACGGACACAACTTACCTATACTCGGGCTGACGTTCCTCCGGAAAGGGCGAAACTCTGCTTATAAATGTCATGACTTGCACGGCGGTTACCGTAAAACCAAAATGGCCACCCCAAACCACAGCCACCTGGGACAGATAACTTTCTGTATCCCGGTTCCTTGGGTCCTTTAAGTTGAAGAGTCTTTGCAGAGAGGTTCCTCTTGAAAGCTCGGAGTACAACCTCAGACCGCGCGCGTCCTAAGTACAACTTTTTTTTTCTTTTTACAAAATCGTTACTCTGTGCCCGCCAAATCGGCTTCGGTGATGTACATACTTTATTTAATATCTTTTTGAGTCTTTCAAATTGTATTTTTTTTTTCTCTTTTTAGTGGATCTAAAATCTCAGCTTTATGTTCCTCCAAGTTGCTGTATCATTCTTCCCTCCCTCTCCTTGCGCCAACGGCCTACGCTCAGAATGAACGCAAATGATACAGCCGACTTGTAAAAATGCCAATATGTACGCACTATGAAGCTATTGTAAGCTTCTTTATTTGCAGCAGAATAAGAAATATGTATATTCATATATATAAAAAAAAAAAGAAAAAAAGAGAAAGTATTTTTTTTCATTGTATCAAAATTCTAAAATGGTAAAATGAACTTGGAGCCCTGGATGTTTTTATGTGTGCGCTTTTTACGAGGTCAATAAAGAATCAGTAAAGAATCAGTAAGTCTATGAGACGGTTGCCTGCATGATTACAGATATATGTATTCCTCAGATTGTTTTAGTTCTGTATATTTTATAATTAAATGGTAAGAAAAGAATAGCCGAGTGCTCTTTATATCTTACAAAAAAGAACTAAGTTGGGCCAAGTGGAGCTCCAGCCAGAAAAAAAAGCAATACACATTGTACAGTGTCTTGAAAAAGTATTCACACCCCTTGAAATTCTCCACATTTTGTTACAATCAAAAAACATAAATGTATTTTATTGGGATTTTATGTGATAGACCAACACAAAGTGGCACATAATTGTGAAGTGGAAGGAAAATGATAAATGATACAAATAAATATGTGAAAAGTGTGTGTGGGGGGGGGGTACATTTGTATGGCGCCCCCCGGAGTCAATACTTTGTAGAACCCCCTTTCTCTACAAGTCTTTTTGGGGGTGTCTCTACCAGCTTTGCACATCTAGAGAGGACATTTCTGCCCATTCTTCTTTACAAAATATCTCAAGCTCTGTCAGATTGGATGGAGAGCGTCTGTGAACAGCAATTTTCAAGTCTTGCCACAGATTCTCAATGTGATTTAGGTCTGGACTGTGACTGGGCCATTCTAACACATGAATATGCTTTGATCTAAACCATTCCATTGTAGCTCTGGCTGGATGTTTCGGGTCGTTGTCCTGCTGGAAGGTGAACCTCCGCCCCAGTCTCAAGTCTTTTGATAACAGGTTTTCTTCTAAGATTGTCCTGTATTTGTCTCCATCCATCTTCCCATCAACTCTGACCAGCTTCCCTGTCCCTGCTGAAGAAAAGCATCCCCACCACATGATGCTGCCACCACCATGTTTCACGGTGGGGATGGTGTGTTCAGGGTGATGTGCAGTGTTAGTTTTCCCCCACACATAGTGTTTTGCTTTTAGGCCAAAAAGTTGAATTTTGGTGTCATGTGACCAGAGCACCTTCTTCCACATGTTTGCTGTGTCCTCCACATGGCTTCTCACAAACTACAAACAGGACTTCTTATGACTTTCTTTCACCAATGTCTTTCTTCTTGTCACTCTTCCATAAAGGGCAGATTTGTGGAGAACACGACTAATAGTTGTCCTGTGGACAGATTCTCCCACCTGAGCTGTGGATCTCTGCAGCTCCTCCAGAGTTACCATGGACCTCTTGGCTCTTCTCTGATGAATGCTCTCCTTGCCCGGCCGGTCAGTTTAGGTGGACGGCCATGTCTTGGTAGGTTTGCAGTTGTGCCATACTCTTTCCATTTTCCGATTATGGATTGAACAGAGCTCCGTGAGATGTTCAAAGCTTGGGAGATTTTATTATAACCTAACCCTGCTTTATACTTCTCCACAACTTTATCCCTGACCGGTCTGGTGTGTTCCTTGGCCTTCATGATGCTGTTTGTTCACTAAGGTTTTCTAACAAACCTCTGAGGACTTCACAGAACAGCTGTATTTATACTGAGATTAAATGACACACAGGTGGACTCTATTTACGAATTTGGTGACTTCTGAAGGCAATTGGTTCCACTAGATTTTAGTTAGGGGTATCAGAGTAAAGGGGGCTGAATACAAATGCCCCTCCCCCCCCCACACTTTTCACATATTTATTTGTATCATTTATCATTTTCCTTCCACTTCACAATTATGTGCCACTTTGTGTTGGTCTGTCACATAAAATCCCAATAAAATACATTTATGTTTTTGGTTGTAACATGACGAAATGTGGGAAATTTCAAGGGGTATGAATACTTTTTCAAGGCACTGTATAGGAAATGTATTACCTTCCGATATACACTTAACGGCCACTACATTAGGTCTCCCCTTGCTAATAGCGGGTTGGACCTCCTTTTGCCTTCATTCTTGGTGGCATAGATACAACAAGGTGTTGGAAACGTTCCTCAGAGATTTTGCTCCATAGTGACCTGATAGCATCACACAGTTGGCAGATACCAATCTGCCGTTCCACCACATCCCAAAGGTGCTCTATTGGATGAGATGTGATGAGTGTGGAGGCCATTGGAGTACAGGGACCTCATTGTCCAGTGGTGAGATGATTGGAGCTTTGTGACGTGGTGCATTATTCTGCTGGAAGGAGCCATCAGCCCAGATAGTGAGCAACTGTGCTGCAGGTTTAAAAATGACTTGCCAAGCTATTGCTAGACTTTCCCGGCTTCACAAGTTTCACAATTGAAGTCCGCATTAGACGACTCCAGTTTATTGTTCTTTGCAAATATTCTGCAAGTCTGCTGCAAGTTCTGGTTCAGTTATGTTGTGCATATAGTCATCCCACCACAGGAGGCCGCTGTGGCTGAATTGTCATGCTGTAGACTTGCAGAGCTCTTGCTGTAGACTCACCTCTGCAACTTTGCTCTCGCTAGAGACTTACTGCGCAAATTGGCTACAAATTGGAAAAGTGTCAACTAGAACTTGTGCTTCAAGAGTTCTACAACCTGCCAGTGAAAATGTGCAGCAAGTTAAACAGACTTACAATTCAACACCGCCACAAATTTGTGGCAAGTTATGCCTGCTATCTGGGAGAAGATGGGGGACAATGTAGTCATAAAGGGATAGAGATGGTCAGCAACAATACTCAGGTAGGTCGTGGTGATTAAACCCCATCCCCCACACCATGACACCACCACCACCAACCTGAACCGGTGATACCCCATCCCCCACACCATGACACCACCACCACCAACCTGAACCAGTGATACCCCATCCCCCACACCATGACACCACCACCACCAACCTGAACTGGTGATACCCCATCCCCCACACCATTACACCCCCACCACCAGCCTGAATCGGTGATATCCCATCCCCCACACCATTACACCCCCACCACCAGCCTGAACCGGTGATACCCCATCCCCCACACCATTACACCCCCACCACCAGCCTGAACCGGTGATATCCCATCCCCCACACCATTACATCCCCACTACCAGCCTGAACCGGTGATATCCCATCCCCCCCACCATTACACCCCCACCACCAGCCTGAACCGGTGATACCCCATCCCCCACACCATTACACCCCCACCACCAGCCTGAATCGGTGATATCCCATCCCCCCCACCATTACACCCCCACCACCAGCCTGAACCGGTGATACCCCATCCCCCACACCATTACACCCCCACCACCAGCCTGAACCGGTGATATCCCATCCCCCACACCATTACACCCCCACCACCAGCCTGAACCGGTGATATCCCATCCCCCACACCATTACACTCCACCACCAGCCTGAACCGGGGATATCCCATCCCCCACACCATTACACCCCCACCACCAGCCTGAACCGGGGATATCCCATCCCCCACACCATTACACCCCCACCACCAGCCTGAACCGGTGATATCCCATCCCCCACACCACAACACCCCCATCACCAGCCTGAACCGGTGATATCCCATCCCCCACACCATTACACCCCCACCACCAGCCTGAACCGGTGATATCCCAACCCCCACACCATTACAACCCCCACCACCAGCCTGAACCGGTCATATCCCATCCCCCCCACCATTACATCCCCATCACCAGCCTAAACCGGTGATACCCCATCCCCCACACCATTACACCACCACCACCAGCCTGAACTGGTGATATCCCATCCCCCACACCATTACACCTCCACCTCCAGCCTGAACCGGTGATATCCCATCCCCCACACCATTACACCCCCACCACCAGCCTGAACCGGTGATATCCCATCCCCCACACCATTACACCCCCACCACCAGCCTGAACCAGTGATATCCCATCCCCCACACCATTACACCCCCCACCACCAGCCTGAACCGGTCATATCCCATCCCCCCCACCATTACATCCCCATCACCAGCCTGAACCGGTGATACCCCATCCCCCACATCATTACACCCCCACCACCAGTCTGAACCGGTGATATCCCATCCCCCCACACCATTACACCCCCACCACCAGCCTGAACCGGTGATACCCCATCCCCCACACCATTACACCCCCACCACCAGCCTGAACCGGTGATACCCCATCCCCCACACCATTACACCCCCACCACCAGCCTGAACCGGTGATACCCCATCCCCCACACCATTACACCCCCTCCACCAGCCTGAACCTGTGATATCCCATCCCCCACACCATTACACCCCCACCACCAGCCTGAACCGGTGATATCCCATCCCCCACACCATTACACCCCCTCCACCAGCCTGAACCTGTGATATCCCATCCCCCACACCATTACACCCCCACCACCAGCCTGAACCGGTGATAACCCATCCCCCACACCATTACACCCCCACCACCAGCCTGAACCTGTGATATCCCATCCCCCACACCATTACACCCCCACCACCAGCCTGAACCTGTGATATCCCATCCCCCACACCATTACACCTCCACCACCAGCCTGAACCAGTGATACCCCATCCCCCACACCATTACACCCCCACCACCAGCCTGAACCGGTGATACCCCATCCCCCACACCATTACACCCCCACCACCAGCCTGAACCGGTGATATCCCATCCCCCACACCATTACACCCCCACCACCAGCCTGAACCGGTCATATCCCATCCCCCCCACCATTACATCCCCATCACCAGCCTGAACCGGTGATACCCCATCCCCCACACCATTACACCCCCACCACCAGTCTGAACTGGTGATATCCCATCCCCCCACACCATTACACCCCCACCACCAGCCTGAACCGGTGATAGCCCATCCCCCACACCATTACACCCCCACCACCAGCCTGAACCGTTGATACCCCATCCCCCACACCATTACATCTCCACCACCAGCCTGAACCGGTGATATCCCATCCCCCACACCATTACACCCCCACCACCAGCCTGAAACGGCGATATCCCATCCCCCACACCATTACACCCCCACCACCAGCCTGAACCGGTGATATCCCATCCCCCACACCTAATAAAGTGGCCTGGTGGGTGTATACTATTGTGCAAAAGTTTTAGGCAGGTGTGATGCTGTAAATGAAGAATGCTTCCAAAAATCTAGTATGTAGTTTTAATAAGTAAGTATTAACGATTTATTTTTATCAGTTAACAAAATGGAAAGTAAAGGAGAAGAAAAATCCAAATCCAACCAAAGGGTGACAACCCTTTGCCTTCTTCTAGGTAGACTTGCACACAGTTGGTGAACGATCTCAGCAGGTAGGTTGTTCTATGTACATCCTGGAGAACTAAGCGCAGATCTTCTGTGAATGTCGGCTGCCTCCAATCCTTCATCCCAGACAGACTCCATGATGGTGAGATCAGGGCTCTGTGGGGGCCAAACCATCACTTCCAGGACTCCTTGTTCTTCTTTACACTGAAGATAGTTCTTAATGACATTGGCTGTATGTTTGGGGGGGGTTGTCCTGCTGCAGAATAAATTTGAAGTTGAAGTCTATGGGACTCGAACGTTCAAAATCAAAAGTGCTCATTTTAAAGGCTAATTTGCATGGTATTGTCCTAAAAAGTGTTTGGGGACCTGGGTCCTGCCCCAGGGGACATGTATCAATGCAAAAATAAGTTTTAAAAACGGCCATTTTTTCGGGAGCAGTGATTTTAATAATGCTTAAAGTAAAAAAAAAAGTGTAATATTCCTTTAAATTTCATACCTGGGGGGTGTCTATAGTATGCCTGTAAAGGGGCGCATGTTTCTCGTGTTTAGAACAGTCTGACCGCAAAATGACATTTCAAAGGAAAAAAGTCATTTAAAACTACTCGCAGCTATTAATGAATTGCCGGTCCGACAATACACATAAAAGTTCATTGATAAAAACTGCATGGGATTTCCCCACAGGGGAACCCCCGAACCAAAATTTAAAAAAAAATTGGCGTGGGGCCCCCCAAAAATCCATACCAGACCCTTATGCGAGCACGCAACCTGGTAGGCTGCAGGAAAAGAGGGGGGGATGAGAGAGCGGCCCCCCTCCTGAACCGTACCAGGAGACACATGCCCTCAACATTGGGAGGGTGCTTTGGGGGTAGCGGCCCCAAAGCACCTTGTCCCCATGTTGATGAGGACAAGGGCCTCATCCCCACAACCCTTGGCCAGTGGTTGTGGCGGTCTGCGGGCGGGGGGGCTTATCGGAATCTGGAAGCCCCCTTCAACAAGGGGACCCCCAGATCCCAGCCCCCCCTGTGTGAAATGGTAAGTATCCCTACCATTTCACAAAAAAACTGTCAAAAATGTTAAAAAAGACAAGAAACAGTTTTTGACAATTTCTTTATTTAAAGCCTTCTTTTTTCCATCTTCTTTCTTCTTTCTTCTATCTTCCTTCGGTTTCTTCCTCCATCTTCTTCTTCCTCCGATCCTCTGCTTCTTTCTCTGGTGTTCTCGTCCGGCATCTTCCTCTGCGGCGTCTCCTTCTCTTCATCTTCTTCTCTTCATCTTCTTTTCGGGCCGCTCCGCATCCATGAATGGATAGGAGGCTTCCGCTGTGTGGCACTTCTCGTCTTCTGATGGTTCTTAAATAACAGAGGGTGGGGCCACCTGGTGACCCCGCCCCCCTCTGACGCACGGGGACTTGACGGGGACTTCCCTGTGGCATTCCCCATGACGTCAGAGGGGGTCAGGGTCACCGGGTGGCCCCGCCCTCCGTTATTTAAGAACCGTCAGAAGATGAGAAGCGTCACACAGCTGGAGCCTCCCATCCAATCATGGAATGCGGAGCGGCCCGAAAAGAAGATGAAGAGAAGAAGATGAAGAGAAGGAGACGCCGCGGAGGGAGATGCCGGACGAGAACACCGGAGAAAGAAGCAGAGGATCGGAGGAAGAAGGAGATGGAGGAAGAAACCGAAGGAAGATAGAAGAAAGAAGATAGAAGATGGAAAAAAGAAGACTTTAACTAAAGGAATTGTCAAAAACTGTCTCTTGTTATTTTTAACATTTTTGACAGTTTTTTTGTGAAATGGTATGTACCCCCTTACTATTTCACACAGGGGGGGGGGGGGCGGGATCTGGGGATCCCCTTGTTAAAGCGGGATTCCAGATTCCGATAAGCCCCCCGCCCGCAGACCCCCACAACCACCGGCCAAGGGTTGTGGGGATGAGGCCCTTGTCCTCATCAACATGGGGACAAGGTGCTTTGGGGCCGCTGCCTCAAAGCACCCTCCCAATGTTGAGGGCATGTGGCCTGGTACGGTTCAGGAGGGGGGGGCGCTCTCTCGTCCCCCCCTCTTTTCCTGCGGCCTGCCAGGTTGCGTGCTCGGATAAGGGTCTG
The DNA here is from genome assembly GCF_042186555.1 of Aquarana catesbeiana. NCBI lineage: Eukaryota > Metazoa > Chordata > Amphibia > Anura > Ranidae > Aquarana > Aquarana catesbeiana. The sequence goes on from NC_133336.1 coordinate 5,833,398, forward strand.
GTATGGATTTTTGGGGGGACCCCACGCCAATTTTTTTTTTAATTTTGGCGCAGGGTTCCCCTTAAAATCCATACCAGACCTGAAGGGTCTGGTATGAATTTTGAGGGGGACCCCATGTAATTTTTTTTTTAAATTTTGGCACGGGGTTCCCCTTAATACCCATACCCATACCCATACCTGACCTGAAGGGTCTGGTATAGAATTTAGGGGACCCCCACGCCAGTTCTTTTTTTAATTTTGGTTCGGGGTTCCCCTGTGGGGAAATCCCATGAGTTTTTATCAATGAACTTTTTATGTGTATTGTGGGACCGGCAATTCAATAGCCGTGAGTAGTTTTATGACTTTTTTTCCTTTGAAATGTCATTTTGCTGTCAGACTGTTCTAAACACAGGAAAAATGCGCCCCATTACAGGCATACTATAGACACCCCCAGGTACGAAATTTAAAGGAATATTACACTTTTATTGTTTGACTTTAAGCATTATTAAAATCACTGCTCCCGAAAAAACGTCTGTCTTTAAAACTTTTTTTGCATTGATCCATGTCCCCTGGGGCAGGACCCAGGTCCCTAAACACTTTTTATGACAATACTGTGCATATAAGCCTTTAAAATTAGCACTTTTGATTTCTCCCCTAGACTTTTAAAGGGTGTTCCGCGGCTTTTGAATTTGCCGCAAACACCCCAAATTGTTCGCTGTTCGGTGAACTGGCGAACAGCCAATGTTCGAGTTGAACATGAGTTTGACTTGAACTCGAAGCTCATCCCTACTGGTGAACTGCCCTTATCTTTCACCTCAAGACAGCCGACCCTGTGCAGCCTCCCTCCCCGCCTGGTCTGCTGCAGCATAGATTGGGAGTAGATTCAGGTCCTGGAACTGCTGGGCTCGGTGAAGGGGGGACTTCAGCCACCTACCACGTGCCAATGGTGGCTCTGAAGAAGGCGAGGCATTGCAGCAAGAACCAACTGGCATCCTGGCAGAGCTTCTGGGCCGCACTGAACAACGCCCCGTGTAGAACCTAATGTGACAGAGAGGCCGCATGGGCAGTGTAACCATTGCAACCCATGAAGCTTCACCCATGGTGGTTAAACTTCCTTTACTAACTCCAGCAATCTCATTGAAACTTCTAAGATGGGTTTGAATCTAATTTGTAGCCATAGGAAGTGTTTATTTGCCATCTGGGTTGCTGTATGTGAGAGGCAGCAAGAAGCTTGCAGTGTGTGTTCTATCATCACCATTAAGGTCCCACATATGAGGGTTTTTCTATTTACATATATTTAAGAAATGTTGGCAACCCCCAGCTACAACCCATATTCCATCATCACTAGAAGGTGTATTCCAGGATCAGAAGGTGTCTGCCATCATCACCAGAAGATGTGTTCCAGGATCACCAGAAGGTGTGTTCCAGGATCACAAGAAGAAGTGTTTCAGGATCACCAGAAGGTATGTTTCATCACCACCAGAAGGTGTGACCAGGATCACCAGAAGGTGTGTTCCAGGATCACCAGAAGGTGTGTTCCAGGATCACCAGAAGGTGTGTTCAAGGATCACCAGAAGGTGTGTTCCAGGATCACCAGAAGGTGTGTTTCATCATCGCCAGAAGGTGTGTTCCAGGATCATTAGAACGTGTGTTCCAGGATCACCAGAAGGTGTGTTTCATCATCGCCAGAAGGTGTGTTCCAGGATCATCAGAAAGTGTGTTTCTGGATCACCAGAAGGTGTGTTCCAGGATCATCAGAAAGTGTGTTCCAGGATCACCAGAAGGTGTGTTCCAGGATCACCAGAAGGTGTGTTTCATCATCACCAGAAGGTGTGTTCCTGCATTCTTACACTATTGTTAGACTCCAGTGATGAGATAGATAGACAGAAGTCTGACGCTTTGTCTGCCAAAAATCCGATCGTGTGTACGAGGCTTAAAGGTGACATATATGGCAGTAATCTTCAAAGATGATTGTCTCATACTCCACCTCAAACAAGGGAGACATTTTTGCATGTTTTAAGTAGATTGTGTTCCTGTGGGTGCCTACAAAGTCCATAATGGCATTGCGTAGTATTTGTCCTAGACATCAGGATGTGCCCCCTGCTATTTTTTACCTTATTGGGTTTCTATGCTACCAGCCAGTAGATGTATTGCCAGTTCTATTCAAATTCAAGCTCAAAAGTGGTTTGGAAAATGGACGAGTAGGGCTGAGGGCTTCTAATATGAGTTGTAGTGGTATTTATATTTAGGGTATCTGGATTCTGGGCTACCAGCATCTCCATGCCAAAGGAGTTCCTCAATTTTCTTGTTTTGTAATGAAATGGATCTGAGATTGAAGCACCACACTGAGAATTAATCATACAGATAAGACTTTATTTTAATAAATGATCAGATAAAAATACTTTGTTACAGAACCAACACATTTCAAGGACCATAAATCGCCCCCTTCATCAGGGCTTGAAGATGGGGGACAGTATATACGGAACTAAATTAAAAAATATGAAATATTAAAGCAATTGAATGTTGGAGTTCATCAGCAGCTAGGGTGAAGCACCAAATCATGGTGAACCAAATAAAAAACAACTGGAGGTGCTGCTCCAGGCTCCTACATCTTGACCCCATCCGGGGACTCACACTGTAGGGTGCTGGCTGGGACTAGATCCAGCAAGAGAAATGCCCCAAGTACAGCACACCAGCAAACCCAATCACTTGGGTAAAAGCAGCCTCAGCCCAGCTCCATCTTGGTCATGGCCCCGTGACGTGTTTCACCCAGCCAAACTGGACTTAGTCATAGAGGCGGGGATACCACCACCCAACCACTTGGTATCCCCACCTCCATGATTAAGCCCTGTGGGCTGGGTGAAACGCATTGGGGGAGTGTGGCGTGGACTGAGATGGGCTGAGGCTGCTTTTACCTAAGTGGTTGTCAGGTTTGCTGGTGCGCTGCACTTGGGGCATTTCTCTTGTTGGACCAAATGATGGTGTCACACTTCTCGGATACATACTTCAATATGGGCTTTTTTGGGAGGAGCAGAGACTCAAGCTACTGCATGGGAACCTCAGTCCTGGGGTCTCCAGGAGAGTAATGAACGTTGATATCAATTATGCTGACCAGTGATCACCCTAATATACAACACGAGTTGTGAGCCGAGCTAGAGCGTCATTAATGTTTTGTTGGGTCGGTGACTCTCCCGATAAAAAGTAAAGATTTGAACTTATCATCGAAGATCATGAAGATGAAAGGGTGGTTGACGCGGATGGTGTGAGGTAAGGAATACGCAACCATTTCAGCCCCGGTGACGGCGGTGGCTTCCGTCCCGATCTCATCTATATCGATCACGGCTCTCTGTGTTACCTAGACATAGAAAAAAGGGGGACAGGGATAGAGTTATAAGTAATATATAATCGCACGGTAAAGGCTTTCTTAGAAGGTATACTCACATCTCATTTTATAACAAATCCCCAAAAATAAAAGGGTTGTACCTCATTTCAGGACAGTGGGCAGAGCCATGCAAATTGGTTTAAGCCCAATCAGATAGGTGCCTATCAAGAACCGCTGGTGTGTAGTGCAAATACTGTATATCCTAATATTTATAGAGTAGAGAGGTGATCAAAAGTTTGTTTCGTTTAGTTTCGGATTAATTAAGCGGAGTTCCAGCCGCAAATTTTATTTTTAAGGTCAGCAGCTACAAGTACTGTAGCTGCTGACATCTGTCCGCCCCCCCCCGAGGCTTCAGTCTTCACAGCCAGGTTTCCTACTGCGCATTCGTGAGTCGCACAACGCTTTGTGAATGGCCAGCTTGTCTTCTGGGACACACAAAGGTCCCTGAAGGCAGCGGGGGGGGGGGGGGGAGGAGGAGGGCTCGCCGCAGAAAAGGACGTGACGTACTGCGTCGCAGCCGGGCGAGGACGGAAGTACGCTATGTACTTTTAAAAAGGTAAGAAAGAAAAAAAAAAAATAAATAGATACAGTGGAACCTTGGATTATGAGCATAATCCATTCCAGGAGAATGCTTATAATCCAAAGCACTCGCATATCAAAGCAAGTTTCCCCATAGTAATCAATGGAAACGAAGATAATTAGTTCCGCATTGACGTCTATTACATGCAATACCGCATGTGGCCAGAGGTTGGGGGGGGGCGCCAGAGAGCCTCTGAAATACTCGAGGACAACTCGGCTGAACTCGGAAAGGCTCGAAAATACTTGGGAACGGAGGATTTCCGAGGATTTCCGAGTATTCCAGAACGGCTCCAAACGGCTCCGAACCGTTCTGAGTGTCCCTGGCGCCCCCGCACCTCTGGCCAAATGCGGTACTGCACACCCCATTAGCTTGAATTCTGCTCGTTTTGCGAGATAACACTCACAAACCGAGTCAGAATTAAAAAAAAGTTGCTCGTCTTTCAAAACTCTCGTTAGCCGCGTTACTCGTAAACCAAGGTTCCACTGTATCCAAAAATGAGGGGTGGTGTCTTTAGTTTAAGACCACCTTTTAAAAGTGGGTGTAACTCCGCTTTAAGTTAATCATTTTGTTTCATCATATTCGCTATGTTAGAATGATTTGTTTTTGGAATTTGCTTTGTATATTCGTTATTTTCGAATTGATTCGAATTTCAGAAGCTGGCTATATTTATTCTATCTTATTCTTTTCTAATCTATTCTATTTTTCCTATTCTTGTCTGTTCTATTATAATGTATTCTTTTATTTTCTATTCTATTCTGTTTTATTCAATTAAATTCCTTTATTTTCTTTTCTATTTTATTCTATTATATTCTTTTATTTTCTATTATATTCTATTCTGTTTTGTTGTATTCTATTCTATATCCTAAGTAGGGACCATCATCGTATTTGCAATATGTTTCCACTTCGACTTCAAATTAATTTTTAAATTCAAATTCAAATTAATTTTCAAATTCAGTTAATCATTTATTATTATTTATTTATTTTAGATTAGTTGAAATTCGTCACTATTGTGATTCGGATACATCTGAAACTCTGAATAATGAAAAAATTTTGTCTGAAACGAATTGCACACGTCTAACACAGAGCCATTTATTCCGAATGGCAAGCCAAGTCTAGAGGTAAGCTTGGACATCCTCCAGAAGTCATGCTTAACTAGGGTCGCCACCTTTTCATCAAGTCAAACCCGAACACTTTAACCACTTCAGCCTCCTGAAGAATTTACCCCCTTCCTGACCAGGCCATTTTTTGCGATACAGCACATTTAGAGCTTTCTTTTGGGGGTATTTGATCACCTCTGTGGTTTTTATTTTTTGCGCTATAAACAAAAGCACCACAGCCCCCTTACATCAGATATGACACCAGAGCACCCCTTTACATCAGATATGACATCAGAGCCCCCCTTACATCAAGTGTGACACTAGAGCCCCCCTTACATCAGATATGACACCAGAGCTGCCCTTTCCTCCTCTACTCATTGATCACTGCAACTGCAAAGAAGTTCCTCATTTCTCTTTACAGACTCCACACACTCCGTGTTCTGTCCCCGGCAGTGCTGATGAGACTTTTCAGTCAGTGCCGCTCTCTATACTGCCACCTGCAGGCTGGAGGGAGGAGAACACCTAATCCTCAGGCAGCCCAGTTGGGAACACTCACAGTTCCAACAGCATGTAGAGAGCAGGGTCCATCCGCACTGACAGCACCCGTTGAGAGGGGCAGAATGTGGCCTGGCGGTCTTGTGCCCAAGTAGGAAGATGTGCAGAGAAGTTTGGTGCCCTATGCTTTCCTTCCTCATCAGGAACCTTTCCCTGCCGCTAGTTATGCCACTACCCGGTAGGATACTTGTCCCTACTCTACCAACTTGCAAAATTTGCCTAAAACCTGGGAGCCAGGGCCTTAAAAAGGCTCTGCCTGACCCAAGATGGCCACCAGAGTCAAATGGGCTGCCAGCATCTAATAGGATAGCTTTCTCTGTGGTCCAGGAGACTATAGAGGAACCATGTTCATCTTGACCTCTTCTCCAACTGCAGTGCATCTGTGAAAGAGTGCCACCTGCTGTGGAGAAAGTTGACTACACCTGCCTACAGGTCTTCCTGGCTTTAAGGATTCTCAGGACCTCCAGTACTCACAGTATCCCTGCCAGGTCTTCCTTTCCTACCTCCACGACTTCTAGAGTTCCCAAAAATGATGCTGGGCATGTCCTCTGACTAGAGGGTAATCTAACAACCGCTTTGAAGTGGCAGGTGCTCTGTCTTATTTACAGCTACCTAAGAACTGAAGCTCTACCTGCCAGTTTGTTTTGTTGCTGACTCAAATTGATTTGACTACTTTCTTGCTTGGACTCCTGCCTGGACCTGACTACTCTCTTGCCTTCTGTCTGCCTTGATCTTCACCTGACCTGTCCACTCTCTTGTCTGCAAGCCCTGTAAACAGTTTCCGCATAACCTTTCCATTCCAGGGGCTATCCTGAGGGCTGCGACCTGGTAACAGTTTGCAGCAAAGAAAACTGGGACCACTAGGTTTTCTGGCCCTTCTCCATCAGGAGCTATCATGAGGACCAACTGCCACATGAACACAGCACCTCGGGTGAGCCTGCATCACCTGCCCGATTGCAAGGTGTGTCTGGGTGAAAGATGGAGATGGTAGCAGCATGAAGATATCCAGAAAAAGTGTTACCCACCTCAGAAAGCAGTAGGTTCCTCTCCTCAGTCATCCCAGTCAGATTTGCCCTTCCAGTGAAAATATCTTTAATCCCAAGTTCGTCCAGGGAGCTTTTCAGTTTGTATTTATGGTCAAGTTGAAATTTTGGGAAGAATATCTCAGTTTCCCTTTATCAAGAAAAACACACAGATTTCAGTCTACAAGGATGTGTTGTACATTAGAAACAATACCTAACCTTGAATATTTCTAAAACAGAGAATGATACACCTCACCTTTCCTGCGAACACTGCTGGTCTGATGTGAGAACACAACTCGCCATCCCTTAAATTTCCTCCCTCTGATTTAAAGACCACTGGTTGGTTCAATAGATAAAATCTGGTACAGACCAAAGCTGGAGACACAACAAGTACGTGTAGCCACCCTGTCCTAAACAACATCTAAATTTAATTGTGCTGGGTGGTAGTTAACTCAGACTAATTTATAGTGCATTTTTATAGTACATATAGTACATTTGAGGTCACGGCTCTGTGCAGGACACTTGAGTTCCTTCAAATAAAACTGGTCAAACCATGTCTTAATGGAGCTGGTCCAAACTGGTCAACCCATATCTTTATGAAGTTGGTCTACACTGGTCAACCCATATCTTTAAAGAGCTGGTCCACACTGGTGAACCCATGTCTTTATGCAGCTGGTCCACACTGGTCAACCCATATCTTTATGGAGCTGGGCCACCCATGTCTTTATTGAGCTGGTCCACACTGGTCAACCCATGTCTTTAGGGAGCTGGTCCAAACTGGTCAACCAATGTCTTTATGGAGCTTGTTTAAACTGGTCAACCAATGTCTTTATGGAGCTGGTTCAGACTGGCTGTCACGGTCCCTACCATGCTATGCAGATGGCCAGGCGTGGTCACGCCCCAAGTGGCTCTAAGAGGTATTGAACCTATGACTGCCTCTTTTAGTGCTCCTGTTACTTTGCCTCTGAGCCACACCTCAGTTCCTTTCAGCCTGCTTTTCAGCTTTGCACAGTTCTGCATGAAATACTGGGCCATACTCTGGATCTTGTTGCAATTAGTACCTGTCACTCCTGGTTCAGCTGAGGCAGTTTATCCGCTGGGTATAAAACACTGCCTCACTCTGAGGGCTTTGTCAGTTCATTGTCTCTATCATTGCCAAAGGTTCCTGTGTCTCTTGTTTTGCCTAAGTACTCCTGTGTTCCTGTGTTCAAGTTACAGTGTTCCAAGACTGACCCCGGCTTCTGACCTTGGCTTGTTTATTGTTTATTCTGATTCTGGAATCCCTGACTATGGCTTTACTTCGACTATCCTTTGGCAAATTCCTGTCAAGCCCCCATGCACAGATTAAAAGCCCAGGTAGCTTATCTCTCTGTTACCGTGGGCTGTGTGTATTTGAAAGGGTGAGCATACATCTCTGCACTATGGACTCCAACAGGCATGTACTGGCCATCGGGACTACCGGGAGTTTCCCGGTGGGCCGATGGTTCAGTGGGCCGGTTTGAGTGACAGCCTGTCAAAGTAATGGCTGCGCGGCCCGCACAGCCATTAATTTGAGCACTGCTGTACTGCAGGGGTGGACTGACCTATCGGCACTGTGGGGCCCTATGACACCTGCAACACTAGCACTGAAATCAGCTGTAATAGGACCTCTCACAGCATACTGTTCCCCGTGGGGCCCCTCCTTCGGTCCCATCCACCCCGGGTGCTTGTACATGACATCATCCGGGACGGACGAGAAGAGCGGAGGGGCCAGCAGAGAGCAGTGCGCCATGAGAGGTCTTATTGCAGGCAACGGGTGAGGCTGTGTACTATCGCCATCACTGGGGAGGGGGGAGCAGAAGCAGCCAGTACAAATGTAGGGGACCCGGGCCCCAACAATATTGCAGGAGGCCCCATGATACTCTCCTGTTCCCCCCCAGGCTGTCCTCCAGCCCCCACGCTGTCCCTCTGTCCTGCAGCTCCCACGGTGTCCTCCAGCCCCCACGGTGTCCCCCTCTGTCCTCCACCCCCCACGCTGTCCCCCTCTGTCATCCAGCCCCCACGGTGTCCCCCTCTGTCCTCCATCCCCCACAGTGTCCCCCTCTGTCCTCCACCCCCACGCTGTCCCCCTCTGTCCTCCACCCCCCCACAACAGTATATATACTGTTTTTGTGCGTGTTTGCAAAATTAAAGTGGGCCGGTCTGGATGATGTCCAGGGCCAAATTTTTGTCCCAGTCCAGCCCTGGACTCCAACCAAGGTAAGCCCTTACATAATGAACTGACCAACATGGAGTCCACAGAGTTGTACAAGATGCTCACCTCCCTTGCTCTGCAAGTCTCCAGCCTGGGCCAAACCGTTTTGGAGCTGCAGCAAGAAGTTCTTTTATTTAAAGGGACAGTACATCCAGCCCCGGAACCAGCATGTCCTGAGCCTTTTGTGGTGATGCCAGAGAGGTTTGACGGTAGCTGTGCACCATTCGTGTGCTTTAAGATGGATTGTGAGCTGTTGTTTGCTCTTAAGCCTAGGACCTATGCCACTGACTATATAAAGGTACGTGCTTCCATCAACCTGCTCACTGGACAGATCAAAACATGGGCTCATCAGCTTTTACAGGAGAGGAGTCCAGTCTTGGACAGCTGAGAAGCATTCGTGTTAGCTCTGGACTCTCACATTCCTGTCTCAAAGAAAACCAGTGTTCCCAAGTCTGCTCTCTGTTCATGTGGCCTACGGGTATGAAGGGACAGGAGTACCCTGTACAGATATGACTCCAAGCCATCCCAGTATGTGCCAAGCTATGAAGCACTATCCCCCCATACTCTGGATCTTGTTGCAATTAGTACCTGTCACTCCTGGTTCAGCTGAGGCAGTTTATCCAATCAGCTGGGTATAAAACACTGCCTCACTCTGAGGGCTTTGTCAGTTCATTGTCTCTTGTTTCTATCATTGCCAAAGGTTCCTGTGTCTCTTGTTTTGCCTAAGTGTTCCAGTGTTCCTGTGTCCCTGTGTTCAAGTTACAGTGTTCCAAGACTGACCCCGACTTCTGAACCTGGCTTGTTTATCATTTATTCTGACTTCTGGAATCCCTGACTACGGCTTTACTTCGACTAACCTTTGGCAAATTCCTGTCAAGCCCCCGTGCACAGATTCACAGCCCAGGTAGCTTATCTCTTTGTTACCATGGGCCGTGTGTATTTGCAAGGATGAGCTTACATCTCTGCACTATGGAGTCCAACCAAGGTAAGCCCTTACACTGGTCAACCAATGTCTTTATGGAGCTGGTTCAGACTGGTCAACCAATGTCTTTATGGAGCTGGTGCAGACTGGTCAACCAATGTCTTTATGGAGCTGGTGCAGACTGGTCAACCAATGTCTTTATGGAGCTAGTTCAAACTGGTCAACCAATGTCTTCATGGAGCTGGCTTTGTACACAGGGGCACAGTCATGCTGGAACAGAAAAGGGTCTTCACCAAAGTGTTACAACAAGGATAGGTGGGTACAAGTGTTGCTTTTACATTAGCCACCCTCTTTCAGGACAAAGGGGGTGAACCTACCTAGTGGAGCTATAGACAGCTATATAAACTTGACAAGGGTTGTAATCCTTCCATGGCTATCCAAAATAAAAAAAATGTCCTGACTCTACATACACTTTAAATAGCCTCCTTTTTACTGTAGATAAGTTTTATACCTGTATTTCATTTTATTTAGCCAAGAGGCAACAAGTTCACTTGACAATCCATCCTCCAAGGCATCGAAGTTGCCTTCTTTCTCGGGCATGACGACCAGCATGTGAGCGCCCCCTCTGTAAGGGAGGTTCAGCACCCTGCAGGACAAGGACTTGTCAAACATGGAGGCCACTTTCTCCGTCTTGCACATCATCGGGACCTTTACCGAACTATACTTGTTGACATAGAACATGTCTGCTTTGGTTGACTCAGATTTGAAAGGTGTCTGCCATTTACCTGGAAAATTAGTTAAATTATTATTAATATTTACTAAACCTGAACTTAAAGCAAAAAGCTGGACTTCCTGAACTTCCATCAAAAAAAAAATAATAAAATGGAATACATGCCAAATCAGAAATTCACACACCTACAGTATGTCACAGCTACAGTATGTCGCATAGCACAGCCCTGTGTAGTAATGGAGGGGGGGATTTTCACTTTCACTTACAAGTCCCCTCCCAACCCATGACTGGACAGTAAAAAGAGAAGCAGAAGACAGAAGAGGTGATCTCTCTACCACTTTGCTCTCTCCTAATAATCACCATGCATGCTTGCACTGCTGCACAACCGACAGGAAGATTGTTATTGGCAAGATTAACAAGGGATTATAGAGAGTCCCAAAAAAACCAAATGCGGCCACCACTTCTAAGGACAATAAGCTGCATTATATTTCATTTTTGTTCTCGGGTTTAGATATTTATTAGCATTCTTCTATTAGTCTTCTGTCTTCCTTCCAAAATCCCAAACTGATATTTTTGCGAAAATTTAAACTATATATACGTGCATTTAATTTTGTACTCTTTGTCCACTGCAACTCTTCTGCCACCTACGACCTGTTATATTGCCTTTGACGTCCCTAGTAGGGGTGAAAGCATAACCCTGTGTCCCAGAGCATGGGGTGTACGCTTGTCCCGTTGTCCCGATACCAATCCAGAGGGCTAGTAAATGTAAAGAGGAAAGGATCGCCACTACTCCCGACCAGCCCAGGTGAATAAACGATATGGAGCGACCTCAACCTACATGTCTCCACCAACCTATCGCCCTAGGGTGTGTGGTTTGGTGGAGAGACATGGAGGTTGAGGTCAGGATTAGTGCCCTTTCCTCTTTACATCTTCTGCTACCTGCTCAGATACCTAGAAACTAGCCCCCCCTATACACAGCCTACAATTGTAATATTAATGTGATGTCTATGTAAGCATAAAAAACCCTCAAATGAACAAATGAATGAAATGAACAAAAGAAAAAAAATAGAACCGTTGTTTGGAAAGATGCTGGGTGTATCTTTTTGTTTCTCTTCTCTACTGCAGTAGCTATTATTATATTGGGCTCACTTGTCAATATTAGGATAGGAACTATTAGTAAAAAAAAAGGGGGTACACCAGCCATATGCATAATCATTAGGCAACAGTTATTGTTAAAATAGATACAAATATACTCACAAAAGCCATATAGGTTGTAGCCAGGGCTTTTTTTTTTTTCAGCAGGAACGTGGGGGATCACAATTCCCTCCGGTTCCGGCACCTCCAGCACTGAATTGTCAAAAGTATTGGGACACTTGCCTTTTTGAAAGAATGCTCAAACATTCCCATAGACACACTCCTAAACTTTGTGGACGGCCTTCCCAGAAGAGTTGAAGCTGTTAAAACTGCAAAGGGTGGGCCAACTCATCGTCTGTTCTGTATTCTCTAAAAGGGGGCAGTACTTGGAGATGGGTAGGGGGAGGAGACAAGGGATGACTTGGAGAAGGTGAGTACCTGCATCGTCGCAATTGCTCCATTGACACCCTCTTCATTGAAGAGGCTGGTCACCTCCAAAACCATCTCCTAGCACGCGGATATAGCCGATTGTGCTTAAGGAAAGCATACAACAAAACAATAAGACAATCCTGGTCCAGTCTGTTATCCAAGTCCAAACCTCCCAAGGATTCTCATTCCAACCTTACTCGTATCATCATGCGATATTCACGCCAAAACGTGGCTATCAGAAACATCTTACAACGACATCCGAACATCCTAACTGATGACCCCAGGTTAAAGCATTTCATTTCTAAGCAGCCAACTATAACTTACAAATGGGCCACCTCAGTTAAGGACAGACTTGTCCAAAGCGAGTTTAAAATCGAACTAAAAAGATCTGAACATTGTTCTATTGCCGGTTCTTTCCCATGTGGGCACTGTTCGCACTGCCCACTAATAAGGAAAGAAAGAACTTTTTGTCTTCCTAATGGAGACATTTTCAAGCCCTAACACTTCGTGAATTGCCAGACCCGTGGGGTGGTACAGTGGGGCAAAAAAGTATTTAGTCAGCCACCAATTGTGAAAGTTCTCCCACTTAAAAAGATGAGAGAGGCCTGTAATTGTCATCATAGGTATACCTCAACTATGAGAGACAAAATGTGGAAACAAATCCAGACAATCACATTGTCCGATTTTTGAAAGAATTTATTTGCAAATTATGGTGGAAAATAAGTATTTGGTAAATATCAAAAGTTCATCCCAATACTTTGTTATATATCCATTGTTGGCAATGACAGGGATCAAACGTTTTCTGTAAGTCTTCACAAGGTTGTCACACACTGTTGCTGGTATGTTGGCCCATTCCTCCATGCAGATCTCCTCTAGAGCAGTGATGTTTTGGGGCTGTTGCAACACGGACTTTCAACTCCCTCCAAAGGTTTTCTATTGGGTTGAGATCTGGAGACTGGCTAGGCCACTCCAGGACCTTGAAATGCTTCTTACGAAGCCACTCCTTTGTTGCCCAGGCGGTGTGTTTGGGATCATTGTCATGCTGAATTACCCAGCCACATTTCATCTTCAATGCCCTTGCTGATGGGAGGAGGTTTGCACTCAAAACCTCACGATACATGGCCCCATTCATTCTTTCATGTACATGGATCAGTCGTCCTTTTCCCTTTGCAGGGAAACAACCCCAAAGCATGATGTTGCCACCCCCATGCTTCACAGTAGGTATGGTGTTCTTTGGTTGCAACTCAGCATTCTCTCTCCTTCAAACAAGACGAGTTGTGTTTCTACCAAACAGTTCTACTTTGGTTTCATCTGACCATATGACATTCTCCCAATCCTCTTCGGATCATCCAAATGCTCTCTAGCAAACCTCAGACGGGCCCGGATATGTACTGGCTTAAGCAGGGGGACACGTCTGGCACTGCAGGATCTGAGTCCCTGGCGGTGTAGTGTGTCACTGATGGTAGCCTTTGTTACACTGGTCCCAGCTCTCTGCAGGTCATTCACTAGGTCCCCCCGTGTGGTTCTGGGATTTTTGCTCACTGTTCTTGTGATCATTTTGACCCCACGGGGTGAGATCTTGTGTGGAGCCCCAAATCGAGGGAGATTATCAGTGGTCTTGTATGTCTTCCATTTTTTAATTATTGCTCCCACAGTAGATTTCTTCACACCAAGCTGCTTGCCTATTGCATGCTAACCAACTGGCCCGAATTTCCCAGGACATTTCCGGGATTTAGACTATTTTCCCAAATTTATTGCTGGGTTTTCCACGATTTTCCGCTGCCGCCGCTAGAGGACCTTGGCCGGCGGAGACATTGTCTCCGCTGGCTGCCATTTTTAGGAAGACCAGGAACATGGCTGGGCGGAGCTCCTGTGTCGCCGCTGGGGGCACCTGATGGGTGGTGGATGGATGATACCATGGATGATGAAGGACGGACTCTGCTGGGGCACCTGATGCAAGGATGGACTCTGATGGGACACCTGATGCAAGGACGGACTCTGCTGGGACACCTGATGCAAGGATGGACTCTGCTGGGGGCACCTGATGCAAGGACGAACTCTGCTGGGACACCTGATGCAAGGACGGACTCTGCTGGGACACCTGATGCAAGGACGGACTCTGCTGGGGACACCTGATGCAAGGACTGACTCTGCTGGGGGCACCTGATGCAAGGACGGACTCTGCTGGGGGCACCTGATGCAAGGATGGACTCTGCTGGGGGCACCTGATGCAAGGACGGATTCTGCTGGGACACCTGATGCAAGGATGGACTCTGCTGGGACACCTGATGCAAGGACGGACTCTGCTGGGACACCTGATGCAAGGACGGACTCTGCTGGGACACCTGATACAAGGACGGACTCTGCTGGGGACACCTGATGCAAGGACGGACTCTGCTGGGGGCACCTGATGCAAGGACGGACTCTGCTGGGGGCACCTGATGCAAGGACGGACTCTGCTGGGGGCACCTGATGCAAGGACGGACTCTGCGGGGGGCACCTGATGCAAGGACGGACTCTGCCGGGGGCACCTGATGCAAGGACGGACTCTGCTGGGGGCACCTGATGCAAGGACGGACTCTGCTGGGGGCACCTGATGCAAGGATGGACTCTGCTGGGGGCACCTGATGCAAGGACGGACGGCTGGTGGCAGGCGACGTGGCAGGTGACACGCTCAGGGATCCCACTGATTCGGCATTATGGTGAGTTGAATGATTTCATTTTATATTACAATGTAATAATAGAAATAATGCACTTCAATCATCTTGACACCATAACAACCATGGTGCCGGGATGATTGAAGTGTGTTTGGAGTATCTTTATCTGCTGATTGTTAAACTTTCTGGAATACATATTTCTATTGTTGTGTAGGATCTGGGGCTGCTGTCCCTCCATCCCTCCCTCCCTCTCCCTCCTTCCTTTGTTCATCTCAGACGCTAACCACACCCCCTTTGAGCCACGCCCATTTAAGACGCCCACTATTTCACGTAAATCACGCCCATTTTTCACTGTGACGTGCTCTGCGCGCCGCATTTCTGCTTTTCCCCTGTGCCACACCTACAAACGCATGCCCTACTTCTAATTATAATAAGACTCCGCCTACAGCCAAAAAAGTGTCCCTAAACAATGTTTTTTTACAATGTTGGCAACTATGCTATTGCAGATTCAGTCTTACCAGCCTGGTGCAGGTCTACAATTTTGTTTCTGGTGTCCTTCGACAGCTCTTTGGTCTTCACCATAGTGGAGTTTGGAGTGTGACTGTTTGAGGTTGTGGACAGGTGTCTTTTATACTGATAACAAGTTCAAACAGGTGCCATTAATGGGAGAGACACATACTGAGAAGATATAAAGTGCTGCACACCCCGATTAATGTCAAAAAGAAAAAGAAGATATCCCCCGTGGGGTTTTAAAGCAGCAAAAAATTATGAAAATAATAGGTTGTTACTTGAAAAAGTTTTTTTATTATTATTAATGGAACTTGACCATAATGGTTAAAATAGGAGCTGTGCTGCAGGAGATAACACAAATGAAGCTGGCACAAGTATTATACAATGATCAAGCGCTAAAATAGGGTGATAATCCTGACGCGTTTCGACCCCGTTGGGTCATCTTCAGAGGATTGAGGCGCTGTGACAAAATTTGCGTATTAGAGTTCATGGATGTGACCATAAAAATTAAATAATTAATTAAATAAATTACAGAGTTATCTCTTTTTTTCAAAAAATGACACATGATACATATATCTCTATCCGTGCTAAACCGAACGCACTGATGGTACAGTTGTCTGTTATTTGATGCTTTGGCTGCAGGTCTCGCTCGCTTGCCCCCACGCTCCTCCCCAGTTTTGGGAAATATCCACTTGGTGTGACTCCTTGTAAGACACGCATGGACGATTAACCCCCCCTTTTCCCCTGTTGACGTGGTGGACGGCCGGGGACTCTTGTCGGGACCCGGTGGGGGAGACGTCGGAGAACTATAAGCTCAGGAGAAACTGCTCAAACACAATGTGATTGGTAATTATACTGTTAAACATATATATATTATATTGTATTTTTATGGTCACATCCATGAACTCTAATACGCAAATTTTGTCACAGCGCCTCAATCCTCTGAAGATGACCCAACGGGGTCGAAACGCGTCAGGATTATCACCCTATTTTAGCGCTTGATCATTGTATAATACTTGTGCCAGCTTCATTTGTGTTATCTCCTGCAGCACAGCTCCTATTTTAACCATTATGGTCAAGTTCCATTAATAATAATAAAAAAACTTTTTCAAGTAACAACCTATTATTTTCATAATTTTTTGCTGCTTTAAAACCCCACGGGGGATATCTTCTTTTTCTTTTTGACATTAATCGGGGTGTGCAGCACTTTATATCTTCTCAGTATGTGTCTCTCCCCTTTTCTCGAATATTGGGTGGTTAAACACCCCTCCCCCCACTTTTTGACACTCGAGTTAAGATATGAGCTGTGGGATGATTCTGGTTGAATTGTGCATTCTTGTAATACTTTTATTGTGACTGTTTCTACTGAATAAGTATTGTGTTACATTGTTTACAGGATGAGCCAATGTATATGTGTAGGTGATGATTGGACTATCCCCATGTAATTACACGTTAATATTTTATAACAGGTGAGATCGGATAAAATTATCTGTTATTCTCCCCTGTTTTCACTAATCTATCATAATACTGGACACTTTAGTGTGCCCCCTCAGGCGCACTCAATATGTTTACAATACATTGGCTAGTATTTTCATTCCGCTGTAATGACAACCCCTACCATCTGGAGCATCACATGTACGTTTTTTTGTCAAATCCAATGGAGGTAGCCTACGGCTGCCTCGAATGCATTCCAACCACCCACAGCTTTCTAGATCTTTGTACACTAGAATGCAATTTATAGGTTTCTATAATCCTGTTACATATTGTCTGCATTGTGTTGTTCCCCTGCTTTTCTCCCTTCCGGAGCCCGATGTGGGTCCCATGGGCCGTGGACCCGTCCTGGGGATGGGGGCTTCGCCGTTGCGTCTCTTCCTGGCAGGAAAAGAGGGGGGGCACAATTAAAGGGTCCGTGCCTCCTTTCTGCACCCTCGGGTGTATCACTTCCTGCCAGCGGCGTTCCGGATCACATCCGGATGCCGTGGCGTTGTGGGCACGCGATGCTGCGTGCGTGCGACGTCGCGACATCGCGCTATTACGGCGGATGTGACAGCTGTGCCGGGATATTTATCTTCCTGAACGCCGGGGGAGCCACATGTGGAGGGTTAATCCCTGCTGGAGGAGGAGGGGTGGGGACAGCCTGCGTGCACCTGCAGCCTAATTAGGCATCCAATCAGCGGCCAGCACTTTATTTATAATGACCAAGCAGATTGGGGGATCTGCTTTTAGTTCCTACTGTTTCATCAGACTGATCAACTGACTTATACTCTGGAGACAGGTAATCACCAGTATCTGAACACATTGATGAGTTGGACCTGACATACCCTGTATTGTGGGTCTCTGTCACGTCATTCCTTCCCACTGTGATTAGTTATACTATCTTGTACAATTTACATCCGATTCTACCCACCCTCAATACATGTCCACCTTTATGGCACTTCACCTTGTGTGTTTCTTTGTCTCACCTCTGTCCCATTTTCTTCCCATCTTGACACCTCATGACCCCTTTTCCAGCACCCATGCATTTTTCAGTACACTATCACACACACCCATCTCTCACATATACACGGTTGGATTATGTTTTTTGCCTATGTTTTTGCTTTCACTGTTTTTTGATTGTTTCATTTGGCCCCTTGCACTGCACCTTCCCATTTCCCCACCCCCATGCTTCCCTTCCACTCACATGCATCACCCCACCTGCACTATCCTCACACTTCACCTATCTGTTCCCCTTTTTTCCCCTGGATCTTTTCCTCTTAAGCCTTTTTTCCTTCACTCCCTGATCCTTTTTTTTTTTTTTTTCCCATTCTCCCCTTAACCATCCCCCCCTCCTTCCCGTTCTTTCTTTCCCATCCCCTTCCTTTCCCCTGGTTTTTTTTTTTTTTTTTTCCCTACTAGTCTGCCCGTCCCCTTCTTTCCTCACATGTTCTCCCCACACTCGCCTTTTTCTTTACATTCCTATATTTTCACCCCACTTCGTCACTTGTTTCACGGCTAACACATAGATACCACTATTTACCTATTATATTACATACTCTGATATACTGATATCTATATGCAGTCCTACTTACCCTTGGTAACCCCTTCCCCTCCCCCCCTTTTGTTACCATCATCACTATAGGAATATTCATACATTGCTGACCCCAAGCACAGACAACATCCAACAAATATTTAATTAAATAAATTACAGAGTTATCTCTTTTTTTCAAAAAATGACACATGATACATATATCTCTATCCGTGCTAAACCGAACGCACTGATGGTACAGTTGTCTGTTATTTGATGCTTTGGCTGCAGGTCTCGCTCGCTTGCCCCCACGCTCCTCCCCAGTTTTGGGAAATATCCACTTGGTGTGACTCCTTGTAAGACACGCATGGACGATTAACCCCCCCTTTTCCCCTGTTGACGTGGTGGACGGCCGGGGACTCCTGTCGGGACCCGGTGGGGGAGACGTCGGAGAACTATAAGCTCAGGAGAAACTGCTCAAACACAATGTGATTGGTAATTATACTGTTAAACATATATATATTATATTGTATTTTTATGGTCACATCCATGAACTCTAATACGCAAATTTTGTCACAGCGCCTCAATCCTCTGAAGATGACCCAACGGGGTCGAAACGCGTCAGGATTATCACCCTATTTTAGCGCTTGATCATTGTATAATACTTGTGCCAGCTTCATTTGTGTTATCTCCTGCAGCACAGCTCCTATTTTAACCATTATGGTCAAGTTCCATTAATAATAATAAAAAAACTTTTTCAAGTAACAACCTATTATTTTCATAATTTTTTGCTGCTTTAAAACCCCACGGGGGATATCTTCTTTTTCTTTTTGACAGGTGCCATTAATACAGGTAATGAGTGGAGGACAGAGGAGCCTCTTAAAGAAGAAGATACAGGTCTGTGAGAGCCGGAAATCTTGCTTGTTTGTAGGTGACCAAATACTTATATTCCACTATAATTTGGAAATAAATTCTTTCAAAAATCAGCCAATGTGATTGGATTTGTTTCCACATTTTGTCTCTCATAGTTGAGGTATACCTATGATGACAATTACAGGCCTCTCTCATCTTTTTAAGTGGGAGAACTTGCACAATTGGTGGCTGACTAAATACTTTTTTGCCCCACTGTATACTTCATGGAGTGTGAGTGCGGCGCCTATTACATGGGCAAAACCAAGCAAGAGTTTTGGAGACGTATATCTAAACATATGTTTAGCATGCAAATCGCCAATCGGTATCTCCCTGTTGGGAGACATGCCGTTTTTGCACATGGCTACACATTACCCAAAGTAACTTTTATGCCGCGTACACACGGTCGGACTTTTCGTCTACAAAAGTCCGACAGCCTGTCCGACATACTTCCGACGTACCTTCGGCGGACTTGCGGCAGACTTTCTTACGAACGGACTTGCCTACACACGACCACACAAAAGTACGACAGCCTAGTACGCGGTGACGTACACCAAGTCCGACGAGACTATAAAACGGAAGTTCAATAGCCCGTACGACACCCTTTGGGCTCCTTCTGCTAATCTCGTGTTTATCTCGTGTTAGTAGAAGTTTGGTGAGAGACGATTCGCGCTTGTGAGACTCGTATTTTTCAGTTCGTTTTAACTGTTGTTCAGTCTGTGCTTGTGAGGTTTGTATCTGCTTTTCAGTGCGTTTGGTCAGTTGGCATTGAGAAATCTTTGTTTTATTGGCCGCTCGTTCCTGATTTTCAGGTCGCTCTTCACAGGCCTTGCTGTTCTTCAGTGCGTTCTGTTTAGTGCGTTCTGACCAGCCGACCGTTTTGAAACCATGTTACCTGTACGTACTCGTCGTAGAGCTTGTGCATTGTATGTGCTTGGTGCTGTAGTTTATTCTTCAGACCAAGACCAGTCCATGAACAGGGCGAGGAGGAGTTCATGGACCAAGAATTGGTTGCTTCAGCGTGACCAGTTCTGTCACATGCCTTTGCTCCGTGAGATCCGTGAGAATAATCCTGAGGATTTCAGGAACTTTCTCCGGATGACGACCCCGTTTTTGACCGTTTGTTGGCTTTGCTGACCCCCTATATCAGCAGGCAGGATACCTGCATGAGGCAAGCCATCACTCCGGAGCAGAGGCTGGTCGCTACCTTGCGGTATTTGGCCACAGGGAGAAGTCTGCAGGACCTTAAGTTCTCGACAGGCATCTCCCCCCAGGCTCTGGGGATCATTATCCCAGAGACCTGTTCTGCCATCATACAGGTCCTGCAGAAGGACTATATTAAGGTAAGATATTTTTCTTTTATTAGCATCACATGTTCTTTTATGTAATCTTTGATAATGTAATGTATTTCTTGCTTCAAACACTACTTACCATCATTGCAATATAGTGTGAATGTCCCCTTTTTATCCTCACACATGCTGGATTTTTTTCCTGTTATTTTTTGTCATGCATGTATATTTTCCTTCAATAACCTTCCCAGCATGAAGTGATGGGAACATATCCACCTAGTCTACTCATTGTGAATGTATTTTGTTTGAGTGTATTTAGTGTGCTTATAATTAGCAATTAGCTAGATTTCACAACCCCCCCCCCCACCTAAACTCACTCCAAATAGTGTGCTGCTAATTAGCAATTATCTAGATTTCCCAACCCCCCCACCCACCCCCACCTAAACTCACTCCAAATAGTGTGCTGCTAATTAGCAATTATCTAGATTACACAACCCCCCCCCCACCTAAACTCACTCCAAATAGTGTGCTGCTAATTAGCAATTATCTAGATTTCACAACCCCCCCCCACCCTCGTAAAAATTTGCTTGAATGTTCTGTGGTGTTGATTTGTCTAAAGCAAATATATGTTGCAGTTTGCAAAATGCATGTGCACTCTACAAGTGCATTTGTTCCAGTGCTTTAGTAAATGAGCAGAAGCTCTGCTGATTTCCATCATCAAATCATATGCAAGCCTCAAAGTGTTTTCATTAATTGCCCTTGCATGTGATTGTGTACTCCTTGCAACATGAATGCCTTTTTACATTACCTCATTTACTGTAAGCTGGTTAGCAACTGCACCTGCAGAGTGCGACAACTGCAGTCTTGTAGCCTTTTTAGTCCCTAAATTCCTGCGTGTCCTAAAAGTAATCTTTTTTAGGGATTTCACAACCCCCTAAAATGTAATCAATGTTCCATCAGAGGGGGTGAGCAATCTGATAAGTGTGCCTTTCCATATTAGTTATTCCAGAAGAATTAAATTATTGAATGTTATACTGATGCTGGGGAATAATGTTTTTAATTGTCTAATTTTCTTGCAATGTTAGCTTCCAAATTAATTGATTTTGGTTTTCTTGTTTGATTCCCCAGTTTCCTTCAACGCCACAGGAATGGCAGACTGTGGCATCCCATTTTGCCAGCCGTTGGGACTTTCCCAATTGTGGAGGGGCTATAGATGGGAAACATGTCCACATTGTGCCACCACCCCATTCGGGGTCATACTATTTTAATTATAAGGGGTTCCACAGTATTGTTTTAATGGCGGTGGTGTCGGAACACTATGATTTTTTATATGTGGACGTGGGGAAGAATGGCCGGATGTCGGATGGAGGAGTATTTGCCCAGACGGAGTTCTGCCAGCGTCTCCAGAGTGGTGGCCTGGGATTGCCACCTGATGCGGATAACGTGGAAGGACTCCCCTTTGTCTTCATTGCCGATGAAGCCTTCGCTCTCAGCAAGCACCTCATGAGGCCATTCCCCCAAAGAACCCTCACCCCGGAGAGGAGGGTTTTTAATTTCCGGCTGGCCAGAGCTAGAAGAGTGGTTAAGAATGCGTTTGGAATTCTGGCCAGCCGGTTCCGCCTGTTTCAAACAGCCATTAATTTGGCGGAATACAAACTTAATTTTATCATTTTATCGTGCTGCATTCTGCACAACTTTTTAAACAAGCATTCTCCGAATTATATAGGCACAGTTGGGCCTGAGGCCGGACAAATAGATGCCAACCTTACGGGCCTGGATACTGTCCGTACTGGCTTGGCCCCCCAAAGTGCCCGTCAAGTTAGACAGCAATATGTTAATTATTTTATGGGTAGGGGGGCCATTGCAATGGGCCAGGATATATAATTTTTTACAATAAAAAAATATTGATGAAATCTTGCATTATATTTATTGCTTGCCTTTCTTTTGGGCTGTCTCCTAGGTTATGGTCGAGCAGTTGTAGTGCCAACTGTATTTTAATTTTAAATGTCTAAATAAGCTCCATTGCCACTGTAAACAACTTTTTTACAATTATAACCAAACTGATACTGAGCATTGAAATAACAAACCACACATTTATTTAATTCCTATAAGGAGATGTTTTTATTAATGGTTGTTATGCATTCAGTTCTGCATTTAGTATAAAATGTTCATAGACAAAAATATAATGATATCTTAATAATGTAGAAAAATATAATTATATTTAAATATTTCTACCTAATCCACAAAAAAATATTTTTGGCTTTTTGATTTTCGCAAACAGTTTTTATTTATTTTTTTTTTTTTGGAAAATCAAGTTTTGTTAGTTTTTTTTGTTTTTTAAAATCAATTTTTTTTTTTTTTTTTGTTTTTTTGAAAATCAAGTTTTGTTATTTTTTTTGTTTTTTTAAAATCAAGTTTTATTTTTTTTGGTTTTTTAAAATCAATTTTTTTTTTTTTTTGGGGTTTTTGAGAAAATCAAGTTTTATTTTTTTGTGGATTTTTTAGGTATTTACGAGAAACAGCCCTCCTTTTTTAAATTAGGTTAAACAGCCATTTCTGTTCTGCCAAAAAAAGAAAGAGAAGGCCCAGAATGGGGTCAGCAAAACAGGAAATGAAGGACATGATTGATGTTTTGGGGTTTCAAAAAGGGCATTTAGATTCGACCCAAAACATCAATCATGTCCTTCATTTCCTGCTGCATACGATCCAGCCGATTACGCATTTCATCCATGTCCTTATTCCAGGCCATTATTTGACCAATTAGCCGTTGGGCACTGTCTGAGGTGAAATAGTCACTTCTTGTTGTACCTAAAGTGGAATGAAACCAAAAAATGTCTTTAGAAATATGCACACATACATAGTTTACCTTACCATAATAAAGCTGTTGTCTCAGACACTGACCTGGTGGGGTGCCCATGTAGCCTAATTCCTCCACATCCTCGGGGGTGGCACTGTTGCTTGAATCAAGCACAACCAGATCCCCTAAAATAGAGTAGAAAAATTACATTAAACAAAAGGCAGCCATGCATAGATTAACGTAAGCTGGTGTGTCAGACACTCACCTGGTGGGGTGCCCATGTCGCCCACCTCTCCTTCCTCCACATCCTCAGTGGGACTTGGGCTGATTTCCCAATCATGTTTGGCTTGGGGTGGACTGTCTTCTTGTTGGCTGAGTGATTTTTCCCCTATGTGAAACAAAAAATTATTAATCTACTTAGCACACAGATATTTTAGTACATAGTAATTTTCCAACATTTGTAGTGAAGTGGTTTGTGTAGAGTTCCTATTTTACCTCAATATTTAAAATTATAAAGACATATCGGATAGATAGATATCTAGATATCAATATCTCAAAATATAGTTAATAATCTTTTGATCTCTCTCTCTCTATCTGGAACAAAATCTATAAATATCTAACTAAATGTAAAGAAAAAAAAAAAAGATAACTTAAAATATTCAAAAAGAATGTTTTACATTTCTATATCTATCTATCTACCTATCTCTATATTTCTCTCTCTCTATATCTATATCTATATCTATATCTATATCTATATCTATAGATATGTAACGAGGTTTATTAAAAGATCGTTTAAAACGATGAACAAAAAATCGGATAGGAAGGAAAAGCACATGGAGCAGTATACAAGGTAATAAACACAAGAGAAAAACACGACAAGTACTTACTTTTTTTAAGAACTTTCCGGATACGTCGGTATTGATCCGGCTCCCTGAGTTTCAGGTCAGACCATCTTTTTCTCAGTTGATCTCTGGAGCGCTGGACCCCAAAAGATGCCTGCAAAGTGTCCACGACCTTCGCCATTATTTTGGCCTTGCGCAAATTTGGCCGTGCGTACGGCCCATACTTCCCATCATAGTCGTCTTTGTGAAGAATGGCCACCATCTCCACCATCTCTTTAAAACTCATATTAGAGGCCTTAAATCTAGGCCTCATAGATTTTGTTGACGTTCCAGCCTCCGGGCTGTCTCCACTACTTGAGGTCGTCAACATATCAGGTGTCTCCGCTATTATTTAACTCCACTACGCGCCGTAACAAAAAATGGGCGGAGAACATGAGTTAAAATCGAACGTCAGGGGCGGGCGACGCAGGCGGAGTTTCACACATGCGTAGTGTATAAAGAGGGGCCTTGCGCACGTGTCGTACGTACGTTCTGTGCGTCGAATTAGGGGGCGGAGAACATGAGTTAATTTCGAACGTCAGGGGCGGGCGACGCAGGCGGAGTTTCACACATGCGTAGTGTGTAAAGAGGGCCCTTGCGCACGTGTCGTACGTACGTTCTGTGGTAGGTGATAGTGGACCAGGACGTTACAAAACGAAGGTAATTTTAGATATATATTTTTTGGGTTTTAGGTCATGACTTTGTAGCAAGCGGCCTATATGGCTTGATAGATTGATGAGGCCTACATAGGGAGAAGATGATGAGGGGTTAGCAGAAACCTATAATAAAAGTGTTTTTTGTCTTGTGACTTCATCTTTTCCAGATATAATGAATCCCCTATTTAAGGATCCAGAGTTCCTTACAGCTTTTATTTCGAAATATTGAGAGATGAGGAATTTGTGGGAGGTGAAACACCCTCAGTATTATGCAAAGCATGTGAGGAAGTCAACGCTGGAGAGACTTCTGTCCTTTGTCCAGGCGACCATCCCGGAAGCAACAATGGAGACATTGCTCAAGAAAATTGGGGTCTTGAGGAACATGTATAAGAGGGAGCATAAGAAGATCCAGGAATCAATGAGATCAGGAGCATCAGCAGATGATATGTACCTAGGCTGTGGTACTACAATCAACTCCGTTTTCTGGATGACCAGAATGAAGCCAGGCCATCACTTTCAACCCTTCCCTCCACCCTTCCCTCCACCCCAGCAGAGGCTGATGAGGAGCAAGCTGGGTCTTCCATCCTGGATGAACCAGATATGACCATCTGGAGTCAGGTAAATTATTTTAACAAATATTTACTGTACTAATATTAATGATGTTAACTGGATGTTATAATTGTCTAAAATAATTTTGCACTCAAAATTGTGTATACATATCAATTGACAGTAGTGGCTAAATATGTTTGGCACCTGCTTGAAATAATTAGGGTGTCTGATTAGACTCTTTTATTAAAGAGATGTATTCACATTGAATTTGCTATTCATGAGAAGCAAACTGTGTGTCATTGATGAACCCAAAAAAATATACTCAAACTATTGTCCTTTTTTTATACACAGGATGAGTCCATCCAGGAGGAATGTGGGGAAAGTGGCAGGCAGGAGGAGACCGGGCCCATGGACAGCCTGGAGGAGGCCGGATTCACCATCATCCTGGAGGAGGCTGGGCCCAGTGTCAGGCAGGAGGTGGCTGCTCCCAGTGAGGTGGCTGGGCCAAGTGAGGTGGCTGGGCCAAGTGAGGTGGCTGGGCCAAGTGAGGTGGCTGGGCCCAGTAGGAGCCTGACCGAATCCCAAGTGCCTCCCCTCCACCTTCCCAAAAAAAGGGCCAGGAAGGGGATGGTCACACAGGACGCATCCCTGCGCCTCATGCAAGAGGCCACCCGTTTTTTAAGGAGCCCCCCCGAAGCGGAAGAGTCCTATGGCTGCTACTTAGCCAGCAGGCTTCTTCAGATGAATAGGGAGCAGCGCCTCATTTGTGAGCGCCTATTTGGGGAAACAATCCATAAGGGGCTGCAGGGCACGCTAACACAAAACACCCAACTACATGAGGCAGCCCCCCCTCCTCCTCCTCCTCCTCCTCCTCCTCCTCCTCCTCCTCCTCCTGCCACAACTGAAACACCAGAGCCACAGCCTCAAAAGAAGGCTACAGGGAAGGCTGCAGGGAAGGCTGCAGGGCAGCGTGGAGGAAAGGCTGCAGGGAAGAGAAGAAAGTGATGACCTGGGTTCAGTCTGGTCTGACAGAAGACGCAGGCTGTTGTAGGACCACAGTCTGGGGACATCTAGATCATCTGCTGGTGCTGTTGATCTCTGGGATTCTTGGACCAGATTGTGCTCCCTCTTATATGGACTCCGCAAGATCCCAATTTTCTTGTACACCGACTTTTTCCAGCGTTGACTTCCTCTTTATTTTATTTTGACCATGAATAAATAGATCTTTTTTGAGTTTAGCAAAAGACTTTATGTGTTTTCTTTTAAATCATTGATTTTACACACAATGTTAAATTAACAAGGGACAACAATCTCATTGAGTTTGGAAAAAACACACCAAAAATACATTACTAATGTTAATAATGTTCAAGTGGTAAGTCTTGAAAATAAAAAAATTTACATAACCAAAAACGGTGCTTTGGGTTAACTTTATCTAAAAACTAAAAAATAATCACTATAAAAAAAAAAAAGAATAATGGGTTCTTTGTGGTAACTTTACAAACCTAAAAAAAAAAAAAAAAAAAGGGAAAAAGTATTATTAGTATGGAAACATTGTTTTTAAAAAGCATACTATATCATTCATGAGATCAAAGAGAAAAAGAATCCAGAAATCAGTTTGGGAGAACTCTGATTATGAACAGCAAAACACCTTCGTTCTTTATAGAGCCTTCGTAAAGAAGAAATAAAATGCGCTGCATTCAACGATCACAGATTTTGCAGCGTGATGAATGTGCTACCTACAATACGAACACTAGTTTTACTAGACTGAGTGCTTCCGTTTAGTTTTTGCTTATGAGCATGCGTCATTTTTTTGTCCGTCGGACTAGCATACAGACGAGCGGACTTCGGGGTCCATCGTACTTACGACGTAAAGATTTGAAGCATGTTTCAAATCTAAAGTCCGTCGGATTTGAGGCTAAAAAAGTACGTTGAAAGTCCGGAGAAGCCCACACACGATCGGATTACCAGCCAGCTTTAGTCCGTCAGCGTCCGTTGGACTTTTGTAGACGAAAAGTCCGACCGTGTGTACGCGGCATTACAGCACTCCACAGAATGCACATACCAGACAGAGGAGGCGACTGGAACAAGGTCCTGTTACAAAAAAGAACAGAAATGGATCTTCCAGTTACAAGCCATGTCTCCTCCCGGCCTTAATAAATCTATTTCGTTCGCCCGTTTCCTAAGAGGATTTTCCTCGGGCAAAACGCATTAAAAATGTCACTTATACTGTTACATCTCTAGGGCTGGTGGCTATCGCCTATTCCCATTTTTACATCTGCCATCTTGATTGATGTTTCCCTTTTTGCTTTTCTCATGCCCCTGTCTGCTTTTTATAAGATACTCTTTTTATAAAAAACATTTTCTTCTCTTTTTGTCATCTGTTGAGGAGTCTCTATATTTTTCTCCAAGTGAACAATCGGGAGGACACAATATAAATGTTGTAAATGTTCGTTTTTTACACTAATCTATTCTAAACACCAGCATTGATATATACATCTAATTATCTTTGGTGAAGATAATGTGTGGATGCCCAGTTGCACCTTAACAGCTCACAGTTTTGAAAGACTTACTGTTAAAAGTTTTTTTTTTTTTTTTTCAAAAAAACAAATTTCTTATTAGAACTATACTTATGAATTACTGTAATTGATAATGTACATGCATTAGGTATATATGCACAATGTAGCGGTATTGATGGTTTTTATGTATTTTTGGCTGTTGTTGTTTTCCTTCCCCTCTTTTTTTCCCCGTTAGGCTTGACCTTCGACCTCCGGTCCGCTGGCTGATTTGGTGTGGAGCCTTTGCCTGAGCGTGTCTTCCTGGCAAGGGAGGGAGGCACAAGGCAACTGTGCTTCCGTATACAGCCACTAGGTAGCGGGACCACCCTGGGTGTAACTATCTCCTGCCAGTGACATTCCGAATCCCTTCCGAACGCTGCGTCTATGTCCGCGCAGGCGTGTGCCTTTGTGCGTGACGTCACGACGTTACGCAATTGTGGCGGAATTGACGGCGGAGCCGGGATCTTCGTCTTACGGAACGTCGGGGGAGCCAGGGAGAGGATGACGGTGGGGGGGGGGGGGGGATTTCAAAGCACCTGCACACCATTAGGGCAATCGACTAATCGTGAGTTTTTTCATATATATATATATATATATATATATATATATATATATATATATATATATATATATATAGTGATGGAACACTTTGGGGATCTTGCCTTGATCCCTAACGTTCCATCAGGATGGCTACAGCTTTGCGTGCAGTCTGAGGACAGGTAACAATACCCCCACATGTTTACGGTTTGGACCCCATGGTGCATGCTTTGTGCTATGGGTGCCTTCTTATATCTCATCACCATATGTGAATTCATTTGTTGATACAACTCTTGATATTGTAGATTCGCCCACACTGCTCATATAATCAATGGGAATATCCACAGTGTGATTTTTTTTTTTTTTCCTCTTTCATAGTAGGTGAGGTTGAAAAAAGACACAAGTCCATCAAGTCCAACCCATGTGTGATTATATGTCAGTATTACATTGTATATCCCTGTATGTTGCGGTCATTCAGGTGATTATCTAATAGTTTCTTGAAGCTATCAATGCTCCCCGCTGAGACCACCGCCTGTGGAAGGGAATTCCACATCCTTACCGCTCTTACAGTAAAGAACCCTCTACGTAGTTTAAGGTTAAACCTCTTTTCTTCTAATTTTATTAAGTGGCCACGAGTCTTGTTAAACTCTCTTCTGCAAAAAAGTTTTATTCCTATTGTGGGGTCACCAGTATAGTATTTGTATAGTGAAATCATATCCCCTTTCAAGCGTCTCTTCTCCAGAGAGAATAAGTTCAGAGCTCACAACCTTTCCTCATAACTAAGATCCTCCAGACCCTTTATTAGCTTTGTTGCCCTTCTTTGTACTCGCTCCCATTTCCAGTACATCCTTCCTGAGGACTGGTGCCCAGAACTGGACAGCATACTCCAGGTGCGGCCGGACCAGAGTCTTGTAGAGTGGGAGAATTATCGTTTTATCTCCGGAGTTGATCCCCTTTTTAATGCCAATATTCTGTTTGCTTTGTTAGCAGCAGCTTGACATTGCATGTCATTGCTGAGCCTATCATCTACTAGGACCCCCAGGTCCTTTTCCATCCTAGATCCCCCCAGAGGTTCTCCCCCCAGTGTATAGATTGCATTCAGATTTTTGCCACCCAAATACATTATTTTACATTTTTCTACATTGAACCTCATTTGCCATGTAGTTGCCCCACTCCATTAATTTGTTCAGGTCTTTTTGCAAGGTTTCCACATCCTGCGGAGAAGTTATTGCCCTGCTTAGCTTAGTATCGTCTGCAAATACAGAGATTGAACTGTTTATCACATCCTGCAGGTCGTTTATGAACAAATGAAATAGGATTGGTCCCAGCACAGAACCCTGGGGGACCCCACTACCCACCCCTGACCATTCCGAGTACTCCCCATTTATCACCACCCTCTGAACTCGCCCTTGTAGCCAGTTTTCAATCCATGTACTCACCCTATGGTCCATGCCAACTGACTTTATTTTGTACAGTAACCGTTTATGGGGAACTGTGTCAAATGCTTTTGCAAAATCCAGATACACCACGTCTACGGGCCTTCCTTTATCTAGATGGCAACTCACCTCCTCATAGAAGGTTAATAGATTGATTTGGCAAGAACCATTCTTCATGAATCCATGCTGATTACTGCTAATGATACCGTTCTCATTACTAAAATCTTGTATATATTCCCTTATCATCCCCTCCAAGAGTTTACATACTATTGATGTTAGGCTAACTGGTCTGTAATTCCCAGGGATGTATTTTGGGCCCTTTTTAAATATTAGTGCTACATTGGCTTTTCTCCAGTCAGTAGACTGTCTGTAAACATTAGGAACAACGGTCTGGCAATCACTTGACTGAGTTCCCTAAGTACCCTCGGGTGCAAGCCATCTGGTCCCAGTGATTTATTAATGTTAAGTTTCTCAAGTCTAATTTTAATTCCGTCCTCTGTTAACCATGAAGGTGCTTCCTGTGATGTGTCCTGAGGTTAAATACTACAGTTTTGGTTAGTGAAGCCCCCCGATTCCCTTGTGAAGATTGAGTAGAAGAATAAATTTAATACGTTTGCCATCTCCCCATCCTTTGTAACCAGATGTCCTTCCTCATTCTTTATGGGCCAATATGGTCTGTCCTCCCTTTTTTTACTGTTTACATACTTAAAGAATTTCTTGGTATTTTTTTTTGCTCTCCTCCGCTATGTGTCTCATGTTCTATCTTAGCTGTCCTTATTGCACCCTTACATTTCTTGTTGCATTCTTTATAAAGTCTGAATGCTGATGATGATCCCTCAACCTTGTATTTTTGAAGGTCTTCTCCTTTGCTTTTATATGCATTTTTACATTGGAGTTAAGCCATCCAGGACTTTTGTTCGCTCTTTTAAATTTATTAACCAGTGGGATGCATTGGCTAATGCCCTTATTTAATATGCTCTATGCTCTCCTGCGTGTTCTTTGTTCCTAAGATTTTATCCCAATTTATGCCTTCTAGCAAGGTTTGTAGTTTAGGGAAGTTGGCTCTTTTGAAATTCAGTGTTATGTGATTTATACTGAAACTAATTGACCTGTGATCGCTGTTACCTAAATTGCCCCGTATTTCCACATCTGTGATCAGGTCTGTATTGTTGGTAATCAGTAGATCCAGTAATGCTTTATATCTAGTTGGTGCATCTACCATCTGACCCATAAAATTGTCCTGCAAGACATTAACCGGTTCAATACAGGGCATTTTTACCCCCTTCCTTCCCAGACCAATTTTTAGTTTTCAGCGCTGTCGCACTTTAAACGACAATTGCGCGGTCGTGCAACATTGTACCCAAACAAAATTGACGTCCTTTTTCCCCCACAATTAGAGCTTTCTTTTGGTGGTATTTGATCACCTCTGCGGTTTTTATTTTTTGCGCTATAAACAAAAGAAGAGCGACAATTTTGAAAAAAACACAATATTTTTTACTTTTTGCTATAATAAATATCCCAATTTAAAAAAAAAAACAAATTTTTTCCTCAGTTTCGTCCGATACGTATTCTTCTACATATTTTTGGTAAAAAAAAAATCGCAATAAGCGTATATTGATTGGTTTGCGCAAAAGTTATAGCGTCTATAAAATACGGGATAGATTTATGGCATTTTTTAAAAAATTATTATTATTTTTTTTTTTTACTAGTAATAGTGGCGATTGCAATTTTTTTTCGTGACTGCGACATTATGGCGGACACATCGGACACTTTTGACACATTTTTGGGACCATTCACATTTATACAGCGATCAATGCTATAAACTTGCATTGATTACTGTGTAAATGTGACAGGCAGTGAAGGGGTTAACCACTAGGGGGCGGGGAGGGGTTAAATGTGTTTCCTAGGGAATGCTTCTAACTGTAGGGGGAGGGGACGCTCAAGGGGAGGAGACCGATCAGTGTTCCTCTGTTCTAGGAACACAGATCGCTCTCCTCTGAGCTGACAGGACGTGGATCTCTGTGTTTACACACAGAGATCCACGGTCCGGCCCGGTTAAAGGGCAAACGCGGGTGCCCGGCGGACATTGCGACCGCCGGGCACACGCGCGCGCCCCCTAGGCGGCCGGGAACCCGAGGCCATCATATGACGTCCACCCAGGATGGGGGACCCCATCTGTGGACGTCATATGTACATACGCGGGTAGGGAAGTGGTTAAGGAACTGGCGAGCCTTAAATGAATGCGCGGTTCCCTCCACCCAGTCTATGTCTGGATAATTAAAATCCCCCATTATGATAACACTTCCCATCCTTGCTGCTAATCCAATTTGTGATAGGAGATCCGTCTCCACTTCCTCCCTCAGGTTAGGGGGCCTATAGCATACTCCCAGTATTATTTTCCCCTTAGCTTCATCCCTTTGGAGCTCTACCCATAAGGATTCCACCTCCTCTCTAGCTCCCTCAGTGATGTCATCTCTCACATTCGCTTGTACATTATTCTTGATATATAGGCATACCCCTCCCCCTTTTTTACCCTCTCTATCCTTGCGGTATAGGGTATACCCTTGAATGTTTGCCAGCCAATCATGAGAGCTGTTGAACCAGGTCTCTGAAATTCCCACAAAATCCAAATCCTCCTCTTACAACAGTATCTCTAGTTCACCCATCTTGTCCGCCAGGCTCCTGGCATTGGTGAACATGCCATGTAGTTTAGACCGGTCGCATATTGTCCTCGTATTGGGTGTTCCGAGATTGGAACTAGGACTTGCTACTATACTTACCTTGGGTTTATGTGCTTTGGTCAAACTACCACTAATGCCCCCCAATACTACCCTCTGGAATATCTTCCGCACTGACTATTTCTACCTCTGGACCCTCCCCCCATCACCTAGCCTGGGCATCTTCATTCCCAGCTGATCTGCACCCTCCTCATTTAGGTGCAGTCCGTCCCTTCTATAGTACCGGTTATGGACTGAGAAGTCAGCCCAGTCCTCCAGGAACCCAAACCCCTCCTTACTACACCAGCTCTTCAGCCACTTATTTACTTCCCTAATCTCCCTCTGCCTTTCTGGTGTGGCTCGATGTACCGGTAGTATTCCTGAGAACACTACCTTGGAGGTCCTTTTCCTCAATTTAGCTCCTAAGTCCCTAAAATCGTTCTTTAGGACACTCCATCTGCCTCTAACTTTGTCATTGGTGCCAACATGCACCATGAAAGTCGGGTCTTCCCCAGCCCCTCCCAGTAATCTGTCCACAAGATCCGTGATGTGCAGAACCCGAGCGCCCGGTAGACAACATACTGTTCGGCGCTTCAGGTGTTTGTTACAAATTGCCCTCTATCCTTCTAAGAATTGAGTCCCCTACCACCAGAATCTGTCTTTACTTTCCCTTCGCTGCCCCCCCACTCTCACTGGAGGAGTTCTTCCCCCGGCAGCTAGGAGAGTCCCTCATCTCCAGCAGTGCTGGTCCCTGACTGGTTTCACCAATGTCACTCAATGGAGTGTACTTATTGGGATGCTCCAGTCCTGGATCGGCCTCCCTGGCACTTCCTCCTCTACCCTTCCTGACTGTCACCCATCTACTCTTTGCTAGTGTCTGCACCTCTTTGTCTCCACCCCCTCTGTGCTGGTCCCTGCCGGCACCTGCCGTGTACGTTCCTGGCTCTCCTTTAGTATGGAGGGACTTCTCAGTGCTGACAGTTGTTTCCCCAGATTCAGAACCTGGGCTTCCAGGGAAACAATGTGCTTACATTTTGCCCAGCAGTATTCACCCTCGATCGGATGATCAAGGAACGCATACATGCAGCAAGATGTAGAAGTCGTCTCTCCACACCCGCCGGGCATCGTACCTATTAAATTTAATTAAGGATTGGGGATTATACCCTGTCCAAATTACTTAACAACTAGCTTCCTGACACTAATACTCAACAAGACAATACACAGGTACTCAACAAGACAATACACAGGTACTCGCAGACCTACGTGCACTCGCAGAACACTTGCAGACCTACGTGCACTCGCAGAACACTTGCAGACCTACGTGCACTCGCAGAACACTTGCAGACCTACGTGCACTCGCAGAACACTTGCAGAACTATGTGCACTCGCAGACTACTCGCAGATCTTGGTGCACTCATAGAACACTCGCAGACCTACGTGCACTCGCAGAACACTCACAGACCTACGTGCACCCGCAGACCACTCGCAGACCTACGTGCACCCGCAGACCACTCGCAGAACTACGTGCACTCGCAGAACACTTGCAGACCTACGTGCACTCGCAGAACACTTGCAGAACTATGTGCACTCGCAGACCTACGTGCACTCGCAGAACACTCACAGACCTACGTGCACTCCCAGACCACTCGCAGACCTACATGCACTCGCAGAACACTCGCAGACCTACGTGCACCCGCAGACCACTCGCAGACCTACGTGCACCCGCAGACCACTCGCAGACCTACGTGCACTCGCAGATCACTGTGCACCCGCAGACCTACGTGCACTTGCAGAACACTTGCAGACCTACGTGCACTCGCAGACCACTCGCAGACCTACGTGCACTCGCAGACCACTTGCAGACCTACGTACACCCGCAGACCACTCGCAGACCTATGTGCACCCACAGACCTATGTGTGCTTGCAGAACACTCGCAGAACTACGTGCACTTGCAGAACGCTCGCAGAATTACGTGCACTCGCAGAAGGCTCGCAGACCTACGTGCACTAGCAGAACACTCGCAGACCATTCGCAGACCTAGGTGCACTCGCAGAACTACGTGCACTCACAGACCTATGTGCGCTCGCAGACCACTCGCAGACCTACATGCACTCGTAGACCACTCACAGATCTATGTGCACTCGCAGACCTACATGCACTCGCAGAACTATGTGCACTCGGAGACCTACGTGCACCAGCAGACCTATGTGCGCTCGCAGACCACTCGCAGACCTACGTGCACTCGCAGAACACTCGCAGAACTATGTGCACTCGCAGACCTATGTGCGCTAGCAGAACACTCGCAGATCTATGTGCACTCGCAGAACTACGTGCACTCGCAGACCAATGTGTGCTCACAGACCTACGTGCACTCGCAGAACACTCGCAGAACTACATGCACTCGCAGACCTACGTGCACTCGCAGAACACTCCCAGAACTACATGCACTCGCAGACCTACGTGCACTCGCAGACCACTCGCAGACCTACGTGCACTCGCAGAACACTCGCAGAACTACATGCACTCGCAGACCTATGTGCACTCGCAGACCACTCGCAGACCTACGTCCACTTGCAGAACACTTGCAGAACTACATGCACTCGCAGACCAATGTGCGCTCGCAGACCTACGTGCACTCGCAGAACACTTGCAGAACTACGTGCACTCGCAGACCACTCGCAGGCCTACGTGCTCTTGCAGACCACTCGCAGGCCTACGTGCTCTTGCAGACCACTCGCAGACCTACGTGCACTCGCAGACCTATGTGCACTCGCAGGCCTACGTGCACTCGCAGACCACTCGCAGGCCTACATGCACTCGCAGACCACTCGCAGACCTACGTGCACTCGCAGACCACTCGCAGACCTATGTGCACCCACAGACCTATGTGTGCTTGCAGAACACTCGCAGAACTACGTGCACTTGTAGAACGCTCGCAGAATTACGTGCACTCGCAGAAGGCTCGCAGACCTACGTGCACTAGCAGAACACTCGCAGACCACTCGCAGACCTAGGTGCACTCGCAGAACTACGTGCACTCGCAGACCTATATGCGCTCGCAGACCACTCGCAGACCTACATGCACTCGTAGACCACTCACAGATCTATGTGCACTCGCAGACCTACATGCACTCGCAGACTTACATGCACTCGCAGAACTACGTGCACTCGGAGACCTACGTGCACCAGCAGACCTATGTGCGCTCGCAGACCACTCGCAGACCTACGTGCACTCGCAGAACACTCGCAGAACTACGTGCACTCGCAGACCTATGTGCGCTAGCAGAACACTCGCAGATCTATGTGCACTCGCAGAACTACGTGCACTCGCAGACCAATGTGTGCTCACAGACCTACGTGCACTCGCAGAACACTCGCAGAACTACATGCACTCGCAGACATACGTGCACTCGCAGAACACTCCCAGAACTACATGCACTCGCAGACCTACGTGCACTCGCAGACCACTCGCAGACCTACGTGCACTCGCAGAACACTCGCAGAACTACATGCACTCGCAGACCTATGTGCGCTCGCAGACCACTCGCAGACCTACGTGCACTCGCAGACCACTCGCAGACCTACGTGCACTCGCAGAACACTTGCAGAACTACATGCACTCGCAGACCAATGTGCGCTCGCAGACCACTCGCAGACCTACGTGCACTCGCAGAACACTTGCAGAACTACGTGCAATCGCAGACCACTCGCAGGCCTACGTGCTCTTGCAGACCACTCGCAGGCCTACGTGCACTCGCAGACCTATGTGCACCCGCAGACCTACGTGCACTCGCAGACCGCCGGCACCCATATACACATCCCATCACGTACACCCCCCCTTTTTTTTTTGCGTCACCACTATATATATATATATATATATATATATATATATATATATATATATATATATATATATATATATATATATATGTGTGGGGGTTTTCTGTCCAGTCTTCAGCTGTCAACTTACCATTCCCAGTATTTAGTATTGGAAGCTTATATTATATCCCTACGATTGTTAAATAAAAATACACTCATAGCATGGTGATTTGATGCCCCAAATGCAGATGCTGTCCATCCGCCTCCGTGCCCCTCCTAGGCCATTGGGATTGCCACCAATGTGACTCCTCATAAGACACGCATGAGCATTTAGGTCCCCCCCCCCCCTTGTGGATGCACCGGCCGACCGAGGACTCTTGGATCAAGTAAGGGGGTTTCCCATCTAAAGGCTCTTGAGACATCGCATAACACAATGTGATTGGTAATTATATAAAAATGTTCTTTTCACTCTATGATTATAACTACGAATTCCAATACATGTAAACTTCTCTAAAGCTTAAAAAATCCTCTGAAGAAGACCCGTGGGGTCGAAACGCGTCAGTATCCGCATATCATCTCTACTTTAGTGTTTGAGCACTGTGTACCATTGTGTACTGCTACATTAGTGATGTTGTTGTTTTTATCCTTTGTACCACAGCTCATGTTTTGACCGTTTCTGTCAAATTTTTGATACTATGTCATAAAAAAATGATAATTCATTATACTTGATGTAATATTTCTCAACCTTTTGCTGCCCAGAAAACCCCATGGGGGGGACATTCCCTTTTTTCTAGTACCTACACCTATTTTCTGAGAAAAAAAAGCCCATGTTGTAGCGTATAGTATGACTGGGACCTCAGTCGCTAGACCAACCAAACTGAAGACCTGGGCAACAAACCACAACAGATATACAAGCTGATACATTTCGATGGGTATACCATCTTCTTCAGAGCTCTGAAGGTCTTTGATTTGGTTGGTCTAGCCACTTAGGTCCAAGTCATATTATATGCTACAAGCTATTTAGCTTTTGTGAGTATATTTGTATTTATTTACCTTCACATGGTGCCCAAAGATAATGCACAAGGCTGTTGGCCCACTTTTTGTAGAACTAAAGACCCCCCCCCAATCTGAAGAGGACACTAAAGCCTGAAGCTTATCTGGACACCGCACTGAAGACTGTTTTGCCCCTCAGTCCTTTTGCTCAAGCTGGTGGATTTTGCCTCATACCATTTTAGTGCAGATGTGGTGTTTCTTTTTAGGATAAGAATTGCCTATCTATAACATTTCTAAGACAGATACAAAGCCAAAAATTACCTTTAAAGAATATGAAGTTGAGAAGCATCATTTTTGTCTGGGGGTCAATTTCATCCTGAAGCTCTGAGATTCTGCCCCTTGTCTTAAGTCTGATGAGGTCTCGGATGGTCTCTATGACGTAGCGGTCATGGAAGTCAACACTTTGGAATTCCATGTTGAAATACCTCATCGTCTGGTTGAGAAATTCCTCGTTGATGTCGAAGCTCTCGTGTAGAAGAGCCAGATTTGCTATGTCTAGAGAATATCCTTCGCTCTTCATGATGCCTTCTTTCAGGTCCTTCAGCAATTTGTGCAATAAGTCTGGATTCTTCTGCTTCTTAAAGGGCTCCCAGCCAAGGCCACTCAGCAGCTGCTCATGCGTTATTCCCCGAGACCCCAGAGTTAGAACACCAAGAAGGAAGGAAACGCTGAATGGAGAGAAGAAGATGTTGTCGTCGTGTTTGTCGGCTGTTCTTCTGTAGAGGTTGAAGCCAAAGTTGTTGTTCATGTTTGATATATTGAGTGCAGAAATCTCCTCTGTGCCATTAATAAGGTTTAAGATGGGCTCCTCAAGCAAAGGCATTTTCTCCTGATGGTGCTTGTCCTTCTTAGGTTTGCCTTTGGTGGGCTGATGGGCCAAGCACAGGCCAAAGAGGAGAATGAAAACAAAAGTCCACCTCATGGTGCAACTTTTATAGCTGTACCAATGGAAAAATATCATTAATAAACCATGATATATCAGATAGATAGTTTTCCCACTGACCACATGCTCATACCCACACACACCAGACACACAATTTAGGGTAACATGCCACCACCCAGAGCTTGTCATCTATGTGGTCTGCTAAACCAGCGGTCCCCAACCTTTTTGGCACCGGGGACCAGCTGTCTTGAAGAAAATTGTGCCAAGGACCAGTGGGTGAGTGGAGGGTAAGCGATTTTTCGCAGGGCAATGGCTGGTGTTAGCGCTTCAATCATCACGGCACCATGCTTGATTTGGTGTCAAGGTGATTGAAGAGCATTATTTCTATTTTTACATTGTAGTAATAAATGAAATAGTTCAACTCACCATAATGCAAAATCAGTGGGAGCCCCGAGCGTGTCACCTGCCACCAAATGCGGAATGTTACTTGCCACGCTGCCTGCCACAAGATGCAGATTGTTACTTGCCACGTCACCTGCCATGTTGCCTGTTACCAGATGCGGAATATCACTTGCCACATCACTTACCACGCTGCCTGCCACCAGATGTGAATTGTCACTGCATTGGTGGCAGCATTGGTCCATTTAGCACAAAGACAGGCCTCTGTGCAGTGGTGGGTTCCGAATGAAGGCAGGAGATCGGTGATGCGGGGAGGTGAGAGATGATGTCTGCTCACCGCCGTACCTCCGACATTGAGGATGACAGAACACCGGCTGTGAGAGCGGAAGAGCGGTGATTTGGGGGGGGCGGAGAAAGACGATGTCATCTCTGCTTGTCCGACCGCTCGCTTCTCCCATCCACCCGGCCCTCATATGCCGACCGCCCGGCTGTCTCATGCCTCCCGCCCGGCTCTCTTATGCCCGTGGCCCGGCTCTTTCATGCCGCCTGCCATGGCCCAGTGGTTGACGACCCCTGTGCTAAACAACCATACACACATGCACAGACCTACTAGCTTACACACACTGACACTAATCTGCATGCAACCAACAGCCACTCAATGCAACTTTACAGAGATCAACAGTGGATGTATCTAGAGCATACAGGCCCTGGGAACACAATCCTCCAATCTCTCTAGGAGTATGAGTTCTTAGCTTAGTACACAGAAGACACTTAGAAATCTTAGAATTTATCATCTGTAGTTGGGCGCAAAGAAATACAAATTCATTTCTGAAATAAAGAGAGAGATGAATAGATAGAAAAATCTGATGGAAATGAAATAAGTAGATAGATAGATAGATAGATAGATAGATAGATAGATAGATAGATAGATAGATAGATAGATAGATCGATCGATCAACCATGGCTTACAACCAGAAAGTGGCAAGGTTCAATGGTAAGATAGTAGATCAAAAAAAAAAAGACAAATAGAGAAAGAAAGAGATGGATTGATGGAAAGATCTGATTGATAGATAGGTATGGTAGATAGATAGAAAGATATACAACAATGGCTTGCAACTGGATGGAGGCAAGGTTCAATGCTAGGATAATAAAAAAAAAATCCCCCAAAAAAACAACAAAGAATTTATAGTGAGAGAGAAAGATGAAGAGATGGAAATATCAGATAGATAGATAGATAGATAGATAGATAGATAGATAGATAGATAGATAGATAGATAGATAGATAATAAGTTAGGAAGTTAGGCTGAAAAAAGACACAAGTCCACTTTAAAATAATCAATACATAGAGACGCCCCCCCCCCCCCCCCAAACACACACACAGAGCCCTATACACAGTTGATTTAGCGGAAGGCAAAAAAAATCTCTATGATATTCCAGTTCTACCCAATTCCCCGATATTACAAGTTAGGTTGAATTTTTTTTCCCCCTATGTTTCTGGTAAAGATGGAAATTCTTACCTGTGTTGTTCCTCTACAAAGTTTCAACAGATGGAAGAACCTGGAGACCAATGTTCACATCCCCGGCAAATATTTGACAATCCAAAGTGTAGGTCTGGACGTGTCCTCCTCTGTATTGATTAACTGATCTACACACAATAGAATTTCATGATGTCCCTCACAGAAACACTGTGTACCAGAAGCCTCCAGGCCTCTCCGAAAAGGGATGACGAAGGGCTGAATGTAAATCATTGCCATAGTCCCAAAAAGACCCAGACTTCCTGAGAAATATGTACAGGCCACTCAAAACTCAAGACAGATAACCACCGTTTTTTTTTTTTTTAATCAATCACAAGGACCATGGTGGCCACATGTCTGCAACGGTGTTCCCAACTCTAAAAAAAAAAAATGTGAGTGATGAAAGAGAAGCATTTATTTATTTATTTATTTCAGGTACTTATATAGCACCATCAATTTATGCAGCGCTTTACATATACACTGTACATTCACATCAGTCCCTACCCTCAAGGAGCTTACAATCTAAGGTCCCTAACTCACATTCATACATACTAGGGACAATTTAGACAGGATCTAATTAACCTACCAGCATGTCTTTGGAGTGTGGGAGGAAACTGGAGTACCCGGAGGAAACCCACACAGGCACAGGGAGAACATGCAAACTCCAGGCAGGTAGTGTTGTGGTTGGGATTCGAACCAGCGACCCTTCTTACTGCTAGGTGAGAGTGCTACCACTACACCACTGTGCTGCCCATTTCTTTATATTGTATATATTTATATATGGTATCAGTGCTACATAGTTACATAGTTAGTCTGGTTGAAAAAAGACACAAGTCCATCCAGTTGAAGAAAAAAGGGGT
This sequence comes from Aquarana catesbeiana, assembly GCF_042186555.1. Taxonomy (NCBI): domain Eukaryota; kingdom Metazoa; phylum Chordata; class Amphibia; order Anura; family Ranidae; genus Aquarana; species Aquarana catesbeiana. The sequence continues at coordinate 5,874,487 of NC_133336.1, forward strand.
AATACTGACGGTACTGCCAAAAATTGGACTTTATGGGCCAGAAAACAATGGAGAAAGGAATATTACCAAGGTTCAAAGACGCAACAGATAAGAGAAAGAATCTCACTATCTTGTAGTACAGCGCCAGGCTGTCTCCCAGGGGCATGCTTCCTTACTATATGCTTCATGCACAGCATGTCTTGTCAGGTTTTGCCAGCCACTAGCAATACTTAATCCTATGAAAGGTCCTCTTTTTTCGTGATATACACTTTGTATCTTTGCTCTGCTGGCCCCTTATATCTTTGGAGTGAAGACTTTACTTGCCCCTGCTAATCACATTGCAAATTCAGCGATTATTTCAAATTATGGATACCCATCGCCTATCTTAGGCTGTGGAGATGTATACATCAGTATACTCCAACTCAAGATAGTGAGATTCTTTCTCTTATCTGTTGCGTCATTGAAACGCGTAGACGGACAAGGGCTCACTGTACAAATTGTAAAATGCATATGTATGATGGTTTTTACCCTTACAATAATTCTGTGTGTATTTTGTAATTTTTCAATAAATGTGATGATTTATTTGTAATATTCCTTTCTCCATTGTTTTCTGGCCCATAAAGTCCGATTTTTGGTAGTACCGTCAGTATTACCCCTTTTTTCTTCCCCATATTACGGACGTGGCTTTGGAGTGCCTTCTTTCTCTATTCATCCAGTTGAACCAATAACAGGAGAAAAAAAATACAATCCTATATACACAATCCTTTATACACAGTTGATCCAGAGGAAGACAAAACCCCAGCAAAGCACGATCCAATACATGGAGATCATATCCCCCCCCTATTTATTTATTAGGGATGCACCAATACCCTTTTTTTTTAACCGATACCGAGTATGCTTAGGTCCATACGAGATGAATGGGTGCAAATCGCACTGAAAAGAATTGCATGCTATTTGAACAGGAATGCGGTGCAATTCCCGTCCATCTTGGGTGTGGGCGGTATTAATAAGTAGCACCGCCCGCTTCAGTTGATGCTCATTTGTGAAGTAACTAGGTCAGGGACAGGAACCCGCCGGTTAGGGACAGTGTGTTAGCACAGGGAAAGGTTCCAGTGGAGGAGGGACAGAGTAGGGACTGTTTCACCCGGTGCTGCAGTTAGGAGCCTTTCCGATCCAGGCGCCTTGTTTCCAGACCGCCTTCAAGCCGTCGTTTCTCTGTCAGATGTTGTGGGCATCATAAGTTGTTCCTCTGCTAACCCTCTCTCTGTTAGAGCCGCTGTGCCTATTTGGCCGTGTCCACAGACTTTGCTACCGCCTTGTTGGAACTTTGATGCTACATTACTGCATTCTCTCCCCTCTGGGTACCCAGTACTTGACCCCGCCCACATTCGCACACTTTAATCTCCCGCCGCTGCCATTGGATGTCCAGGAATCAACACTCACGACGACTCGCTAAGCCTGGACCTTGTTTGAAGGAGAAGGAATGAGGAGAGCGTTTACTTTGCGAAGGTAGAACCTGCTGTGATACAGTTATCACAGCCTACAATACCACCAGCCACCACTAGAGGCCCTCACCAAAATTCTAGTTGGCTGGGCATACACAAATATTGCATATAGTTTGGCACACTTTACAGGCTGTGAAGCAGCCAAGTGATTACCACACGCTTCTGAGAATCCTTGCGTCATCAGTTTTCCCACTGTCCACACACACCCACACACAATTTAAGGTAGCATGCCACCACCCGGAGCTTGTCTTCTAATTGATCTGCTAAACAACCATACATGTAGCCCCCTGGTCCTAAACTGGGGCTATCATGTAAGTTTAGTTGGGAGAAAAAAACAGCTCAGACTGATTGTACAGTTTATTTGGTCTGTCCCTAATCTCAATTAGGTTGCGCATTTCTTACCGTCGCCAGTAGGTGTCACTGGTACCACGTGCTAGTATGTTATGAATATTTATTCTTCTTCCAGTCAGCCCAGTAGGAGGTTCTTGGCCGCTGGTGCATTCTGGGAGAGGATATATATTTGGGTCATGTGCTCGCTCTCTCTGGCCTTATATGCATAGAATGCATTAAGGTGAGAAACATTGAGGATTTACAACCCCTTTAATATAAAATGGTATGGAAGGGGGACAGACTTGACCAATTGCCTCTGGAGGTATCACCTTACCTTCTACAGTGCGTTGAAAAAGTATTCATACCCCTTGAAATTTCCCACATTTTTCATGTTACAACCAAAAACGTAAATGTATTTTATTGGGATTTTATGTGATAGACCAACACAAAGTGGCTCATAATTGTGAAGTGGAAGGAAAATGATAAATGGTTTTAAATTTTTTTTACAAGAAAAATGTGAAAAGTGGGGCGTGCATTTGTGTTCAGCCCCCTTTACTCTGATTCCCCTAACTAAAATCTAGTGGAACCAATTGCCTTCAGAAGTCACCTAATTAGTAAATAGAGTTGCCCTATGTGTCATTTCATCTCAGTATAAATACAGCTGTTCTGTGAAGCCCTCAGAGGTTTGTTAGAGAACCTTAGTGAACAAACAGCATCATGAAGGCCAAGGAACACACCAGACAGGTCAGGGATAAAGTTGTGGAGAAGTATAAAGCAGGGTTAAGTTATAAAAAGAAAATCTCCCAAGCTTTGAACATCTCACGGAGCTCTGTTCAATCCATCATCGGAAAATGGAAAGAGTATAGCACAACTGCAAACCTACCAAGACATGGCCGTCCACCTAAACTGACCGGCCGGGCAAGGAGAACATTCATCAGAGAAGAGCCAAGAGGTCCATGGTAACTCTGGAGGAGCTGCAGAGATCCACAGCTCAGGTGGGAGAATCTGTCCACAGGACAACTATTAGTCATGTTCTCCACAAATCTGCCCTTTATGGAAGAGTGACAAGAAGAAAGACATTGGTGAAAGAAAGTCATAAGAAGTCCTGTTTGCAGTTTGTGAGAAGCCATGTGGAGGACACAGCAAACATGTGGAAGAAGGTGATCTGGTCAGATGAGACCAAAACTGAACTTTTTGGCCTAAAACAAAAATGCTATGTGTGGGGGAAAACTAACACTGCACATCACCCTGAACACACCATCCCCACCGTGAAACATGGTGGTGGCAGCATCATGTGGTGGGGATGCTTTTCTTCAGCAGGGACAGGGAAGCTGGTCAGAGTTGATGGGAAGATGGATGGAGACAAATACAGGACAATCTTACAAGAAAACCTGTTAGAGTCTGCAAAAGACTTGAGACTGGGGCGGAGGTTCACCTTCCAGCAGGACAAAAACCCGAAACATCCAGCCAGAGCTACAATGGAATGGTTTAGATCAAAGCATATTCATGTATTAGAATGGCCCAGTCACAGACCAGACCTAAATCCAAATGAGAATCTGTGGCAAGACCTGAAAATTGCTGATCACAGATGCTCTCCATCCAATCTGACAGAGCTTGAGATATTTTACAATGAAGAATGGGCAGAAATGTCCCTCTCTAGATGTGCAAAGCTGGTAGAGACATCCCCAAAAAGACTTGCAGCTGTAATTGCAATGAAAGGCGGTTCTACAAAGTATTGACTCAAGGGGGCTGAATACAAGTGACTTCTGAAGACAATTGGTTCCACTAGATTTTAGTTAGGGGTATCAGAGTAAAGGGGGGGGCTGAATACAAATGCACGCCACAATTTTCAGATCTTTATTTGTACAAAATGTTGAAAACCATTTATCATTTTCCTTCCATTTCACAATTATGTGCCACTTTGTGTTGGTCTATCACATAAAATCCCAGTAAAATACTTTTACGCTTTTGGTTGTAACATAACAAAATGTGGGAAATTTCAAGGGGTATGAATACATTTTCAAGGCACTGTAAAAAGAATGGTTCTGGTCTCCTAAAGTGGCCATAGGTTATAGGGTTCTGATGGCTGGGTCAGGGGTTAGGATTCCCAACATAAGGACATCAGCCAGATCACAACAAGACCAATCCATACACTGCACGGCTGCCCCAAGCAGCCCCCATATAACCATGTTGTTCGTCCCTAGGTGGTTCTGTATAACCAGCTATTTTATTTATTTACTTATTATTATTATTTATTTATTGTTAGGGTTAGGGGTTAATTTATGCATTTATTATTAATTTAATTATTGCATTTGAGCAGAAAAACGCACAACAAAATGCTCACAAATGTGCAAATCTCGCTTTTCAACACATTTCTATGGGGAAATAACACTCAAAACATGCACAAATCTACCTAAATCGAGCTACAAAAGAAACTCCAAAATGTTTTGAGAGTCAGGTGTTTGGCTTAAGGCTACTTGGTGTCACATACTTTGGTTGGAGTTGACGAGAGGGCTTCCCTTGTGGCTCTGGTCCAAGCTCCCCTGAATGTGGTGACAGAGGTAGAAGGCTCAAAGAAGCACAGATTCCTTTAGCTTGGTAGCAGGTGATTGCCACGGACAGAGGCGTAGTCTAGGTGACCCAGGGTCATACACGGCGAGGAAACAGCATGGACAGGAAGCAGGCATGCAAGGTCCAGTAGCAGGCCGAGGTCAGTACCAGGGAAGAAGGCAGAGCAAGGTCCAGTAGCAGGCTCAGGTCAGCACCAGGGAAGCAGACAGAGCATGGTCCAGTAGCAGGCTGAGGTCAGCACCAGGGAAGCAGGCAGAGCACGGTCCAGCTGCAGGCCAAGGTCAGTACAAAGGAAGCAGGCACAGCACGGTCCAGCAGCAGGCCAAGGTCAGTACAAAGGAAGCAGGCAGAGCACGGTCCAGTAGCAGGCCAAGGTCAGTACAAAGGAAGCAGGCAGAGCACGGTCCAGTAGCAGGCCAAGGTCAGTACAGGCTAAGCAGGCAGAGCACGGTCCAGCTGCAGGCCAAGGTCAGTACAAGCTAAGCAGGCATAGCTAGGTCCAGTAGCAGGCCAAGATCAATACCAGGGAAATAGGCATAGCAAGCTCCAGTAGCAGGATGAGGTGAGTACCAGGGAAGCAGGCAGAGCAAGGTCTAGTAGCAGGCCGAGGTCAGTACCAGGGAAGCAGGCAGAGAATAGTCAGTGGCAAGCCAAGGTCGGTATCCAGAATCCACAGAGCTGGGTCAGCAACAGAAGATGAGTCAGCAAAAGCAGGAACACAAGAGCACCTGCTTTGGGAAAACTGAAGAACATCCAGCGATTAGCACACACCAGGATCTCCTTTAAGTAGGCAGCTTGGCGCCAATGCATGTGAATGTGCATGAAAATGCGCCTACACGTCAATGCACGCTAGATATTAGCCTGAGCTTATCTGTGCGCTGGTACATGTGCATGAGCATTAGCTGCATGGAGCTTTTGGAGCTTTGAGAATGGGGCCTAAATTAGTCATCAGGACACACAGCAGACTGCATCTAGTCCTGGCAAAGCTTTTTACATGTTTTACCCCATGATATGGAGTCCTAAAAACTCTCTGGCTGCCCCTCTATTTTTCACATTTTGATACTGTATTGCAGGGATATGAAATTAGTGGACCTCCAGCTGTTGCAAAACTACAAGTCCCATCATGCTTCTGGGTTTCATGCTTGTGGCTGTCAGAGTCTTGCTATGCCTCATGGGACTTGTAGTTCTGCAGCAGCTGGAGGTCTGCTAATTGCATATCCCTGCTGTATTGGTTCATCCTTGAAGCTCATCTGTTTTTGGCTTGTATCTCTGACTCGGCTAAATTGATGATAGGCAACTCCTATCCTCATATTGATTAGTGGTTCCAAATTAATAATAACTACTGCAGTAGGGAACAGACACAAAAGATACGCTCAGCATCTTTCCAAATTACTGTTCTGCTTTATTATGACGCAATTGAAGGTTTTTATGCACATGATTACGTAGGTATCACATTAATATTACAATTGTACATTTATGGTAACAAGGGGCGTTACATAGGCAGGCTAATTCTAATCAGGACTCGAAAGAATGTAAACATTTACTGAAAACATTATTAGTGCCGTGTGCACAGTGAGGGCCGTGTGCAATACATACAAAATACAATACAATTATATACAGAACTTACACATTTCCATTACAGTCTCCCCTCTTTTGATCAATATTTTGATCACTAACCATACCTGCTATCACCTTTAACCTGGAACCTCCACACGCTTAGGTGGAGGTAGTCCTGGCCAAAGAGGCAAAAAACTCCATTGTGGAGAAAATAATAGCTGAGCAACTTTTTCATTACAAAATGACTTTTCATTGTGAAAAACAAATGATTGATAAGACATATTTACAGAGTACTGGCTGTACACTCCTGTGGCCAGAATGGCCTTCTAGCTGAATTGTGGACATGCTGACTTATCAGCATATGTAAACACAGACAATTCTACATATAATACATACATACAAAAGACAAATATGACTTCAACATGGCTAAATATGACTTCAACTACTTTTCAAATATATATATCCCTTACAATTAAAGTAATTGAATCAAAAAGTACCCTAGACTGTGATCACAAGAGGGAAACAAATCAAACACAGAGATTTCTTTAATTTAGTCATTTTTGCAGTGTCTGGTGTGGATCCAGGTGACTTTTCCTTCAAGTTTTGCAAAAACTGTACATGAAATAGATGCTGTATTGAGTCTCCAAACTTTTCCTTATATATATAAATGTCTCTTAACAATCCAAAAGTCACCTGGCTTTAGTTTTAGATCCTTCCAAACTTTTAGGATCTGGAATTGGGGAGAAAACACATAAATGAGTTTGTCAAAAAACCTTAAAAGATCAGCAACATTCTCTGTGAGATCCGAATGGAGGACTTCAGCTGCTGAGACAAAATATTAGCAAGTGAGTAACACACTCCCAAACCAAATCCCATAGGGAGAGAGTCCAACATCCCCCTTAGGGGCTTCATAAAATATAAGAAAACATTCAGGCAAAAGTTTTCTAGTTTTCTAGTTTCTTACTCTACTTTGTCCGCTACATTGTAGACAGTAGGGGTGTAAAAATAAAACCGCAAAACTTCTAGTAAGGACTCTCCTATAAAAAATGATTTCCTCTGTTACTCTCTGTACTTTCTGGCACTCTGTACTTACAAACTACTTCTGATAACAATTTTTACTGTGGCCTTTGCAGTAGCATTTGCCACTGGACATCCAAAAAACATGTCCATACAGACAAAATGCATATTTGTAAGATCCTGACTTGGGCATCTGGATATATCTTTTTTGTAATCTCTGGGAGGGATGTTCAGCTTTTGGTAACACCTTTGGTAACAGGTAAAACAAGAAGTGGTATGTTATAAAAACAACTGTGGAGAACCCTGGCTCTATCCCACGCTCATTTACTAAGGCAGCCATAACTGCTTGTGACTGATGACACGGTCCATGTGTCAATCTGGAGGGAAAAGAGTGGCTGGCAGACATAAATGATCACTTTTTCCAAAGTCCTGTTTCATAAGAAGTTGCCCCCTGTGGACCACTTGTTCTTCTCGTTCTGGGGTCCTTAAAGTTGAATTATTAATCCCAGCTATACTGGGCCAGAACTAGGGTGGAATCTGTGAGTTGCACAGACCCATCAAGTGTCCGGGGCTGTAAATGCAGCATCCTTAGTCACCTGGTCTGCTTCCATGTGTGAAAGTTAATATGGCTACCTCAGCAAGAAGCTGGAAGGCTGAAAACAGCCAATCAAATTAACTTGGCATGCTTGGTTGGTTTACCTGCCGAAGTAAAAACAAACTTCTGGCCCTTCAAATGGAACCAAAAGCTCTCTATATCTCGACTATCTATATAAATATACACTCTTTTTATAGCTCACAGGCTTTGCTAAAACATGGAGCTCTGCTTCTTGAGCTGGGGAAAAAGGATCCAATGACTTTGAATACAGAGTATCTTTCTGGGTGATAAACTGCATACTCAAATCTACAAAAAATGTAATATCTGGGTCTTCAGGGAGTGTGTCCCGCACTGGGCTCACAGCAGCTGATTCCTACACCATCAATTTAACACATGTGGTTTTTCCTTTCTTTTGAATAAATGTCCACATTTTTCATTGTTAGATTTGTACATAAATAAACTCATATTTTAAACCTTTCATTAGACAAACATTTAGTTATCTGTATATTTGCTGCACAGAATGTCGGACCATTGACCAAAACAATATCTAACTTTGTCTAATAGCACCTTTGCATAAAAGCTACAGCTCTGATATATCGGGGTGATCCCTTCATTACTGGGTCCAGCTTGCATGAATATATTACAATGGCTTGTTTTCTATCATGCTATTTGTGTAAGAACTCCAGTTTCATGTTTCAAAAGACAACTTCTTCCTGGCAATATTATAATAAATGATAACAATACCCTGCGGTCATGGAGAGATGCCCATAAATCCAAAATATTCTTCTGCTTATACCACTGTACTTTACAAGAAAAAGGGGCACATCATTTCACAATCCACACATTCTGCTTTGGATTTCAAAAATAAAAATAAATAAAAACAAAAGGATCAATAATCTGTATGATGGACCAGAAAGCATCAAAAACTATAACACAACTGGCTGCAGGTGGCATCTATCCTAACAGGGTGTGTGGACTTGATGTGATGGGACTGTTATATTTAAATTTTATTTATTATTACTCTTACATCGTGGACCGCACATCAAGTTATTATCAAAAACCTTACAATATCATTTTTATAGAAGAACTTCTTATGTATCCCATCCATCTTGGCTTTGTTAAATATTATGGCAGCTTTATTCCAAATAACAACCTCATCTTAATCTTTTTTTTCTCTCAATAAGGGCTTATTGAATAAATGTAAAATTACAAAATTGTTATCTTAATCTAAACTAATCCCATTTTTACAAATTTCCCCAATAACCTGGATTTCATTTCCAACCAAAGGTTGTCTAAACCAGTTTCAATATATCTATATAATTGTTAAACTCATATTAGAAATTAATACTCATTATTACTTAATTTTACTTAATTTCCCTTTTTTAAATGCACTGTTTCCACTATCAAAGGATATTCAATTTGTGTAATACACGGTTAAATGTAACCTTCATTTTACCGTGTTTGGAAAACAGATTCAAAATAATTGTGATCACATTGTTTACCATTAGATTCGTTAACCCGGCACATTTTGTTATAAATGTTTTGTCTAAAAAACAGAAATTGGCATGATGTCTTTCCAGCTTATCACTAACCTCTCATCCCAGCCACATTTCTTTCAGGAGAGCACAAAGGAGGGGGTCACATCTGCGTACATGACACACACAAGCAATAGAACTAAAGGTCCCAGCATTCGCACATACATTTTTCCCATTTGTACACAACATGTGCATATCATTCTCTCACTTTCTTTTAACTCTTTAATATTTCCCTGCCTAAATTCTGCTTTCCTTATTTTGTTTAAATAACTTTTATATCTAGCTTCTATGATTCTATGATCAGATGGGGAGCCACAGTGCTCATCCCATCTTCCCTCTCTGACAACATATAAAGTATTCTGTTTTAACTCTCATTTCTCTGTTTCTGACTTTTACTAGTAGTGCCTGACCCCAAATTCATCCCACAACTTAACATGAAAATGTCCCTTTCTGTCTAGTGTTAATGTCACCCTTGATCCATCCTGCTCACATAGATAACTTGTTTCTCTAGCTGTTTACTCTGCATTAGTCTTAGTCCCTGTGGACCTTGGTAACCCAATTACCTATTGTGGATCTCTGTCCACTTTAACCATTAATATAGGGGCTCAGTATAGGCGGAACCACACCTTCGGTTCATATATAGCGCTTCTCTTGCGCTGGGCATTTTTGAGGGTCTCTTACCCTTCATTCCCTTACTTAATTCAATGCCCATAATGACTGGCCAGTCTTCTCTCTTCTCTACTTGTGCCTATACCCTCTTGCCTCTAAACTACTTTATCTAGCAGATGTACTACATATACCTGTGAACAGTACTATTCTTCCCTTTCTTATTTATAACACTCCGATGGACAGTAGACAGTGACAACATAACATATAACCACCAATCAATACAGTTCGATTAAGGGGAGTAAAATAGGTACCCTTTGTCCCGAAAATGCCTTACCGATCAAGGAAGTCTGATAACTCAAATGTAAGCAAAAGGCTTACCTCAGCCGGCTGATTATCAGAAATTCCCGGATCGTCTCAAGCTCCTCGTTTCGGATACTCAGGGTCACCTGGAATCCCCTCCTAAGGCAAAGCTCGCCATGCATGACTCGGCTAAATTGATGATAGGCAACTCCTATCCTCATATTGATTAGTGGTTCCAAATTAATAATAACTACTGCAGTAGGGAACAGACACAAAAGATACGCTCAGCATCTTTCCAAATTACTGTTCTGCTTTATTATGACGCAATTGAAGGTTTTTATGCACATGATTACGTAGGTATCACATTAATATTACAATTGTACATTTATGGTAACAAGGGGCGTTACATAGGCAGGCTAATTCTAATCAGGACTCGAAAGAATGTAAACATTTACTGAAAACATTATTAGTGCCGTGCACAGTGAGGGCAGTGTGCAATACATACAAAATACAATACAATTATATACAGAACGTACAAATTTCCATTACAATCTCCTTCACTCATTACCACGATCCAGAAAAAAACAAAAATCCAAAATTGTTCGGCCCATCTGCTTTATTATGAGCAGAATGGTTTCATTTTATGTAGCAGTTTACAGTGCATTCATAAAGTAATCAGCCCCCTTCACATTTTTCAATGTTGTTATGTTGCAGCTTGATGATACTACAGTTGTTTAAATTTCATCTTTTTTTCTCATTAATCTACACTCAGCACCCCATCATGACAAAGTGAAAACAGAATTTTTGAAATGTCTTTGAATTTATTAATACAAAAAATACCTGAAATATTGCAGCAGACAATGAATACTGTGTCAGAGCAAAAGCCATGAGGTCAAAGGAACTGCCTGCAGAGCTCAGAGACAGGATTATTGCGAGGTACAGATCTGGGGAAGGAAAAAAAAATCTGCTGCACTGAAATTTCCCAAGAGCACAGTGTCCTCCATAATTCTCAAATGGAAGAAGTTTGGCCCAACCAGCACTCTTCAAAGAGCTAGTCATCCGGCCAAACTGGGCAATCGTCAACGGTTCTTAGTAGGAGAGTTGACCAAGAGCCCAATGGTCACTCTGAATGAGTTCCAGAAATCCTGTTTGGAGATGGGACAAAGTTCCAGAAGGACTCTGGGTGTGTGTTCTGTGACCACAACGGATTTATGATTCGGCCCATTCCAAGAATGATTTTGGCAACTTTGTGGTAGAGGAGCACAAGGAATGGATGGTCAACTTTGAATTCTGGGCTTGCTATGGCTAAGTTCAATTGGGCATCAGTTGCACTGCTCGCCTCTGTTCCTCCCTCATCGATGTTGATAGAAGGCTGGTGGATAAACTGTCAACACAAATAGGTAAATGAATGAACTTACTCAAAAAATTTAAAAAAATACTTAAACAATTATTAAAGTGGTAGACCAAATATAGTGAATGCAGGCTCCTGGGGAGACCAGATATAGTGACTGCGGGCTCCTGGGGAGAGCAGATATAGTGAATATAGGCTCCTGGGGAGATCAGATATAGTGAATGCAGGCTCCTGGGGAGATCAGATATAGTGAATGCAGAGTCCTGGGGAGAGCAGATATAGTGACTGCAGGCTCCTGGGGAGACCAGATATAGTGACTGCAGGCTCCTGGGGAGAGCAGATATAGTGAATACAGGCTCCTGGGGAGATCAGATATAGTGAATGGAGGCTCCTGGGGATAACAGATATAGTGACTGCAGGCTCATGGGGGGGAGCAGATATAGTGAATGCAGGATCCCGGGGAGACCAGATATAGTGAATGCAGGCTCCCGGGGGAGAGCAGATATAGTGAATGCAGAGTCCTGGGGAGAGCATATATAGTGAATGCAGGGTCCTGGGGAGATCAGATATAGTGAATGCAGGCTCCTGGGGAGAGCAGATATAGTGAATGCAGAGTCCTGGGGAGACCAGATATAGTGATGCAGGCTCCTGGGGAGAGCAGATATAGTGAATGCAGGCTCCTGGGGAGACCAGATATAGTGACTGCAGGCTCCTGGGGAGAGCAGATATAGTGAATGCAGGCTCCTAGGGAGACCAGATATAGTGAATGCAGAGTCCTGGGGAGACCAGATATAGTGATGCAGGCTCCTGGGGAGAGCAGATATAGTGAATGCAGGCTCCTGGGGAGACCAGATATAGTGACTGCAGGCTCCTGGGGAGAGCAGATATAGTGAATGCAGGCTCATGGGGGGGAGCAGATATAGTGACTGCAGGCTCCTGGGGAGAGCAGATATAGTGAATGCAGAGTCCTGGGGAGATCAGATATAGTGAATGCAGAGTCCTGGGGAGAGCAGATATAGTGAATGCAGGGTCCTGGGGAGATCAAATATAGTGAATGCAGGCTCCTGGTGAGAGCATATATAGTGAATGTAGGCTCATGGGGGGGGGGGGGGGGCAGACATAGTAAATGCAGGATCCCGGTGAGACTGGATATAGTGAATGTAGGCTCCTGGGGAGATCAGATATAGTGAATGCAGAGTCCTGGGGAGACCAGATATAGTGATTGCAGGCTCCTGGGGAGATCAGATATAGTGATTGTAGGGTCCTGGGGAGACCAGATATAGTGAATGCAGGCTCCTGGGGAGAGCAGATATAGTGAATGCAGAGTCCTGGGGAGACCAGATATAGTGAATGCAGGCTCCTGGGGAGATCAGATATAGTGAATACAGGCTCCTGGGGAGATCAGATATAGTGAATACAGGCTCCTGGGGAGATCAGATATAGTGAATGTAGGATCCCGGGGAGACCAGATATAGTGAATGCAGGCTCCTGGGGAGATCATATATAGTGAATGCAGAGTCCTGGGGAGACCAGATATAGTGACTGCAGGCTCCTGGGGAGAGCAGATATAGTGAATGCAGGCTCCTGGGGAGACCAGATATAGTGAATGCAGAGTCTTGGGGAGATCACATATAGTGAATGCAGAGTCCTGGGGAGACCAGATATAGTGAATGCAGGGTCCTGGGGAGAGCAGATATAGTGAATGCAGAGTCCTGGGGAGAGCAGATATAGTGAATGCAGAGTCTTGGGGAGATCACATATAGTGAATGCAGGCTCCTGGGGAGAACAGATATAGTGAATGCAGGCTCCTGGGGAGATCAAATATAGTGAATGCAGAGTCCTGGGGAGAGCAGATATAGTGAATGCAGGCTCCTGGGGAGAGCAGATATAGTGAATGCAGGGTCCTGGGGAGACCAGATATAGTGAATTCAGAGTCCTGGGGGGAGCAGTAGGGTTGCCACCTCATCACTTTAAACCCAAACACATGGTAATTACACAGGTTCTGAGGCTAATTTAATGCTGATAGGGGCACCAAGTGAGTTTAATTACTACCTTAATCAGCCAGAGAACATGTGTAATTAATATTTGTTCAGTTTTAAAGGGATGAGTTGGCAACCCTAGAGAGCAGATATAGTGAATGCAGGCTCCTGGGGAGACCAGATATAGTGAATGCAGGCTCCTGGGGAGAGCAGATATAGTGAATGCAGGCTCCTGGGGAGACCAGATATAGTGAATGCAGGCTCCTGGGGAGAGCAGATATAGTGAATGCAGGCTCCTGGGGAGAGCAGATATAGACCCCTGCCGGGTTAGCCCTCCCATATCAAAGTTTAAAAAAAAATCTTATGCAGTTTGTTAGATCTTTGTTAGATCAGGTTAGATCAACCGTTGTTTGCGTTAGATCTCACACAGAAGAAGCGATATTAACAGTTATTTGCTGGAGGGGCTAACCCGTCATCAGCCCCCCCTTATCAAAAAATTGACCAAACAGTTAGCTATTTTGGAAGCAATTTGTTAGATCCGGTATGATCCGGTATGATCAAGCCCCCCCTTATCAAATTTTCGGCCCAAAAATAATTCAGGCCAATAGATATTCGTTAGACCCGGTATGATCAAGTGGTTTTAACGTTAGATCTCACATAATTAGAGACTTATTAAGTGATTAATGAGGGGGGGCTGGCCCCCCCTTATCAAATTTTTGGCCCAAAAATCATTCAGGCTAATAGATATTCGTTAGATCCGGTAAGATCAAGTGGTTTTAACGTTAGATCTCACATCATTTCAGAGATATTCCACATCAAAATAGAGATATTAGGTGGTACATATGGACGGGTTAGCCCCCCTTATCAAATTTTCTGGTCAAAAATCATTCAGACTAATAGATATTCGTTAGATCCGGTAAGATCAAGAGATTTTAACGTTGGATCTCACATCATTTCAGAGATTTCATATTCTTTGCCAATAACAACATCCAAGTTAGTAGATAATTGTTAGATGAAGTTATTATTGCATTAAACCTAGCATGCACATGGCAGAAATCAGTAATAATCGCAATGTAAGTAGGGATAAAAGCTTGTTGCAGTTTGATCAGTGAGATGTTTTATTTAATCTATGATAAATACATAACAGTTCGTTATTTTATATGAGAAGTTAGGCCCCTGTGGCAGTAGCTTAAAATTAATAAATTTTGGCATTGCTGCTCTAAATTGTGGGCACAACTGGAACAGGCCCAGACTGACATTCTGCTGCCAGGGGCTCTGTGGTGCTATGACCAACCACCGCCTGTGCTGAAGTCACACCCCATAATGGGTACGACACTCCGCATATACTCCCAGGTCAGCACACAGAACCGGCTTTCTTCCCTGATTCCCCATTGTTCCCTATCATAGAAAAAACGTGGTTCCTCCCTTGTCTGGAACCCCAAATGTTTCGGACCCTAAGCCAAACAGGTAGGGTCCAGGCATCCCACTTCCTAACGGGAGGCCAATGGCCTTCCACAGTAGTGCTAATGAGCCCTTCAAACTTTCCTTGTGGACAGTGCTACAATTACAACACTTTCTCAATACTTTGCCTAATCCACAGGGATTTAATCGTCCCCTGACGTCCTTTGAAGCATACTGTTCCAAAGAGGGTTCCCTTCCACAGGCTCTATCCAAAACATACGCCCTCTTGAACTGTCCGGCTGAACAACCACACTTACCATTCTTGAACAAATGGGAAAGTAAGCTGGGGCGTACATTTACATCTGCTCAGATACAACATGTCCTCAGATTTTCGTTGAAATCATCGCTTTGTACGAAAATTAAAGAGACCAACTATAAACTGTTAACAAGGTGGTACCTCACCCTGCAACTACTGACCAATGTTGGAGATGCCAGGGGGATGGAGGAACACGACTTCACATATTTTGGTCGTGCCCTAAATTGATTCACTTCTGGGAGACAGATAAACTACGCAAAAATTTACGGAATACAAGGTTCCTGGTGATCCAGCTTTTTCTTGCTACATGTCTCCTCCATCTGAGCCAAACTCTATAAAAACTCCATTCCAAATGAGATGGAAGGTCTGGTACTCACTGCACAACACCAACAGGAAAAATACTCTAAAACTTGGGGACTATGGAACCAGTTTGTCGTTTCCGCAGAGGGTACTGCCCTTCTTGGGACTTAATGTCACAGATAAGTTCTGGAGCCCGTTCACCATAGTTATCCTGAACCAACGCCATTAAACCCCCCCATCAGCCTTACCCCCCCCCCCTTCTCTCCTTTTACCTTTTCCATCCTTTTTTCCTTACCTTCTTTGATTATTGAAAATGAGAAAATAGTTTTGGGCAACAGCGGGTCTTGCTCCACAGCCCATTTTCCATCTTTAAAACTGATAGGCCAGGAGGTAAGCAGCCTTTTGAGCAGTGTGCCGAAAAATGTTTTCAAAGAAATTGCCGATTTTATAACAAAAAAAGTCAACTTCACAATCTCAATCACCAAAAGGATTTTTTATAAAGTAAATGCTGTAAACTACTTTAGTAGTGAGAAATTAACATCCTGCACTCTCACGCCTCAGATCAACCCCAATTCATACACCTTCACATCTCAGATCACTGTATCACCTGCAAATCTGCCCCACCACTGTACCCCCCTGCTCAACTGCCCCACCACTGTAACCCCCTGCACATCTGCCCCACCACTGTAACCCCCTGCACATCTGCCCCACCGCCGTACCCCCTGCACATCTGCCCCACCGCCGTACCCCCATGCTCTTCTGTCTCACTGCTGAACCATCTTCTCATCTGTCCTAACACTGAACTTATCTGCTCATCTGCCCCACCACTGTAACCCCCTTTCTCATCTGTCCCACCTCTCTAACCCCCTTTCTCATCTGCCCCACCACTGTAAACCCCTTTCTCATCTGCCCCACCACTGTACCTCCCGCACATCTGTCCCACCTCTGTTCCCCCTGCTCATCTTCCCCACCTCTGTAACCCCCTTTCTCATCTGCCCCACCACTGTAACCCCCTTTCTCATCTGTCCCACCTCTCTAACTCCCTTTCTCATCTGCCCCACCACTGTAAACCCCTTTCTCATCTGCCCCACCACTGTACCTCCCGCACATCTGTCCCACCTCTGTTCCCCCTGCTCATCTTCCCCACCTCTGTAACCCCCTTTCTCATCTGCCCCACCACTGTAACCCCCTTTCTCATCTGCCCCACCTCTGTAACCCCCTTTCTCATCTGCCCCACCACTGTAACCCCCTTTCTCATCTGCCCCACCTCTGTAACCCCCTTTCTCTTCTGCCCCATCACTGTACCTCCTGCACATCTGTCTCACCTCTGTTCCCCCTGCTCTTCTGCCCCACCGCTGTAACCCCCTGCTCATCTGTACCACTAATGTACCTCCTTTCTCCTCTGCCCCGCCACTGTACCCTCTGTACATCTGCCCCACCTCTGTTCCCCCTGCTCTTCTGCCCAACCACTGTAACCTCCTGCTCATTTGTCCACCAATGCACCTCCTTTCACATCTGCCCCACCGCTGTACCCCCCTGCTCTTCTGTCCCCCTGCTAAACCCCCTTCTCATCTGCCCCAACACTGAACCCCTCCTGATCATTTTCCCACCACTGTAACCCCCTTCTCATCTGGCCCAACACTAAACCCACCCCCTGCTCATCTGCCCCATCACTGTACCCCCCTGCTTTTCTGTCCCACTGCTGAACCCCCTTCGCATCCCTCCCACCACTGCACCTTCTGCACATCTGCACCACCACTGTACCCCCTTGCTCTTCTGCCCCACCACTGTAACCCCCCTGCTCATCTACCCTATCAATGTACCATTTTTATTATCTGCCCCACCACTGAACCTCTCTGCACATTTGCCCCACCGCCATATTCCCATGCTCTTCTGTCTACTACTGAATCACCTTCTCATCTGCCCTACCACTGTAACCCGCTTTTTCATCTGCCTTACTAATGTACCTCCTGCACATCTGTTTCACCTCTGTACCCCCTGCTCTTCTGGCCCACCTATGTTCCCCCTGTTCTCCTGCCCCACCACTGTAACCTCCTGCTCATCTGTCCCACCAATACACCTCCTTTCACATTTGCCCCACTGTTCTACCCCCCCTGCTTTTCTGTCCCACCACTGAACCTCCTTCTCATCTGCACCAAAACTGAACCCCCCCTGCACATCTGCCCCATGGCTGTACCCTCCTGTTCTTCTGTCCCACATCTAAAGCCCTCCTGCTCATTTTTCCCACCAATGTACCCTCTTCTCATCTATGATATGTGTGATATGCAGAGTGGTAAAAGGAAGCAGAGATGAGACACATCTACTTGTCCTGGCACACTCATCCTGCTGATTCACCTCTCACATCCAGCCCACGTTCATGTATGTGATGTATGTGATGTATGGGATGTATGGGATGTATGGGATGTATGGGATGTATGTGATGTCACATACGAGCATCTGGAATGGATGTGCAATGATGAGCTCAGGTCAGGGGCATTTTCTGAAAGCAGTGGGCCTGTGTGCAGGATCATAAGTTGGGCTGAGGAAAAGTTTTTGCGCCGCAGCAAAAGTTGGGTGTGATTTTCATTGCGCTGAATATAAGGGGGGGCCAGCCCGTCCATATGTACCACCTAATATCTCTATTTTGATGTGGAATATCTCTGAAATGATGTGAGATCTATCGTTAAAAACACTTGATCTTACCGGATCTAACGAATATCTATTAGCCTGAATGATTTTTGGGCCGAAAATTTGATAAGGGGGGGCCAGCCCCCCCTCATTAATCACTTAATAAGTCTCTAATTATGTGAGATCTAACATTAAAAACACTTGATCATACCGGATCATACCGGGTCTAACAAATTGCTTCCAAAATAGCTAACTGTTTGGTCAATTTTTTGAAAAGGGGGGCTGATGACGGGTTAGCCCCCCCAGCAAATAACTGTTAATATCGCTTCTTCTGTGTGAGATCTAACGCAAACAACGGTTGATCTAACCTGATCTAACAAAGATCTAACAAACTGCATAAGATTTTTTCAAAAATTTTGATATGGGGGGGCTAACCCGGCAGGGGTCAGATATAGTGAATGCAGGCTCCTGGGGAGAGCAGATATAGTGACTGCAGGCTCCTGGGGAGATCAGATATAGTGAATGCAGAGTCCCGGGGAGATCAGATATAGTGAATGCAGAGTCCTGGGGAGACCAGATATAGTGAATGCAGAGTCCTGGGGAGACCAGATATAGTGAATGCAGAGTCCTGGGGAGACCAGATATAGTGAATGCAGGGTCCTGGGGAGACCAGATATAGTGAATACAGAGTCCCGGGGAGATCAGATATAGTGAATGCAGAGTCCTGGGGAGAGCAGATATAGTGAATGCAGGCTCCTGGGGAGACCAGATATAGTGAATGCAGAGTCCTGGGGAGACCAGATATAGTGAATGCAGAGTCCCGGGGAGATCAGATATAGTGAATGCAGAGTCCTGGGGAGAGCAGATATAGTGAATGCAGGCTCCTGGGGAGATCAGATATAGTGAATGCAGGGTCCTGGGGAGATCAGATATAGTGAATGCAGAGTCCCGGGGAGATCAGATATAGTGAATGCAGAGTCCTGGGGAGACCAGATATAGTGAATGCAGAGTCCTGGGGAGACCAGATATAGTGAATGCAGAGTCCTGGGGAGACCAGATATAGTGAATGCAGGGTCCTGGGGAGACCAGATATAGTGAATACAGAGTCCCGGGGAGATCAGATATAGTGAATGCAGAGTCCTGGGGAGAGCAGATATAGTGAATGCAGGCTCCTGGGGAGACCAGATATAGTGAATGCAGAGTCCTGGGGAGACCAGATATAGTGAATGCAGAGTCCCGGGGAGATCAGATATAGTGAATGCAGAGTCCTGGGGAGAGCAGATATAGTGAATGCAGGCTCCTGGGGAGATCAGATATAGTGAATGCAGGGTCCTGGGGAGACCAGATATAGTGAATGCAGAGTCCCGGGGAGATCAGATATAGTGAATGCAGAGTCCTGGGGAGACCAGATATAGTGAATGCAGAGTCCCGGGGAGATCAGATATAGTGAATGCAGAGTCCTGGGGAGAGCAGATATAGTGACTGCAGGCTCCTGGGGAGACCAGATATAGTGAATGCAGGCTCCTGGGGAGATCAGATATAGTGACTGCAGAGTCCTGGGGAGAGCAGATATAGTGAATGCAGGGCGCTGGGTTTAGCAACACTTTAGGATAACAAGGTAATATATATATCTATATATATATATATATATATAAATATATATATATAGATATATATATATATCTATATATATATATAATTTTTTTTAAGACAAATAACGTTTTTTTTTCCATGCTATTGTGTTGCAACAATTATTTTTTTTCTCGCAATACTTAGGCAATTAAACAAAATGCACTTTTTTCACTTTAACGTAAAAATAAGTAGGGCTACTGCAGATAAAAGCGCACATATTATTCAGTAAGCAGTGCAAAATAAAGCATGGTAAGTCAGTAATAAGGAAAAGTTAAGCTGCAGGGTGACCACAGCCCAATACTGGTGAGAAGTCCTTTGCAAAAAAAAGATACTCACTGCTGAAACCCTTAGCTTTTCTTTCTCTGAGATTCCAGAGAAGTCAGGATTGTCACTACCCATAATTCCCATCTCCATGTCTAGCAACCCATAGGCCACATTGACCGGGGTATTGAAGGACACTTTGGGTATGTAGAGGTCCAACAAACTGTGGAGGAAAATACACATCAGTGTCTGTATTAGCAATCCCAACCATCCCAGGCTTTCTCAATGAGGCAAAAAGTGTTTGAAAGCTACAACAACCCCTATCAGCCAATCAAAAAATGTCTCATTTAATTCCAGTGGGGGCCGGTCCATACAGAGTGCAGGGGCGCCGCCCCCCTCATCCATCCACCTGGCCCCTAATCTACATGCAGGGTGCCGGACACATGGATTTCTATGTTTTTTTTTTTTGAAGCATGTGATTAAAGCCTGAGGCTCTAACTGGCTTAAAAAATAGGTGGGCTGTGCCCCGAGCCCACCCTTTTTTTTTAAGCCATGTAGCCCACCACTTGTGTGACAATAGAGAATTAATCTTCGCTATTGTCTTCCTGCTTCTCCTCCCGGCAACATTCAGTGAGTGAGCCTGGTTGGGTTGTCGTCCCGCTGGGTAGTTATGCTTTGTGGAACCTTAACTTCAGTACAGTTCTCTTTCTGCAACTGGACTCTGAGATAGGGTCTCCACCTTTTCTTCAAGCCAAACCAAAACACTTTATCGGCCTGGGACACCTTTAGGTGCCCCAAGGAGAGCAGTAATGTGGTGCGCATAGCGTGCTGCAGTGAGCAGTGGGTGTGGCCAAATTGCTCTTGCTGACACCACCAGCATCACCCTGCCTCCCAGTGAATCCGAACCTGCCCCATGACAGCCGCCCACAGCTTCCGGGCGGCAAAAGATTTGCGTGTGACTATCTTGGTTACTTGGGGAGCCACAGCTGGTCTGAATAATGTGTCCAGGTTTCAGTCCGCCTGAAAACCTGGACACATGATTCAAAACCCGGACTGTCCGGGTAAATCCTGGACGGGTGGCAACCCTACTCTGAGTGTTTACTGCCGCCTCACCACGCTGCACCTCCCCACAATCCCCTTAGGGGGTTGTCATTACGTCAGCCAGGCTCAGAGTACTAACACACTTTTAGGGAATCATCATTGTGTGTTGTAGCAGAGTGCTCCCTTACCCAACTTGCTTAGCGGTGGGCAGAGGTTTTGCTACCCCCAATTATCTGGGCTCCCGTATCTCCTACGATCCACCCAGGAGATATAAATTCTGCCTCTTAGTGCACCCAGGGAACCCATGCCACCAAGTTTTGGGTCCTCCATCATTGTTCCCAGCATGTGTGCTGCTGGGTGAGAATGCATGAGCACGCAACTTCATCTTAAGTCCCAGTCACTGTGGTGAGCACTATGCTATCTGCCTTTCAATGGGGTGGCCCTGCTTCTTCTGCAACCCCCCCTTGTACTCCCATCTCTAGGACTCCTTCTACCACCAGAGCATTCAAGTCAGGGACTCCTCCTGCCTTTCCCCTATGGAGCTTGTTTCCTGCGGCTGACCACCTAGGCTACCAACTACAGCCAACCTCCAGTGTTACCCCCCAGGAACTGCAAGTTACTGTATTTGTACTAAACTGAACTGTGCGGTACTGTTGTGCTGTCCTGCCACCTAGTGTCCTTAGTGGGAACTGATCCTAGGCAGCTCCTGTTGCTTCAATAGTTGCATTGCCTGTTATATATTGTTCTGTGCTTATGGTATACCCCTTTACTCATACCTCCCAACATTTTGAGATGGGAATGAGGGACACCGACTAGCAAACATATGTAGGCATAGGACACGCCTCCTGCCACACCCCTTAAAGGAGAATTAACCAAAAAAAAAAGGTTTATTAAATCTACAAGGGCTTTTTTTTACCACTACTATTCCTTTATATTGGCTTTTAGAATTTACAAACGCAGCAATTTAGAAATTGGATGAAAGGTTTAGCGCTGGGAAACACTTTTTGAAAGATAAAAAGTGCATTTTATATACAACTATATAGATCAGACCAAAATGAGGGACAAAAGAGGGACAGAGGGACATTGCTCCAAATCAGGGACAGTCCCTCGAAATCAGGGACAGTCGGGAGCTATGCTTTACTATCCTATTATCATTTCCAGTTTATCCAGCATTTATCCAGTAATCATCAACCTGCACATTTCTGTTTGTATGATCATTTGGCTCAGGGGCAGCCCATCCATTGTGGGCGCACGGGCGCCGCCTCCCTTATCCACCGCCTCCACCCTCCCTATCCATGAATTGCTATGGCGGGGGGGTGTTTTTTGAAGCACCTGATAAGAGCTAGAGGCTCTAATAGGCTTCAAAATAGGGTGGGCTCGGGGCGCAGAGCATTGCGTCTGGAGCCTACCCTAGTTGTGTTGCAACAGCAAATTAATATTTGCTGTTGCAACACTGAATCTCGTCCCAGCCTGATACCCGTCACCCGATTGGCTGAAAGGACAGGCGATCCTATTGGACGTCTAGGAGGAAGGGAGGAGACGCACGGCAGAAGCGAGGAGGAGAAGACACAGGCTGCAGCCTGATGTCCACCGATGCCACGATCCCCGCCACTGCCCGATGAGCCCACCGCTGCCCGATCCCCACCGATGCATGATGTGCCTGCCCATGCCCGATCCCCGCCGATACATGATGTGCCTGCCCATGCCCGATCCCCACCGATGCATGATGTGCCTGCCCATGCCCGATCCCCACCGATGCATGATGTGCCTGCCCATGCCCGATCCCCACCGATGCATGATGTGCCTGCCCATGCCCGATCCCCACCGATGCATGATGTGCCTGCCCATGCCCGATCCCCACCGATGCATGATGTGCCTGCCCATGCCCGATCCCCACCGATGCATGATGTGCCTGCCCATGCCCGATCCCCGCCGATGCATGATGTGCCTGCCCATGCCCGATCCCCACCGATGCATGATGTGCCTGCCCATGCCCGATCCCCACCGATGCATGATGTGCCTGCCCATGCCCGATCCCCGCCGATGCATGATGTGCCCGACGATACCCGATCCCCGCCGATGCATGATGTGCCTGCCGATGCCCGATGTGCCCACCGCCTAGATGCATAGCTCCCAACTGTCCCTGATTTCGAGGGACTGGCCTTGATTTGGAGCAATGTCCCTCTGTCTCTCTTTCCTCCTCATTTGTCCCTCATTTTGGTCTGATCCATATAGCTGTATATAAAATGCACTTTTTATCTTTCAAAAAGTGTTTCCCAGCGCTAAACCTTTCATCCAAATTCTAAATGGCTGCATTTGTAAATTCCAAAAGCCAATATAAAGAAATAGTAGTGGTAAAAAAAGCACTTGTGAGTTGAACCAATCTTGTTTTTCGTACAATTCTTCTTTAAGGGGGCGTGGCAAGGGGCGTGTCCTATGCCTGCATACTTTTGCTGATAGGTGTCCCTCATTCCTATCTCAAAAAATTGGGAGGTGTATAGATGGGGTAAGTGCCGGTGGACTGGCAGACAGCGAGGGGGGTGGGGGGGTTTGAGGTGCCGCACGAGCGTGGGGGGGGGGGTTGTTTGCCGCCCCCCTCAAGCAAAAAACCACCAGCCGCCACTGATTTGGCTGATACCTTTAACAGTGCTAAAGCTAAAGTTAAAGATTTAAGCGACCATCGAGTGTACCTGGTTTTCATTGAGCGCAGGTATTTTTTTAATCTCTGGGGGGTCAGTTGTTGTTCCATGTGAAGGACATCCCCCAGTTTTGGTACGATGATGAGAAGGGATATGTTCCCGGAGTACGGCGCTTCCACCACCTTGCATCCCATCTCTTTGTCCTTATACGTCTTATACATTCTCCGCCGGTGCATCATCGGCACTGCGATCGGTCTCTCCTCGTTCACCATGAAGTTTCTCTTCTTTGTGTTTTGTTTTTCAAATTCTGATTTCCATTTTGCTGGAGGAACAAAAAAAAATGTCTTTTCTGGGTAAACTGTCATGGTTTAGGATTTATGTTATAAAACATCCAATAAAAAAATGTCTTCATAAATTTTGGCCAAAATGTATTCTGCTACATGTCGTTGGTAAAAAAAAATCCCAATAAGAGTATATTGATTGGTTTATAGCGTCTACAAACTATGGGATATATACTGGAATTTTAATTTTTTTTTATACTAGTAATGGCGTGGATCAGCGACTTATAGTGGGACTGCGATATTGTGGTGGACAGTCGAACACTAACTGATATTTTTGACATTTTGTGGGGACCAGTGACACTAATACAACGATCAGTGTTAAAAATATGCACTGTCACTGTACTAATGACACTGGCAGGAAAGAGATTAAACATCTAGGGTGAGCAAAGGGTTAACTGTGTGCCTAGCCAGTGTTTTACTGTACTATGTGTGCTATTTTTACTCAGGATGGATCTTTTTCCCTGCTCTGCAGGGACACAAAATCCATCCCTCCCCCCCTTGTCAGATTAGAGATTTGCCTACATAGGCAGAGCTCCATTCTGTCTCTCTGCCCGACGATCGGCGGGTGCCGATGGACATCAATTGCCCGGCACCTGAAGATCAGCTTCTGCTGTGAGTAATCACAGCAGAAGTGGCCCGCCGGCCGCATGCGCGTGCCTCCCCTAGGCAGAAGTGCAGGATCACGTATATATACAGCAGTACCTTGGATTACGAGCACAATTCGTTCCAGAAGAATGCTTGTAATCCAAAGCACTCGTATATCAAAGCGAGTTTCCCTATAAGAAATAAAGGAAACTCTGATAATCCGTTCCACAGCCACTGCTTGTCTATGCAGTACCGCATGTGGCCAGAGGTGGGGGGGGGGGCGTCGGAAACACTCGAAAACCACTCAAAGACACTCGGAGAAGCACGGAGACATTCTGTAACGGAGTGTTTCTGAGGGTTTCAGAGTGTCCCCGAGCGGCTCCAAGCGACTCCGAGTGTCTCCGAGCCGTCGTTACTCGCAATTCGAGGTTCCACTGTATGTGATTCTGCACAGGAGGGCCGCCCTGTAGCGGTAAATATGCTATAGGGCGGTCCTTAACTGGTTAGCCAAACCCACCACCAAACAAGAGAAAGGGGAGATGCTCTCATGTCCTGAAGAGCTTTTTGACTCTTCCCAGCATTCCATGCATTGGCTTCCTCCTACAACTATCTTGCTGAATTTGGCCACAAATGTCCGGAGGTGGACAAATGATGCAAACAAAATAAAGAAAAAAAAATAGCAGTTTGTAAATCCTTGTGCTGCCCCCCTTACCCTGTAGATTTAGGGACTGGCCTACAAGTGACTTATGGAAGATAGAGCCCTTCTAGGATCGACTGTTGAAAAACTGAGTATGAAAATGGTTGGATCTGTAGTTATGTAACATCTGTTGCTCCAAAATCTACTTTCTGTAGTCAGCAGTGAAATGGACTTACCTCGGAAGACTACATAATCTAGGAGAACCATCGATTTTTTGGAATCCAAGTCACTGACCACATTCTGTATCTTATGGTCTGCTCTGTCACTCACAATCTTATTGATTGCCTTCTCAGCATTCTGAGGGTCACTGAAGCTGATGGTCTGAATGGAGGCGTTGTAGTAGCGAGCCACATTATATTGGTATTCTAGTAAAATATTTGTCGAATTGTCTATGAAGATCTCATTACCGAGCTTGATTTCCACGTCTTTGGTTTGCTGACTTACCACTTGAATGAGCTTTCTATTGCCCTCATTTAGCTCTTCGTTGGTCGTGGTGTCATTCAGGCTCATGGCTTGGAGAATTTTCATGCGAGTTTTTGATCGGGCTCCGAGAGCCAGCATGGAGAGGGTTGTGTAGACGCTGACTGGTGAAAAAAATATGTTTGGTTGGGGTCTTGCTGATAGCGGAGAAAAGCGTTTATAAATCCTCAATGCAAACTTCATTTGAGCTTTAGATAGGTCTAAATCTTGCAGTTTGGCATAAAGATTGTAGTTATGTCCTTCATTTAGTTTGAAAGGGTCGGTCGCAAGGATCAGCAAGATGAACAACTGGAGGAGAAGAAGAGTCTTCATCTTTCTTTCACACCAATTCCACACCTGTGTAAAATAAAATACATGTTTTGGAGTTATTACCAGTAAACTGTTAGAAGGGTTCTTTGGGTCCTCCATATCCCTTGTTATAAAAAGGTCTCCCACCTATACTCCCACCTATACTCCAAATGGGTCCAAGGCCCAGGCTCAAAGATGTATTCTTGCTGCTTATAACTTGCACAAAGTAAACTGATCAAGGGATCCTTGAAACATTTTCTTTCTTATCCTTTGCTTTAAAAGGGTCTACTTCTTATCCTTGGGTACTTTTGGACACATAAACAAGGCCATAAGTAAGTGCACCTTGCACCTATTGATGATGTGTAGTCTCAGGGTATGGTAATCATCATTGTTAGTACACGTGTTTAATGTCAGGACCTGGATCAGCTACTGGTGGAACTGTGTTTGCCAGAGAGGAATGTTGCAGTTCCAGTATCTCAGCCAGCAGATCCCAGTAATCAGTTTCCACATGATGCTGGTTGCTGTGAGGGTATTTAATTCCTCCTCTACCCTCTTGCTCCAGTGTTTTTGCCAGATACTGCTAGCTGTTTATTCTGTTTTTGGGTAACCTATGCCTTGGGTAGATCTGAATGGCAGTTAAAATGTGGAGCAGTCTTTAGAAACCTTGATGAGGGAGGTCCAGTTGTGATGGGACACCCTGGTGTCAAGCTATCTCTCTGGTGTTAAGTCTACAGATTGTCTTCAGAATCCCAGTGTTGGGTCATACACTGTATTAAGGAATTGTAAGCTCCTTGTGTTGTCCCTCCTCAGAGATCTGACCAGCAGAGAATCCAGACAGCTTTTGGACCCCAGCGGCGGGGCAGAGTGAATCGTCCAGAGGCCACTACTTAAGGGATGAACTGTCAGGGCCTGGATCACCTGCTGATGGAACTGTGCTTCCCAGAGTGGAAGTTTGTAAATCGGGTGACCAACAGCCGTTGTCTCCCAGTGGCACATGCCAGTAATCAATTTCCACCTGATGCTGGCTGCTGGGAAGGTATTTAGTTCCTTCTCTATATTTCCCTCTCTCTCTCCAGTGTTTTGCTTTGCTGCCAGACACTGCTCGTGTTTTATCCTGTTTCTGCTCTTGATTCTATTCTTTGCCTTGTACCTACACCCTGAACCCTTCACCTTCTAAACTTTATGAAACCAATAACTGAATTGTGAATTTTTTTAATTTGTGCAAAGACTCTAATGTGTATGTGGATCTCGTTTTTAAATCCTAAATCACCTGATGTTAATTCCTAAATATGTGTATATTTAAAAGGCACATACATGAGATTAGGAGAATCAAAATTTAAATATGCATAATGTGAAAACAATCCAAGTCCACAGAAAGTATTTTTAACAGTCCATCAGTGACATAAGTCCACTAGATGACGCCTTGTGATATTCTGCTAAACAAATCCCAGTGATTTTGCAGTGTACTTAGGCAACTAGTCCATGAAACGTGTTTCACTCGTGCTGCATGCAGTGCTCTTTTCCTACACCAGGTGTGCTCTTACCTGGGAGGAAAATGGGTCATATGTATGGCTAGGATCAATTGGAGCTTGTGTCCCTACCCAGGGCAGGGCCGTTTTTAAGGCAGGCAGTTTAAATTCTCTTGCCCCTTGAAGTTTTAGTCCCGTGCTGTGTCCTGATATCTCAGTGTGAAGTGCTGCTACTAATGCTGCCCAGCTCTGTCCTATTGTTTTGTACAAATGACTCATCTGCAGACCCTGTATTTACCGGCAATCATATGTAAATGGTGGTGGCATTCATATGTAAATAGCTGCATCCGGCGACATAGATATGTAAATAAAGGCGGCATTCATATGCCCCCTACAGTGAGGAGATGATGTGCTGTAACCTCTAGCAACCAATCAGTGAGCAGTATTACATTACAGTAATCTCTAGCAACCAATCAACAAGCAGAAATCTTGTGCTGTAACATCTAGCAACTAATCAGTGAGCCGTTATGTGTGCTGTAACCTCTAGGAACCAGTCAGTGAGCGGTAATGATACACTGTAACCTCTGGCAACCAATCGCTGCCTGATCTGATTCAGTAAACTGATTTTAAGTCTAGCTGCTATTTATTGTATGTCTCAGAGCAGGTGGAGAGCGAAATTGCATTGGAGGGGGGCCCAAGAAAACGCTTGCCCAGGGTCCAATCAGTATTAAAGACGGCCCTGACCCAGGGGACTAGATGTACAAGTCCTGTGGTTCACTGCTACGGTTGCTTCCTCCTTCTCCTACAAGTCTATCCCATCAGCCATATGCATAAAAATATGAGAACCGCCTATAGTGCTTTATCCTTAAACCCACTTAATTTATTGTTTAAAAAACTACAAGTGTTGCACTCAGATTTAAAAGGCTGCCGGGGGGGGGGGGGGGGGCTTCTGTGCTCTACGTGACCGACCCTGGGTGGGGGGGGTATGGATTGTTTGTGCCCCCCCCCCCAAAAAAGAATCAGCCACTGAGTTGGAGGAAGAATAACAGCAAAAATATCCAGAAAAATGTATTTCAGAAAAGTTATAAATTGATTTGTATTTTAATGAGTGAGATAAGTATTTGATCCCCTATCAATTAGCAAGATTTCTGGCTCCCAGGTGTCTTCTATACAGGTAACGAGCTGAGGTTTAAACTATGTGGCATGTTCACCAATGCCAGGAGCATGGCAGACAAGATGGGTGAACTAGAGATACTGTTGTACGAGGAGGATTTGGATTTTGTGGGAATTTCAGAGACCTGGTTCAACAGCTCTCATGATTGGCTGGCAAACATTCAAGGGTATACCCTATACCGCAAGGATAGAGAGGGTAAAAAAGGGGGAGGGGTATGCCTATATATCAAGAATAATGTACAAGTGAATGTGAGAGATGACATCACTGAGGGAGCTAGAGAGGAGGTGGAATCTTTATGGGTAGAGCTCCAAAGGGATTAAGCTAAGGGGAAAATAATACTGGGAGTATGCTATAGGTCCCCTAACCTGAAGGAGGAAGTGGAGACGGATCTCCTATCACAAATTGGATTAGCAGCAAGGATGGGAAGTGTTATCATAATGGGGGATTTTAATTATCCAGACATAGACTGGGTGGAGGGAACCGCGCATTCATTTAAGGCTCGCCAGTTCCTTAATGTCTTGCAGGACAATTTTATGGGTCAGATGGTAGACGCACCAACTAGAAATAAAACATTACTGGATCTACTGATTACCAACAATACAGACCTGATCACGGATGTGGAAATACGGGGCAATTTAGGTAAGAGCGATCACAGGTCAATTAGTTTCAGTATAAATCACACAAATAGGAGACATGAAGGGAATACAAAGACACTGAATTTCAAAAGAGCCAACTTCCCTAAACTACAAACCTTGCTAAAAGGCATAAACTGGGATAAAATATTAGGAACAAAGAATACGGAGGAGAGATGGGTTTGCTTTAAGAGCATATTAAATAAGGGCATTAGCCAATGTATCCCATTGCGTAATAAATTTAAAAGAGCGAACAAAAGTTCTGGATGGCTTAACTCCAATGTAAAAATGCATATAAAAGCAAAGGAGAAGGCCTTCAAAAAATACAAGGTTGAGGGATCATCCTCAGCATTCAGACTTTATAAAGAATGCAACAGGAAATGTAAGGGTGCAATTAGGACGGCTAAGATAGAACATGAAAGACAAATAGCGGAGGAGAGCAAAAAAAATCCCAAGAAATTCTTTAAGTATGTAAACAGTAAAAAAGGGAGAACAGACCATATTGGCCCCATAAAGAATGAGGAAGGACATCTGGTTACAAAGGATGGGGAGATGGCAAAGGTATTGAATTTATTCTTCTCCTCTGTCTTCACGAGTGAATCAGGGGGCTTCAGTAACCAAAACTGCAGTGTTTATCCTCATGACACAACACAGGAAGCACCTCCATGGTTAACAGAGGACGGAATTAAAATTAGACTTGAGAAACTTAACATTAATAAATCACCGGGACCAGATGGCTTGCATCCGAGGGTACTTAGGGAACTCAGTCAAGTGATTGCCAGACCGTTGTTCCTCATTTTTACAGATAGTCTACTGACTGGAATGGTACCAGCTGATTGGAGAAAAGCCAATGTAGCACCAATATTTAAAAAAGGCCCAAAATACATCCCTGGGAATTACAGACCAGTTAGCCTAACATCAATAGTATGTAAACTCTTGGAGGGGATGATAAGGGACTATATACAAGATTTTAGTAATAAGAATGATATCATTAGCAGCAATCAGCATGGATTCATGAAGAATCGTTCTTGCCAAACCAATCTATTAACCTTCTATGAGGAGGTGAGTTGCCATCTAGATAAAGGAAGGCCCGTAGATGTGGTGTATCTGGATTTTGCAAAAGCATTTGACACAGTTCCCCATAAACGTTTACTGTACAAGATAAGGTCCATTGGCATGGACCATAGGGTGAGTACATGGATTGAAAACTGGCTACAAGGGCGAATTCAGAGGGTGGTGATAAATGGGGAGTACTTGGAATGGTCAGGGGTGGGTAGTGGGGTTCCCCAGGGTTCTGTGCTGGGACCAATCCTATTTCATTTGTTTATAAACGATCTTTAGGATGGGATAAACAGTTCAATCTCTGTATTTGTGGACGATACTAAGCTAAGCAGGGCAATAACTTCTCCGCAAAAAGACCTGAACAAATGAATGGGGTGGGCGACTACATGGCAAATGAGGTTCAATGTAGAAAAATATAAAATAATGCATTTGGGTGGCAAAAATATGAATGCAATCTATACACTGGGGGAGAACCTCTGGGGGAATCTAGGATGGAAAAGGACCTGGGGGTCCTAGTAGATGATCGGCTCAGCAATGGCATGCAATGCCAAGCTGCTGCTAACAAAGCAAACAGAATATTGGCATTAAAAGGGGGATCAACTCCAGAGATAAAACGATAATTCTCCCGCTCTACAAGACTCTGGTCCGGCCGCACCTAGAGTATGCGGTCCAGTTCTGGGCACCAGTCCTCAGGAAGGATGTACTGGAAATGGAGCGAGTACAAAGAAGGGCAACAAAGCTAATAAAGGGTCTAGAGGATCTTAGTTATGAGGAAAGGTTGTGAGCACTGAATTTATTCTCTCTGGAGAAGAGACGCTTGAGAGGGGATATGATTTCAATTTACAAATACCGGACTGGTGACCCCACAATAGGGTTAAAACTTTTTCGCAGAAGAGAGTTTAACAAGACTTGTGGCCACTCATTAGAATTAGAAGAAAAGAGGTTTAACCTTAAACTACGTAGAGGGTTCTTTACTGTAAGAGCGGCAAGGATGTGGAATTCCCTTCCACAGGCGGTGGTCTCAGCGGGGAGCATTGATAGCTTCAAGAAACTATTAGATAAGCACCTGAATGACCACAACATACAGGGATATACAATGTAATACTGACACATAATCACACACATAGGTTGGACTTGATGGACTTGTGTCTTTTTTCAACCTCACCTACTATGTAACTATGTAAGTTATGAGCACTCTCTTAAAGGGAGTGCTCCTAATCTCAGCTTGTTACCTATTTAAAAGACACCTGTCCACAGGAGCAATCAATCAGATTCCAATCTCTCCACCATGGCCAAGACCAAAGAGCTGTCCAAGGATGTCGGGGACAAGATTGTAGACCTACACAAGGCTGGAATGGGCTACAAAACCATCGACAACAGCTTGGTGAGGGTGACAACACTTGGTGTGATTATTCGCAAATGGAAGAAACACAAAATAACTGTCAATCTCCCTCGGTCTGGGGCTCCATACAAGATTTCACTTGTGGAGTTTCAACGATCATGAGAACGGTGAAGAATCAGCCCAGAACTACACGGGAGAATCTTGTCAATGATCTCAGCTGGGACCATAGTCACCAAGAAAACAATTGGTAGCACACTACGCCATGAAGGACTGAAATCTTGCAGCGCCTGCAAGGTCCCCCTGCTCAAGAAATCACATGTACAGGCTTGTTTGAAGTTTGCTAATGAACATCCTAATGATTCAGAGGAGAACTGGGTGAAAGTGTTGTGGTCGGATGGGACCAAAATCAAGCTCTTTGGCATCAACTCAACTCGCCGTGTTTGGAGGAGGAGGAATGCAGCCTATGACCCCAAGAACACCATCCCCCACCATCAAACATGGAGGTGGAAACATGATGCTTTGGGGGTGTTTTTCTGCTAAGGGAACAGGACAATCTAACCGCATCAAAGGGACGATGGATGGGGCCATGTACCATCAAATCTTGGGGGAGAACCTCCTTCCCTCAGCCAGGGTATTGAAAATGGGTCGTGGATGGGTATTCCAGCATGACAAAGACCCAAAACACTCGACCAAGGCAACAAAGAAGTGGCTCAAAAAGAAACACATTAAGGTCCTGGAGTGGCCTAGCCAGTCTCCAGACCTTAATCTCATAGAAAATATGTGGAGGGAGCTGAAGGTTCGAGTTACCAAACGTCAGCCTCGAAAACCTTAATGACTTGGAGAGGATCTGCAAAGAGGAGTGGGACAAAATCCCTCCTGAGATGTGTGCAAAACTGGTGGCCAACTACAAGGAACCTCTGTGATTGCCAACAAAGGTTTCTCCACCAAGTACTAAGTCATGTTTTGCGAAGGGGTCAAATACTTATTTCACTCATTAAAACGCAAATCAATTTATAACTTTTTTGAAATGCGTTTTTCTGGATATTTTTGTTGTTATTCTGTCTCTCACTGTTATAATAAACTGACCATTAAAATTATAGACTGATCGTTTCTTTGTCAGTGGGCAAACCTACAAAATCAGCAGGGGAGCAAATACTTTTTCCCTCACTGTACACCAGCTTGGATTGTGAAGATGTACAGTTATCACTATAGGCTGTTCCTCACTGTGCCTCTGTGTCCTCTGTATGAGCGTTGTGACATCAGACCCCTCCCCTACGTGTTGCACTACAAGGATTCGTAGCTTCCTCAGGGGGATTAGATTAGAATCTAATACTAAGAACACAGCAACACAACAAATATCTATCTATCTATCTATCTATCTATCTATCTATCTATCTATCTATCTATCTATCTATCTATCTATCTATCTATCTATCTATCTATCTATCTATCTATCTATCTAATAAAATAAGGTAAAACATAACCTACCGTTATAAGTTCTCTTCTTTGTCAATTGCAAGGTACAAATCTCTAAAAGTCTGACTCTTATATTGCCCATGAAAAAGTTTGCTAATCACATACACTGTGCGGTCATAATGACCCGACCCAACAGAAATAACTGAAACTCTGGACAGTGTCAAACATTGAAAAAAAAAGTTAACAATTTGTCTCTTTGGAGGAGATTTACTAAACCTAGTGCACAAAGAATCTGGTTCAGCTGCACATAGTAACCAATTAGCTTCCAACTTCAGCATGTTCAATGAAGCTTTGGCAATAAAACCTGAAAGCTGATTTGTGACTATGCCCAGCTGTACCAGATTCTGTGTTCACCAGTTTTCTTAAAATTCCCCCTTTGTGTTTAATGGTGAGGGTGTCAGTTTGTTGTTCACATTCAGTACTGTGCCAAAGTTTCAGGCATGTTTGAAAAAAATGCTGTAAATGAAGAAAGCTTTCAGAAACAGAAGTGTTATGCCCTGTACACACGGTCGGGCTTTGTTCGGACATTCCGACAACAAAATCCTAGGATTTTTTCCGACGGATGTTGGCTCAAACTTGTCTTGCATACACACGGTCACACAAAGTTGTTGGAAAATCCGATCGTTCTGAACGCGGTGACGTAAAACACGTACGTCGGGACTATAAACGGGGCAGTGGCCAATAGCTTTCATCTCTTTATTCATTCTGAGCATGCGTGGCACTTTGTGCGTCGGATTTGTGTACACACGATCGGAATTTCCGACAACGGATTTTGTTGTCGGAAAATTTTATAGCCTGCTCTCAAACTTTGTGTGTCGGAAAATCCGATGGAAAATGTGTGATGGAGCCTACAAACGGTCGGAATTTCCGACAACAAGGTCCTATCACATGTTTTCCGTCGGAAAATCCGACCGTGTGTACAGGGCATTAATAGTTTATTTTTTATTAATTAACAAAATGGAAAGTAAATGAAGAGAAGTCCAAATCCAATCAATATTTGGGGTGCCCGTGGCCTTCTTATAGGTAGACTTGCACATAGTTGTGCAAGTCTTCTGTGGATGTCGGCTGCCTCCAATCCTTCTCACTCTTCATGTCATCCAAGACTAGGGTTGCCACCTCATTCCTTTAAAACCTAACACATATTAATTATACAGGTTCTGTGGCTGGTTAAGATGGTAATTAAACTCACTCAGTGCCTTATCTGCATTAAATTAGCCACAGAACCTGTGTAGTTAATATGTGTTCAGTTTAAAAGGCATGAGGTGGAAACCCTATTCCAGACATACTCCATGATGATCAGATCAGGGCTCTGTGGGGTACGGCATGATGGAGAAGTATCTGCCTGCATTTCTCAGCATTGAGGACACCATTGATCCTGACCAAATCTCCAAATCCATTTGCAGAAATGCAGCCCCAAACTTGCAAGGAGCCTCCACCATGCTTCACAGTTGGCTGCAGACACTGATTATTGTACGGCTCTCCAGCCCTTCCCTCAACAAACTGCCTCCTGCTACAGCCAAATAATTCACATTTTGACTTAACAGTCCAGAGCACATGCTGGCATTTTTGTGCCCCTCAGTTCCTATGTTTTCCTGCATAGTTAAGTTGCTTAGCCTTGTTTCCACGTCGGAGGTTTTTTCGTCACAATTCTTCTATGAAGACCACTTCTGGCCAGACTTCTTCAGGAAGTAGATGGGGGTAGGGCTGGGCGATTTTCTACAAAAAAAATTTCTGCAATTTTCTTAAAAAAAGCTTGATTCATGATTCGAATTGAGTTTTTTTTTTTTGGACACCGCACTGGTCCTGAGGAGCTGCGGGCAGGAGTTTTTAGGCGAGGCCGCAGCTTTGGCCTAGTCCACGGCGTCCGGCCTCGCAGACTAGGCCGAAGCTGCGGACTAGGCCGAAGCCGCGGCCTCGCCTAAAAACTCCTGCCCGCAGCTCCTCAGGACCGACACGGTGAAAAAGAAAAAAAACCTAAAAAACTCCATTTGCTTAAATTTTGAATCGATTTGACCTCTCAACTCGATTCAAGATTTCAATCAATTTTTTCCCCAGCCCTAGATGGGGGTACCTGGGCCCCACTGGTTTTCGCCAGTTCTGTGCTGATGGCACTGCTTGACATCTTCTGATATGGAAGGAAGTAGGCAAGATGTGTGTTTCATCTGCTGCATTAGGTTTCCTTGGCTGACCACTGAGTCTACGCTCCTCAACATTACCCGACTTCTGAGTCTACGCTCCTCAACATTACCCGACTTCTGAGTCTACGCTCCTCAACATTACCCGACTTCTGAGTCTACGCTCCTCAACATTACCCGACTTCTGAGTCTACGCTCCTCAACATTACCCGACTTCTGAGTCTACGCTCCTCAACATTACCCGACTTCTGAGTCTACGCTCCTCAACATTACCCGACTTCTGAGTCTACGCTCCTCAACATTACCCGACTTCTGAGTCTACGCTCCTCAACATTACCCGACTTCTGAGTCTACGCTCCTCAACATTACCCGACTTCTGAGTCTACGCTCCTCAACATTACCCGACTTCTGAGTCTACGCTCCTCAACATTACCCGACTTCTGAGTCTACGCTCCTCAACATTACCCGACTTCTGAGTCTACGCTCCTCAACATTACCCGACTTCTGAGTCTACGCTCCTCAACATTACCCGACTTCTGAGTCTACGCTCCTCAACATTACCCGACTTCTGAGTCTACGCTCCTCAATAGGGATGAGCTTCGTGTTCGAGTCGAACCCATGTTCGACTCGAACATCGGCTGTTCGATCGTTCGCCGAATTGCGAACGTTATGGGCCGTTCGCGCTAAATTCGTGTGGCGCGTCACGGCCCATAATTCACTGCGGCATCGCAGTGCATTGCTGGCTGATGATTGGCCAAGCATGCACTATGACCCGCATGCTTGGCCAATCACAGCTCCGTCAGTAGAGAGAGCTGTAATTGGCCAAAGCCAGGGTGGCTTTGGCCAATTATGGCTCAGGGGATTTAGTACACACCCCACACTATATAAGGCCGCCTGCACGGCGGCCCTGTGTAGTGTGTGTTCCGGTGTGCTGAGAGATAGAGAGAGAGAGAGACAGTGTCATTTGATTTGAGTTAGATAGATTAGGCAGAACAGTCAGTCAGTTAGCTGCACTTACAGTGTATTGTGTATATATATATGCATCCCAGGTGTTGCATATATATATATACACTGTATTCAGTTTAGCTAGATCCGTTCCTGTTATCTTCTATCTAGACTATTTACATTTAATGCAGTGCGTCCTGCTCACAGTGTTCAGCTAGATCCGTTCCTGCTATTTACATTTAGTGCAGTGCGTCCTGCTCACAGTGTTCAGCTAGATCCGTTCCTGTTATCTTCTAGACTATTTACATTTAGTGCAGTGCGTCCTGCTCACAGTGTTCAGCTAGATCCGTTCCTGCAATGTACATTTAGT
This sequence comes from Aquarana catesbeiana, assembly GCF_042186555.1. Lineage (NCBI taxonomy): Eukaryota > Metazoa > Chordata > Amphibia > Anura > Ranidae > Aquarana > Aquarana catesbeiana. The sequence continues at coordinate 5,911,029 of NC_133336.1, forward strand.
GCAGTGCGTCCTGCTCACAGTGTTCAGCTAGATCCGTTCCTGCTATTTACATTTAGTGCAGTGCGTCCTGCTCACAGTGTTCAGCTAGATCCGTTCCTGCTATTTACATTTAGTGCAGTGCGTCCTGCTCACAGTGTTCAGCTAGATCCGTTCCTGCTATTTACATTTAGTGCAGTGCGTCCTGCTCACAGTGTTCAGCTAGATCCGTTCCTGCTATTTACATTTAGTGCAGTGTGTCCTGCTCACAGTGTTCAGCTAGATCCGTTCCTGCTATTTACATTTAGTGCAGTGCGTCCTGCTCACAGTGTTCAGCTAGATCCGTTCCTGCTATTTACATTTAGTGCAGTGCGTCCTGCTCACAGTGTTCAGCTAGATCCGTTCCTGCTATTTACATTTAGTGCAGTGCGTCCTGCTCACAGTGTTCAGCTAGATCCGTTCCTGCTATTTACATTTAGTGCAGTGCGTCCTTCGCACAGTGTTCAGCTAGAGCCGTTCCTGCTATTTACATTTAGTGCAGTGCGTCCTGCTCACAGTGTTCAGCTAGATCCGTTCCTGTTATCTTCTAGACTATTTACATTTAGTGCAGTGCGTCCTGCTCACAGTGTTCAGCTAGATCCGTTCCTGCTATTTACATTTAGTGCAGTGCGTCCTGCTCACAGTGTTCAGCTAGATCCGTTCCTGTTATCTTCTAGACTATTTACATTTAGTGCAGTGCGTCCTGCTCACAGTGTTCAGCTAGATCCGTTCCTGTTATCTTCTAGACTATTTACATTTAGTGCAGTGCGTCCTGCTCACAGTGTTCAGCTAGATCCGTTCCTGCTATTTACATTTAGTGCAGTGCGTCCTGCTCACAGTGTTCAGCTAGATCCGTTCCTGTTATCTTCTAGACTATTTACATTTAGTGCAGTGCGTCCTGCTCACAGTGTTCAGCTAGATCCGTTCCTGTTATCTTCTAGACTATTTACATTTAGTGCAGTGCGTCCTGCTCACAGTGTTCAGCTAGATCCGTTCCTGTTATCTTCTAGACTATTTACATTTAGTGCAGTTGCGTCCTGCTCACAGTGTTCAGCTAGATCCGTTCCTGTTAAATTCCTACTGACAGGCAGGCTTGTCTGGTTACAGTATATAAAGCTACCTGAAGAAAATTACAGGTGTTCTATTTGATCCTATTAGTACCACGGTCAGGCAGCTAGACTATTTACATTTAGTACAGTGCGTCCTGCTCACAGTGTTCAGCTAGATCCGTTCCTGTTATCTTCCTACTGACAGGCAGGCTTGTCTGGTTACAGTATATAAAGCTACCTGAAGAAAATTACAGGTGTTCTATTTGATCCTATTAGTACCACGGTCAGGCAGCTAGACTATTTACATTTAGTACAGTGCGTCCTGCTCACAGTGTACAGCTAGATCCGTTCCTGTTATCTTCCTACTGACAGGCAGGCTTGTCTGGTTACAGTATATAAAGCTACCTGAAGAAAATTACAGGTGTTCTATTTGATCCTATTAGTACCACGGTCAGGCAGCTAGACTATTTACATTTAGTACAGTGCGTCCTGCTCACAGTGTTCAGCTAGATCCGTTCCTGTTATCTTCCTACTGACAGGCAGGCTTGTCTGGTTACAGTATATAAAGCTACTTGAAGAAAATTACAGGTGTTCTATCCCAGCTTAGTGCAGCTACAGGCCATTAGTATGTCTGGAAGGCCAAGAAGGAGAGGCAGACAGTCACAAGCCAATAAGAGAGGGCAAGCAGGCTCTGTGTCTAGTGCTGGTCGTGGAGACGGTGCATCCTCATCAGCACGTGGCCATGGGACACGCTTGGCCTTTTTTTCGGCAGCTGGCCGTGTTGAGCCGCAACATGCGGAAGACTTGGTCGAGTGGATGACCAAGCCGTCCTCATCCTCCTCATCCTCTCTCACCCATGCCCAGGGTGCTTTGTCTGGCAAAGCAGCGGCCTCTTCCCTCAGCTCAATGTCATCAGTGACTCCTTCCCTAGCTCCACCATGTCCTCATGAGGATTCCCTCGAACTGTTTGACCACAGTGTTGGGTACATGCTCCAGGAGGATGCCCAGCGTTTGGAAGGCTCTGATGACGATACTGAGCTCGATGAAGGCAGTAACATGAGCGCGGACAGAGGGGGTGCCCAAGAAGGACAGCAATCTGGCAGTCATGCTCCCCCTGCTGCAGCATACTGCCAGGTTTGCTCCAGTGATGAGGAGGGAGGGGATGATGAGGTCACTGACTCAACGTGGGTGCCTGATAGGAGAGAGGAGGAGGAGGAGGAGGAGGAGGAGGAGGCGGCAGCACATCACATACGAGGCAGGATGCCCTCCAGGGGCCAGCCTAAGGGCAGCACATTGACTGCATCACACCCCAAAGCTCCACATGTGCAGGGCGCTGCAGTCTCTGCGCGTTATTCAAAAAGTTCTTTGGTGTGGGCCTTTTTTGAGATGAGTGCATCAGATCGCACCGCTGCTATTTGCAACATATGTCTCAAGCGTATCTCGCGTGGCCAAAACATCTCCCGCTTGGGTACCACATGCTTGACCAGACATATGTTGACCTGCCATGCAGTTCGTTGGCAAGCGTATCTAAAAGACCCACACCAAAGAACAAAGAGGATCTCTCCTTGCTCCTCATCAGCTGAGATTTCCAACCCCACTAGACCTTCAGTCCTCTCTGAGACCTGCAGTGAGAGGAATGAAGGTGTAGAATTAGGTGTGTCACAGCCAAGTACTTGTGGGCAATCTGCTTTTGGTACACCGACGTCAGATTGTACCAGGCAAATTTCCCTGCCCCAGCTGCTGCACCGCCGAAAGAAGTTTGCTCCCAGCCATCCACATGCCCAGCGGTTGAATGCTAGCTTGGCAAAATTGCTAGCACTTCAACTGCTGCCTTTTCAGTTGGTAGACTCTGCCCCCTTCCGTGAGTTTGTGGAATGTGCGGTTCCTCAGTGGCAGGTACCCAAACGCCACTTTTTCTCACGGAAGGCGATTCCGGCTCTCTACCGGCATGTGGAAGGCAATGTCCATGCCTCGCTGGACAGGGCGGTCAGCGGTAAGGTGCATATTACCGCTGACTCATGGTCCAGCAGGCATGGACAGGGACGTTACCTAAGTTTCACAGCGCATTGGGTGACTCTGCTGGCAGCTGGGAAGGATGCAGGACAAGGTGCAGTAGTGTTGGAGGTTGTTCCGCCACCACGCCTCCAAAATGCTGATTGTGACACACCTCTCTCCTCCACCCCCTCCTCTTCTTCTTCCTCCATGGCCTCTTCCTCGGAACCAGCGGTGCTCCGTAGGCATTCAAGGGGCTACGCAAGTACGCAGGCCAAAAGATGCCATGCGGTGCTTGAGCTGGTGTGCTTGGGGGACAGGAGCCACACTGGGGCAGAGGTTCTGTCAGCTCTGCAGGGGCAGGTTCAGAGGTGGTTGACGCCACGCCAACTTAAGGCAGGAATGGTGGTTTGCGACAATGGCACCAACCTCCTCTCTGCCCTCCGACAGGGACAAATGACCCATGTGCCCTGTTTGGCTCACGTCCTTAACTTGGTGGTGCAGCGGTTCTTGGGCAGGTACCCGGGCTTACAGGATGTCCTGAGGCAGGCCAGGAAAGTCTGTGTGCATTTCCGCCGGTCATATAATGCCAGTGCTCGGCTGACGGACCTCCAAAAGGAGTTTAACCTGCCCAAGAACCGCCTAATCTGTGACATGCCCACCAGGTGGAACTCAACGTTGGCCATGCTGCAGCGGCTGCACACGCAGCAGAGGGCCATCAATGAGTACCTGTGCGACTATGGCACCAGGACAGGGTCAGGGGAGCTTGGTTTTTTTTCCCCACGCCAGTGGGCCATGATCAGGGATGCATGCACTGTCCTGTCACCATTCGAGGAGGCCACGAGGATGGTGAGCAGTGACAGTGCATGCATCAGTGACACTGTCCCCCTTGTCCACCTGTTGGAGCACACGCTGCGTGGAATAATGGACAGGGCACTTGAGGCAGAACAGAGGCAGGAAGAGGAGGACTTCCTTAGCTCTCAAGGCCCCCTTTATCCAGACAGTGTTCCTGCGTGCCCGCCGATCACACAGGAAGAGGACGAGGAGGAAGAGGAGGAGGAGGAAGATTGTGTCAGTATGGAGGTGGAGCCTGGCACTCAGCATCAGCAGCAGTCTTTAAGGGATCAGTCCCAAGAAACACATGGACTTGTACGTGGCTGGGAGGAGGTGGCTGCGGACCATGTCGTTCTTAGTGACCCAGAGGACTCCGGACCGAATGCCTCAGCAAACCTACGCTGCATGGCCTCCCTGATCCTGCAAAGCCTGCGTAAGGATCCTCGTATTCGTGGTATCAAGGAGAAGGACAAATACTGGCTGGCAACCCTCCTTGATCCACGTTACAAGGGTAAGGTTGCGGACCTTATCTTGCCATCGCAGAGGGAGCAGAGGATGAAACATCTTCGGGAGGCCTTGCAGAAAGGTCTGTGCAACGCGTTCCCAGAGACTGGGAGGTTACAAACTCCTGTTTCTGGACAACGTGTTGCTGAGGCTTCGGTCAGTCAAAGAAGGAGCGGTGGAGAAGGTGGCCGTCTGACCGATGCGTTCAGACAATTTTTTGGTCCGCAGCCCCAAGGTATGATCGGTTCCAGCAACCATCGCCAGCGTCTGTTTTACATGGTGCAGGAATACCTAGGGGCAAGATCAGACTTGGACACCTTTCCCACCGAAAATCCTCTGGGTTACTGGGTCTTGAGGATGGATCACTGGCCAGAGCTTGCACAGTATGCAATTGAGCTACTGGCCTGTCCTGCATCCAGCGTTCTTTCGGAACGCACATTCAGTGCTGCTGGAGGCGTGGTAACCGATCACAGGGTGCGTCTGTCCACCGACTCGGTCGATCGGCTGACCTTCATAAAAATGAATGAGTCTTGGATCACCACCAGCTACCAAGCACCTGATGCTGATGTAACCGAATAATTTTTTTTGAAATCTCAGATCCCTTCAAAGACTGCCTATGCTGATGCTGAGTGACTATCCCTGAGTAATTATCCTCTTCCTCCTCAATCATCACGCTGATAGCTTGTAAGAACATTTTTGGTTCTGGGCGCCACCACCAGTGCCTAAGGCACAATTTTTCAGCCCCTGTTTAACAGGGGCGTGTAATTACAATTTTTGATGCAATACTTTGCAGCAGGGCTCGTTCCTGCGTTCCAACTAGAGTGTCTGTGAGGGGTTGCAGTGTTGTGGCACCAGCACCAGTGCCTAGGGCCCAATTTTTCTGCCCCTGTCTAACAGGGGCGTGTAATTACAATTTTTGATGCAATACTTTGCAGCAGGGCTCGTTCCTGCGTTCCAACTAGAGTGTCTGTGAGGGGTTGCAGTGTTGTGGCACCAGCACCAGTGCCTAAGGCCCAATTTTTCTGCCCCTGTCTAACAGGGACGTGTAATTACAATTTTTGATGCAATACTTTGCAGCAGGGCTCGTTCCTGCGTTCCAACTAGAGTGTCTGTGAGGGGTTGCAGTGTTGTGGCACCAGCACCAGTGCCTAAGGCCCAATTTTTCTGCCCCTGTCTAACAGGGGCGTGTAATTACAATTTTTGAAGCAATAATTTGCAGCAGGGCTCGTTCCTGCGTTCCAACTAGAGTGTCTGTGAGGGGTTGCAGTGTTGTGGCACCAGCACCAGTGCCTAAGGCCTAATTTTTCAGCTCCTGTTCAACAGGGGCATGTAATTACAATTCTTGATCTAATATTTCACAGCAGGGCCCTGTGAGGGCTTACAGTGTTGTGGCCACAACAACACCTAAGGCCCAAATTTCTGCTGAGTATATAGGGCAGGACCCTACTTTCAAACATCTAACTTACAAACGACTCCTACTTGCAAACGGAAGGAGACAACAGGAAGTGAGATGAAATCTACCCCTAGGAAGGGAAATTCTCTCCTGTAAGAGTTAATATGGGAAAACAATTTCTCCTTTCCACTGATGCTTTCCAATCCTTGTTCCACAAAAAAACCCAAATTTTCAAAAAACATTTTTCATTGGGACAAAAAAGTGAGGTGAAATCTTCTGAAGAGGAGGAAAGACAGCAAAACAAATGTCACAGGGGTGATAACCCTTTCCCTATGTTTTCCAAAAAGCTTAGAAAAGATTTTTTGGCTGGAGCTAAACACGTTAAAAATGTTCAAAATTACAAACAGATTCTACTTAACAACAAACCTACAGTCCCTGTCTTGTTTGCACCGCCTGTATACTGCTGTTCAGAGTATATAGGGCCTGGTGGCCCCACACCTTTCCTTATTTTAATTTGGGTGCGGGGTTCCCCTTAATATCCATACAAGACCCAAAGGGCCTGGTAATGGACTGGGGGGTACCCATGCCGTTTGTCTCACTGATTTTCATCCATATTGCCAGGACCCGACATGACATTAAACCCGCAAGCAGTTTTAAATGAGATTTTTTCCTTTAAAAATGACATTTTGCACTCAGACTGTTCTAAACACGGGAAACACGCGTCACTTTACAGGCATACTATAGACACCCCCCAGGTACGATATTTAAAGGAATATTTCACTTTTTTTTTTTTACTTTAAGCATCATTAAAATCACTGCTCCCGAAAAAACGGCCGTTTTTAAAAGTTTTTTTTGCATTGATACATGTCCCTGGGGTAGGACCCGGGTCCCCAAACCCTTTTTAGGACAATACCATGCAAATTAGCCTTTAAAATGAGCACTTTTGATTTCGAACGTTCGAGTCCCATAGACGTCAATGGGGTTCTAACGTTCGTGCGAACTTTCGGTCCGTTCGCGGGTTCTGGTGCGAACCGAACCGGGGGGTGTTCGGCTCATCCCTACTCCTCAACATTACCCGACTTCTGAGTCTACGCTCCTCAACATTACCCGACTTCTGAGTCTACGCTCCTCAACATTACCCGACTTCTGAGTCTACGCTCCTCAACATTACCTGACTTCTGAGTCTATGCTCCTCAACATTACCCGACTTCTGCGTCTACGCTCCTCAGCATTCAGGGCAGCCATCACAAATTTTTGGGCTCCTTACACAGCTTTAGGCTTGGGCCTCCTGAGACTGACTGCTAACATTCCCCAGGGCTTGCCCACGGGCCATCCCACCGAATCCACACACCGTCCCCTTCACCTGTACGCACTCAGCTCCCCCTCAATCCTGTATATATTTCAGCCCCCCCTCAATCCTGTATATATGCCAGCCCCTTCACACCTGTATATATGTCAGTCCCACAATCCCCAACACACCTGTATATATTACATTCAAGATTAATCACTGCAATAACACTAGTAAAGCAGCTGGCATAAATTGTATGGTGACAATAAAGGCATGAAAGATGAGTGTATGCAGCACTAAAAACATAAAAGTAAGAGTCCATAGTGTTTAAGACAAAGTCCTTGTTCAGGGAAAAAACTGGAACCACCCACGGTGTAGACAGAGACACAATTAGGTGAGCATGAGATTATCCTCCACCGCACATCAACACACCGGGCCTCTTACCAAAGAAAATGGACCACTTAATTACAGGAGGTCAAACAAGCATGACATGTCCACAGCGCCACGAAACCACAACAATTGGATCATAGATGGCTGGGTCTTGTAGTCCCACCAAATGGAAATTTTATAGGTACATGCATAGAATACAAGAAAGCAACTCCTCATGGTGTAGTATTTAAAACCAGGATAAATGTATTTCTTAAAAAACAACCAGGGTACTCACATTTTGTTAAATAAAAACCAGGCATGTCAGAAGCAGCAGTGTGTCATGGATAGCACTTGTTTCCAACCACAAAGATGGCCGCGATCGGCGCGTTACAGCGTTGTGACGTCAGAGCTCCACCCTACGCGGCGTTTCGTCCAATGGAACGTGGTCAGAGCTCGCCATGTCCTCTTTATATAGGAAGGAAGGCGAGATAGAAACGCCCATTTCCCCCTGCACTCCAAACCTCTCTCTCATGCGCCGGAAGCGGAACTGCATCATAACTGGATGTTTACACCACGGCTTAGACATAGATGACCAGACACACCCACGGTGGCCATGTTTAGGGAGACCAGATAGGAAACATTATACAATATACCATATATCTAGTTTCTGAGAGAGGGAAAGAGAAAGAACCGGGCCAAATTGGAAACAAAGATAATAGATATATAAAATGGAAGTACTCAAAAATATCCAAAAATGGAAATAAAAGTAAAATATTAATAGAAATTACAGCTTAATCAAAAACTGACTATGGAATAGATGCAATGCTGCCATCTAGTGGTTGAAAATGGATAGTACAGAAAATGTAAATACATAAAAAAAAATGGAAAAAACCTGACTAAAAATACTAAAAAAGGAAGGATAATCTAGGGATTCAGCTATTGTTGATAAAGGTATTGACATCCCATTCTATGTTTAAGCCAAATGGTCTATAAGATTTTAAATATAAAATCCACCAGGTCTCCATCTTTGAGATCTCCCTCCTGATGTGGCTGCCTTTCCAATGAGGATCAAACCTATCTATAGCCATAAAAGATGTACCCTTTAAACTCTTATCATGGCACAAAGTATAATGTTTTGATAAACTATGGTTCAAAAAGCATTTACAAATATTTGCCAAGTGCTCCTTAAGTCTAGTTTCTAGCTTACGAATAGTGCGACCCACATAGTGTAGGCCACAAGAGCACTTGATCATATAAACCACATTCTTGATCGAACAAGCGATGAAAGATCCCACATCGTATGTTGGACCAGTAATATTAGAACTGAGGGAGAGGCACTTTCTCTCCCTGAGACAATTATTTTGGCACACCTCGCACTTTCTACATCGATAGTAGCCCTATATCCCAGAAACTAGATTGGTATATTGTATAATGTTTCCTGTCTTGTCTCCCTAAACATGGCCGTCATCCTGGTTTTACATACTACACCGTGAGGAGTTGCTTTCTTGTATTCTATGCATGTACCTATGAATTTCCATTTGGTGGGACTACAAGACCCAGCCATCTATGATCCAATTGTTGTGGTTTTGTGGCGCTGTGGACATATCATGCTTGTTTGACCTCCTGTAATTAAGTGGTCCGTTTTCTTTGGTAAGAGGCCCGGTGTGTTGATGTTCGGTGGAGGATAATCTCATGCTCACCTAATTCTGTCTCTGTTTTTAACGCTGCGTACACTCATCTTTCACACCTGTATATACAGTATGTCAGCCCCCCACCTGTATATATGCCAGCCCCCCTCACACCTGTATATTTACCAGCCCCCCTCACACCTATATATGCCAGCCCCCTCACACCTGTATATATGTCATCCCCCACACCTGTATATATGCCAGCCCCCCTCACACCTGTATATATGCCAGCCCCCCTCACATCTATATATGCCAGCCCCCCTCACACCTGTATATATGCCAGCCCCCCTCACACCTATATATGCCAGCCCCCCTCACACCTATATATGCCAGCCCCCCTCACACCTATATATGCCAGCCCCCCTCACACCTGTATACATATGTCAGCCCCCTCCACACCTGTATACATATGTCAGCCCCCTCCACACCTGTATATATGCCAGACCCCCCCACACCTGTATATTTGCCAGCCCCCCTCACACCTGTATATAAGTCATCCCCCACACCTGTATATATGCCAGCCCCCCTTACACCTGTATATATGTCAGTCCCCCTCACATCTATATATGCCAGCCCCCCTCACACCTGTATATATGCCAGCCCCCTCACACCTATATATGCCAGCCCCTCTCACACCTGTATATATGCCAGCCCCCCCCACACCTGTATATATATCAGCCCCCCTCACACCTGTATATATGTCAGCCCCCCCACACCTGTATATATGCCAGCCCCCCCACACCTGTATATATGCCAGCCCCCTCACACCTGTATATATGTCAGCCCCTCACACCTGTATATATGTCAGTCCCCCACCTGTATATATGTCAGCCCCCACACCTGTATATATGCCAGCCCCCCCACACCTGTATATATGCCAGCCCCCCTCACACCTGTATATATGTCATCCCCCACACCTGTATATATGCCAGCCCCCCCACACCTGTATATATGTCATCCCCCACACCTGTATATATGCCAGCCCCCCCACCCCTGTATATATGCCAGCCCCCCTCACACCTGTATATATGTCATCCCCCACACCTGTATATATGCCAGCCCCCCTCACACCTGTATACATATGTCAGCCCCCTCCACACCTGTATATATGCCAGCCCCCCCACACCTGTATATATGTCATCCCCCCACAACTTTATATATGCCAGCCCCCCCACACCTTTATATATGCCAGCCCCCCTTGCACCTGTATACATATGTCAACCCCCTCCACACCTTTATATATGCCAGCCCACCCACACCTATATATATGCCAGCCCCCCTCACACCTGTATATATGTCAGCCCCCCTCACACCTGTATATATGTCATCCCCCACACCTGTATATATGCCAGCCCCCCTCACACCTGTATATATGTCATCCCCCCACACCTTTATATATGCCAGCCCCCCTCACACCTATATATATGCCAGCCCCCCTCACACCTGTATACATATGTCAGCCCCCTCCACACCTGTATATATGCCAGCCCCCCCAAACCTGTATATATGCCAGCCCCCCTCACACCTGTATACATATGTCAGCCCCCTCCACACCTTTATACATATGTCAGCCCCCTCTGCACCTGTATATATGCCAGACCCCCCCACACCTGTATATTTGCCAGCCCCCCTTACACCTGTATATATGTCATCCCCCCACACCTTTATATATGCCAGCCCCCCCACACCTGTATATATGTAATCCCCCCACACCTTTATATATGCCAGCCCCCCTTGCACCTGTATATATGTCATCCCCCCACACCTTTATATATGCCAGCCCCCCCACACCTGTATATATGCCAGCCCCCCTCACACCTGTATATATGTCATCCCCCCACACCTTTATATATGCCAGCCCCCCTCACACCTATATATATGCCAGCCCCCCTCACACCTGTATACATATGTCAGCCCCCTCCACACCTGTATATATGCCAGCCCCCCCACACCTGTATATTTGCCAGCCCCCCTTACACCTGTATATATGTCATCCCCCACACCTTTATATATGCCAGCCCCCCCCACACCTGTATATATGTCATCCCCCCACACCTTTATATATGCCAGACCCCCCCACACCTGTATATATGTCATCCCCCCTCACACCTGTATACATATGTCAGCCCCCCTCACACCTTTATATTTGCCAGCCCCCCTTGCACCTGTATACATGTCATCCCCCCACACCTTTATATATGCCAGCCCCCCCACACCTGTATATATGCCAGCCCCCCACACCTGTATATATGTCATCCCCCCACACCTTTATATATGCCAGCCCCCCCACACCTGTATATATGCCAGCCCCCCACACCTGTATATATGTCAGCCCCCCTCCACACCTTTATATATGCCAGCCCCCTCACACCTGTATATATGTCAGCCTCCCCCCCACACCTTTATATATGCCAGCCCACACATACACAAATCTGTAGACACACAAGCCTCTGGCCCCTCCCTGTACACAAACAGCCCCCCTCCCTTTCCTTCACAGCCCCTACATGTAAAGAAAATCTTCCTATCTAGTCCCAGCTCGTTTTCACAAAGCTGACATGTTGCTGACACAGAGGAGCCCAGTACAGGCAGCTCACACGAGGGGTGCACATGCACATAGTAGCCAGAGGTGGCAGTAAAGAGCACAGACGCTCTCCATCCAATCTGACAGAGCTTGAGATATTTTGTAAAGAAGAAGAATGGGCAAAAATGTCCTCTCTAGATGTGCAAAGCTGGTAGAGACATCCCCAAAAAGACTTGCAGCTGTAATTGCAGAGAAAGGGGGTTCTACAAAGTATTGACTCGGGGGGGGGGGCGCCATACAAACGCCCCACCCACACTTTTCACATATTTATTTGTAACAACATTTGAAATCCATTTATAATTTTCCTTCCACTTCACAATAATGTGCCACTTTGTGTTGGTCTATCACATAAATTCCCAATAAACAACATTTCCGTTTTTGGGTGTAACATGACAAAATGTGGAAAATGTCAAAGGGTATGAATACTTTTTCAAGGCACTGTGCGTTTTGTATTTCACATTATCATTTTTTTGTTTGTATTGCAGTGATGCCATTTGTTGGACAACCCCTTGCCTATTAGCCTGTAAATGGCCAGAACAGCTTTCTTTTAACACTTGACTTCACTGAGGGAGCTAGGGAGGAGGTGGAATCCTTATGGGTAGAGCTCCAAGGGGATGAAGTTAAGGGGAAAATAATACTGGGAGTATGCTATAGGCTCCCTAACCTGAGGGAGGAAGTGGAGACGGATCTCCTATCACAAATTGGATTAGCAGCAAGGATGGGAAGTGTTATCATAATGGGGGATTTTAATTATCCAGACATAGACTGGGCGGAGGGAACCGCGCATTCATTTAAGGCTCGCCAGTTCCTTAATGTCTTGCAGGACAATTTTATAGGTCAGATGGTAGACGCACCAACTAGAAATAAAACATTACTGGATCTACTGATTACCAACAATACAGACCTGATCACAGATGTGGAAATACGGGCAATTTAGGTAACAGCGATCACAGGTCAATTAGTTTCAGTATAAATCACACAAATAGGAAACATGAAGGGAACACAAAGACACTGAATTTCAAAAGAGCCAACTTCCCTAAACTACAAACCTTGCTAAAAGGCATCAATTGTGATAAAATATTAGGAACAAAGAATACGGAGGAGAGATGGGTTTGCTTTAAGAGCATATTAAATAAGGGCATTAGCCAATGTATCCCATTGGGTAATAAATTTAAAAGAGCGAACAAAAATCCTGGATGGCTTAACTCCAATGTAAAAATGCATATAAAAGCAAAGGAGAAGGCTTTCAAAAAATACAGGGTTGAGGGATCATCCTCAGCATTCAGACTTTATAAAGAATGCAACAAGAAATGTAAGGGTGCAATTAGGACGGCTAAGATAGAAAATGTAAGACACATAGCAGAGGAGAGCAAAAAAAATCCCAAGAAATTCTTTAAGTATGTAAACAGTAAAAAAGGGAGGACAGACCATATTGGCCCCATAAAGAATGAGGAAGGACATCTGGTTACAAAGGATGGGGAGATGGCAAACGTATTGAATTTATTCTTCTCCTCAGTCTTCACGAGTGAATCAGGGGGCTTCAGTAACCAAAACTGCAGTGTTTATCCTCATGACACAACACAGGAAGCACCTACATGGTTAACAGAGGACGGAATTAAAATTAGACTTGAGAAACTTAACATTAATAAATCACCGGGACCAGATGGCTTGCATCCGAGGGTACTTAGGGAACTCAGTCAGGTGATTGCCAGACCGTTGTTCCTAATTTTTACAGACAGTCTATTGACTGGAATGGTGCCAGCTGATTGGAGAAAAGCCAATGTAGCACCTATATTTAAAAAGGGCCCAAAATACATCCCTGGGAATTACAGACCAGTTAGCCTAACATCAATAGTATGTAAACTCTTGGAGGGGATGATAAGGGAATATATACAAGATTTTAGTAATAAGAATGATATCATTAGCAGCAATCAGCATGGATTCATGAAAAATCGTTCTTGCCAAACCAATCTATTAACCTTCTATGAGGAGGTGAGTTGCCATCTAGATAAAGGAAGGCCCGTAGACGTGGTGTATCTGGATTTTGCAAAAGCATTTGACACAGTTCCCCATAAACGTTTACTGTACAAAATAAGGTCCCTTTTCCATGGACCATAGGGTGAGTACATGGATTGAAAACTGGCTACAAGGGCGTGTTCAGAGGGTGGTGATAAATGGGGAGTACTCAGAATGGTCAGGAGTAGGTAGTGGGGTCCCCCAGGGTTCTGTGCTGGGACCAATCCTATTTAATTTGTTCATAAACGACCTGGAGGATGGGATAAACAGTTCAATCTCTGTATTTGCAGACGATACTAAGCTAAGCAGGGCAATAACTTAATTATCTGACTGCTTTATTATGAAAACTTTTAACCAAAGCCGTTTTCACTCTCTCCTACTCCACCCTATCGGGTCATCCTTGAAGCTCACCCGTTACCGGCTTTTCATCTCCCTCGCTCATTAACATGAATGCGATACAGAGAAAACCACAACCCAAAAATTGTAGAGCAGATTCACTTTATTATGAGGGGAATGGTTTCATTTGGTATAGGGATTCATATCTGCTTTATTACATTCATTCACTTTTCTTCCCCCAGGGATCTTGCCAAGATGGGTCCATGACTCGGCCAATCCCGAGCAGGGTTTCAGTAGGTCTGTGGTAGAGCAGCATGATGAAGGGACGGTCGGCTTTGAAGTCAGTGCTTAAGGGGGCGACGTTTAACTGGGTAGCAGTCGCACTAATCGCCTCTGTTTCATCCTCTTTGATTTGGAAATAAGACTGGGTGAAAAACTGTCAACAAAAAAAAGTAAAATAAAAAAATTCTTACTCGCAAAGTTAAAATACTGCAAAATATATAAAAAAAAATGTCTTAAAAGCAGAAAAATAAATACATTTGATGACTAAGGTAAATCACAGATATATATTCAAGAGGGGTTTATTAACATTCATTGGGGTGCTTATTTCAGATGATTGAAAAATGAGAAAACAGTGAAGCCAGGTAGTGAGAATAGCGAATAGAATACATCACTAGAGGGATCACTAGCAGGAGGAAGGAGGTCCTGATTCCTCTATATAGATCTTTTTATCACTAGAGGGATCACCAGCAGGAGGAAGGAGGTCCTGATTCCTCTATATAGATCTTTATATCACTAGAGGGATCACTAGCAGGAGGAAGGAGGTCCTGATTCCTCTATATAGATCTTTATATCACTAGAGGGGTCACCAGCAGGAGGAAGGAGGTCCTGATTCCTCTATATAGATCTTTATTTACTAGAGGGGTCACCAGCAGGAGGAAGGAGGTCCTAATTTCTCTATATAGATCTTTATATCACTAGAGGGATCACCAGCAGGAGGAAGGAGGTCCTGATTCCTCTATATAGATCTTTATATCACTAGAGGGATCACCAGCAGGAGGAAGGAGGTCCTGATTCCTCTATATAGATCTTTATTTACTAGAGGGGTCACCAGCAGGAGGAAGGAGGTCCTAATTTCTCTATATAGATCTTTATATCGCTAGAGGGGTCACCAGCAGGAGGAAGGAGGTCCTGATTCCTCTATATAGATCTTTATATCACTAGAGGGATCACCAGCAGGAGGAAGGAGGTCCTAATTTCTCTATATAGATCTTTATATTACTAGAGGGGTCACCAACAGAAGGAAGAAGGTCCTATTTCCTCTAAATCAATCTTCATATAACTAGAGGGATCACCGGCAGGAGGAAGGAGGTCCTGATTCCTCTATATAGATCTTTATATCACTAGAGGGGTCACCAGCAGGAGGAAGGAGGTCCTGATTCCTCTATATAGATCTTTATATCACTAGAGGGATCACCGGCAGGAGGAAGGAGGTCCTGATTCCTCAATATAGATATTTATATCACTAGAGGGATCACCAACAGAAGGAAGAAGGTCCTGATTCCACTATATAGATCTTTATATCACTAGAGGGATCACTAGCAGGAGGAAGGAGTTCCTGATTCCTCTATATAGATCTTTATATCACTAGAGGGATCACCAGCAGGAGGAAGGCGGTCCTGATTCCACTATATAGATCTTTATATCACTAGAGGGGTCACCAGCAGGAGGAAGGCGGTCCTGATTCCACTATATAGATCTTTATATCACTAGAGGGGTCAGGGGCGTAACTAGAAATCAACAGTTAACAATCAACAGATAAAGATATTCCAAACACCTGGTGTTGGCGCTTCAATCACCCTCACCTGTGCCCAATGCAGCGTGACCAGTGCCCAATGCAGCGTGGCCTGCCTGTGCTCAATACAGCCTCACCTGTGCCCAATACTGCCTCACCTGTGCCCACTTGTGCCCAATGCAGCGTAGCCTGTGCCCAATGCAGCATGTCCAGTGCCCGATACAGCCTCACCTGTGCCCAATGCAGCGTGTCTAGTGCCCAATGCAGCGTGACCTGCCTGTGCCCAATGCAGCATGTCCAGTGCCCAATGCAGCTTCACCTGTGCCCAATGTGGCCTGCTGTTCCCAATGTAGCGTGGCCTGCCCGTGCCCAATACAGCCTCACCTGTGCCCAATACTGCCTCACCTGTGCCCAATATTGCCTCACCTGTGCCCAATATTGCCTCACCTGTGCCCAATTCAGCCTCACCTGTGCCCAAAACTGCCTCACCTGTGCCCAATGCAGCCTCACCTGTGCCCAATACTGCCTCACCTGTGCCCAATGCAGCGTGGCCCATGCCCAATACAGCCTCACCTGTGCCCGCCTGTGCCCAATGCAGCCTCACCTGTGCCAAATACTGCCTCACAATGAAGACTCACCTGTGCAAAGAAAGAGGCGAGCAAGTGGCGGAACTACCGGGGAGGATGAGGAATGCATACTGCAGCCCTCAAATGGATGTTGGCGAGCATGGGGCTGCCTCAGAGTGGGGGGCGGGCACCGCCCGCATGGTCCCCCAGCCAGGGAAAGTGAGGAGAGGAAGAGGCGAGCTGTCCATACGAGCAGAGAGTTGTAATAGCTTTCATTTGAATTTCCTGTGTTCCCGGGGCTCACCGTCACATAGCCCCACCTCTTGGCCGGGCGCCTTTGATGACGTCACATGTCCCGCATTGGACCGGTGTTCTGTCTATCAAAGGCGCCGGGCCAAGAGGCGGGGCTATGTGACGGTGAGCCCCGGGAACACAGGAAATTCTAGTGAAAGCTATCACAGCGGACCATCTTGCTCTCTGCTCGTACGGACAGCTTGCCTCTTCCTCTCCTCACTTTCCCTGGCTGGGGGACTGTGCGGGCGGTGCTCTCCCCCCCCGCAGTATGCATTCCTCATCCTCCCCATGGGCCCCTCTCGGCTGCGGGCCCCATAGCGCCCAAGTGGCTCGCTATGGCGGTAGTTCTGCCACTGAGAGGGGTCACTGGCAGGAGAATGGAGGTCCTGATTCCTCTATATAGATCTTTATATCACTAGAGGGGTCACCAGCAGGAGGAAGGAGGTCCTGACTCCTCAATATAGATCTTTATATCGCTAGAGGGGTCACCAGCAGGAGGGAGGAGGTCCTGATTCCTCTATATAGATCTTTATATCACTAGAGGGGTCACCAGCAGGAGGAAGGAGGTCCTGACTCCTCAATATAGATCTTTATATCGCTAGAGGGGTCACCAGCAGGAGGGAGGAGGTCCTGATTCCTCTATATAGATCTTTATATCACTAGAGGGGTCACCAGCAGGAGGGAGGAGGTCCTGATTCCTCTATATAGATCTTTATATCACTAGAGGGGTCACCAGCAGGAGGAAGGAGGTCCTGACTCCTCAATATAGATCTTTATATCGCTAGAGGGGTCACCAGCAGGAGGAAGGAGGTCCTGATTCCACAATATAGATCTTTAGTGAGACCTCGATTAGAATACTGTGTCCAGTTCTGGAGACCTCACTTACAGAAATATATTGATAAGATAGAACGAGTCCAGAGATGGGTAACAACAATGGTGAAAGGTTTGGGGGATAAAACATATCGAGAGCAACTTCAGAAACTTAATATGTACAGTCTGGAGGAAAGAAGGGAAAGGGGAGACAGGATTAAAACCTTTAAATACATCAAGGGGGTGAATAAGGTTCAGGAAGGCAGTCTTTTCAATACGAAACCAAAATCAAGAATAAGGGGACATGACCTCCAACTAACTGGAGGAAAGTCCAAAACGAATCTTAGAAAGTATTACTTTACTGAAAGGGTAGTTAATTCCTGGAATAAACTACCAACAGAGGTAGTGAGACAGTCAACAGTAAATGGCTTCAAACATGCTTGGGACAAACATAGATCAATATTCAGAAAGACAAGGTTAATGAAAAACAAAAAACAAAAAAGCAAAAACAAAAAAATAATATAATGGGCAGACTCGATGGACTACTCAGTCTTTTTCTGCTGTCACTTTTCTATGTTTCTATTAGAAAAAAAATGAATTCAAAGTGTATGTCCAACTAAAATCTTTTTTCTGGGTCCTTTAGGAAGAGCTTATGATGATAAAATAACTTAAAGTGGTTCTAAAGGCATAAGGTCTACATACCTGAGCCCCACCTCGATTCAGAGATGTGCATGAGAGCAGTGGTCCTCCCGGGTCTCTCTCTCCTCATTGTCATTTACAGCCAGTGAGGCCAATGAGGAGAAAGCGGAGGGTGGGATCAAAGCCGTGCTGTGTGAGGGAATCAACAGAGTCCATTCACAGGAGCAGGGCTTGGGAGTGAGCCTGCACTAGTGCCCCCATACCAAGAGGCTTGCTATTGGGCGCATTCAGCAATGGGGGGGGGGGGGGGGGGGGGAGCGCCAGGACCACCAGTGGGGGACCCAAAAAGAAAAGGATCGGTGCTGCTCTGTGCAAAACCATTTCACAGAGCAGGTGAGTATAACATGTTTGTTTTTTGTTTTTTTTATTATTATTACAACCTTTATAATCACTATAAAAGCGGCCATTGAATGGTTTTCATTTTACTTCTTAAAGTGAATCTTTAAGTTTTTCATCTCTAGGGCAATAGTTTTCATTGCAAGCATTTTAGCTAAAATGGCAGAATCTGAATTGATATTGATCTCTGGATTCTGAGACAGGCTATTGGACTAACACTTTCAAACAGACTACAAAGGCAAGCCGTAGACAGTGCAGTCTTCTTTTATTGCAACCATAGGTTAAAGGAAAGAAAATTGCTTAATTTCTAGTGTTGAGGGAGGAATCTCTCCCGCAGTGCCATTGTGTTCAGTAGACGGAGAGCCTTTCCTGCCAGCAGGTCTGCACACCTGTGGCAACCTCTCATGCTTACCCCTAAAGCAGGTGGTCAGACACTATAGCTATCTTATGTGTTCTTCACCTATAGCGGCCCCCTTTCCCATAAGGCAAGCAGGCCTATCGGTACTCTGTTGCCCCCAGGACTTATACACAATGCTATAGTGCCTGGCCACCACACCGGGGCAGATGCGAGCTGAGCAAAAGCAAACAGGTTGGCAGAAAAGCAGAGTGGTTCAATGACAGTCCAGGTACAAGGCAGGCAAGGTTCACAATAATCAGGGTTAAATCCATAGTCAAAGGGCAGGCGGAGTCCAGAGAGTAGTCGATATCTATTCAAAGGTCATCAGTAGGGATGAGCTTCGAGTTCGAGTCGAACTCATGTTCGACTCGAACATCGGCTGTTCGTAAGTTCGCCGAACAGCGAACAATTTGGGGTGTTCGCAGCAAATTCGAATGCCGCGGAACACCCTTTAAAAGTCTATGGGAGAAATCAAAAGTGCTAATTTTAAAGGCTTATATGCATGGTATTGTCATAAAAAGTGTTTGGGGACCTGGGTCCTGCTCCAGGGGACATGTATCAATGCAAAATAAAAAGTTTTAAAAACGGCCGTTTTTTCGGGAGCAGTGATTTTAATAATGCTTAAAGTGAAACAATAAAAGTGTAATATCCCTTTAAATTTCATACCTGGGGGGTGTCTATAGTATGCCTGTAAAGGGGCGCATGTTTCCCGTGTTTAGAACAGTCTGACAGCAAAATGACATTTCAAAGGAAAAAAAGTCATTTAAAACTACTCGCGGCTATTAATGCTGGTCCGACAATACACATAAAAGTTCATTGATAAAAACGGCATGGGAATTCCCCACAGGGAAAAATGAAAAAAAAAAAAAGATGTGGGGTCCCCCTAAATTCCACACCAGGCCCTTCAGGTCTGGTATGAATATTAAGGGCAACCCCGGCCAAATTTAAAAAAAATTGACGTAGGGGGTCCCCCTAAATTCCATACCAGGCCCTTATCCAAGCACGCAACCTGGCAGGCTGAAGGAAAAGAGGGGGGACGAGAGTGCGGCCCCCCCCTCCTGAACCGTACCAGGCCACATGCCCTCAACATTGGGAGGGTGCTTTGGGGTAGCCTCCCAAATCACCTTGTCCCCATGTTGATGAGGACAAGGGCCTCATCCCCACAACCCTGGCCGGTGGTTGTGGGGGTCTGCGGGTGGGTGGCTTATCGGAATCTGGAAGCCCCCTTTAACAAGGGGACCCCCAGATCCCAGCCCTCCCCCCTGTGTGAAATGGTAAGGGGGTACAAAAGTACCCCTACCATTTCACTAAAAAACTGTCAAAAATGTTAAAAACGACAAGAGACAGTTTTTGACAATTCCTTTGTTTAAATGCTTCTTCTTTCTTCTATCTTCTATCCTCTATCTTCCTTCGGTTTCTTCCTCCATCTTCTTCTTCTGGTTCTTCGGGCTATTCTGGTTCTTCCTCTGGTGTTCTCGTCCAGCATCTCCTCTGGGGCGTCTTCTTCCCTTCTTCTCCGCATCCATGGCATGGAGGGAGGCTCTCGCTCTTCTCTTCATCTTCTTCTCTTCTTCATCTTCTTCTCTTCTTCATTTTCTTCTCTTCTTCATCTTCTTCTCTTCTTCATCTTTTTCTCCTGGCCGCTCTGCATCCATGGTGGCATGGAGGGAGGCTCCCGCTGTGTGACGCTTCTCCTCTTCTGACGGTTCTTAAATAACGGGGGGCGGGGCCACCTGGTGACCTCGCCCCCCTCTGACGCACAGGGACATGACGGGACTTCCCTGTGGCATTCCCTGTGACATCACAGGGAAGTCCCGTCAAGTCACTGTGCGTCAGAGGGGGGCGGGGTCACCGGATGGCCCCCCCCCGTTATTTAAGAACCATCAGAAGAGGAGAAGCGTCACACAGCGGGAGCCTCCCTCCATGCCACCATGGATGCGGAGCGGCCCGGAGAAGAAGTTGAAGAAGAGAAGAAGATGAAGAAGAGAAGAAGAGAAGAAGAGAGAAGAGCGGGAGCCTCCCTCCATGCCATGGATGCGGAGCGGCCCGAGGAGAAGAAGGGAAGAAGATGCTGTGGAGGAGATGCTGGACGAGAACGCCGGAGGAAGAACCAGAAGAGCCAGAAGAACCAGAAGAAGAAGAAGATGGAGGAAGAAACCGAAGATAGAAGATAGAAGAAAGAAGAAGCATTTAAATAAAGGAATTGTCAAAAACTGTCTCTTGTCATTTTTTAAATTTTTGACAGTTTTTTAGTGAAATGGTAGGGGTACTTACCATTTCACACAGGGGGGAGGGCCGGGATCTGGGGGTCCCCTTGTTAAAGGGGGCTTCCAGATTTCGATAAGCCCCTGCCCGCAGACCCCCACAACCACCGGACAGGGTTGTGGGGATGAGGCCTTTGTGCTCATCAACATGGGGACAAGGTGTTTTGGGGGGCTACCCCAAAGCACCCTCCCAATGTTGAGGGCATGTGGCCTGGTACGGGTCAAGAAGGGGGGGCGATCCCTCTCGGATAAGGGTCTGGTATAGATTTTTGGGGGGACCCCACGCCGCTTTTTTTTTTCATTTTGGCGCGGGGTTCCCCTTAAAATCCATACCAGACTTCAGGTCTAGTATGGAATTTAGGGGGACCCCCCACGTCATTTTTTTAAAATTTTGGCCGGGGGTTCCCCTTAATATCCATACCAGACCTGAAGGGCTTGGTATGGAATTTAGGGGGACCCCCAGGTAATTTTTTTTTAAATTTTGGTTCGGGGTTCCCCTGTGGGGAATGCCCATGCCGTTTTTATCAATGAACTTCTATGTGTATTGTCGGACCGGCAGTTCATTAATAGCCGCGAGTAGTTTTAAATGACTTTTTTTCCTTTGAAATGTCATTTTGCTGTCAGACTGTTCTAAACACAGGAAACATGCGCCCCTTTACAGGCATACTATAGACACCCCCCAGCTACGAAATTTAAAGGGATATTACACTTTTATTGTTTCACTTTAAGCATTATTAAAATCACTGCTCCCGAAAAAACGTTCGTTTTTAAAACTTTTATTTGCATTGATCCATGTCCCCTGGGGCAGGACCCGGGTCCCCAAACACTTTTTATGAAAATACCTTGCATATAAGCCTTTAAAATTAGCACTTTTGATTATTCATGTTCGTGTCCCATAGACTTTAACAGTATTCGCGTGTTCGAACAAATTTTTTTCCTGTTCGCATTTTCTGGTGTGAACCGAACAGGGGGGTGTTCCGCTCATCCCTAGTCGTCAATATGGTAATTCAATCTAGCAGAGCATGGTAGACAAATGTGGAACTTGGAACACGTGTACAAAAGCAATAAACTGGCTACAAGTAAGAGGGTGGTGATAAATGGGGAGTACTCAGAATGGTCAGGGGTGGGTAGTGGGGTTCCCCAGGGTTCTGTGCTGGGACCAATCCTATTTCATTTGTTTATAAACGACCTGGAGGATGGGATAAACAGTTCAATCTCTGTATTTGTGGACGATACTAAGCTAAGCAGGGCAATAACTTCTCCGCAGGATGTGGAAACCTTGCAAAAAGACCTGAACAAATTAATGGGGTGGGCGACTACATGGCAAATGAGGTTCAATGTAGAAAAATGTAAAATAATGTAAAATCTTTGGAGAATGTTTTTTAAATGTAAATTGCTGTTCTTAAACAATATTCTGTATAATATATCTACAGTTTTGTTAAATACTTTCCTGTGATGTGGAGACCTCGATAGTCCATTGTACCGTACAGTGCATCTGAAAAGTATTCACAGTGCTTCACTTTTTCCACATTTTGTTATGTTACAGCCCTATTCCAAAATGGATTAAATTCATTATTTTCCTCAAAATTCTACAAACAATCCCCCATAATGACAACATGAGAGAAGATTGTTTGAAATCTTTGAAAATGTAATAAAAATAAAAAATGAAAAAATCCCATGTACATAAGTATCACAGGCTTCTCCCATGTACATAAGTATCACAGGCTCCTCCCATGTACATAAGTATCACAGGCTCCTCCCATGTACATAAATATCACAGGCTCCTCCCATGTACATAAGTATCACAGACTCCTCCCATGTACATAAGTATCACAGACTCCTGCCATGTACATAAGTATCACAGACTCCTCCCATGTACAGAAGTATCACAGACTCCTCCCATGTACATAAGTATCACAGGCTCCTCCCATGTACATAAGTATCACAGGCTCCTCCCATGTACATAAGTATCACAGAATCCTCCTATGTACAGAAGTATCACAGACTCCTCCCATGTACATAAGTATCACAGGCTCCTCCCACGTACAGAAGTATCACAGACTCCTCCAATGTACAGAAGTATCACAGACCCCTCCCATGTACATAAGTATCACAGGCTCCTCCCACGTACAGAAGTATCACAGACTCCTCCTATGTACATAAGTATCACAGACTCCTCCCACGTACATAAGTATCACAGACTCCTCCCATGTACAGAAGTATCACAGACCCCTCCCATGTACATAAGTATCACAGGCTCCTCCCATGTACAGAAGTATCACAGGCTCCTCCCATGTACAGAAGTATCACAGGCTCCTCCCATGTACAGAAGTATCACAGGCTCCTCCCATGTACAGAAGTATCACAGGCTCCTCCCATGTACAGAAGTATCACAGCCTTTGCCATGACACTCAGAATTGAGCTCGGGTCCATCCTGTTTCCACTGATCATCCTTGAGATGTTTATACAACTTGATTGGAGTCCACCTGTGGTAAATTCAGCTGATTGGACATGATTTGGAAAGGCACACACCTGTCTATAGAAGGTCCCAAAGGTAACAGTGCATGTCAGAGCACAAACCAGCCATGAAGGCAGCGGAATTGTCTGTAGACCTCCGAGACAGGATTGTATGGAGGCACAGATCGGGGGAAGGGTACAGAAACATTTCTTCAGCATTGAAGGTCCCAATGAGCACAGTGGCCTCCATCCTCTTCCTAGAGCGGGCCGCCCGGCCAAACTAAGCGATCAGGGGAGAAAGGCCTTAGTCAGGGAGGTGACCAAGAACCCAATGGTCACCCTGACAGAGCTCCATCCAGGTTCTCCTTCTCTATGGAGAGAGGAGAACCTTCCAGAAGAACAACCATCTCTGCAGCACTCCACCAATCAGGCCTGTATGGTAGAGTGGCCAGATGGAAGCCACTCCTGAGTAAAAGGCACATGACAGCCCCCCTGGAGTTTACCAAAAGGCACCTGAAGGACTCTCAGACCATGAGAAACAAAATTCTCTGGTCTGATGAAACAAAGATTGAACTCTTTGGCATGAGTAGCAAGCATCATGTCTGGAGGAAACCAGGCACCGCTCATCACCTGGCCAATACCATCCCTACTGTGAAGCATGGTGGTGGCAGAATCATGCTGTGGGGATGTTTTTCAGCGGCAGGAACTGGGAGACTAGTCAGGATCGAGGGAAAGATGACTGCAGCAATGTACAGAGACATCCTTGATGGAAACCTGCTCCAGAGCGCTCAGGACCTCAGACTGGGGTGAAGGTTCATCTTCCAACATGACAACGACCCTAAGCACACAGCCAAGATATCAAAGGAGTGACTACGGGACAACTCTGTGAATCTCCTTGAGTTGTCCAGCCAGAGGCCAGACATGAACCCGATTGAACATCTCTGGAGAGATCAAAAAATGGCTGTGCACCGACGCTCCCCATCCAACCCGATGGAGCTTGAAAGGTCCTGTAAAGAGGAATGGGAGAAACTGCCCAAAAATAGGTGTAATACTTATGTGTGTGATACTTATGTACATGGGAGGAACCTGTGATACTTATGTACATGGGAGGAGTCTGTGATACTTATGTACCTGGGAGGAGCCTGTGATACCTATGTACATGGGAGGAGCCTGTGATACTTATGTACATGGGAGAGCCTGTGATACTTATGTACATGGGAGGAGTCTGTAATACTTATGTACATGGGAGGAGCCTGTGATACTTATGTACATGGGAGGAGTCTGTGATACTTATGTACCTGGGAGGAGCCTGTGATACCTATGTACATGGGAGGAGCCTGTGATACTTATGTACATGGGAGGAGCCTGTGATACTTATGTACATGGGAGGAGTCTGTGATACTTATGTACCTGGGAGGAGCCTGTGATACCTATGTACATGGGAGGACCCTGTGATACTTATGTACATGGGAGGAGCCTGTGATACTTATGTACATGGGAGGAGTCTGTAATACTTATGTACATGGGAGGAGCCTGTGATACTTATGTACATGGGAGGAGTCTGTGATACTTATGTACCTGGGAGGAGCCTGTGATACCTATGTACATGGGAGGACCCTGTAATACTTATGTACATGGGAATTTTTTTTTTCGTTTTTTATTTTTAATAAATTTGCAAAGATTTCAAACAAACTTCTTTCACGATGTCATTATGGGGGATTGTTTGTAGAATTTTGAGGAAAATAATGAATGTAATCCATTTTGGAATAGGGCTGTAACATAACAAAATGTGGAAACAGTGAAGCGCTGTGAATACTTTTCGGATGCACTGTATGTAAATTGATCGAATGATTGTACTTTAGATCAGATACTGATCATGTCTACTTACCCCCATGTTTGAAACTTTTAGCTTTTTTTCCTTTGAGATCCCGGAGAAGTTAGTATTTGTACCATTCAAAATGCTGTCTAGGCCCATGCGTGCCAATATACGTGTCATATTCACCGGATAGTTGAAGGATACTCTGGGTAAGTAGAGGTCCACCAAACTGTGAAGGAAAATGCACATCAGTGTCTGTATTAGCAATGGCAACTACCAAAAGTTTTTTCTCAATGAGGCTTTACTAGATGTTTATTATCTATGGAGTCCCGCCATTTATACTTTCACTAATCGCTTTATTGGCGCAAACCCAAAACTTGCCAATTACCCACAGCACACCAGTATGACCCAGAGGAAGGGAGGCCTCCATACCCCGAAACGTGTTACATCTTGCCCCAATCTCCACACTAAGCTCAGTCCCAGTATATATGATGTCACCTCCAGCGCCCCCCCTACCTGTACCCCCCCAGTATACCTGGATTACAGTCCTGCCTGACACTAGTTACCTCGCCCTACATCCTTCTCCTTTGGGGGTCCTCCTTATGGCTCTCCTCTGAGGGGTCCTCCTTATGGCTCTTCTCTGGGGGTTCTCCTAATGGCTCTCCTCTGGGGGGTCCTCCTTATGGCTCTCCTCTGGGGGTCCTCCTTATGGCTCTCCTCTGGGGGTCCTTCTTATGGCTCTCCTCTGGGGGTCCTCCTTATGGCTCTCCTCTGGGGGTCCTCCTTATGGCTCTCCTCTGGGGGGTCCTCCTTATGGCTCTCCTCTGGCGGTCCTTCTTATGGCTCTCCTCTGGGGGTCCTCCTTATGGCTCTCCTCTGGGGGGTCCTCCTTATGGCTCTCCTCTGGGGGTCCTTCTTATGGCTCTCCTCTGGGGGTCCTCCTTATGGCTCTCCTCTGGGGGGTCCTCCTTATGGCTCTCCTCTGGCGGTCCTCCTTATGGCTCTCCTCTGGGGGGTCCTCCTTATGCCTCTCCTCTGGGGGGTCCTCCCTGGTTCAGCTGCCATGTTCCTCAGATAATGAAGGTTAATCTAGCCAGATTGTCACCTCTATCCCCTGGTATCTATTGTGTCTTTGTTTCATTTATGTCATCCCCAATGTTCCCTCTCGGCCCCCCCCCTCCTTTGTTCCAGGCTCTCACTTATTATCTGTGTTCCCCATCCCTGTCCTCAGGTTCAGGTTCCCCATCCTTAATTCTATCCAATTACATTTATTCAGCACTAGACGTGCAATTCGTTTTGTTCCGAATTTATTGTTTGACGAAATGCATTAAATTAGTTAATTTGGAAACACTAGAATGAATGAAAACCCGTTTAACGAATTTTTCCAAAAATGTATCAATTCGAAAATACGAAAATTCGAAAAGCCGAAAAAAATAATCATGAAAATCCAAAAACTGAAAAGAACGAAAATCCAAAAATAAAGATGAAAGTCCAAAAATTTGAAAATCTGAAATAATAACTAACTAACTAATAATAATAATAATAACTATTACTAACTATTAAATTATAGGTATTGGAATTTCCTTTCAAATTTGGCTGTTAGTGAACGTAACGAATACGAATTTATCCAAAGTTATGAATTATCTGAAATAACGAATGCCGAATCAAAACAAATGGAACGTAACGAATTTATAATAATAATAAATAATATTAATAATAATAAACTTTTTATTATTATTATCATTATTATTGTTTTTTATAATTAGTTACGTCCCATTTGTTTAGATGCGGCATTCGTTATTTCAGATAATTCGTAACTTCGGATAAATTTGTATTCCTTCATAAATAGCCAAATTTGAAAGGAAATTTCAATACATGTAATTTAATAGATAGTTATTATCAGTTAGTTAGTTATTATTTAAAATGTTCAAAATTTCAAATTGAACATAACGAATTCAAATTTTTCTGAAGTTCCGAATTTTAGAATCTCGCATCTAAACGAATGAAGCATAACGAATGAAAATTTCTCCAAAGTTATTAATTTTTAAATTTTCAAATTACGCATCTAAATGAATGAAACATAACGAATTTAAATTTTTCTGAAGTTACGAATTTTCAAATTCTCGAATTCCGCATCTAAACGAATGGAACATAATGAATTCAATGTTTTTCCAAAGTTACGAATTTTCAAATTTTCGAATTCCAGATCTGAACGAATGACCCGAAAAACGAAAAAACAAAAAAACAAAAAAAGAATGAAACAAAAATGAACAAATTTTTTGCGGCAGTGCACATGTCTATTCAGCACTGTCCTGCCACCTAGTGTCCTTAGTGGAAACTTCTCCTAGTAGTTTCCTAATCCCAACCCAGTTACTGCAATAGTTGCATTGCCTGATATATAGAATGTTCTGTGCCTTTGGTCAGGGCCGTAGATAATTTTTTTTTTCCTGAGGGGGGTTCAGGTTTTTCAAACTTAAAGGCATCATTTACACTTTAACCACTTCAGCCCCGGACCATTTGGCTGCCCAAAGACCAGAGCACTTTTTGCGATTCGGCGCTGCGTTGCTTTAACTGACAATTGCGCGGTCGTGCGACGTGGCTCCCAAACAAAACTGACGTCCTTTTTTCCCCACAAATAGAGCTTTCTCTTGGTGGTATTTGATCACCTCTGCGGTTTTTATTTTTTGCGCTATAAACAAAAAAATAGCGTCAATTTAAAAAAAAAAACGCATTATTTTTTACTTTTTGCTATAATAAATATCCCCCCAAAAAATATATAAAAAAACATTTTTTTCCTCAGTTTAGGCCGATTCGCATTCTTCTACATATTTTTTTTGTAAAAAAAAAAAATCGTAATAAGCGTTTATTGATTGGTTTGTGCAAAAGTTATAGCGTCTACAAAATAGGGGATAGATTTATGGCATTTTTATTAATATAATATATAATATAATAATTTTTTTTTTTTTTACTAGTAATGGCGGCAATCAGCGATTTTTATCATGACTGTGACATTATGGCGGACAGATCGGACACTTTTGGCGTGATTTTGGGACCATTCACATTTATACAGCGATCAGTGCGATTAAAAATGCATTGATTACTGTGTAAATGTGACTGGCAGTGAAGGGGTTAACCACTAGGTGGCGCTGTAGGGGTTAAGTGTGTTCTAGGGAGTGATTCTAACTGTGGGGGGGAGGGGCTACGTGTGACACGACACTGATCACCGCTCCCGATTACAGGTCCGATCAGTGTCCTGTCACTAGGCAGAACGGGGAAATGCTTGTTTGCATCAACATCTCCCTGTCCTTCCTCTCTGTGAGACGATCGCGGGTATCCCCGCAGACATCGAATCCGCGGGACCCGCGATCACACTCACGGAGGTCGCGGCGGGCACACGCCCGCAAACAGTTTCTTAAGGGGCAACGTGCCTGTACGTGCCCTTCTGCCAACGTATATCGGCGTGAGGCGGTCGGCAAACGGTTAAAAAACTGTGTCCTAAGAAATTTTATGACGTTCAATGCTTCCGAGCATGCGCCGAATTGTTTCCGAGCATGCGTAGGAATTTTGCGCGTTGGAATGGCTCCAGACGATCTGAGTTTCCGATAGGAACTCAGCAGAGAACCTGCCCTCAATCTTTTGCTGGCAGAAATTCCGCCAGCAAAAGTCCGATGGAGCATACACACGGTCGCAATTTCTGACCAAGAGCTCACATCGGACTTTTGCTGGTGGAATTTCCGATCGTGTGTACGCGGCATTAGAAGCAGCCGGGGATAGATGCAACATTGGATCGATGCTCCGTCCACCTGGGTAAGTTTAATTTAAAAGAAAAACATCTCTTTTAAAGGAAAAAAAAGTCCCCCCTCTCCCTCCGAAGAACCCTCCCTCCTCAAGCTTTCAAGATTTTCACTGTAAAATATCTCCCTCCCTCAAATATCCCCATAAAAATTAAACCCCCCCCTGTCTCTAAACGGTCCACAGTTAACACCCTCTCCCCCAGCAAAGATTCCTAATTATGAAGAAAATCTCCCTTCATCCAATAAAACTCCCTCCTAGAAGCAAATCCCTCCCATTAACCACCCCCTGTAAACTTCTCTACGAGAAACTCCCCCCCCGTCTCCAAAAGCAAACCCACCCCCACTTTCCTTAACCCCCCCACCAAAAGAAACTCCCCTAGACTGGTATTCTCACTTCCTCCTTCCCAAAACAGAAAATTGATGCCTCCCCACTTACCAGACCTCAGATTCAGCACGGCACAGAAGTAGGAAAACTTCTGCATCCCCTTGAGGTACCTTGAGGAGGCGTCTAGGAGTTCCCTAAACCTCAATCTAGGAGTTCCCTCAACCTCAATCTAGGAGTTCCCTCAACCTCAATCTAGGAGTTCCCTCAACCTCAATCTAGGAGTTCCCTCAACCGTGCACTGTCAGTTGCCGGCATCTGAGACCTCGCTGTAATTTAAACTGAGGGGGTGGGGCACAATAAAAGGGGGGCTGGCTGCTACACTCCAAAACATCTGATTGCTTCTGCTGTGCTGATGCTGAGGCTAAACAGCAGGGACACTGCTTGTGCATTTTGCCAGGATGCTCTCGTGGGGGGGGGGTTTGAACACCCCTGACCCCCCCCCCCCTTATCTACACCCATAGGTGTGCGCAAGGGGTGTGCCAAGTGTGCCTGGGCACACCCTAATCCTGGGGTTGGCAACCTGTCAATCGCGATTTACCTGTCGATCGCGGGCAGGTAACCCACAATCCTTTCTTGCTGACCCCCAGAACCTGGATAGGAGAGGCGACGGAGGTGACGGAGGTGGAATTTAGTGGAACCGATCTGTATTTTCATCCTGCAGCAGCTGAAAGTAGGCTTCTCCTCTTCTCCCTCTTGCTCACATTCAGCTGCCACTGGAGGAAAATACAGGTGATCGGTACCAATATATGCCACCCCCGCCACCCCTCCTGTCCCTGTTTCTCTTCTTTCTGCTGCCCGGGTCCCCCTGTGTGCTCCCTTGCTCCCCCCCATTGTTTCAGGATGGACATGAGGAAGAGGCCGGTAAATATGTCACACATGCATATGTGTTGGAGCTTTGAGGTGCACACCCTAATGCGATAGGCTGCGCACACCTTTGTCTACACCCCTGCCTATGGTATACCCCTTTACCATCCTGTTATCGCTTCCAGTTTTTCCGGCATTCCTCCAATAAACATCAAGTTGAACATTTCTGCTTGAATGGCCATTTGGCTGATATACCTCTACCAGTGTTAAACGTGGGGTTTCGTCTTAAGCATCATCTCATGTATACCTGGTCTTCACTGAACTAAAGTAGCCTTTTATCATCTGTGGGGTCAGATTTAGTTCAGTTTCGTAGGGATCGCCCAGCGGTACGATGACGAGAAGGGACACGTTACCAAAGTACGGCACTTCCACCACATCGCATTTATTCTGGGTGTCCTTGTACGTCTTATAAAATCCCCGCTGACGCATGATTGGCACTAAGACCGGTCTCTCGTAATACCTCGAGAAGTTTCTCATCTCTGTATTCTGAATGCTAAATTCTGATTCCCATTGACCTGGGGGAGCAAAAAAAAAAAGATTCCTTTAAAAAGGTAAACTATAGTGGCTTGGGATTCATTGTATTTTATTTTTAAGTTTTTCAACTCTCGTCTTTATATATTTTTTTACTATTTATATAATATATATATATATATACACAGTATATTATAACGTACAAATAAACATTTAAAGTAAACCCTAACGAGGAACTTCACTCATTTTCTTACTTTTGGTCAACTAAAGCCATAGAGTAGCTACAACTAAAAACAGAAAAATGTGCACAAAGGAAATCACTTGCAGTCAGTAGGATGTGTCAAGTGCCTTGAAAAAAGTATTCATACCCCTTGAAATTTTCCACATTTTTGTCATGTTACAACCAAAAACATAAATGTATTTTATTGGGATTTTATGTGATAGACCAACACAAAGTGTCACATAATTGTGAAGTGGAAGGAAAATGATAAATGATACAAATA
Organism: Aquarana catesbeiana; assembly: GCF_042186555.1. NCBI lineage: Eukaryota > Metazoa > Chordata > Amphibia > Anura > Ranidae > Aquarana > Aquarana catesbeiana. Next base: position 5,942,545 of record NC_133336.1, read on the forward strand.
AATATGTGAAAAGTGTGGGGGAGGGGCATTTGTATGGCGCCCCCCGGAGTCAATACTTTGTAGAACCCCCTTTCTCTACAAGTCTTTTTGGGGGTGTCTCTACCAGCTTTGCACATCTAGAGAGGGACATTTTTGCCCATTCTTCTTTGTAAAATATCTCAAGCTCTGTCAGATTGGATGGAGAACGTCTGTGAACAGCAATTTTCAAGTCTTGCCACAGATTCTCAATGTGATTTAGGTCTGGACTGTGACTGGGCCATTCTAACACATGAATATGCTTTGATCTAAACCATTCCATTGTAGCTCTGGCTGTATGTTTCGGGTCGTTGTCCTGCTGGAAGGTGAACCTCCGCCCCAGTCTCAAGTCTTTTGTAGACTCCAACAGGTTTTCTTCTAAGATTGTCCTGTATTTGTCTCCATCCATCTTCCCATCAACTCTGACCAGCTTCCCTGTCCCTGCTGAAGAAAAGCATCCCCATCACATGATGCTGCCACCACCATGTTTCACGGTGGGGATGGTGTGTTCAGGGTGATGTGCAGTGTTAGTTTTCCCCCATACATAGCATTTTGTTTTTAAGCCAAAAAGTTCCATTTTGGTCTCCTCTGACCAGAGCACCTTCTTCCACATGTTTGCTGTGTCCTCCACATGGCTTCTCACAAACTACAAACAGGACTTCTTATGACTTTCTTTCACCAATGTCTTTCTTCTTGTCACTCTTCCATAAAGGGCAGATTTGTGGAGAACACGACTAATAGTTGTCCTGTGGACAGATTCTCCCACCTGAGCTGTGGATCTCTGCAGCTCCTCCAGAGTTACCATGGACCTCTTGGCTCTTCTCTGATGAATGCTCTCCTTGCCCGGCCGGTCAGTTTAGGTGGACGGTCATGTCTCGGTAGGTTTGCAGTTGTGCCATACTCTTTCCATTTTCCGATGATGGATTGAACAGAGTTCCTTGAGATGTTCAAAGCTTGGGAGATTTTTTTTTACCCTAACCCTGCTTTAAACTTCTCCACAACTTTATCCCTGACCTGTCTGGTGTGTTCCTTGGCCTTCATGATGCTGTTTGTTCACTAAGGTTCTTTAACAAACCTCTGAGGGCTTCACAGAACAGCTGTATATATACTGAGATTAAATTACACGCAGGTGGACTCTATTTACTAATTAGGTGACTTCTGAAGGCAATTGGTTCCACTAGATTTTAGTTAGGGGTATCAGAGTAAAGGGGGCTGAACATTTTTGGTTGTAACAAAATGTGGAAAATTTCAAGGGGTATGAATACTTTTTCAAGGCACTGTATATCTTCTTTTAGTTGAAATCATTGCTGAAACTGCACTTGAGGCTCCTGAGGAAGTCGCATGATAATGACGACACAGCTGGGTGCTGTGACTTACTTGTAAGCGGGTGCACATAGGGGTGTTATATAAAAATAAAGCTCAGTTTTTATTTTTGTACCGTTATTCACTGCTGATAATGGGAATCGTGATAAAGTTCTATTGTTCTGTTTTTTGTAATGCAGTGTGTAGTGGGTCAGCGGGCTACTCAAAGGTTAAGTATGCGCCTCCCCAGCTGTTCATGGCTCTGTACCCCGTTGTTGAGCCATAACTGAAAGGGGAGGGCTCAGGGCCTCTTTCTCTTCCACATGGGATTACAGGGGAAGGACTGCTGCACTATGAAGTCCTGCTGGAGCACATTTCCCCGTTTTGGGCCACCCTGCTGAGATTTTCCCTGGAACCAGAAGCCAGTAATGGACCTGAGCTAAATGGACTTTCTTTTGGGCAAGGTATGAACCTGGGCAGCCTGCATTAGACAATTAGGGCTGGACTCTTGTTTCATGTGTGCTGTGCTGAATGCTCGGTAAAGTTTCATTAACTGTTTCATGTCTGGTCTGAAGTTTTTCCAAAGGGCTGCATTAAGGTACATGACAAATGAAAAGAACAGGGCATATAACATCAATGGGGATGAAGAGGAGAAGCAAGAGTGCCACCAAGGAAGAGTTGGTTGTAAACCTCAGACATAAAATATGAACAAAGCCTATCCTTCTATAGTGTGTACTTGTCTCAATTAAGAGCTCTAATTGTCATTTCTGTCGGAGTCACTGTGGGGGAAGGGACCGCCAGCAGATTGACAGCCTCAGCCTCTGTTTCTGTGTGCTGCGTGAAAGGGGGTGTGTCCCAGTGGCGCCTGGTGCTCAATATTTTGGGGGGCGGGGGAGAAGGCCAGACCACCTCACTGATCAGGAACACTCCATGAACGCGGGGGGGCGGAGAGCTGAAGTTACACTCTGCAGAGCTCAGAGAGGAGAGCTCTGAGAGCTGAATGGAGGGAAGAGAAACACCAGCGGCAGTCTGTCCATACGGCGGCGCCATTACGTCATTAACTCGCCGCGCATGCGCCCGCTTGGCAATAGGTGGCAGAGCATGTACGAGCTTGCCTGAGCCCGGCAGGCTTTGGAACTGAGCCAATATCGGCCTGCAGCCATATTTTTCACAAGCAGCCGACGTCCCCATGGCAGGAGGGCAGGGATCCAAAGACAGATCAGGAGTAAGCCATACACAGGTAGACAGGTAGGGCAGATCAAGGCTCAGGTTAAGCAGGAACTAGCTGAAGACCACTCAGCAATCCATTCATGTCATAGCCCAGCTTAAATAGGCCATTTGGCGCCAGTGCTCATATAGTGGGTGCGCACGCATGTTTTGTGCGCATGCCTGTTGAGGCTTCACTCGTAATTTCGAGCATGTAATAGCCTTCTTGTTCCAACACAAGCTGACCTTCTCTTACCCAAGTTGTGTGTGTGACTATTTCAGTAGAAATTAATGACAGATTACACTATTGTAGGCAGCATGAAGTCTGCTTACTATGTACTACTTTATAATCATACCCACCACCAAACAAGAGTAAGGAGAGAAGGTTTCATGTTGTGAAGAGCCTTCTTCTTCCCAGCATTCCCTACTCCTCCTTTCCTCCTACCAGTGGTGGCCTGTAGTAATTTTCTTTGGGGGGGCAGCAAACAGTAACACACACACCCCCCCTCGTCGGTCGGTCGGCGGGTCGGACTGGTGCACTTACCCCATCTATTCGGCACTTCTCTCGGGCTCTCTGTTGCAGCGGCTCTCCCGTTCTCCTGCTCTCCACGGGCGACAGCTCTGGCTTCCGTTTCCTCCCTCCTTCTCGACTGCCATTTGGGAGTCTTCTCTTTTCAGGCCAATCAGAAAACGGGTCTCACACCCGCTTCTGATTGGCTGGATTGAGGATCAGTGTTACAACAGCGAATATTCATTCGCCGTTGCAACACCTGGATGGGCTCATGGCGCAATGCTCTGTGCCGCGATCCCACATACTTTGAAGCCTAATCAGGTGCTTCAAAAAAAAAAAAACCCCGCCGCTGTAATTCAGGCACCCGGCACCCTAAAAGGGGGCGGACACCTGAATAGGGGTTGGCAGCGGCAGCCGTGGATAGATTAATGCTATGCATGCTTAGGTGGCAAGGGGGCTCCTAATGGACGATCCGCCGCTGCCTCCTACGGTTCTCTTGTTGAATTTAGCCACAAATGTTCAGAGGCGGATAGATGATGCAAATAACATAAAGAAAAAAAAAAATAACAGCTTGTAAATTTTCGGTCTAGAGCCCTTTACTCTGGAAGCCTAAAGATTGGCCTACAAGTGCCTTACGGTAAATACTACCCTTCCAGGATAGACTCTAGAAAAAGTTAGTCTGATGATTGTTGTATCTGTAAAAATCTACTTTCTGTAGTCAACAGTAAAATGGACTTACCTTCAAAGACTACATAATCTAGAAGAACCATCAATGTGCTGGAATACAATTTAATGTACATATCCTTTATCTTATGATCTGTTCTGTCACTCACAATCCTACTGATTGTTTTCTCGTCAATCAGAGGGTCGCTGAAGCTGAAGGATTGAAAGGAGGCGCTGTAGTATTGAGCCACTTTCTCTTGGTATTCTGGTAAAATTTTTAAAGATTTTTCTACCAGGACCTCACTAAAAATCTTGAGTTTCATATCTTTGTTTGGATGATTTAACACTTGAAGGAGCTTTCTATTGCCCTCTTGTATCTCCTCCTCTGTCATGGTGCCTGTCATGTCTAAGAACAATAGAAGTAAATCCCGAGTTGGTGATTGGGCACCGAGAGCCAGCATGGAGAAGGTTATGTAGAGGCTCAGTGGTGAGACAAATAGGTTTGGTGGGGTTCCTATCGCCGGCACTGCAATCGCTGGATAAAGCATCATGGCAAAGTTCAATTGAGCTTCAGATAACGTTGATTGTTTCCATTGGTGGTTGTAGCTGTGTCCTTGATTTGGTTTGAAAGGGCCAGAAGCAAGGAGCAGTGGGATGAACAACTGGAGGAGAAGAAGAGTCTTCATCTTTCTTTCCCGCCAATTTCACACTTCTGTAAAAAAAGAAAAGTTTTTTTGGAGTTATTACCAGTAAACTGCTACTTGAGTCCTTTGGACCTCTCTCCAGTTATACTCCATATCCCCTGTTATAAAAGGGTCTAGCACCTACCCTCTATAGCAGTGATGGGGAACCTTGGCACCCCAGATGTTTTGGAACTACATTTCCCATGATTCTCAACTGCACTGCAGAGTGCTTGAGCATCATGGGAAATGTAGTTCCTAAACTTCTGGGGTGCCGAGGTTCACCATCACTGGTCTATAGGGATCCAAGGCCAAGGTTCAAAAATGCATTCTTTCTGGATTGACAGAAGCGAAAGTTGGTTTCGATGGATTTACCATAAAATTATTTTTTTCTTTAACCACTTCTTGCCCGCGCTACAGCCAAAAGACGGCTACAGCGTGGGCTTACATTTTTACCGCATATTGTTGGGCAGGTCAGTTTGGTCGGTCGCAGGCTGGGCTGTAAGTTAAGCTTGGAAGTTTTTTGTTTTTTTTTTACTTTGCCGGGAGGGTGTCCATGGATGTGCTCCTGTGATCGTGCTGCCAGCATGCCCCCTGCGATGCGCGGGGCGGCGCGCACTGTGATCGCTGAGTCCTTCACTCAGCTGATCACAGATTGGGGTAAAAGGCCAATCACAGCGGCCCTTTACCACATGATCAGCTGTGTTCAATAACAGCTGATCACGGATGTAAACACAAGCCGGTCATCGGCTTTTCTTTCCCCATGCTGAGATCACGAGGAGAGAAGAAGAGAGCCGATAACTGCCTTGTGTTAAAGGGACATCGGCACTGATAATCCTGATTATCAGTGATGTCACAACAGTGCCCATCAGTGCAGCCAATCAATGCCCATCACTGAATCCACATCAGTGTCACCTATCAGTGCCACCTGCCAGTTCCCATCAGTGCCTCCTCAGTGCAAACCAGTGCCACTTAATCAGTGCCTATCAGTGCCGCCAATCAGTGCAGCCTCATCAGTGCCTCCTCATGAGTGCCCCCCCGAGCCCCCTTAAGCAGTGCCACCTCTTCAGTGCCCATCAGAGCAGCCTATCAGTTCCCATCAGTGCCACCTATCAGTGTCCATCAGAGAGCCGATAATCACCTTGTGTTAAAGGGACATCGGTCCTGATAATCCTGATTATCAGTGATGTCAGAACAGTGCCCATCAGTGCAGCCAATCAGTGCCCATCAGTGCAGCCAATCAGTGCAGCCTCATCAGTGACTCCTCATCAGTGCCCACCAGTGCCACTTAAGCAGTACCACCTCTTCAGTGCCCATCAGTGCAGCCAATCAGTGCCCATCACTTAATCCTCATCAGTGTCACCTATCAGTGCCACCTACCAGTTCCCATCTGTGCCGCCTATCATTGCCCATCAGTTCCTCCTCAGTGCACACCAGTGCCACTTAATCAGTGCCCATCAGTGCCGCCAATCAGTGCAGCCTCATCAGTGCCCCCTCATCAGTGCCCACCAGTGCCACTTAAGCAGTGCCACCTCTTCAGTGCCCATCAGAGCAGTCAATCAGTGCCCATCAGTGCAGCCAATCAGAGCCCATCACTAAATCCTCATCGATGTCACCTATCAGTACCACCTACCAATTCCCATCAGTGCAGCCAATCAGTGCCCATCACTTAATCCTCATCAGTGTCACCTATCAGTGCCACCTACCAGTTCCCATCTGTGCCGCCTATCAGTGCCCATCAGTTCCTCCTCAGTGCACACCAGTGCCACTTAATCAGTGCCCATCAGTGCCGCCAATCAGTGCAGCCTCATCAGTGCCCCCTCATCAGTGCCCACCAGTGCCACTTAAGCAGTGCCACCTCTTCAGTGCCCATCAGAGCAGTCAATCAGTGCCCATCAGTGCAGCCAATCGGTGCTCATCAGCGTTGCCCATCAGTGCTGCCAATCAGTGCCTCTTCATGAGTGCCCACCAGTGCCACTTAAGCAGTGCCACCTCTTCAGTGCCCATCAGAGCAGCCTATCAGTGCCCATCAGTGTCCATCAGAGAGCCGATAACCGCCTTGTGTTAAAGGGACATCGGCCCTGATAATCCTGATTATCAGGGATGTCACAACAGTGCCCATCAGTGCAGCCAATCAGTGCTCATCACTGAATCCTCATCAGTGTCACTTATCAGTACCACCTATCAGTTCCCATCAGTGCCGCCTATCAGTGCCCATCAGTTCCTCCTCAGTGCACACCAGTGCCACTTAATCAGTGCTGCCAATCAGTGCAGCCTCATCAGTGCCTCCTCATCAGTGCCCATCAGAGTAGCCTATCGGTGCCCATCAGTGCCACCTGTCAGTGTCCATCAGAGAGCCGATAACCGCTTTGTGTTAAAGGCACTGATAATCCTGATTATCAGTGATGTCCCAACACTGCCCACTAGTGCTGCCAATCAGTGCCCATCACTGAATCCTCATCAGCGTCACCTATCAGTGCTGCCTATCAGTACCCATCAGTGCCACCTATCAGTGCCCATCAGTGGTGCCTATTAGTTCAGCCTCATCAGTGCCTCCTCATCAGCGCCCACCAGTGCCACTTAAGCAGTTCCGCCTCATTAGTGCCACCTCTTCAGTGCCCATCCATGCCGCATTATCAGTGCACATCAGTGAAGGAGAAAAATGACCTGTTTGCCAAATGTTAAAAAATATTAAGATTTTTTTTTTTCTCAAAATATTCTGTCTTTTTTCATTTGTTTAGCAAAAATAAAAAAAGTGCCACCAAAAGAAAGCTCTCTGTTTGAAAAAAAAATGATAAAAATGTCATATGGTGTACAGAGTAGCATGACTGCGCAATTGTCATGCAAAGTGTGAGAGTGCTGAAAGCTGAGAATTGGCCTGGGCAGGAAGGGGGTGAACGTGCCCGGTGGGCAAGGGGTTAAAGCCTAAACTGCTACTAAAGGTTCCTTTAAAAAAAAAAAAAAATAATAATAATAACAAACATACTTACCTGTGTAATGGTTTTGTACAGAGCAGCCCCCGATCCTCCTCTTCTCAGGACCACCCCCCAGCTGAGTACCCCCCCCCGGGCAAGCTGCTTGTTCTGGGCAGTGACGTCTCCAGCTTTCATATTTAGGGGGGGCACATGGGGGGACAGGGACAAAAGTAGGGGGGCGAGTATAAAATGCAGTATATATATATCCTGGGGCCCTTTACTACGACCCCACAATGGCCCTTTCACATGTTCTGCAGTGAGCTCCCTTCCTACTGTATTGGGGTCCCCCAGGGTGTCAGAAAACAAGAGATATATGTCACCAGCATACCAAGAAAATATAAGGATCCAAAGCAGTGGGAGAACTATCAGGGTTGCAAAGGTTGTCTTGCCACCGGGCCCTGGTGTTCTGCCACTGTGGGGTTCCCCAGCCTCCTCTTGCTGTCCTGCCCCTGCTATTGACAGCGCTGGTCTGGAATCTCTTGGAATTTACAGGCTGGTCCTCCTGTCCTAAGAACGGGAGAAATCAGTCTGTTTTTTCAGTAACTGAGAGTCCTGGTGGAGTCCTTCCTGCAGCTCGCTCTTCTCCCTGCCAATGAGGATGGAGGGGAAGGAGCAGATCGGGCGGCCGTGGTTGTGTGAGCGCTCGCATTATGCAGTGTCAGCGAGCAGAGGGAGGGGGGAGGAATCACCCGCAGGAGCTGACTGGGGACGCTCTCCCTCTTAGACATTGATTTTTGTAAAAAAAAAAAAAAAAAAAAAATCATGGGGGTGGGGCACATCATAATGTTGGGAGGGGGGTCAGGCCCCCCCCCCTAGGGACGCCATTGGTTCTGGGGGCACTTCTCTCATGCACAGCGCTGGCTCAGGTATGTATTGGGGGGTCTGAGGGGCAAAATGCACACAGAAGGTTTTTTACTTTCAGGAAAACTCCAAAAAAAAAGCAAAATGTGCCCCCAATGTGTAGCACACTGTACAATACAATTTGGGTGGGGGGGTATGTTTTCTATATATGTTTTGTTATATGCCGACATGCCTTTAGTGTAAAATATTTAGGGGACTCCCATTATTATGGGGTTCATAATTATTTTTTTTCTTTGTAGCATTAACAGACCTTCTTGGTCTTGGTTGGGCCTCCTAATGCCCCCTTCATCCGACACCAGGGGGGTCCCTGACAGATCTGGTGACTCTCTAGGGTCCTCCCCACCTTCTTGTTTGGCCTTCATCGCCTGTCAGTTACTCTGATTCCCTTCCCCCCCTTCTTTTTGGAGTGATCTACATCTGCATATGGTGGTATGTATCTGGTTCCACCACAGTATGTTAAATTGTCCCATAATGTCACATATATCGATGTATTTTTGTTCTGTTTTCCTTAGCAGTATTTATTAAACTCCTGAGAAAGCAAGCTGAGATTCCTAAGAAACATGCTGGGGACTCAAAGCTATGGTATATTTGAATTGGGCAATGTACTTTACCATTGCTCTTATGGACACATAAACTTTGTATTGATGTAATATACACTATATTACCAAAAGTATTGGGACGCCTCCCTTTACACGCACATGAACTTTAACAGCATCCCAGTCTTAGTCCGGAGGGTTCAATATTGAGTTGGCTCCGCCCTTTGCAGCTATAACAGCTTCAACTCTTCTGGGAAGGCCGTCCACAAGGTTTAGGAGGGTGTCTATGGGAATGTTTGACCATTCTTCCAGAAGAGCATTTGTGAGGTCAGGCTCTGATGTTGGATGAGAAGGCCTGGCTCGCAATCTGCGCTCTAATCCATCCCAAAGATGTTCTATGGGGTTGAGGTGCAGGCCAGTCAAGTTCCTCCACCTCAAACTCGCTCACCCATGTCTTTATGGACCTTGCTTTGTGAATTGGTGGACAGTCATGTTGGAACAGGAAGGGGCCATCCCCAAACTGTTCCCATAAAGTTGGGAGCATGAAATTGTCCAAAATGTCTTGGTATGCTGACGCCTTAAGAGTTCCCTTCAAGGAAATAAGGGGCCAAGCCCAACCCCTGAAGAACAACCCCCACACCATAATCCCCCCTCCCCCCCCCCACACACCATAATCCCCCCTCCCCCCACACCATAATCCCCCCTCCGCCAAATGATTTGGAGGGGTGGCCCAATATTTTTAGCAATATAGTGTGGATGAGCGAGTTTGGGGTGGAGGAACTTGACTGCCCTGCACAGAGTCCTGACCTCAACCCCATAGAACACCTTTGGGATGAATTAGAGCGAAGACTGTGAGCCAGGCCTTCTCATCCAACATCAGCGCCTGACCTCACAAATGCTCTTCTGGAAGAATGGTCAAACATTCCCATAGACACCCTCCTAAACCTTGTGGACGGCCTTCCCAGAAGAGTTGAAGCTGACCCTACAGACTAAGCCTGGGATACCATTAAAGTTCATGTGTGTGTAAAGGCAGGTGTCCCAATACTTTTGGCAATATAGTATGTATATATATATATATATATATATACATACATATATATATATATATACACATACACATATATATATATATATATATATATATATACATATATATATATATACACATACATATATATATATATATATATATATATGTATATATATAAAATATATATATATATATATATATATATATATAAAATATTTATATATATATATATATATATATATATATATATATATATATATATATATATATATATATATATATGTATATATATTATACATATAGTATTATATATATTTAAAAAAATTCAGACAGCCACCCAAAATTAGAAAAACCAAACTGAAACCCTGTTTTTTTTTTTATTTTTCTATTCTTTTCTTTTTTCTTTTTTTTTTTTTTTTTTTTTTTACGATTAGGGACACTATAAACTATTGAAAAAAAACTAAAGCACTCCAAAAAAAAAAAAAAAGTAAAAATGTTTATATATCACTGAGTACTGTATCTGTATTGTAGCCTTTTATAATGTGTGCGCTGCAACTTTACTGTGAACCAACATTGGCCAAAGTCTTGCACCTTACCAGAGATCATCTGCAAGACCTTGGTCAATGATGGCTCAAGCAATGCATTGTGGGATGTTCCCAGTTAAATTTAGTAGATGAACCCAAATTAAATTTTTATCATTTTTTTCACACAAATAGAGATTTCTTTTGGTGGTATTTTATTTTGTTGCAATATAAATGAAAAAAAGACCTACAATTTTGAAAAAAAAAAAAACACCCCAATATTTTCTACTTTCTGTTATAAAACATATCCAATAAAATACAATTTCTTCATAAACTTAGGCTAAAATGTATTCTGATACATGTCTTTGGTGCAAAAAAATTCCCAAAAATGTCTATTAATTGGCTTTTGTAAACTTGATAGCGTCTACACACTATGGGATATACAGTGCTGTGAAAAAGTATTTGCCCCCTTCCTCTTTTTTTTTTCTTTTTTTTGCATATTTCTAACACTTAAATGATTCAGATCATCAAAATAATTTTAATATTACACAAAGATAACCCGAGTAAATCCAAGATGCATTTTTTAAATGATTATTTCACTTATTAAGGGAAAAAAACTGTTCAAACCTGCCTGGCCCTATGTGAAAAAGTAATTGCCCCCTCCCATGCTAAACCATGAATGAACCATGATTAACCACAATTTTTGGAAAGCTGAGTTAAATTTCACTTGCCGCACCCAGGCCTGAATACTGCCAGACCTGTTGAATCAAGAAATCACATAAATAGAATCTGTTGGACAAAGTGAAGCAGGCTAACAGATCACAAAAAAACCACACATCATGCCACAATCTAAAAAAAAAAAAAAAAATCAAGAACAGATTAGAAACAAAGTAATGTCCATGTATCGGTCTAGGAAGGATTTCAAAACCAATTCTAATGCCCCGTACACACGGTCGGATTTTCCGACGGAAAACGTGTGATAGGACCTTGTTGTCGGAAATTCCGACCGTGTGTGGGCTCCATCACACATTTTCCATCGGATTTTCCGACACACAGAGTTTGAGAGCAGGCTATAAAATTTTCCAACAACAAAATCCGTTGTCGGAATTTCCGATCGTGTGTACACAAATCCGACGCACAAAGTGCCACGCATGCTCAGAATAAATAAAGAGACGAAAGCTATTGGCTACTGCCCCGTTTATAGTCCCGACGTTCGTGTTTTACGTCACTGCGTTCAGAACGATCGGATTTTCCGACAACTTTGTGTGACCGTGTGTATGCAAGACAAGTTTGAGCCAACATCCTTCGGAAAAAATCCTAGGATTTTGTTGTCGGAATGTCCGATCAATGTCCGACCGTGTGTACGGGGCATAAGGCTTTGGGACTCCAGTGAACCACGGGGAGAGTCATTATCCACAAATGGAGATAACTTGGAACAGTGGTGAACCTTCCCAGGAGTGGCCGGCCTACAAAAATGACCCCAAGAGCACAACGAGGACTCATCCAGGAGGTCATAAAAGAACCCAGAACAACATCTAAAGACCTGCAGGCCTCACGTGCCTCAGGTAAGATCAGTGTTCATGATTCACCAATAAGAAAGAGACTGGGCAAAAATGGCGTCCTTGGGAGAGCTCCAAGGCCAAAGCCACCTCTGACCAAAAAGAACTCAAAGGCTCATCTCACATTTACCAAAAACCATCTTGATCATCCCCAAGACTTTTAGGTAAATATTCTGTGGACTGATGAGACAAAAATGTAACTTTTTGGAAGGTGTGCGTCCCGTTACATAGTTACATAGTAGGTGAGGTTGAAGAAAGACACAAGTCCATCAAGTCCAACCTATGTGTGTGATTATATGTCAGTATTACATTGTATATCCCTGTATGTTGTGGTCATTCAGGTGCTTATCTAATCGCTTTTTAAAACTATCAATGCTCCCTGCTGAGACCACCGCCTGTATAAGGGAATATCACATCCTTGCCGCTCTTACAGTAAAGAACCCTCTACGCAGTTTAAGGTTAAACCACTTTTCTTCTAATTTTTACGAGTATCCACGTGTCTTGTTAAACTCTCTTCTGCGTAAAAGTTTTCTCCCTATTGTGGGGTCACCAGTACGGTATTTGTATATTGTGGGGTCACCAGTCCGGTATTTGTATATTGTGGGGTCACCAGTCCGGTATTTGTATATTGAAATCATATCCCCTCTCAAGCGTCTCTTCTCCAGAGAGAATAAGTTCAGAGCTCACAACTTTTCCTCATAACTAAAATCCCAGCTTATGCCAGTTAACATCTGGCATAAAACTAATACAGCATTTCATAACAAGAACATCACACCAACATTCAGACATGGTGGTGGTAGCGGGATGGTCTGGGGCTGCTTTGCAGCTTCTGGACCTGGACGACTTCCCATAATTGTTGGAACCATGAATTCTAAGCTCTACCAGAAAATCCTAAAGTGGGGATGTTGCATGCCCCTCACATGGAACAGGCTGGATGATGTACATGTACTGCAAGCAGTCCAGAGGTGGTTTTAATTTAGGTAAAATATTCTGGTAAGAACACAGAAACACAACAAATTATCTATCTATCTATCTATCTATCTATCTATCTATCTATCTATCTATCTATCTATCTATCTATCTTGAGTGTCAAACTTTTACTATTCTTTCTACAATTTTTTTTAGAATAAGTTAAAAACGACCCTCGTGGTTAGGGTCTCCATCTAGTACATGGCACTATAGGATAACATACATACATGTCTTTGTAAACCAAAATCTATCTATCTATATAAAATAAAATTAAAGTATAACCTACCGTTATAAGTGCAATCACTTGTCTCCTGCAAAAACACAAATCTCTGTGAGTTTGAAACTTATATTGTCCATGAAAAAAAGTTTGTTAATCAGATACACTATGAGGTCATAATGACCTGACCCAACAAACATGACATAAACTCTGGATGGTGTTAAACATTGCAAAAAGCAGAGGGGGGGGGGGGGTTGTCTCCTTGTGGTTGTCTCCTTGTGTTTAACAGTGAGAGTGTCGGTCCAGTGAGAGTGTCGGTTGGGAGCATAAAATTGTCCAAAATGTCTTGGTATGCTGACGCCTTAAGAGTTCCCTTCACTGGAACTAAGGGGCCAAGCCCAATCCCTGAAGAACAACCCCACCCCATAATCCCCCCCCCACACACCATAATCCCCCCCTCCACCCCCCACACCATAATCCCTCCTCCGCTAAATGATTTGGAGGGGCGGCCCAATATTTTTAGCAATATAGTGTGGATGAGCGAGTTTGGGGTGGAGGAACTTGACTGCCCTGCACAGAGTCCTGACCTCAACCCGATAGAACACCTTTGGGATGAATTAGAGCGGAGACTGCGAGCCAGGCCTTCTCATCCAACATCAGTGCCTGACCTCATAAATGCTCTTCTGGAAGAATGGTCAAACATTCCCATAGACACACTCCTAAACCTTGTGGACGGCCTTCCCAGAAGAGTTGAAGCTGACCCTACAGACTAAGACTGGGATGCCATCAAAGTTCATGTGGGTGTAAAGGCAGGCGTCCCAATACTTTTGGCTATATATATATATATATATATATATATATATATATAAAATATATATATATATATATATATAATATATATATATATATTTATTATACATATAATATTATATATATTTAAAAAAATTCAGACAGCCACCCAAAATTAGAAAAACCAAACTGAAACCCTGTTTTTTTTTTTATTTTTCTATTCTTTTCTTTTTTCTTTTTTTTTTTTTTTTTTTTTTTTACGATTAGGGACACTATAAACTATTGAAAAAAAACTAAAGCACTCCAAAAAAAAAAAAAAAGTAAAAATGTTTATATATCACTGAGTACTGTATCTGTATTGTAGCCTTTTATAATGTGTGCGCTGCAACTTTACTGTGAACCAACATTGGCCAAAGTCTTGCACCTTACCAGAGATCATCTGCAAGACCTTGGTCAATGATGGCTCAAGCAATGCATTGTGGGATGTTCCCAGTTAAATTTAGTAGATGAACCCAAATTAAATTTTTATCATTTTTTTCACACAAATAGAGATTTCTTTTGGTGGTATTTTATTTTGTTGCAATATAAATGAAAAAAAGACCTACAATTTTGAAAAAAAAAAAAACACCCCAATATTTTCTACTTTCTGTTATAAAACATATCCAATAAAATACAATTTCTTCATAAACTTAGGCTAAAATGTATTCTGATACATGTCTTTGGTGCAAAAAAATTCCCAAAAATGTCTATTAATTGGCTTTTGTAAACTTGATAGCGTCTACACACTATGGGATATACAGTGCTGTGAAAAAGTATTTGCCCCCTTCCTCTTTTTTTTTTCTTTTTTTTGCATATTTCTAACACTTAAATGATTCAGATCATCAAAATAATTTTAATATTACACAAAGATAACCCGAGTAAATCCAAGATGCATTTTTTAAATGATTATTTCACTTATTAAGGGAAAAAAACTGTTCAAACCTGCCTGGCCCTATGTGAAAAAGTAATTGCCCCCTCCCATGCTAAACCATGAATGAACCATGATTAACCACAATTTTTGGAAAGCTGAGTTAAATTTCACTTGCCGCACCCAGGCCTGAATACTGCCAGACCTGTTGAATCAAGAAATCACATAAATAGAATCTGTTGGACAAAGTGAAGCGGGCTAACAGATCACAAAAAAACCACACATCATGCCACAATCTAAAAAAAAAAAAAAAATCAAGAACAGATTAGAAACAAAGTAATGTCCATGTATCGGTCTAGGAAGGGTTTCAAAGCCAATTCTAATGCCCTGTACACACGGTCGGATTTTCCGACGGAAAATGTGTGATAGGACCTTGTTGTCGGAAATTCCGACCGTGTGTGGGCTCCATCACACATTTTCCATCGGATTTTCCGACACACAAAGTTTGAGAGCAGGATATAAAATTTTCCAACAACAAAATCCGTTGTCGGAATTTCCGATCGTGTGTACACAAATCCGACGCACAAAGTGCCACGCATGCTCAGAATAAATAAAGAGACGAAAGCTATTGGCTACTGCCCCGTTTATAGTCCCGACGTTCGTGTTTTACGTCACCGCGTTCAGAACGATCGGATTTTCCGACAACTTTGTGTGACCGTGTGTATGCAAGACAAGTTTGAGCCAACATCCTTCGGAAAAAATCCTAGGATTTTGTTGTCGGAATGTCCGATCAATGTCCGACCGTGTGTATGGGGCATAAGGCTTTGGGACTCCAGTGAACCACGGGGAGAGTCATTATCCACAAATGGAGATAACTTGGAACAGTGGTGAACCTTCCCAGGAGTGGCCAGCCTACAAAAATGACCCCAAGAGCATGATGAGGACTCATCCAGGAGGTCATAAAAGAACCCAGAACAACATCTAAAGACCTGCAGGCCTCACGTGCCTCAGGTAAGATCAGTGTTCATGATTCACCAATAAGAAAGAGACTGGGCAAAAATGGCGTCCTTGGGAGAGCTCCAAGGCCAAAGCCACCTCTGACCAAAAAGAACTCAAAGGCTCATCTCGCATTTACCAAAAAACATCTTGATCATCCCCAAGACTTTTAGGTAAATATTCTGTGGACTGATGAGACAAAAATTTAACTTTTTGGAAGGTGTGCGTCCCGTTACATAGGTACATAGTAGGTGAGGTTGAAGAAAGACACAAGTCCATCAAGTCCAACCTATGTGTGTGATTATATGTCAGTATTACATTGTATATCCCTGTATATTGTGGTCATTCAGGTGCTTATCTAATCGCTTTTTAAAACTATCGATGCCCCCCCGCTGAGACCACCGCCCGTATAAGGGAATATCACATCCTTGCCGCTCTTACAGTAAAGAACCCTCTACGCAGTTTAAGGTTAAACCACTTTTCTTCTAATTTTTATGAGTATCCACGTGTCTTGTTAAACTCCCTTCTGCGTAAAAGTTTTCTCCCTATAGTGGGGTCACCAGTCCGGTATTTATATATTGAAATCATATCCCCTCTCAAGCGTCTCTTCTCCAGAGAGAATAAGTTCAGAGCTCACAACCTTTCCTCATAACTAAAATCCCAGCTTATGCCAGTTAACATCTGGCATAAAACTAATACAGCATTTCATAACAAGAACATCACACCAACATTCAGACATGGTGGTGGTAGCGGGATGGTCTGGGGCTGCTTTGCAGCTTCTGGACCTGGACGACTTCCCATAATTGTTGGAACCATGAATTCTAAGCTCTACCAGAAAATCCTAAAGTGGGGATGTTGCATGCCCCTCACATGGAACAGGCTGGATGATGTACATGTACTGCAAGCAGTCCAGAGGTGGTTTTAATTTAGGTAAAATATTCTGGTAAGAACACAGAAACACAACAAATTATCTATCTATCTATCTATCTATCTATCTATCTATCTATCTATCTATCTATCTATCTATCTATCTATCTATCTATCTATCTATCTTGAGTGTCAAACTTTTACTATTCTTTCTACAATTTTTTTTAGAATAAGTTTAAAACGACCCTCGTGGTTAGGGTCTCCATCTAGTACATGGCACTATAGGATAACATACATACATGTCTTTGTAAACCAAAATCTATCTATCTATATAAAATAAAATTAAAGTATAACCTACCGTTATAAGTGCAATCACTTGTCTCCTGCAAAAACACAAATCTCTGTGAGTTTGAAACTTATATTGTCCATGAAAAAAAGTTTGTTAATCAGATACACTATGAGGTCATAATGACCTGACCCAACAAACATGACATAAACTCTGGATGGTGTTAAACATTGCAAAAAGCAGAGGGGGGGGGGGGGGTTGTCTCCTTGTGGTTGTCTCCTTGTGTTTAACAGTGAGAGTGTCGGTCCATTGTAAAGAGAATCTTTCATGACATGAGGGTTTTCCATTCTTCCTACCAAATAGCAGTTTTCTTATAGAATGGCTACACTGATGAGCAGCACCTGGGATCAGTCATGAACTGATGAGCATTCAAAATCTTCCCACACCATTGTTGACCACATATGAATCTCCTTCCACCAATGTTCAACTCTTATGAATCCCCTCTTCACCGATGATGACCATCTGTGAATCCTCTCTCCACCAATGATGACCAGTTGTGAATCCCCTCTTTACCAATGATGACCAGTTGTGAATCCCCTCTTCACCAGTGACAACCATCTGTGAATCTCCTCTTTATCAGTGATGACCATCTGCGAATCCCCTCTTCACCAACGATGACCAGCTGTGAATACCCTGTTTACCAATGATGACCAGCTGTGAATACCCTCTTTACCAATGATGACCAGCTGTGAATACCCTCTTTACCAATGGTGACCAGCTGTGAATACCCTCTTTACCAATGATGACCAGCTGTGAATACCCTCTTTACCAATGGTGACCAGTTGTGAATACCCTCTTTACCAATGATGACCAGTTGTGAATCCCCTCTTCACCAACGATGACCAGTTGTGAATAACCTCTTCACCAGTGACAACCATCTGTGAATCTCCTCTTTATCAGTGATGACCATCTGCGAATCCCCTCTTCACCAACAATGACCAGCTGTGAATACCCTGTTTACCAATGATGACCAGCTGTGAATACCCTCTTTACCAACGATGACCAGCTGTGAATCCCCTCTTTACCAATGATGACCAGTTGTGAATCCCCTCTTCACCAGTGACAACCATCTGTGAATCTCCTCTTTATCAGTGATGACCATCTGCGAATCCCTTCTTCACCAACGATGACCAGCTGTGAATACCCTGTTTACCAATGATGACCAGCTGTGAATACCCTCTTTACCAACGATGACCAGCTGTGAATACCCTCTTTACCAATGGTGACCAGCTGTGAATACCCTCTTTACCAATGATGACCAGCTGTGAATCCCCTCTTCACCAACGATGACCAGTTGTGAATAACCTCTTCACCAGTGACAACCATCTGTGAATCTCCTCTTTATCAGTGATGACCATCTGCGAATCCCCTCTTCACCAACGATGACCAGCTGTGAATACCCTGTTTACCAATGATGACCAGCTGTGAATACCCTCTTTACCAATGATGACCAGCTGTGAATACCCTCTTTACCAATGGTGACCAGCTGTGAATACCCTCTTTACCAATGATGACCAGCTGTGAATCCCCTCTTTACCAATGGCGACCAGCTGTGAATCCCCTCTTTACCAACAATGACCAGTTGTGAATAAACTCTTTACCAACGATGACCAGTTGTGAATCCCCTTTTCACCAATAATGACCAGTTGTGAATTGTAAATAGTAATAAAAACACTGATACATTTTTGAAAAATACTTTCTTTATTAAAAAAATAAAACAACCCCAACAAATGTTCCATGATGTAAATCAATTAATCCATTGTTCGGTGATGATGATCCACATCAATTATGAGGAACAATGCCTGCCAACCTACCAGAAAAAAAACCACCAATATCCAACATGTTTGTTCAACTGCAGATGAAGGCTCTGGTGGATGACAGCTAATTATGATTAAATGACACGGTCATAATTGACCAGATATGGACATGACAATACATTACAATATTTGGTCAATGATGTCATGGGGATTCCGCTTCTCTAACAACCTTGACAGTGGCAGAAGAGAGCTGTCGTGTATAGTAGAGGGAGGAAAAACAGCTTATAATATATATATATATATATATATATATATATATATATATATACATATATATACATATATATACAGTACATATACATATAGGCATGTGCAATTCGTTTCCTTCCGAATTAGTTTTTTAACGAATTTCGACAAATTCGTTAATTCG
Source organism: Aquarana catesbeiana (assembly GCF_042186555.1). Lineage (NCBI taxonomy): Eukaryota > Metazoa > Chordata > Amphibia > Anura > Ranidae > Aquarana > Aquarana catesbeiana. The sequence goes on from NC_133336.1 coordinate 5,961,682, forward strand.
CGAATATCCGAATTAACGAAAACTTGTTTAAAACTTGTTTAACAAATTTTTTCCGAATATTCATAAATTCGATAAAATTGGACATTCGTACATTCGGACATTAGTAAATTAGTGTATTCGTAAATTTGTAAATTCGAAAATTCGGAAATCTGAAATAATAGTTAACTAATAATAACTTAACTATTAGAAATTACTAGTAACTTTTAAATTATAGGTATTGTAATTTCCTTTAAAATTTGGCTGTTAGTGAACGTAACACATACAAATTTATCCAAAGTTATGAATGATCCGAAAAAATGGAATGGAACGTAATGAATTAATAATAATAAATAACAATATTAATAATAACAACAACGTTTTATTATTATTATTTATTATTAATTTGTTCCGTTCCATTTGTTTAGATGCAGCATTCGTTTTGGATAATTAGTAACTTCGGATAAATTCGTATTTGTTACATTCACTGACAGTCAAATTTGAAAGGAAATTACAATACCTATAATTTAATAGTTAGTTACTATTTCAGATTTTGGAATTTTCGGGTTTTTGGATTTTCAAACTTTGAATTTACAAATTTCCGAATTTTCTAATTTACAAATGTACGATTTGACGAATTTACGAATGTACGAATCTCCTGATCTTGCTGTCAGATCAGGAGAGGCTGCAGCTTGTGGGCCAGTAAAGGTCCCTGAGCTCCATCCCAGCTATCCATCTTGGCTTTGTGGTGGTCCAGAATATTAAGATTCAGCTTACTCAGACCCTCTGTAACGGGGGGTCATGGGTTTCTGGTAAGCGGCCAGTCACTCTCTATATGGTGGTGGACCCAGGCACCTGTGTTGTCAAGACCCTCACTTTTAATCTTGGACTTGGGTGTTCACATATGGACTAATTACTTTTTTCTTCTCTTTTTTGCACATTCATTGCAGTTTTTTTTGGTTACTTTTATTGGATAGTGCACATATTCTTTCACAGGATATATGACTACTTGCATTTGCATTTAGATTCAAAACCATGCTTTATCATTCTATATGCATATATGTATCACTAGCGCGAGTTCAAAATTTATAAATATTCATGTTGTGTGTTTGTGTCACATTTAGGAAATCGCAGCTTCTGTTCTCTCATTTATATTCATTTATCTCTTTTTTTGGAAATTTGATTTCACTGATGCGCAGTTTATTTCTTGTTTATTTTTGATCATATTATTGCAGCAACTGTGAGCTTGTGTTAATCCCTTGAATACCAGGACATTTAAAACATACCTTGGCAGGCAAGGGGTTAATGTCCAACTAGAAGAGTTAGGTCCGGTGTTTTTGTTGGCATCAGTACTGTGAGTAAATAACCGGGAACAACTATACAGATAAAGGACTTCTCTCTCCTACCTCCCCTCTATTCCACCACGGCAACCTCTGGCAAAGTCTTCAGCATGTCCGTGTCCTCCGCTTGGCCATGGTCCCATCTTCTGAACCCTATGTAACTGTTGTGTCCTGTAGTTACATATGTGTTTAGACTAGAGTATTAAAATGGTGGAGGACACAGCCATTTGACATTACTGGAAGTGTTCAACACTAGAAACTTTGGAACAGATGGGAAGCCGTAGAATCAGACCACCAGAGAGATGAACCTTCTATTGCAGGTCACCTTCCTACAGAATATTTATAAACTTGACTGGGTCACTTTGGAGCCTGTGTTGATTGCCTTTTTTTCACTTAAATTGGGTTTTGGATTTCTATACAAGTTAATAGGAAAGTAAAGTCAACTCATAACAGGTCAAATGCACTCAGAAGGAAGTCAGATGTACCTGTTAAGGAAACTTGAATGGTCTCAGAAGTGTCTCAACCTGATGTCAAACAAATGAAACCCAAAGCTCGTCAACACAGGCCCTTAAGATGAATAAATGATAATACAGATTTTCTATACACATTTCCTGTACACTGAAGCATAATTTTTTATGTTTTTTTTTTTTAGCATTGTTGTTTTTTTTCACTGACCCATTGAATATGTGCAGTTTTGAGGTAGGGATTGCCTCCTCCACCTAGGATTGGCTGTCGGCTTTAAGAGCTTCCTGGTGGGATAGCTCAGGTGGGTTCAGACTTGTGCCAGAACAAACATGAGCTTATGACTACTCATCACCCCCCCCGATATAAATCTTACCCCCCAGCCCCCTCCCCAATCCCATTGCAAAGCTCTTCCACCCAACCCTAGCTATTTATCCAGTCCTTCGTGTGGGAGAAGACGCGGCCAGGAGGCTGTGTTGTCATGCTCTGTGTGAGCGCTCCCTACTCTGGAGCATGGCAGCCCCAACTCCTGGCAGCTTCTCCCCTTGTCCTGCACTGAGAAGGTGTTGTCAGTTGGTGTGTGCTGTCACTTGGAAAAAGGAGCTGGCATAAAATATGGGTATCATATTATAGATTCTAAGTCAGCAGTAGCCCTGTAATCCTCCAAATCCAGGAAAGATGGACTCCAGGGGTAACACAGCTCTATGTTTTTTTATAGCCTGAGTTGTCCTCTATGAGGTCTGTGCTCACTGGCAGCCCAACTATCACAGAGCAAGGGTTGCTCTATGATAGTTAGGCTGGCCCTGAAGAGAGACCTCATGGCACATCATTGACCAAATATGGACATGACCATATTTGGTCAGTGATATCACAGGATTCCTGGAATTTGGTTTGGTACATACAGTGGGGACAGAAAGTATTCAGACCCCCTTAAATTGTTCACTCTTTGTTATATTGCAGCCATTTGCTAAAATCATTTAAGTTAATTTTTTTCCTCATTAATGTACACACAGCACCTCATATTGTACACACAGCACCCCATATTGTACACACAGCACCCCATATTGTACACACAGCACCCCCATATTGTACACACAGCACCTCATATTGTACACACATCACCCCATATTGACAGAAAAACACAGAATTGTTGACAATTTTGCGGATTTATTAAAAAAAGAAGAAATGAAATATCACATGGTCCTAAGTATTTAGACCCTTTGCTCAGTATTTAGTAGAAGCCCCTTTTGATGAGTCTTTTTGGGAAATATGCAACAAGTTTTTCACACCTGGATTTGGGGATCCTCTGCCATTCCTCCTTGCAGATCCTCTCCAGTTCTGTCAGGTTGGATGGTAAACGTTGGTGGACGGCCATTTTTAGGTCTCTCCAGAGATGCTCAATTGGGTTTAAGTCAGGGCTCTGGCTGGGCCATTCAAGAACAGTCATGGAGTTGTTGTGAAGCCACTCCTTTGTTATTTTAGCTGTGTGCTTAGGGTCATTGTCTTGTTGGAAGGTAAACCTTCGGCCCAGTCTGAGGTCCTGAGCACTCTGGAGAAGGTTTTCGTCCAGGATATCCCTGTACTTGGCCGCATTCATCTTTCCCTCGATTGCAACCAGTCGTCCTGTCCCTGCAGCTGAAACCCCCCCCACAGCATGATGCTGCCACCACCATGCTTCACTGTTTGGACTGTATTGGACAGGTGATGAGCAGTGCCTGGTTTTCTCCACACATACCGCTTAGAATTAAGACCAAAAAGTTCTATCTTGGTTTCATCAGACCAGAGAATCTTATTTCTCACCATCTTGGAGTCCTTCAGGTGTTTTTTAGCAAACTCCATGCGGGCTTCCGTCGGGCCACTCTGCCATAAAGCCCTGACTGGTGGAGGGCTGCAGTGATGGTTCACTTTCTAAAACTCTCTGCCATCTCCCGATTGCATCTCTGGAGCTCAGCCACAGTGATCTTTGGGTTCTTCTTTACCTCTCTCACCAAGGCTCTTCTCCCCCGATAGCTCAGTTTGGCCGGACAGCCAGCTCTAGGAAGGGTTCTGGTCATCACAAACGTCTTCCATTTAAGGATTATGGAGGCCAATGTCCTCTTAGGAACCTTAAGTGCAGCAGAATTTTTTTGTAACCTTGGCCATATCTGTGCCTTGCCACAATTCTGTCTCTGAGCTCTCCAGGCAGTTCCTTTGACCTCATGATTCTCATTTGCTTTGACAAGCACTGTGAGCTGTAAGGTCTTATATAGACAGGTGTGTGGCTTTCCTAATCAAGTCCAATCAGTATAATCAAACACAGCTGGACATAAATGAAAGTATAAAACCATCTCAAGGATGATCAGAAGAAATGGACAGCACCTGACTTATATATATATGAGTGTCACAGCAAAGGGTCTGAATACTTAGGACCATGTGATATTTCAGTTTTTCTTTTTTTAATAAATCTGCAAAAAGTCAACAATTCTGTGTTTTTCTGTCAATATGGGGTGCTGTGTGTACTTTAATGAGGAAAAGAAATAGAAATTAAATGATTTTAGCAAATAGCTGCAATATAACAAGTGAAAAATTTAAGGGGGTCTGAATACTTTCCGTCCCCACTGTATCTCCCAGGGCCCAGCCCCTAACCCCCTGTCCATGCCATTTGTTTGACCATCCCTTGCCTATTAGCCTATAAGTGACCAGAACAGTTTTTTTTAATGTACCGTACCCCCGTAGGAGGAACTGGTGAATTTGGCCCTATTTCCTCACTCAGAGCACACACACCCAGGCTCCCAGCATTTTCCTTGCTCTTCCTTTGGCGCCAAAGAACAGTCTAGAGGTTTCTTTTTTTTTGTTTTTATTGGGAATGATGAACTTGGATAGGGAGGGGAGCATGGGATACCCGACTAAACTGTAGAAGTGAATAACTTGAGGACTCATCAACTTTCTGGCTGCACAGTACAAAAAAGGAATATCCCGCTGGATCTCTATGGTGATGGTGACCTGTACTCTTTCCAGATTTTAAATCTACACACTAATTCCCCGTACACACGGTCGGACATTGATCGGACATTCCGACAACAAAATCCATGGATTTTTTCCGACGCATGTTGGCTCAAACTTGTCTTGCATACACATGGTCACACAAAGTTGTCGGAAAATCCGATCGTTCTAAACGCGGTGACATAAAACACGTATGTCGGGACTATAAATGGGGCAGTAGCCAATAGCTTTCGTCTCTTAATTTATTTTGAGCATGCGTGGCACTTGGTGCGTTGGATTTGTGTACATACGATCGGAATTTCCGACAACGGATTTTGTTGTCGGAAAATTTTATAGCAAGCTCTCAAACTTTGTGTGTCAGAAATTCCGATGGAAAATGTGTGATGGAGCCCACACACAGTCGGAATTTCCGACAACAAGGTCCTATCACACATTTTCCGTCGGAAAATCCGACCGTGTGTACAGGGCATAACTCTTCGGCACTGGGGTCACATATAGTACATAACCACAGGATCATCGGTTGCCTCCTGCCAATCTCCACCAGGCTCTTCCTAGGGAGAAAGATGTAGACTCACACAACCACAGGACAGCTGGACTCTTTCCCACTATCTTCCTCCTGGCCCTCTCCAATAATCTTCTCTGGACCTAACTTGATCCCTGGACTCAAGCTTCCCAATAGGCACCCCCAGCTAAGCCTAGTTGGGAAATCTGCTCCTGACACAGACACCATTGTACAGGGGTCTTCTCCAGGAGGACTGGACACAGGAACTCTGCCCTTGCTGCTCAGGCAGGCCTAAGACTATTTATGTACTCTTTCTCCACTAACTGGGCACACCTCCCCAGGGATCGGTTGGAGTCCCATAAATACTTAGGTAGTATGCCCTGTTCTTCTTCCCACTATGATTCTAGAACAGCGGTGGTGCATCCATAAGGAAGCACGGGCACGCCTCCTCTCTCCAGCCACCCCCTCTATGACCAATGGATAGATTCATGCATTGCATGAATCTATCCATGGCCGCCACTGCCATGCCCTATTCAGGCACCCGGCCCCTTTTCAGGCGCCTGAATTACAGCGGCGGGGGGTGTTTTCTTGGAGCTCGCAGTTCACTCAGGTGTGTTAGAACTGCAAATGAACATTTGCTTTCCTAACACTGAACCGCCTCTCCGCCAATCAGGTGCTCGGGTCTGTTACCCGTTACTGATTGGCTGAAACAACAGGCACTGTGATTGGACGCCTATAGGAGAGGACGGGAGAAGACATGGAGGACATGGAGGAGCATGTCCATGGAGGACACAACTCGCCGCCGACACCCGCTGCCTCACCGAGACAGGGTAAGTGCCAGGCAGACGGCGAGTGGGCGTGGGGGTCACAGTGGCAGCATTCAATGGGCACAATGGGAGCATTTGATGGGCACAGTGGCAGCATTTGATGGCACAGTGGCAGCATTTGATGGGCACAGTGGGAGCATTTGATGGGCACAGTGGGAGCATTTGATGGGCACAGTGGGAGCATTTGATGGGCACAGTGGGAGCACTTGATGCGCATAGTAGCAGCATTTGATGGGCACAGTGGCATCATTTGATGGCACAGTGGCAGCATTTAATGGGCACAGTGGCAGCATTTAATGGGCACAGTGGCAGCATTTGATGGGCACAGTGGCTGCGTTTGATAAGCACAGTGAGAGCGTTTGATGGGCACAATGGGAGCATTTGATGAGCACAGTGGCAGCGTTTGATGGGCACAATGGCAGCGTTTGATGGGCACAGTGGCTGCAATTGATGGGCACAGTGGCAGCACTTGATGGGCACAGTGGTTGCGTTTGATGGGCACAGTGAGGCTGCAATTGTTTTTTTTCCAGAATTTTTCAGTTTGTTTGCGCCTCCCCAAAAATTTTGAGCACCAGCTGCCACTGCACTCTGGCAGCTGCAGGGAACTGCGCACTGGTCTCTGCTTGGGTGATGGAGGATTAGGATGGTTTAGTAAGCCAGTCCACCACCTCCTCTGCATGCCTTGGCTGGATAGCATGGACAGCATCACTAGACAGAGGAAATTGTGCCCGGCCTGAGGACGGACCACAACCTTTGTCTGTGGACACATACACTGCCATGGGAACATCTGCCTTTCCTTGTTGTCCTCCCAGACATGATGGGGGGAAGTGGAGGGTGCTTATTAACAAAATGTAATAAAGATGTGTAAATGTTACGTGGATGCACATTAATCAATGGAAAGTGGTGTTTGGTGCACTTTAACTTGAGAATTCACAACACACACACACTCCATGGATATGCTATAATATACTGCAATGTACAGCGTTAAACTTGCAGTAACACACAGAACTATATGGTGTTAAATTTGCAGTAATGCACAGAACTATATGACGGTAAACTTGCAGTAACGCAATGAAATATATGGCGTTAAACTTGCAGTAATGCAATTAAATATACAGCGTTAAACTTGCAGTAACGCACAGAACTATATGACATTAAACTTGCAGTAACACAATGAAATATACAGTGTTAAACTTGCAGTAACGCACAGAACTATATGACGTTAAACTTGCAGTAAGGCAATGAAATATATGGCATTAAACTTGCAGTAACGCACAAAACTATATGGCGCTAAACCTGCAGTAACGCACAGAACTATATGGCGTTAAACTTGCAGTAAAGCACAGAACTATATGGGGTTAAACTTGCAGTAACGGGATCTGCCGTTTGATGAGACGCACACCATACCCTCACTGTTACAGCAGCCATAGAGCGGTGCACTGACGCACCTAACGATTGTGAGTACCCCATTTGGGGGAGTGCTTTTATTTTCTGAAAAATTTTTAAAACAATATTACACTATATGGTTTTTTTCTTCTCATCCATCTGTTTACACTGCAATGGAACCTGGGATCCTGTGATCGGCATAGAGCCCTGGAGTGGTTCAAAAGCGTGATTTGACTTCGTTTAGCGACTAAGTCACACACTCTGAGGTAAGCATATTACCTTGGGGGTCACCGAGTTGCACTATCGCATGGCCTGCGGCACTAAGAAATTATGAGCATGCTTAATTACATCACTAGTGGACATCACACATAAGCGCCTTCATTGTTTACTCCCAGGACTTCAGTGTACTATATGATCGATTTTTATTAGGGACTGTTTTTTTACATGAACTGTGTGGCACTTAGCACTGTTTTGGATTTTTTAATATCTATTTTTGCACCAAGCACTTTTTGGGAATTTATCTGTATTTATGCACTTGTATATTACTGTCAGATATACTTATTAGCACATATGCACTTTGATGCGTTTATATATTTTTTATATATATTTTTTATCATATTTCATATTTGATTACTCATTTATAAACACAGATCACTTTATAACTTATAATATACTATAATTTACCCTTTGGACTTATATACTTATGGTTACATGCGTTTATATACGCGCAGCAGTTTTTGCACGCTATAATACCAAGTAGCACATCTAGCACAGCGTATTTTTCTTTTGTATTTTCTTTTGCACGCTTATGAGACGGGTTTAACGTATACAGCTGGGTAGTGTTTTTCACCAAGCATAGAATTAAGTGTGGCTTGCAGGAATTTCCCCCCTTTAAACTTGCAGTAATGCACAGAACTATATGGAGTTAAACTTGCAGTAATGCACAGAACTATATGATGCTAAATGTGCAGTAACGCAATGAAAAATATGGTGTTAAACTTGCAGTATTGCACAGAACTATACGGCATTTAACTTGCAGTAGCAAACAGGACTATATGGCGTTAAACTTGCAGTAACACAATGAAATATACAGCGTTAAACTTGCAGTAACGCACAGAACTATATGGCGTTAAACTTGCAGTAACGCACAGAAAAAAAACGGTCACTACACTCACACTGACTGCACTACCCCTACATTGACACTAATGTAAAGATGAATGGTCGCACTACAATCACAGTGAACTATCTCTAGATGCACACTGATATTCTACTGACAATAGAATCAGAATAGCACACTAACTGTCTAGTCGCTCTGAACAGAGCCCTGTTCTATCTCTCTCCAGGCCGCTATCACACTACAAATGGCCGCTATAGAAAGAACACTTTTATAGTGTGGGGCGGGATTTAGAGCAATGAGCCATGATTGGATACAGTCATCGTGACAGCATCCAATCATGGCACTGACAGTGCTCTGTGCCCTGATTGGGCGAAGCTTTCATTGCTTCAGCCAATCAGGGCTTTCAATGCACTGTGCGGCCGCGCAGTGCATTGTGGTCGTTCGGCGGGCCGAACAAACTGTCGAACTACCTTATAATTCAGTTGTTCAGAGATCTTCTGAACAGCCAATGTTTGGCCTGAACTCATGCCCGGTCTGAACCATTCCCCCATCCTTAGTGGTCAGTGTAAATGTCCTAGTTACATTGTCAGTCAGTATAGAACCCCCCCCCCCCCATTAAATTGGTAAACAGTGTAAATGTTTCTGTACTGACCACTGATGTAACAGAGGGATTTGCAGATTTTACAGTTTGTAAAAAAGAACTGATTTGCTCACCTCTAGCAGTGCAATGTCCTAACTACCAATGTCTGGGCATTCTTCTTCCCATGGGCAATGATGTCCGGTATTCTTTCTACCACTGATATATTTTCTGACCACCAATGTGGGCCATTATTTTCCTCCCAGGAACCACTAATGACAGGTCACTTTCCCCTCCTTCCATTAATGTGAAGGATTTTTCTCCCATTGATACTGGGGAATGTTTTTTTGTAGTTTTCTTTAGATAGAAAGTTACAATACAATTGCTTTAAATAGGTACAAGCTTTTTGGGCAAGAACTGGCTGAGATAAGAAACACTGACAATGCAACATCAAACCTCACAGTGTATATATAGAGATGACCAGACTCTGGAAACAAAGTAATTATAATTACAGAGTAAATGTCATGTGAGTAAATGGAGACCTCCCAGCTGAATGTTCCCTCTACTCTCCAACAAGGAAACACATTTACTCAAAAGCTCATCCCGGTTGTTAGCTTGTTGGAGATTATCTTGTATCTTTGTGAAACATTGGTAGTGTTACCTTTTTTCTAAATCTAAAATAAACCTGCAGGAGGTAACACTACCAATGTTTCACAAAGATACAAGATGTAACAAGATGCAGTAATGCACAGAACTATATGATGTTAAACTTGCAGTAACACAATGAAATATAGAGTGTTAAACTTGCAGTAACGCACAGAACTATATGTTGTTAAACTTGCAGTAACGCACAGAACTATAAGGCGCTAAACTTGTAGTAACGCACAGAACTATATGATGTTAAACTTGCAATAATGTACAGAACTATAAGGCGCTAAACTTGTAGTAACGCACAGAACTATATGACGTTAAACTTGCAGTAACGCACAGAACTATAAGGCGCTAAACTTGTAGTAACACACAGAACTATATGGCGTTAAACTTGCAGTAACGCAATGAAATATACAGAGTTAAACTTGCACTAATGCACAGAACCATATGACGTTAAACTTGCAGTAATGCACAGAACTATATGGCATTAAACTTGCAGCAACGCACAGAACCATATGACGTTAAACTTGCAGTAACGCACAGAACTATATGATGTTAAACTTGCAGTAACGCACAGAACTATATGGCATTAAACTTGCAGTAACGCACAGAACCATATGGCGTTAAACTTGCAGTAACGCACAGAACTATATAGTGTTAAACTTACAGTAATGCACAGAACTATATGACGCTAAACATGCAGTAACGCACAGAACTATATGGCATTAAACTTGCAGTAAAGCACAGAACCATATGGCGTTAAACTTGCAGCAATGCACAGAACCATATGACGTTAAACTTGCATTAACGCACTGAACTATATGACGTTAAACTTGCAGTAACGCACAGAACTATATGGCATTAAACTTGCAGTAACACACGGAACCATATGGCATTAAACTTGCAGTAACGCATAGAACCATATGGCGTTAAACTTGCAGTAACGCACAGAACTATATGGTGTTAAACTTGCAGTAATACACAGAACTATATGACGCTAAACATGCAGTAATGCATTGAAATATATGGCATTAAACTTGCAGTAATGCACAGAACTATACAGCATTAAACTTGCAGTAGCAAACAGAACTATATGGCGTTAAACTTGCAGTAACGCACAGAAAAAAAAACTGTGTTAAACGGTCACTACACCCACACTGACTGAACTACCCCTAAATTGACACTAATGTAAAGATGAATGATCACACTACAATCACAGTGAACTATCCCTAGATGCACACTGATATTCTACTGACAATAGAATCAGAATATATGGAGTTAAACTTGCAGTAACGCACTGAAATATCGAGCGTTAAACGTGCAATAATGCACAGAACTATATGGCGTTAAACTTGCAGTAATGCACAGAACTATATAGCATTAAACTTGCAGTAACGCACATAACTATATGACGTTAAACTTGCAGTAACGCACAGAACTATATGGTGTTAAACTTGCAGTAACACCATATAGGCGAGTAAGATAAGTATTGTACATGTCACCATTTTTCTAGGTAAATATATTGGTAAAGGTGCTATTGACATGACATTTTCCCCACACGTCAGTAACAACCCGTGCAATCCATACATACAATGACACCAAAACAAATCCGTTCAGAATTCTGTGTAATAAAATGGAAGGACACGGGCAAAAAGTCTTGAACCCACTAACTGAAAAGTATTTACTATTTGGTACAAAATACTTTGTTGGTAATGGCGGCTTCAAGACACAGACATCTGTATGGAGAAACTAGTCCCATGTGTTGTCCGCCACAATGTCGCAGTCCCACTAAAAACCGCTGATCGCCACCATTACTACTAAAACAATAAAAAAATAAGTCTCTTAAGCCTCGTACACACGATCGGATTTTCAGCAGGGAATTGTGTGATGACAGACTGTTTGCCTAAAATCCGACCGTTAGTACGCTCCATCAGACAATTGTTGGCCAACTTTCCGCCAACAAATTTTGGATGGTAGGCTAGTCAATTTTCGGTGGACAATTGTCTGTTGTCAGATTTTCCTATCGTCTGTGCACAAGTCCATCGCATAAAAAAAACAAAGTACAAACGCGCATGCTCGGAATCAATGCTCACTAAACACAACATTAGCAGAAGGTGCCCAAAGGGTGGCGCTCAAGAGCTGAAATTCCAAGTAGTGTGTCACTACGTTCGTGTTTGTTGGCCGACAATTGTGTGACGTTTTTATGCAAGACAAGATCCTGGCACACGCCCTTCGGACAAAAGTCTGACACTCTGTTGGCCAATAAGTATGAGCTCCGGCGTGTTCGCATAGCCCACGTGCAGAGCCCGCCAGGAAGCGGCCCTGCGCTGCGTTAATCACAGGCAGTGAAACATTGTCTGGCACGGCTGCAGAGATTGGGAAATGTCTCACTGCCTGTGATTAGCGCAGCGCAGTGCCGACTTCCTGTCGGGCTCTGCACGTGGGCTTTGCGAACACACTGGAGCTCATCCTTATTGGTCAACAACCCGATCGTGTGTACGAGGCTTAAATCTATCCCATAGTTTTTAGACGCAATAACTTTTGTGCAAACCAATCAATATACACTTATTGTGATTTTTTTTTATTACCTTAAATATGTAGCAGAATACATATTGGCTTACAATTATGAAGAAATTCGATTTTTTACATTTTTATGGGATATGTTTTATAGCAGAAAGAAAAAAATATTTTTTTTTTTTTCAAAACTGTTGGCCTTTTTTTGTTTATAGCGCAAAAAATAAAAACTGCAAAGGTGATCAAATACCACCAAAAGAAAGCTCTATTTGTGGGGAAAAAAAAGACATCAATTTTATTTGGGTACAATGTTGCACGACCGCGCAATTGTCAGTTAAAGTAACGCAGTGCTGTATCGCAAAAAATGGCCTGGTCAGGAATGGGGGGGGGGTTTAAACATTTTAGGGCTGAAGTGGTTTAACAAATTTTTCATGTTTAATGCTCCACTTTGATCATCATTAAAATCATGATTTTTTTTTTTTTTTTGCATTGATGTCTCCCAGGGCAGTAACCGGACCCCCATACCCCTTTTATGGCTAATTACTTGCATATAAGCCTTCAAAATGGGCACTTTTAATTTCTCGTGTTTGGCTCCCATGGACTTCAATGGGGTTTTGCTGTTTCGGGGGCTAAAAATTTCCCCTGTGTGGGAGTTCTGCTGCAAAATGAACAGGGGAGTGTTCGGCTAGGGTTTCCAACTCATCCCTTTAAACCTGAACACATATGAATTACACGGGTTCTGAGGATGATTTAATGCAGGTAAGCCACCAAGTGAGTTTAATTACCACCTTAATCAGCCACAGAACTCGTGTTAATTCATATGTGTTTGGGTTTAAAGGGGTTGTAAAGGTAATTTTTTTTTTTTTAAAATAACAAACATGTTATACTTACCTTCACTGTGCAGCTCGTTCTGCACAGAGTGGCCCCGAACCTGGTCTTCTGGGGTCATTTACCACCTTAATGCGAGCTCCCTCGCATGGTGGTGAGTGCTTGCGGGCGCGCTCCCGTGATACAGCCGGCGGCTATAGCCGCTCGCTGTATCACTCGGCCCCGCCCCCCGGCACGCAGCGTCATCGGATGTGATTGACAGCAGCGCGAGCGGCTGCGCTGCTTTCAATCCATCCACTGCAGCCAATCAGCGACCAGGCTGAGCTGCAATGAAGATGACGAGGACGAGCAGCGAAGATTCGAGGCGTCAGGTAAGTAAAACGGGGGGCCTGGGGGCAGCGGTACTGTCAAAAGTTTTTTCACCTTAATGCATAGAATGCATTAAGGTGAAAAAATTTTTACCTTTACAACCCCTTTAAAGGGGTGAGGTGGCAACCCTATGTTCGGTCCATCTCTTCTTTTAAGTAAAACTTTTTAAAAACAATGTTACCCTATGTGCATGTTTAGTCTATTTATTGTGTCTGACATCTGTTCATCTTATGGACCTCGAGAGGCCACCAGTAGGGATGAGCTTCGTGTTCGAGTCGAACCCATGTTCGACTCGAACATCGGCTGTTCGATCGTTCGCCGAATTGCGAACGTTATGGGCGGTTCGCGCTAAATTCGTGTGGCGCGTCACGGCCCATAATTCACTGCGGCATCGCAGTGCATTGCTGGCTGATGATTGGCCAAGCATGCACTATGACCCGCATGCTTGGCCAATCACAGCGCCGTCAGTAGAGAGAGCTGTAATTGGCCAAAGCCAGGGTGGCTTTGGCCAATTATGGCTCAGGGGATTTAGTACACACCCCACACTATATAAGGCCGCCTGCACGGCGGCCCTGTGTAGTGTGTGTTCCCGTGTGCTGAGAGATAGAGAGAGAGAGAGAGAGTGTCATTTGATTTGAGTTAGATAGATTAGGCAGAACAGTCAGTCAGTTAGCTGCACTTACAGTGTATTGTGTATATATATGCATCCCAGGTGTTGTATATATATATATACACTGTATTCAGTTTAGCTAGATCCGTTCCTGTTATCTTCTATCTAGACTATTTACATTTAATGCAGTGCGTCCTGCTCACAGTGTTCAGCTAGATCCGTTCCTGCTATTTACATTTAGTGCAGTGCGTCCTGCTCACAGTGTTCAGCTAGATCCGTTCCTGTTATCTTCTAGACTATTTACATTTAGTGCAGTGCGTCCTGCTCACAGTGTTCAGCTAGATCCGTTCCTGCAATTTACATTTAGTGCAGTGCGTCCTGCTCACAGTGTTCAGCTAGATCCGTTCCTGCTATTTACATTTAGTGCAGTGCGTCCTGCTCACAGTGTTCAGCTAGATCCGTTCCTGCTATTTACATTTAGTGCAGTGCGTCCTGCTCACAGTGTTCAGCTAGATCCGTTCCTGCTATTTACATTTAGTGCAGTGCGTCCTGCTCACAGTGTTCAGCTAGATCCGTTCCTGCTATTTACATTTAGTGCAGTGCTTCCTGCGCACAGTGTTCAGCTAGAGCCGTTCCTGCTATTTACATTTAGTGCAGTGCGTCCTGCTCACAGTGTTCAGCTAGATCCGTTCCTGTTATCTTCTAGACTATTTACATTTAGTGCAGTGCGTCCTGCTCACAGTGTTCAGCTAGATCCGTTCCTGCTATTTACATTTAGTGCAGTGCGTCCTGCTCACAGTGTTCAGCTAGATCCGTTCCTGTTATCTTCTAGACTATTTACATTTAGTGCAGTGCGTCCTGCTCACAGTGTTCAGCTAGATCCGTTCCTGTTATCTTCTAGACTATTTACATTTAGTGCAGTGCGTCCTGCTCACAGTGTTCAGCTAGATCCGTTCCTGCTATTTACATTTAGTGCAGTGCGTCCTGCTCACAGTGTTCAGCTAGATCCGTTCCTGTTAAATTCCTACTGACCGGCAGGCTTGTCTGGTTACAGTATATAAAGCTACCTGAAGAAAATTACAGGTGTTCTATTTGATCCTATTAGTACCACGGTCAGGCAGCTAGACTATTTACATTTAGTACAGTGCGTCCTGCTCACAGTGTTCAGCTAGATCCGTTCCTGTTATCTTCCTACTGACAGGCAGGCTTGTCTGGTTACAGTATATAAAGCTACTTGAAGAAAATTACAGGTGTTCTATCCCAGCTTAGTGCAGCTACAGGCCATTAGTATGTCTGGAAGGCCAAGAAGGAGAGGCAGACAGTCACAAGCCAATAAGAGAGGGCAAGCAGGCTCTGTGTCTAGTGCTGGTCGTGGAGACGGTGCATCCTCATCAGCACGTGGCCATGGGACACGCTTGGCCTTTTTTTCGGCAGCTGGCCATGTTGAGCCGCAACATGCGGAAGACTTGGTCGAGTGGATGACCAAGCCGTCCTCATCCTCCTCATCCTCTCTCACCCATGCCCAGGGTGCTTTGTCTGGCAAAGCAGCGGCCTCTTCCCTCAGCTCAATGTCATCAGTGACTCCTTCCCTAGCTCCACCATGTCCTCATGAGGATTCCCTCGAACTGTTTGACCACAGTGTTGGGTACATGCTCCAGGAGGATGCCCAGCGTTTGGAAGGCTCTGATGACGATACTGAGCTCGATGAAGGCAGTAACATGAGCGCGGACAGAGGGGGTGCCCAAGAAGGACAGCAATCTGGCAGTCATGCTCCCCCTGCTGCAGCATACTGCCAGGTTTGCTCCAGTGATGAGGAGGGAGGGGATGATGAGGTCACTGACTCAACGTGGGTGCCTGATAGGAGAGAGGAGGAGGAGGAGGAGGAGGAGGAGGAGGCGGCAGCACATCACCAACGAGGCAGGATGCCCTCCAGGGGCCAGCCTAAGGGCAGCACATTGACTGCATCACACCCCAAAGCTCCACATGTGCAGGGCGCTGCAGTCTCTGCGCGTTATTCAAAAAGTTCTTTGGTGTGGGCCTTTTTTGAGACGAGTGCATCAGATCGCACCGCTGCTATTTGCAACATATGTCTCAAGCGTATCTCGCGTGGCCAAAATATCTCCCGCTTGGGTACCACATGCTTGACCAGACATATGTTGACCTGCCATGCAGTTCGTTGGCAAGCGTATCTAAAAGACCCACACCAAAGAACAAAGAGGATCTCTCCTTGCTCCTCATCAGCTGAGATTTCCAACCCCACTAGACCTTCAGTCCTCTCTGAGACCTGCAGTGAGAGGAATGAAGGTGTAAAATTAGGTGTGTCACAGCCAAGTACTTGTGGGCAATCTGCTTTTGGTACACCGACGTCAGATTGTACCAGGCAAATTTCCCTGCCCCAGCTGCTGCACCGCCGAAAGAAGTTTGCTCCCAGCCATCCACATGCCCAGCGGTTGAATGCTAGCTTGGCAAAATTGCTAGCACTTCAACTGCTGCCTTTTCAGTTGGTAGACTCTGCCCCCTTCCGTGAGTTTGTGGAATGTGCGGTTCCTCAGTGGCAGGTACCCAAACGCCACTTTTTCTCACGGAAGGCGATTCCGGCTCTCTACCGGCATGTGGAAGGCAATGTCCATGCCTCGCTGGACAGGGCGGTCAGCGGTAAGGTGCATATTACCGCTGACTCATGGTCCAGCAGGCATGGACAGGGACGTTACCTAAGCTTCACGGCGCATTGGGTGACTCTGCTGGCAGCTGGGAAGGATGCAGGACAAGGTGCAGTAGTGTTGGAGGTTGTTCCGCCACCACGCCTCCAAAATGCTGATTGTGACACACCTCTCTCCTCCACCCCCTCCTCTTCTTCTTCCTCCATGGCCTCTTCCTCGGAACCAGCGGTGCTCCGTAGGCGTTCAAGGGGCTACGCAAGTACGCAGGCCAAAAGATGCCATGCGGTGCTTGAGCTGGTGTGCTTGGGGGACAGGAGCCACACTGGGGCAGAGGTTCTGTCAGCTCTGCAGGGGCAGGTTCAGAGGTGGTTGACGCCACGCCAACTTAAGGCAGGAATGGTGGTTTGCGACAATGGCACCAACCTCCTCTCTGCCCTCCGACAGGGACAAATGACCCATGTGCCCTGTTTGGCTCACGTCCTTAACTTGGTGGTGCAGCGGTTCTTGGGCAGGTACCCGGGCTTACAGGATGTCCTGAGGCAGGCCAGGAAAGTCTGTGTGCATTTCCGCCGGTCATATAATGCCAGTGCTCGGCTGACGGACCTCCAAAAGGAGTTTAACCTGCCCAAGAACCGCCTAATCTGTGACATGCCCACCAGGTGGAACTCAACGTTGGCCATGCTGCAGCGGCTGCACACGCAGCAGAGGGCCATCAATGAGTACCTGTGCGACTATGGCACCAGGACAGGGTCAGGGGAGCTTGGTTTTTTTTCCCCACGCCAGTGGGCCATGATCAGGGATGCATGCACTGTCCTGTCACCATTCGAGGAGGCCACGAGGATGGTGAGTAGTGACAGTGCATGCATCAGTGACACTGTCCCCCTTGTCCACCTGTTGGAGCACACGCTGCGTGGAATAATGGACAGGGCACTTGAGGCAGAACAGAGGCAGGAAGAGGAGGACTTCCTTAGCTCTCAAGGCCCCCTTTATCCAGACAGTGTTCCTGCGTGCCCGCCAATCACACAGGAAGAGGACGAGGAGGAAGAGGAGGAGGAGGAAGATTGTGTCAGTATGGAGGTGGAGCCTGGCACTCAGCATCAGCAGCAGTCTTTAAGGGATCAGTCCCAAGAAACACATGGACTTGTACGTGGCTGGGAGGAGGTGGCTGCGGACCATGTCGTTCTTAGTGACCCAGAGGACTCCGGACCGAATGCCTCAGCAAACCTACGCTGCATGGCCTCCCTGATCCTGCAAAGCCTGCGTAAGGATCCTCGTATTCGTGGTATCAAGGAGAAGGACCAATACTGGCTGGCAACCCTCCTTGATCCACGTTACAAGGGTAAGGTTGCGGACCTTATCTTGCCATCGCAGAGGGAGCAGAGGATGAAACATCTTCGGGAGGCCTTGCAGAAAGGTCTGTGCAACGCGTTCCCAGAGACTGGGAGGTTACAAACTCCTGTTTCTGGACAACGTGTTGCTGAGGCTTCGGTCAGTCAAAGAAGGAGCGGTGGAGAAGGTGGCCGTCTGACCGATGCGTTCAGACAATTTTTTGGTCCGCAGCCCCAAGGTATGATCGGTTCCAGCAACCATCGCCAGCGTCTGTTTTACATGGTGCAGGAATACCTAGGGGCAAGATCAGACTTGGACACCTTTCCCACCGAAAATCCTCTGGGTTACTGGGTCTTGAGGATGGATCACTGGCCAGAGCTTGCACAGTATGCAATTGAGCTACTGGCCTGTCCTGCATCCAGCGTTCTTTCGGAACGCACATTCAGTGCTGCTGGAGGCGTGGTAACTGATCACAGGGTGCGTCTGTCCACCGACTCGGTCGATCGGCTGACCTTCATAAAAATGAATGAGTCTTGGATCACCACCAGCTACCAAGCACCTGATGCTGATGTAACCGAATAATTTTTTTTGAAATCTCAGATCCCTTCAAAGACTGCCTATGCTGATGCTGAGTGACTATCCCTGAGTAATTATCCTCTTCCTCCTCAATCATCACGCTGATAGCTTGTAAGAACATTTTTGGTTCTGGGCGCCACCACCAGTGCCTAAGGCACAATTTTTCAGCCCCTGTTTAACAGGGGCGTGTAATTACAATTTTTGATGTAATACTTTGCAGCAGGGCTCGTTCCTGCATTCCAACTAGAGTGTCTGTGAGGGGTTGCAGTGTTGTGGCACCAGCACCAGTGCCTAGGGCCCAATTTTTCTGCCCCTGTCTAACAGGGGCGTGTAATTACAATTTTTGATGCAATACTTTGCAGCAGGGCTCGTTCCTGCGTTCCAACTAGAGTGTCTGTGAGGGGTTGCAGTGTTGTGGCACCAGCACCAGTGCCTAAGGCCCAATTTTTCTGCCCCTGTCTAACAGGGGCGTGTAATTACAATTTTTGATGCAATACTTTGCAGCAGGGCTCGTTCCTGCATTCCAACTAGAGTGTCTGTGAGGGGTTGCAGTGTTGTGGCACCAGCACCAGTGCCTAAGGCCCAATTTTTCTGCCCCTGTCTAACAGGGGCGTGTAATTACAATTTTTGAAGCAATAATTTGCAGCAGGGCTCGTTCCTGCGTTCCAACTAGAGTGTCTGTGAGGGGTTGCAGTGTTGTGGCACCAGCACCAGTGCCTAAGGCCTAATTTTTCAGCTCCTGTTCAACAGGGGCATGTAATTACAATTCTTGATCTAATATTTCACAGCAGGGCCCTGTGAGGGCTTACAGTGTTGTGGCCACAGCAACACCTAAGGCCCAAATTTCTGCTGAGTATATAGGGCAGGACCCTACTTTCAAACATCTAACTTACAAACGACTCCTACTTGCAAACGGAAGGAGACAACAGGAAGTGAGATGAAGTCTACCCCTAGGAAGGGAAATTCTCTCCTGTAAGAGTTAATATGGGAAAACAATTTCTCCTTTCCACTGATGCTTTCCAATCCTTGTTCCACAAAAAAACCCAAATTTTCAAAAAACATTTTTCATTGGGACAAAAAAGTGAGGTGAAATCTTCTGAAGAGGAGGAAAGACAGCAAAACAAATGTCACAGGGGTGATAACCCTTCCCTATGTTTTCCAAAAAGCTTAGAAAAGATTTTTTGGCTGGAGCTAAACACGTTAAAAATGTTCAAAATTACAAACAGATTCTACTTAACAACAAACCTACAGTCCCTGTTTTGTTTGCACCGCCTGTATACTGCTGTTCAGAGTATATAGGGCCTGGTGGCCCCACACCTTTCCTTATTTTAATTTGGGTGCGGGGTTCCCCTTAATATCCATACAAGACCCAAAGGGCCTGGTAATGGACTGGGGGGTACCCATGCCGTTTGTCTCACTGATTTTCATCCATATTGCCATGACCCGACATGACATTAAACCCGCAAGCAGTTTTAAATGAGATTTTTTCCTTTAAAAATGACATTTGGTGCAGGGACTGTTCTAAACATGGGAAACACGCGTCACTTTACAGGCATACTATAGACACCCCCCAGGTACGATATTTAAAGGAATATTTCACTTTTTTTTTTTTACTTTAAGCATCATTAAAATCACTGCTCCCGAAAAAACGGCCGTTTTTAAAAGTTTTTTTTGCATTGATACATGTCCCCTGGGGTAGGACCCGGGTCCCCAAACCCTTTTTAGGACAATACCATGCAAATTAGCCTTTAAAATGAGCACTTTTGATTTCGAACGTTCGAGTCCCATAGACGTCAATGGGGTTCTAACGTTCGTGCGAACTTTCGGTCCGTTCGCGGGTTCTGGTGCGAACCGAACCGGGGGGTGTTCGGCTCATCCCTAGCCACCAGTTACACGTCTGCAACCAGAGGACCAGCAATGATCTAACCAGAGGACCAGCAATGATCTAACCAGAGGACCAGCAATGATCTAATCAGAGGACCAGCAATGATCTAACCAGAGGACCAGCAATGATCTAACCAGAGGACCAGCAATGATCTAATCAGAGGACCAGCAATGATCTAACCAGAGGACCAGCAATGATCTAACCAGAGAGGACCAGCAATGATCTAATCAGAGGACCAGCAATAATTTAACCAGAGGACCAGCAATGATCTAACCAGAGGACCAGCAATGATCTAATCAGAGGACCAGCAATGATCTAACCAGAGGACCAGCAATGATCTAACCAGAGGACCAGCAATGATCTAATCAGAGGACCAGCAATGATCTAACCAGAGGACCAGCAATGATCTAACCAGAGGACCAGCAATGATCTAATCAGAGGACCAGCAATGATCTAATCAGAGGACCAGCAATGATCTAACCAGAGGACCAGCAATGATCTAACCAGAGAGGACCAGCAATGATCTAATCAGAGGACCAGCAATAATTTAACCAGAGGACCAGCAATGATCTAATCAGAGGACCAGCAATGATCTAATCAGAGGACCAGCAATGATCTAATCAGAGGACCAGCAATGATCTAACCAGAGAGGACCAGCAATGATCTAACCAGAGAACCAGCAATGATCTAATCAGAGGACCAGTAATGATCTAACCAGAGGACCAGCAATGATCTAACCAGAAGACCAGCAATGATCTAATCAGAGGACCAGCAATGATCTAACCAGAGAGGACCAGCAATGATCTAACCACAGGACCAGCAATGATCTAACCAGAGGACCAGCAATGATCTAATCAGAGGACCAGTAATGATCTAACCAGAAGACCAGCAATGATCTAATCAGAGGACCAGCAATGATCTAACCAGAGGACTAGCGATGATCTAATCAGAGGACCAGCAATGATCTAATTAGAGTGTTCACCGGAGTGCTGGATGTCTATCTGGCTGGATGAGAGGGTAAGTGAGTTTCCAGTGAAAGGTGGAGGTGCCCATGTTAGTTGGGTGAAAGTTTTTTTCACATGTGGAAGAAAGAAGTGGACACATCTTCGGGTTCTTGCAGACAGTACTGATGGATGAACATCACTTCAGAAACAGAAACTTCCTGCATACAAATGCAAGGGTGGGCTGTGTAGTTTTTATGAGTTCACAAACAAACATAAAAATTCTTCCAGCTTTTCTTGTTTTGTGGTGTACGTGCATTCAGGTGTGTATTTGCTCACTTGTAAAACACTGACCCGCAATGCAGAGTTTTGTCTTTTTTTTTTACAGATCTATACGGAGCGCAGGTTTACGCACCTGTGTGTACAGGCCCATTAACCACAACAGGCTGCATTTAGATAAGTTAAAAAAACACCTAAAAATGTGGTGTTTTTAGGTATTTGTGTTCAAGAGCCCTAATTGGATATGTATATACAGTATATATATATATATATATATATACAGTAGTGTATTTAGGTTTTGTGCTGCTCTAGGCCTGACTAAACTCTTGCACCCCCTATTTAAATATGACCCACCCCTTCCTGTCAAGGCCAAACCCCTTGCTGTTTAAGACCCGCCCTGAAATTTTCGAGTAGGGACACTAGTTCTGAGGGCCTGGGGGGGGGGGGGGGGTGCAATGTATTCCCTTAATTTGCATAGATTTCCTCCCACTTCCTGTTTGGCTATGGGGCAGGAAGTGAAGGGAAATCTCTGCAATGGGACAAGGATGGTAAAAAATAAACTGACAGGGGTTATAAGAAAATGTAGCACAGTGAGGAAGGTTTGTGGTCCAGGATGAGAGGACAGTCAAAATTATAAGCAGCGCCCCCCATAGTTGCGGCCGGCCGGCCGCCCACATACTGGAAGCAGTGCGGCCGCTTTATGGGGGCGCCAGACTAATTTGCCTCTCAGCCCAGTCCACCCCATAAGACTTGCGCTACACTAACAGTGTAGCGCAAGCCGGCGGGGACTCTTTCCGTGCTGCCCCTCTGCAAAGTGTTGCATATATACATACACTATATTACCCAAGGTATTGGGGTGCCTGTAGGGTTGCCACCTCATCCCTTTAAACCTGAACACACATGAATTACACAGGTTCTGATGCCAATTTAACTCAGATAAGGCACCAAGTGAGTTTAATTACCACCTTAATCAGCCACAGAACCCGTGTAATTAATATGTGTTCGAGTTTAAAGGGATGAGGTGGCAAGCCTAGTCGCCTGCCATCCCAGTCTTAGTCCGTAGGGTTCAATATTGAGTTGGCCCACCATTTGCAGCTATAACAGCTTCATCTCTTCTGGGAAGGCCGTCCAGAAGGTTTAGGAGTGTGTCTATGGGAATGTTTGACCATCCTTCCAGAAGAGCATTTGTGAGGTCAGGCACTGATGTTGGATGAGAAGGCCTGGCTCGCAGTTTCTGCTCTAATTCATCCCAAAGGTGTTCTATCGGGTTTGAGGAAAGGGCTCTGTGCAGGCCAGTCAAGTTTCTCCACCCCAAACTCTCTCATCTATGTCTTTACGGATCTTGCTTTGTGCACCGGTGTGCAGTCATGTTGGAACAGGAAGTGGGCATCCCCAAACTGTTCCCACAAAGTTGGGACTATGAAATTGTTCAAAACGTCTTCCCTTCATTGGAACTAAGAGGCCAATCCCAACCCCTGAAAAACAACCCCAACACCATAATCCCCCCCTCCACCAAATGATTTGGACCAGTGCACAAAGCAAGGTCCATAAAGACATGGATGAGCGAGTTTGGGGTGGAGGAACTTGACTAGCCTGCCTGGGGTTGGGCTTGGCCCCTTAGTTCCAGTGAAGGGAACTTTTAAGGTGTCAGCATACCAAGACATTTTGGACAATTTCATGCTCCCAACTTTGTGGGAACAGTTTGGGGACTGGCCTGCACAGAGCCCTTTCCTCAAACCCGATAGAACACCTTTGGGATGAATTAGAGCGGAGACTGTGAGCCAGGCCTTCTCGTCCAACATCAGTGCTTGACCTCCCAAATTTGCTTCTGGAAGAATGGTCAAACATTCCCATAGACACACTCCTAAACCTTGTAAACAGCCTTCCCAGAAGAGTTGAAGCTGTCATAGCTGCAAAGGGTGGGCCAACTCAATATTGAACCCTACGGACTAAGACTGGGATGTCATTAAAGTTCATGTGTGTGTAATGGCAGGCGTCCCAATACTTTTGGTAATATAGTGTGTGTAATATATATATATACACAAATCCAATTGCGGTTCTTGAACACGGATGCCTAAAAACGCCTCTACTGACTTCCATCATCCAGTCATGTGTAAGCAAAAAGGCTGTTTTGTTTTACATTTTTCTTGCATGGCTGATCTTTGTAAAGTGAAGCTTTACCTCATTAACTAAGCTCTGGAGCACACCACCCATCTGAGGTATCACCATGAATATCAAATCATGGGGCAATAATTCTAGTCCTCCTCTGTAAATCTATAGTGGTAACTTGTAAAGTCTTGCAAAGTGTCGCCTATGGATAGTAACATGACGTGACATGTTTGGTATCTATTTACTCGGCTTAACTTCATCTTTTATATATTTTTCAAAACAAATGGGTGATGTATCGTGTTAATTTGCAATAACATTCATGTAAGTGTATTTTTCCCCAAAAATTGCATTTGAAAAAACACTGTGCAAATACCATCTCTAGGGCCTCTTCTTTAAAAAAAAAAAAAAATGTATATATATATATATATATATATATATATATATATATATATATATATATATATATAATGTTTGGGGGTTCCAAGTAATTTTCTAGCAAAATATACTGATTGTTACATGCAGTGGTATATTTTGATTTTGTGCTGCCCTAGGCAAGAATAAAATTTGGCGCCCCCCACCCCCCATCTAAATTTGTCTGTATAGAGGCAAGATAGGGCAGTATAGTGACAGGCAGGGGCAGCATAGCGATGGGCTGGGGCTTTACTGGGGTGGGTTCGTGTAGTATAAGGGCGGACTAGGGCTGTATAAAGGCGGACTAGGGCTGTATAAAGGCAGACTGGGGCTGTTTAAGGGCAGGCTAGGGCTGTATAGGGGTGAGTTAGGGCTGTATAGGGTCAGGCTAGGGCTGTACTGTAAAGGGGCAGGCTAGGGCAGTATAGGGATGGACTAGGGCAGTATAGGGACGGACTAGGGCTGTATAGGGATGGACTAGGGCTGTATAGGGTCAGGCTAGTGCTGTATAAGGGGCAGACTAGGGCTGTATAGGGGCGGGCTAGGGCTGTATAGGGGCGGGCTAGGGCTGTATAGGGGCAGGCTAGGGCTGTATAAGGGCAAGCTAGGGCTGTATAGGGGCAGGCTAGGGCTGTATAGGGGAAGGCTAGGGCTGTATAGGGGAAGGCTAGGGCTGTATAGGGGCAGGCTAGGACTGTATAGGGGTGGACTAGGGCTGTATAGGGACGGACTAGAGGGGCAAGCTAGGGCTGCACTGTATAGGGGCAGACTAGGGCTGTATAGGGATGGACTAGGGCTGTATAAGGGTGGACTAGGGCTGTATAGGGGCAGGCTAGGGCTGTATAAGGGGCAGACTAGGGCTGTATAGGGATGGACTAGGGCTGTATAGGGGCGGGCTGTATAGGGGCGGACTATGGCTGTATAGGGGCAGGCTAGGGCTATATAGGGGCAGGCTAGGGCTGTATAAGGGCAAGCTAGGGCTGTATAGGGGAAGGCTAGGGCTGTATAGGGGAAGGCTAGGGCTGTATAGGGGGAGGCTAGGGCTGTATAGGGGCAGACTAGGACTGTATAGGGGAAGGCTAGGGCTGTATAGGGGAAGGCTAGGGCTGTATAGGGGCAGGCTAGGGCTGTATAGGGGCGGACTAGGGCTGTATAGCAACGGACTAGAGGGGCAAGCTAGGGCTGTACTGTATAGGGGCAGACTAGGGCTGTAAAGGGATGGGCTAGGGCTGTATAAGGGTGGACTAGGGCTGTATAGGGGCAGGCTAGAGCTGTACTGTATAGGGGCGGACTAAGGCTGTGTAGTGACAGGCTAGGGCAGTATAGCGATGGGCTACGGCTTTATCGGGGTGGACTAGGGTAGTATAGGGGCAGGCTAGGGCTGTAACGAGGCAGGCTAAACCCCCCCACATTGGAATCCATGCGTTCGGTGCCCTGCATGTAGATCAGGGGGCCGGACGCATGGAAAGGGGAGGGCGGCGCCCATGCGCCCCAATGGATGGGCCGCCACTGCTATCGGGTCATCCTTGAAGCTCACCTGTCACTGGCTTGTGTCTCTCTCATTCGTTAACACAAATGTTATAAAGAGAAAAACACTAAACAGAAATTGTCAGACACATTCGCTTTATTATTAGCCGGGTTACATTTTTGTATAGCAGTTTATATCTGCTTTTTTCACATCCCATCCCTTCTCTTCCCTTCTCTCCCCTCAGGGATTTTACTGAGACGGGTCTATGATCTGGCCGATCCAGAGAATGGTTTTGGCAACTTTGTGGTAGATCATGAAAATGAATGGACGGTCAGCCATGACTATGGGGCTTGGTAGGTCCACGTTTAATTGGACGGCAGTGGCACCCCGCGCCTCTGTTCTTTCCTCGTCAATGCTGAAATAAGACTGGTGGTAAATCTGTCAACACAAAAACAAAATAAAAGAATGAACCTAATGAAAAAGTTAAAAGACTGCAAAATATAAAAAAATATATATTTGAAGAATAAGGTAAGTCCTAGATTTGTATGCAGCAGAGTGGTAATAATAATCATTGGAAAACAAGAACTTAAAGTGATACTAAACCCAGGCTGTGTAATTTACATTCTCCCTTTTCTTTCTGTATGTGGATGACGGCTCTGTAATTATTTTAATTTAAAAATAAATCTAAGTACCTTTTTTCCTAATTGATATACAGCTGTCACATGTAGACATGTGCAGAACGAAAAAAATTGTTTTGTTTCCATTCATTATTTACATAAATTTGTTTAGTTTAATTTGTTTTCAGGAATTCGTTTAGTTTATTCATTTTCGAACCCGGATCGATTCGAAAGGTTTTAGAATCAATTTCGAATAGTTTTCGAATTCAAATTGTTTTCCAATTTCCAAAGAGAATAAAATAGAATAGATTTGTTTTTTCCTCTATTCCATTCCTTTTTTTTCTATTCTATTTTATTCTCTTTGGAAATTGGAAAACGAATCGAATTCAAAAAGTTTTCGAATTCAAAAATTATTTGAAAACAGTTCGAAAACGATTTTTTTGGTTTATTTTAAATTCGGTACTATTCTAAATACGGAAATTTGGATACATCCGGAAAATGAAAACCTGTCCGAATTTGAATTTGGAACGAAATGAACCGCGCATGTCTAGTCACATGACCCGGCTCTCTCCCAGCCTGTCTGCAGGGAAATATAAGCAGGAGGAACTTCTAGTCCTCTGCCGCTGGTCACACGTTGAAAAAAAACAACCATTTCTATGGTCATACAAATATATATTTTTAAAAACAAACCTTTACTATTTTTGGCAATAACATGGTGTGGGCAGATTTCTGCCAGTCACAGACTGTGTCACGCCCCCTCCAGCCTGTGTCTTAGAATGAGTGGGAGGTGAAGACTCCATCAATCAACATGTAATATCCCCCCCATTGTGTTTAGCTTGTTAATGGGCATGGAGGGAGTCGGCTGTCATTTACCACTGTCTATACGCCCACATGTCTGACTCTATAGTCACATGGGCTGCTCAGATGTGATAGGGAGGAAATGCTCAGCATAGAAAGTCGCTGAAAACTGAGCATGTGCAGAACAAAACGTATTATGGACAAGACACCATAGTTATAGCACCACATTCCTTGATGATAGGTATAGTTGCAAATTTGTGGGATTTTTTTAGGTGCGTTTAAGAATGAATCCAGAAAAATTCTATTAAAAGAAGTTAAGATTTATTTTTCCAGCATCAATTTAATCCTCATAAAAACAATACAATACAATACAGTAGACTCATATGATATAGTCCTTATAGGTAAAGGGCATTAAAAGCATAATTACCAACATGTTTCGCCTCAAAACTGGGCTTCCTCAGGGGATACTGTTGGAATTAGAGCCTTCCCGGGTAACGATAAGATATCTCATAGAACTACAATCAATGATGATTCAGGGGTTCAAAAAGATGCCAGGCGACCAACCAGGGACTTTGAGCAGCTGTAGGAGTTGCCACCATGCTCTTCGAAATCCCCAACTGCAGTGGGAGTGGGATCGGGTACCTGTCAAAACTAGGTACTGGCCCCCCTCCCCCACCAAAAAAAAATAAAATAAAAACACATGCCAAATGTGGCAGGGGAGGAGAGGAGGAAGACTTAAGGGGAACTTCCCCTTGCGGCTTCCCAGTCTGTTTCCTACTGCGAATGGCGTGATTCACGCGGCCCCGAATGGCGTGATTCCCGCGGCCCCTCCAGACACAGGTTCCAGAAGGCGACGGGGGAGGGGAATGAGGAGGGCACAAAAAAATGCGGAAGTGACGTACCTCGCCACGGCACCATGGGCCGAAAGTCCAGAAGCAGATATCCGAAAAAAGGTATGAAAAAAAAGGGGGGGTGCTTATGTGCTTATGTCTTCAAAGGAGTTAAATTTTTTCCTGGAACGCTGCTTTAAAGTGAAACTCTAAATCTCTACGTTTGTATTTTCTAGGCCAATAATATCCCTATGTGTAACAGGGTGCTGCTCACTGTTCTCCTTGCTGGAGGAGAAGCTGTACCTGAGAACCTGCGGTGCAAGAATCTCTCTGCTTCTTCTTCATTCATTCTGTGGATCAGTGCTTCCTCCATCACGTTTTTTTTTGCTTTTTTATCATTACCCCATCAGTCATCAGAAAACAAGTCATCAGGAGGGGCTTCTCTGTCATGAGGAAGCCCTGCCTACACCAAGATGGCCGCCTACACAAACACAGTGCAGAACAAGGCACAGCAAGGCCATAATTGGAAAGGAAAAGCTGCAGGGGGAACATGGGAAATACTAGTGATTTGTCTTTAGACAAAAGAAAAATACTTACATTTGAAACGCTCATCTTTTTGTTCATGGACATCCCGGAGAAGTTAGCGTCCGTCTCACTAAACATTTTTCTCATGCCCATAACCGACAGGTCATGCTGGAGATCGATTGGTTGGTTGAAGGATATTTTGGGTATGTAGAGGATCAGAGTACTGTGGAGGAAAATACACATCAGTGTCTGTATTAGCAATACCAACTATCTCAGGTTTTCTCAATCAGGCAAAAAAAGTCTTTGCAAGCTACAACAACCTCTATCCAGGCCGGTGCTCCCGCTAGGCGAACTAGGCAGCTGCCTAAGGCCATAGCTGACCCTTGCTTCACCTTTTCCTCCTCCTCGTCATGTTGCCCAGAGCCACCAGAGAG
Organism: Aquarana catesbeiana; assembly: GCF_042186555.1. Lineage (NCBI taxonomy): Eukaryota > Metazoa > Chordata > Amphibia > Anura > Ranidae > Aquarana > Aquarana catesbeiana. Next base: position 5,990,685 of record NC_133336.1, read on the forward strand.
AGTGTCACGCTGCCCAGCGCCACCAGAGAGAGTCATGCTGCCCAGCGCCACCAGAGACAGAGTCACGCTGCCCAGCGCCACCAGAAAGAGGGCCACACTGGCCAGCACCACCAGAGAGAGAGTTACACTGCCCAGCGCCACCAGAGTGAGAGCCATGCTGCCCAGCGCCACCAGAGAGAGCCACACTGCCCAGCACCACCAGAGAGAGAGTCATGCTGCCCAGCGCCACCAGAGAGAGAGCCATGCTGCCCAACACCACCAGAGAGAGAGCCACACTGCCCAGCACCACCAGAGAGAGAGTCACGCTGCCCAGCGCCACCAGAAAGAAAGCCATGCTGCCCAGCACCACCAGAGAGAGAGTTATGCTGCCCAGCACCACCAGAGTGAGAGCCATGCTGCCCAGTGCCACCAGAGAGAGAGTCACACTGCCCAGCACCACCAGAGAGAGAGTCACGCTGCCCAGCGCCACCAGAAAGAGAGTCATGCTGCCCAGCACCACCAGAGAGAGAGTTACGCTGCCCAGCACCACCAGAGTGAGAGCCATGCTGCCCAGCGCCACCAGAGAGAGAGCCACACTGCCCAGCACCACCAGAGAGAGAGTCACACTGCCCAGCACCATCAGAGAGAGCCATGCTGCCCAGCACCACCAGAGAGTGAGTTACGCTGCCCAGTGCCACCAGAGTGAGAGCCACACTGCCCAGCACCAGCAGAGAGAGAGCCACGCTGCCCAGCGCCACCAAAGACATCCCTTAGACTGGTCACGTGGTCAGTGTGCTCATGTGTGTGTGCTGGCAGCCTCTGCACAATCAGGGGAATAACTCTGGTCATCAGTGTTCCCTTTGTGACTGTGCTTTTCTCATCTTTCATTATCATCAGTTAGAGGCCCACATGGGGGGCACCACTACAGTGCCTTGAAAGTATTCATACCCCTTGAAAATTTCCACATTTTGTCATGTTACTACCAAAAACATAAATGTATTTTATTGGGATTTTATGTGATAAACACAAAGTGGCACATAATTGTGATGTGGAAGGAAAATGATAAATGGTTTTCACATTTCTTTACAAATACATATGTGAAAAGTGTGGGGGGGGGGGGGAGAATTTGTATTCAGCCCCCTTTACTCTGATACCCCTAACTAAAATCTAGTGCAGCCAATTGCCTTTAGAAGTCACCTAATTAGTAAATAGAGTCCACCTGTGTGTAATTGAATCCCAGTATAAATACAGCTGTTCTGTGAAGCACTCAGAGTTTTTTTTAGAGAACCTTAGTGAACAAACAGCATCATGAAGGCCAAGGAACACACCAGACAGGTCAGGGATAAAGTTGTGAAGAAGTATAAAGCAGGGTTAGGTTATAAAAAAATCTCCCAAGCTTTGAACATCTCACGGAGCTCTGTTCAATCCATCATCGGAGAATGGAAAGAGTATGGCACAACTGCAAACCTACCAAGACATGGCCGTCCACCTAAACTGACCGGCCGGGCAAGTAGAACATTCATCGGAGACGAGCCAAGAGGTCCATGGTAACTCTGGAGGAGCTGCAGAGATCCACAGCTCAGGTGGGAGAATCTGTCCACAGGACAACTATTATGCCGCGTACACACGGTCGGACTTTTCGTCTACAAAAGTCAGACGGACGCCGATGGACTAAAGCTGCCGTAAGTCCGCCAAAAGTCTGACAAAAGTCCGTCGAAAGTCTGTCGGACAGGCTGTCGGACTTTTGTAGCCGAAAAGTCCGACCGTGTGTACGCGGCATTAGTCGTGTTCTCCACAAATCTGCCCTTTATGGAAGAGTGACAAGAAGAAAGACATTGCTGAAAGAAAGTCATAAGAAGTCCTGTTTGTAGTTTGTGAGAAGCCATGTGGAGGACACAGCAAACATGTGGAAGAAGGTGCTCTGGTCAGATGAGACCAAAACTCAACTTTTTGGCCTAAAAGCAAAACGCTATGTGTGGGGAAAACTAACACTGCACATCACCCTGAACACACCATCCCCACCATGAAACATGGTGGTGGCAGCATCATGTGGTGGGGATGCTTTTCTTCAGCAGGGACAGGGAAGCTGGTCAGAGTTGATGGGAAAATGGATGGAGATAAATACAGGACAATCTCAGAAGAAAACCTGTTAGAGTCTGCAAAAGAGACTGGGGTGGAGGTTCAACTTCCAGCAGGACAACGACCCGAAACATCCAGCCAGAGCTACAATGGAATGGTTTAGATCAAAGCATATTCATGTGTTAGAATGGCCCAGTCACAGTCCAGACCTAAATCCCATTGAGAATCTGTGGCAAGACTGGAAAATTGCTGTTCACAGACGCTCTCCATCCAATCTGACAGAGCCTGAGATATTTTACAAAGAAGAATGGGCAAAAATGTCCCTCTCTAGATGTGCAAAGCTGGTAGAGACATCCCCAAAAAGACTTGCAGCTGTAATTGTAGAGAAAGGGGGTTCTACAAAGTATTGACTCCGGGGGGCGCCATACAAATGCCCCCCCACGCTTTTCACATACTTATTTGTATCATTTATCATTTTCCTTCCACTTCACAATTATGAGCCACTTTGTTTTGGTCTATCACATAAAATCCCAATAAAATACATTTACGATTTTGGTTGTAACATGAGAAAATGTGGAAACTTTCAAGGGGTATGAATACTTTTTTCAAGGCACTGTACACACTGCTCTGTGCTTAAGGTATAGCCTTTTACCATTCTGTTGGCATCCAATAAATTCTGCATTCATCCAGTAAGCATTAAGTTGCACATGGCTGTTTGAATGATCACGTGGCTAATACGTCTCACAGTGTTTAAACTGAAATTCTGGTTTAAGCAGCTCTCACCTGGATTGCATTAAACGTAAGTATTTCTTTATCATGGGGGCGTTCAGTGAGTTTCGAAAGTGGCGGAGGCCACCCAGTTGCGGTATGAAGAGGAGAAGGGATAGGTCACCAGCATATGGCACTTTCACTATAAAGGTTCCAGTCTTGTGATCTCTGTACGCCTTATACAATCCTGGCCTTTTCAACATCGTCACTACGACTTTTTTCTCCTGGTTCACATTGAAGGTTCCTTTCTCTGTAAGTTTTTTGTCAAATTCTGTATACCATTTACCTGGAGGAAATTAAAAAGATTGCTTTAAAGGTAAACTATCATGGTTTGGGCATTCTATCCCTAGAATCCATAAGGACTGTCGCAGACAGATTTTGCAAAAGCGTTTCTCATAGTTACGTAGTTAGTCAGGTTGAAAAAAGATACAAGTCCATCTAGTTCAACCAATAAAAGGGTAAAAAAAAATTACAATCCTATATACAATCCTATACCCACAGTTGATCAAGAAAAAGGCAAACAACCCCAATAAAGCATGATCCACTTTGCTCCAGCTGGGGAAAAAAATTTCTTCCTGACCCCCCCTCTCATGCATTCTAAAAGTGGTGAAGAATGCGCCAAATTCATATACCTGTCTTGAGTTTGGCGCATGCAAAGCCACTTTTAGAAAGTATGTAAGACACGATTGCAAAATCTGTCTGCCTCAGTTTTCTTTCAGTTATTTTAAATAAGAGGTTATGCTTAATTAGCTCCACCTTCATAAGATACTAACTTTTTGTAGTTTATTTTAACTTTGACGCTTTTTACATTGTGGCACAATAAAGGTAACAGAAACAAGATGCCCCAGGAAGACGTCCATTAGAACGAAACGTACGTCGGGTGGAGCCTTGGCGGTGTGATTTTAAATGCTCGTATTGTCTCCTGTTTGCGAGTAATTTTACTTTGTTTTATAATAAATTGATATCTACAGTACAGATACTCCTCGTTTTAACGACTTACCTGTTTAACGACCGATCAGACCCACCCAAAGACGAGCTGTACACCATTGTACTGTACAGTACAGAATTTACGTTTGTGTTCTGTACTTATGCAAATTAAAACAAACGTTATTGCATTGTGTTTAGACCCTTTTTTTTTTTTTTTCACAATACAGTACAGTATAGTAGTTAAGAATGCTTAAAAATATTGATTACTTGTGGCTCCTAGTTTAAGGACCAATTCGTTTAATGACCAATGCCACGTACACACGAGCGGAATGTTCGACAGAAAAAGTCTGATGGGGAGCTTTTCATCGTATTTTCCGTCAAAAATTCTGACGGACCTAGAAATGGAACATGTTCTAAATATTTCTGACGGAACCAATTCCTATCGGGAAAACTGCTTGTCTGTATGCTGTTCCGACGGACCAAAAACGACGCATGCACTGAAGCAAGTACGAGACGGAAGCTATTGGCGCATTGGCTATTGAACTTCCGTTTTCTAGTCCCGTCGTACGCGTTGTTGTACGTCACCGCGTTCTGGACGGTCGGAATTTGGTGTGACCGTCTGTATGCAAGACAGCTTGAGAGGAATTCCATTGGAAAAACCTTCAGAGCTTATTCGGACAGCAAAACCGGTCGTGTGTACAGGGCACTAGTTGTTGGAAAGGAACCTGGTCGTTAAGTCAGGAGAGCCTGTACTTCACTATGGGATTTATGTTTGGTATGTACTGTTAGTGGTGAGGTCGGTTCTAGTAAATAATTAGAGAGATCATTCCACCTCTATGAGAGCAACCTGAGACATTGTGGGTTGAGAGGCTAAGGCAGCCTTTCGCAACCTTTTGAACACAGAGGAACCCTTGAAATAACTTTCTGGTCTCAGGGAACTCCTGCTAAAAACTAATGATACATTCGTGTGATGGTCAGTGGGGAGAATGCTCCTTACGCTTGTGGTCACTGGGAAGAATTACCTTCTTATAGAATGCTAAAAAGATTTATGGTGTCAATGGAAAGTTATCGGAGAGGCAGAAATTGCTCATTGCTCAAGGAACCCCTAGCAACCTTTCGAGTAACCCAGCAGGGACAGGGAAGCTGGACAGAGTTGATGGGAAGATGGATGGAGCCAAATACAGAGCAATCTTAGAAGAAAACCTGTTAGAGTGTGCAAAAGACTCGAGGCTGGGGCGGAGGTTCACCTTCCAGCAGGACAACCACCCTAAACATACAGCCAGAGCTACAATGGAATAGTTTAGATTAGTGATGGCGAAACCATGGCACCCCAGATGTTTTGGAACTACATTTCCCATGATGCTCAGGCACTCTGCAGTGTAGTTCAGCATCATGGGAAATGTAGTTCCAAAACATCTGGGGTGCCAAGGTTTGCCTTCACTGGTTTGGATCAAAGCATATTCATGTGTTAGAATGGCCCAGTCACAGTCCAGACCTAAATCACATTGAGAATCTGTGGCAAGACTTGAAAATTGCTGTTCACAGACGCTCTTCATCCAATCTGACAGAGCTTGAGATATTTTGCAAAGAAGAATGGGCAGAAATGTCCCTCTCTAGATGTGCAAAGCTGGTAGAGATATCCCCAAAAAGACTTGCAGCTGTAATTGCAGAGAAAGGGGGTTCTACAAAATATTGACTCAGGGGGGCGCCATACAAATGCCACCCCCCACACTTTTCACATATTTATTTCTAAAAAAAAATTGAAAACCATTTATCATTTTCCCTCCACTTCAAAATTATGTGCCTCTTTGTGTTGGTCTATCACAGGGATCTTCAAACTACGGCCCTCCAGCTGTTGCGGAACTACACATCCCAAGAGACATCGTAAAACTCTGACATTCACAGACATGACTAGGCATGATGGGAATTGTAGTTCATGAACAACTGGAGGGCCGTAGTTTGAAGACCCCTGGTCTATCACATAAAATCCCAATAAAATACATTTAAGTTTTTGGTTGTAACATGAGAAAATGTGGGAAATCTCAAGGGGTATGAATACTTTTTCAAGGCATTGTATTGAGTGTTGCTTGCATTTAAACGGTTAATTGCCTTTATTTGGTGTACACATTTGTAGGTTGGCACCGTCTTACTTTATTGAAATACTTTTCCTGTATGGCAGGCTGTGTTTGGATGATGATGCAAACGAAATATACAATGTAATTTGTAAGTTTTAGGCCTAGTGCTGCCCCCTTACCCTGAAAACCTAGGGACTGGCCTACAAGTATCTCACAGTAAATACAGCCCTTCCAGGATAGACTTTTGAGAAAGTTAATTCCCTTGTTGACTTTAGCCACAAATCTTCAGAGGTGGGCAGCTGATGCAAATAAAATAAAGAATAATAAAAAAAATCACAGTAAATTTTTAGGCTTGGCGCTGCCCCCTTACTCTGAAGAACAAGGAACTAGACTGCAAGTGCCTCACGGGAAATACAACCCTTCCAAGACAGACTTAAAAAAGAAAGCCTGATGAATGTTGGGTCTGTAGTTCTCTAACAACTGTTGCTCCAAAATCTACTTTCTGTAGTCAACAGTAAAGTGGACTTACCACGAAAGACTGCATAATCTAGAAGAACCATCAATGTTTTGGAATCCAAGTTTTGGACCACATTCTTTATCTTATGGTCTGTTCTGTCACTCACAATCTTATTGATGATTTTCGCAGCATTCTGAGGGTCACTGAAGCTGATGGAATGAAAGGAGGCATTGTAGTAGTGAGCCACATCCTCTTGGTATTCTTCTGAAATACTTACCGACTGGTCTGTGAAGATCTCATTACCGAGCTTGAATTTCACGTCTTTGGTTTTCTGACTTAACGCTTGAAGAATCTTTCTATTGCCCTGATTCAGCACCTTGTCTTTCGTGGTTTCATCCAGGCCTAAGGTGAGGAAGATTTCATCGCGGGTTGTTCCTCTGGCACCGAGAGCCAGCATGGAGAGAGTTGTGTAAATGCTGATCGGTGAAAGAACTAGATTGGATGGTGGGATGGGTCCGAACCCCTTAAAATGTTGTTGAAAAATCCTCACGGCAAAGTTCATTTGGCATTCAGATACGTCTGACTCTTCTGATTTAGATAGATGGTTGGTGTTGTGGGCTCGGTCCTGTTTGGAGGTATGGGCCGCAAGGACCAGAGAAATGAACAACTGGAGGAGTAGAAGTATCTTCATCTTTCTTTTACACCTGTGTGAAATAAAATAAGGGTTTTAAGGCTTGACTACATATGTGTCAATTATGAAGAATGAAGCAATGTTCATTAACTATAGCATTTATGATGTTTTTATGATGTGTTTTCTTTGTGTTTATAAAGTGTTAAAAAAGCTTCAAGAATGCTTGATAAATGTCCATGAAAGTGTTACTTTTCTAATGGGAAAAGCCTTAAAGGGTTTGTAACCCCAACATTTCATATTCAAGATATGTGGCTGCCAGTGGCGGCCGGTGGAATTTTTTTTTTTTTGGGGGGGGGGGCGGCAAACAGTATACCACCCCCCCCTGGCACTTACCCCATCGCCGCCGGCTTCACCTGCTCATCGGCAGAGGCCTCTCCTTCTCCTGCTCTCCATGGGTCATCGCAGCTAGGGCGGCTTCCTTTTTTTCTCTCCTCCTCCTCGGCAGCCAATCAGTAGTCTTCCCTTTTTGGCCAATCGGAAAATGGGTCTCACACCCGCTTCTGATTGGCTGGATTGAGGATCAGTGTTTCAACAGCGAATGTTTCTTTGCTTTCGCAACACATCTGGGTGGGATCGGGGTGCATTATCTGAGACCGTGGCAGATGGCTGACGCATTTTGAGGGGAGATCCCCTCTTCTTCAGGGCTCTGGGCCTGTGCAGTTACCTGGAATTATAGACAGTGGCAGCCGGTGGTAATTTTTTGGGGGGGGGGGCAGCAAACAGTACTCCACCACCACGGATGGGTGGGTCTGGGGCACTTTCCCAATCTATGGTGGGCAGTGCTTCTCCCGGGCCTCACCGGCGGCTTCCCTTGCTCGGCGACGGCTTTCCCTTCCCTTGCTCTCCACGGGCATCGTGGCGGCTTCCGTTTCCTCCCTCCTCAGCGGCCAATTGGGACTCTTCTCTTTTCAGCCAATCGGAAAATGGGTCTTAGACCTGCTTCTGATTGGCCAGATTGAGGATCAGTGTTTTAATAATGAATATTCAATCACTGTTGTAACACCTGGGTGGGCTCCTGGTGCAATACTCTGCGCCACAAGCCCACCCTATTTTGAAGCCTATTAGATGGCTCTAATCAAGTGCTACAAGAAAACACCCCCGCCGCTGTAATTCAGGAGCCCGGCGTCCTAAAAGGGGCCGGACACATGGATTGGGGGTGGTGGTGTCCTGTCAAAATAGCGGCCGTGGATAGAGGGGGGGCGGCACTCCGGCACCCCTAATGGATGGGCTGCCACTGATCATACAGATCCCGATCAACATCCACCACCATCACATCACCTTTGAGCGCAGGAGATTTTGTTTTCTCGGTACAGTTATGTCTCTTTGCCTGTGCGGGCCAAACGTCCGCAGTACATTTTGGGCAGGCTGTCTGGAATTGGTTAAAAACAGAGGGGTTTGCCCACATTTGCAAATATATGAGTAAGCCGAAGTGCCCGGGACAAAGGGACCTCTTTATATACCACTGTTCTAACTCTATGATTTTCAGAGCCTCCATAGTAGGAGCACATCTATCAATGAATAGGTTAAGGGCAGGTGTGACTGGAAGAAGCCCACCCCTCCTTAATGGCACAGGAACGCACGTGATGCCCACAGCATTAGCACTGTGGTAGCGAAGGCACCCAGTGCTTCCCTGCACCCAATTCAACCAACTGTACAAAGAAATGGCAACCCCCCCCCCCCACATTGTGCTAATTTCTGCTTCCAAGAAATGGTAAAAACAAATTGTTCATATACAATATTTCGTAACTGCCTGACAAAAAAATGAAATCACTTTTTTAATTATTTTAGTTTTTTTTGTGATAAACATATTAGATAAACAAAGAAACAAAATATATACAAAAACACTATACATTCCATTTTACTATTGGACACGAGAAAACTCACAGAGCTGATCAACCAAAGATGGAGTAAAGCTAATCGGAGAACAGTTGTCCACAGCGTAGGTTCTTCTCAATTGTGGCGCAAGTATTCCAAGGGGCCTGTCTTAAGGGGGGTCTGTGTCTACTGACCTAAGGGGGTACCTCTGTTGGTTTTAAGGGGGGAATGTCTGATGGCTTATGGGCTGTAGTCTACGTTTTACAGCAAATTCATCGTAAATAGATGGAGGTTTTAGTAACTAATTTGTTGCCAGTGAAAGAGATAAAGGTAAGTATTTAAGTTCTGTAAAAAAAACATAATGGATTGTTCGGCAAAACTTTACACACCATTGGAGAATCCCACTAATCAATATAAATACGGCACGAGAGATTGGAGATAGGACTGAATTGGACATGTCAATTTTAATTTAGGTTTAACTTATTTTGGTAAGTTGAATACTGCTTGTACCTCGAAGAAGAGGGAACGCCCCAAAAGTAGAGATGGGCGGGGCGAACACCCCCCACCCAGAACTCCCGAACGGGGAAAAGTTCTGAGCAGAATGACAAACCCAATGGAAGTCTTTGGGAACCGAACAGGAAAAATGAAAAGTGCCCATTTTGAAGGCTTATATGCAAGTAATTGGCCTTAAAAAGGGTATGGGGGTCTGGGTACTGCCCTGGAGGACATGTATCAATGCAAATTTTTTTTGAAAACAATAATTTTTCAGAAGCAGTGATGCTTACAGTGCAACAATAAAATCAAATAATTCTTTAAATGTAGTTCCTGGGGGTCCCCTTAGTCAGCCTGTAAAGTAGCGCATCTATAGCATGTATAGAACATGCTGCAGCAAAATTACATTTCTAAAGTAAAAAAGAAACGAGTTACATCACATTTAAAATTGACTCGCAGTTACAATTGTCGGCACCCAGCTATTAAAAAAAATTATAGAAAAAGAAACGGTGTGGGGTCACCCTCCAGTACTAGACCCTTCGGTCATGTACTGTACTCATCCACACAACCCTAGCCGGTGGTTCTGGGGGTCTATGGGCGGGGGGGTTTATCAGAATCTGGAAGCTCACCTTTAGTAAGGGGGCCCCCAGATCCCCGCCCTCCCACGTGAATGAGTATGGGGTGAATATTGAGTTGGCCCACCCTTTGCAGCTATAACAGCTTCAACTCTTCTGGGAAGGCCGTCCACAAGGTTTAGGAGTGTGTCTATGGGAATGTTTGACCATTCTTCCAGAAGCACATTTGTGAGGTCAGGCACTGATGTTGGACGAGAAGGCCTAGCTTGCAGTCTTCTCTCTAAATCATCCCAAAGGTGTTCTATCGGGTTGAGGTCACGACTCTGTACAGGCCAGTCAAGTTCCTCCACCCCAAGCTCTCTCATTCATGTCTTTATGTACTTTTCTTTGTGCACTGGTCCAAATCATTTGGTGGAGGGGGGATTATGGTGTGGGGGGGGGAGGGGATTATGGTGCGGGGTTGTTTTTCAGGGGTTGGCCCCTTTAGTTCCAGTGAAGGGAACTCTTAAGGCGTCAGCATACCAAGACATTTTGGACAATTTCATGCTCCCAACTTTGTGGGAACAGTTTGGGGATGACCCCTTCCTGGTCCAACATGACTGCGCAACAAATGCACAAAGCAAGGTCCATAAAGACATGGATGAGTGAGATTTGGGTAGAGGAAATTGACTGGCCTGCACAGAGTCCTGAACTCAACCCGACAGAACACCTTTGGAATGAATTAGAGCGGAGACTGCGAGCCAGGCCTTTTCGTCCAACATCAGTGCCTGACCTCACAAATGCTCTTCTGGAAGAATGGTCAAACATTCCCATAGACACACTCCTAAACCTTGTGGACGGTCTTCCCAGAAGAGTTGAAGCTGTTATAGGTGCAAAGGGTGGGCCAACTCAATACTGAACCCTATGGACTAAGACTGGGATGTCATTACAGTTCATGTGTGTGTAAAGGCAGGCGTCCCAATACTTTTGACTATCTATCTGTCTATCTATCTATCTATCTATCTATCTATCTATCTATCTATCTATCTATCTATCTATCTATCTATCTATCTATCTATCTATCTATCTATCTATCTATCAAAATAAAAAAAGAATAAAATAAAGTATAACGTACCGTTAGAAGTGCTCTCACTCACTTGTCCTCTGCAAGGCACAAATCTCTGGAATTCTGACTCTTATATCGCCCATAAAAAAAGTTTCCTAATCAGATACACTGTGAGGTCATAACGCCCCGACCCAACAAACATGACCGAAACTCTGGACAGTGTCAAACATTGTAAAACAAAGTGGTATGATTGTCTCTTTGTGTTTAACTGTGAGGGTGTCAGTTTGCTGTATATAGAACCTGTCATGAGATAGAGATGACCCCCTCCCCCCCCCTCCATCTTTGTCTCACGACAGGTTCACAGCAAATTCTTCCCTACAAATAAGAGTTTTCTTAGGATGAGTAGACTGATGAGCACCTGGGGTCCTCCATGAACTGATGAGTGTTCACCATCCCCTTACTTGAATGAAGAATACCTGACTTCTCTCCCCACCATTGATGACCACCTATGAATCCCCCCCACTAATAATGACCGCCTGGTATATAGGGATGATGAGCTTGATGTTCGAGTTCGGCCTGAACATCGGGTGTTCGCCCGTTTGCAGAACAGTGAACATTATGGGGCGTTCGCGGCAAATTTGAGTGCCGCAGAACACCCCATAATGCACTGCGAGATCGCAGTGCATGGCTATACAGTATGATGTTTGGCCAAAGCATTCACCTGACCTGCATGCTTTGGCCAATCCCAGTGCCCTCTGCTAAAAGAGCCATAATTGGCCAAAGGCAGGGTGCCTTTGGCCAATCATGGCTCAGGGGGACTAAATCCACGCCCCACACTATATAAGGCTGCCTGCACGGCGGCCCTGTGTAGTGTTGTTGGTGTGGACGGAGAGATAGCTTGAGTTACATTAGGCAGATTATTCAGTTAGTGGCAGTGTATTTGATATTACTCTATATTCAATCAGTGCAGGCAGTGTATTAACCACTTGTCGCCCGCCATATAGCAGAATGATGGCGGCAAAGTGGTTTCATTATCCTGACCGGACGTCATATGATGTGATCAGGATAATGAGCCGCTGCACGCCCCCGGGGAGCGCGCATCGTGGCGATCGTTGTTGCGGTGTGTCAGTCTGACACCCCGCAACTCCGATCTAGGTAAAGAGTCTCTGACGGAGACTCTTTACCATGTGATCAGCCGTGATCAATCACGGCTGATCACGATGTCAATTGGAAGAGCCGGTGATCGGCTTTTCCTCACTCGCGTCTGACAGACGCGAGTAGAGGAGAGCCGATCGGCTGCTCTCCTGACAGGGGGGGTCTGTGCTGATTGTTTATCAGCACAACCCCCCCCTTGGATCCCGCCCAGGACCACCAGGGAAGCCGCCCAGGACCACCAGGATGGCCACCACACTGGACCACAGGGAAATACCAATATGTGCCCAGGCAGCTACCAATCAGTGCCCACTCCAATGCCTACCACTGCCAGGACCACCAGGGATGCCCATCAGTGCCACGTATCAGTGCCCAGCAGTGCCGCCTATCAGTGCCACCCTATCAGTGCCCAGCAGTGCCGCCTTTCAGTGCCCAATTAGTGTCACCTATCAGTGCCCATCAGTGCCAACCAGTGCCACCCAGTGCCACCCATGAGTGCCCATCAGTGCCACCTATCAATGCCCATCAGTGGTGCATATCAGTGCCACCCATCAGTGCAGCCTACCAGTGCCCATCGTCAGTGCCCGCTCATTGGTGCCACCTCATCGGTGCCGCCGTATCAGTGCCTGTCAGTGCCGCCTTATCAGTGCCCATCAGTGAAAGAGAAAACTTACTTATTTACAAATTTTTTTAACAGAAGCAAAAGCAAAACTTTTATTTTTTTCAAAATTTTCATTCTTTTTTTATTTGTTTAGCAAAAAAAAAAAACGCAGAGGTGATCAAATACCATCAAAAGAAATCTCTATTTGTGGGAACAAAATGATAAAAATTTAGTTTGGGTACAGTGTAGCATGACCGCGTAATTGTCATTCAAACTGCGACAGCACTGAAAGCTGAAAATTGGTCTGGGCAGGAAGGTGTATAAGTGCCCTGTATTGAAGGGGTTAATATATATACCCTGTTTCCCCGAAAATAAGACCTAGTGTGATTGTCGGTGATGGCTGCAATATAAGCCATCACCGACAATCACGCTAGGTCTTATTTTCGGGGAAACAGGGTATATATATATATATATATATATATATATATATATATCATCAAAAAGACATCAATAAGACATCATGATATTAGGCATACATGATATAAACGTTTTCGGGCTATTATAGACCGCGCCCTTCCTCAGAAAATCATGACTACCAAATGATCATACATATGGTAATATATATAGTCCACTAACAATCAATTAATGATTTAACCAATTAAAGTGAACAAACAATTTATCTGGAATCAATCAGACCATAAAAATAAAACTATCTGAAAATGTCATCAAATTTAAATATAAATTTTCTGTGGTTTTGGAATCAAACGGAATGGAAAGAAAGAATTTACACCTTGTAGGATGTAATAATCAGAGATTCTAAAAATAAATTGAATAAAGATAAGTAAATAAAATGTAAATAATAAAGCAATGATAGTACTATAAGGCCCCTTTCACAATGGGGCGGTGGGGGCGTCGGCGGTACAACAGCGCTATTTTTAGCGCTGCTGTACTGTCGTTCTTGCAGCTGTATTCGGCCGCTAGCGGTGCGGTTTTACCCCCCGCTGGCGGCCGAAAAAGGGTTCAATTCCTTTGTACAGCGCGGCTATAGCCGCGGTATTGCCGCGGTATAGCCGTGCTGTCCCATTGATTTCAATGGGCAGGAACGGGGAAGGAGCGGCGAATACACCGCTCCTTCCCCGCTCCAAAGAAGCAGTTTGCAGGACTTTTTTCACCGTCCTGTCAGCGCACCGCTTCAGTGTGAAAGCCCTCGGGCTTTCACACTGAACCAACAGCGGAGGCTGTTTAGGGGCGGTTTGCAGGCGGTATTTTTAGCGCAACACCGCCTGCAAACCGCCCCAGTGTGAAAGGGGTCTAACAGCCATCACTGTACCATCATCAGTGTGTGCCGGTATGTCTGTGCAACCCCCACACACAACATCTGTATAGGATCTGTATAGGACCCCTATAGGACCTCTATAGGATCTGTATAGGATCTGTATAGGACCTCTATAGGATCTGTATAGGATCTGTATAGGACCTCTATAGGATCTGTATAGGATCTGTATAGGACCTCTATAGGATCTGTGTAGGATCTGTATAGGATCTGTATAGGATCTGTATAGAACCTCTATAGGATCTGTATAGGATCTTTATAGGATCTGTATAGGATCTGTAAAGGGGCTTTATAGGATCTGTATAGGATCTGTATAGGATCTGTATAGGACCTCTATAGGATCTGTATCGGATCTGTATAGGACCTCTATAGGATCTGTATAGGGTCTGTATAGGATCTGTATAGGACCTCTATAGGATCTGTATAGGATCTGTATAGGATCTGTATAGGACCTCTATAGGATCTGTATAGGATCTGTATAGGACCTCTATAGGATCTGTATAGGATCTGTATAGGACCTCTATAGGATCTGTATAGGATCTGTATAGGATCTGTATAGGACCTCTATAGGATCTGTATAGGATCTGTATAGGACCTCTATAGGATCTGTATAGGATCGCACACACACAACCAGCATCACACCGAAGAGCAAACAATCTAAAATGTATAAATAAATATAATAATCTCTCCAGGGACAATTCATTAACTGACCTGCAAATATTCAAAGAAATAAATATAAATGAAAAAACAGAGTTTAGCTCTCCATAACCAATTCATTAACCAACTTAACAATATTCAAAGAAATAAATATGAATCAAAATCAGAGTTTAACCCCTTCGGCTGGAGAGTGTCCAGCTGATGAATCCAGCTAACTTCTCTCTTCCTTAGAGCCATTTCCCTATCGCTCCCCCCCCCCCCCGACGTCTATTGATAGTAATGCCATCTATCACCATAAATCTTAATTGTGACACTGTGGGGTTTATTTACTAAAGCTGCAGAGTGCAAAACCTGGTGCAGCTCCGCATAGAAACCAATCAGCTTCCAGGTTTTCTTGGCAAAGCCTAATTGAAGAAGCTGAAGTCAGAAGCTGATTGGCTGCCATGCACAGCTGCACCAGATTCTGGACGCTCCAGTTTTAGTAAATCTCCCCCTGTGTGTCCCTGTTCTACAAAGTGTCTAGCTAAAGGAGGCTTGACAAGTTTGTCCCTAATTGAGTATTTATGGCGGGCTATGCGGTCCTTAACCTTTTGTGTGGTCTCCCCCCCACATAAAGGAGACCACAGGGAGATTTGATAATGTACACCACATAGGACGATTGGCAAGTATAGTGATCTCCGATCGGAATGTCGTAGCCCTTAAAGTGGGGTTCCACCCAAAAAACAAAACTACCTGTAAAAATTCTAAAAAAAAAAACAAAAAAACATTTGGATATTTTTTTTTTTTTCACTTACCTCTAAATGCCTGTTGCTAGGTGGTCCCTCGTAGTCTGCCTGTCCCTTAGCCTGGGCTGGTGACATCACTTCCTCCTCGGCACAGGAAGGGCTCCGCTCTGCTCCCTCCCTCCTGTCAATCATCTGGGACCCATTACAGGTCCCAGGTGATTGAGCGGCCAATCACGGCGCACGGCGCCGCTCGCGCATGCGCAGTGGGTGCCAGGCTGTGAAGCCACAGCCCGGCGCCCACAGTTGAAATGCCGGTGCTGACGAGCGGAGGGGGGAGACGAGCGGGGCTTCGATCCCCCGCATCGCTGGACCCAGGGACAGGTAAGTGTCCAATTAAAAGTCAGCAGCTGCAGTATTTGTAGCTGCTGACTTTTAATTTTTTTTTTTTTGACGGCCCCCCTGGGTGGAAGTCCTCTTTAAGAGGGTGAGAAAAACTTTTTTTTTCCTTTTGTCATGCTTGAGCATTGGATGCAGCTCAGACATGGGAATGAACCTGTATTCTTTGGACCTAGAAAGGTTCCCCGGGGGGCTTATCATTACATATTGATCAGATTTCACTCATTTATCACGAATCGTTCTACCTCGTCGGTATGATGGCAATGGGGGATTATTGAACTCAGGAATCGAGGGGTCAGCATTTTGTAACATGGACCAATGTTTCCTAATAATGTTATTGATCTTGTGTGAGAACGCATGGAATTGAGAGGTGAACGGCGTTCTGCGACCTGAGCTATTAATAGGTAAAGTATCATTATTAATATTGACACGTTCAGAATGAACTACATCTGCTGGATAACCTCGCTCTCGCAGCTTGTCTTCCATCTCATTTAATCTGATATTACAGGTGTCAGTTTCACTGATAATTCTAGTTACACATTTTAATTGGCTACAGGCAGGGCCAGACTTACCATTGGGCTTGACTGGGCTCAAGCCCATGGGCCCCGCCCAATAGAGAGCCCCGCCCATTAACCACTTTGCGCCTGCGCTATAGCTTAAAGACGGCTACAGGGCATCCCTGGACATCCTCCTGTTTACTTCCCCTCTGCGCGCCGCCGCGGGCACGCATCGGGAAAGTTCTGTGTTGGTCGTGTCCCTTGGACACAGCCAATCACAGATCGTGCTAAATGGCCAACCACAGCCGCCCTTTAGCACTCGATCGGAGTGTCCAATGAGAGGTAATCTCTTATGTAAACATATGAGATCATCTCTCATCTCCGGCTCTCCCTCCTCACACAGAGACCGTGTGTGAGAAAGGAGAGCTTCCGTGCTGCAGCGTGAGTGAACACTCACACTAGTTACAGTTACACTACACATCATAGTGCCATCTGTCCCCAGTGCCACCTATCAGTGCCAAATGTCCCCATCGCCATCTGTCCCCAGTGCCATCTGTCCCCAGTGCCACCTATCAGTGCCACCTGTCCCCAGTGCCACCTATCAGTGCCAAATGTCCCCATCGCCATCTGTCCCCAGTGCCATCTGTCCCCAGTGCCACCTATCAGTGCCACCTGTCCCCAGTGCCACCTGTCCCCAGTGCCACCTATCAGTGCCAAATGTCCCCATCGCCATCTTTCCCCAGTGCCATTTGTCCCCAGTGCCACCTATCAGTGCCACCTGTCCTCAGTGCCACCTGTCCCCAGTGCCACCTGTCAGTGTCACGTGTCATCAGTGCCATCTGTCCTCAGTGTCACGTGCCATCTGTTATCAGTGTCATGTATTAGTGCCTTGTGTTATCAGTGCCACGTATTAGTGCCATCTGTCATCAGTGCCACATATTAGTGCCATCTGTCATCAGTGCCACGTGTCATCAGTGCCACATATTAGTGTCACCTGTCATCAGTGTCACATGTCATCAGCGCCACGTGTCATCAGTGCCAAGTATTAGTGCCATCTGTCATCAGTGTCACGTGTCATCAGTGCCATGTATTAGTGCCATCTGTCATCAGTGCCACATATTAGTGCCATCTGTCATCAGTGCCACGTGTCATCAGTGCCACGCATTAGTATTTATAGAAGGTAGGGCCCGAAAGTGACTCAAGCCCAGGGGTCCTCAGCACCCTAAGTCCTGCCCTGGGTACGGGGGATTGATTTAAAAACCCCCGAGGGATGAAAAGTAGAAAATAATAACAATTGATAGGTCGCTAACTATATGTCCGTCCTTAATTGATAAAAGCGTGTCCAAGAATGGGACTGCATCGGTGTTACTCATGTTAAATGTTAACCCAGGAACTAATGAATTCAAATAGCAATTAAACAAAAATAATGAGTGTAAATCACCTGTCCATATAGCAAAAGCATCATCAATGAACCTGTAGCATGCTGTACAGTGCTCATTGAATAATGTACAAGGAAAGATGAAAGCTTGCTCAATCATGTCCATAAATGCATTAGCATAAGGTGGCGCTCCATTACTGCCCATCGCTGCTCCGGCCAATTGTAAATAATAAATATCCTTAATTCCTCTAATACAATGGCTAATAATTCAAGGAGAAACTAAATCTGAGCAGAAGTGTATTTTTTGTAGAATTAATCAGTAAACGCTTACAGGCTTCCATTCCTAGACTATGTGGAATCAGTGCTGTGTCTTAGCCTAGGCTGACAAGGCCCAGGCCTAGGGTGGAACTTTGTGGGGGGCGGCTAAAGGCCGCCCCCACCCCGCATGGACAAAAGCCCCCCACCTCCTTCCGGCTCCCGTCTCCTGCACAAAAACAGTCCCCTTCGGCTGTCTCGGCTGTGCTCAGGAGGGGTGCAGTCTCCGTTCGGCTGGGTTTGAGCAGAGGTGCACCTCGGCTGTGCTTGGCCGGGGGGGGGGTCCCTGCTCAGGAGGGGGCAGACTCTGCTTACCTCGGCTGTGCTTGGGAGGGGGCAGGCTCATCTCGGCTGTGCTCGGGAGGGGACGGGCTCGTCTCACTTCGGCTGCACTCAGGAGGGGGCGGGCTTGTCTCACCTCGGCTGCGCTCGGGAGGGGGCGGGCTCATCTCACCTCGGCTGCACTCAGGAGGGGGTGGACTCGGCTCACTTCGGCTGCGCTCAGGAGGGGGCGGGCCCGGCTCACTTTGGCTGCGCTCAGGAGGGGGCGGCCTTGGCTCACCTCGGCTGCACTCGGGAGGGGGTGGGCTCATCTCACCTCGGCTGCGCTCAGGAGGGGGCGGGCTCGTCTTACTTTGGCTGCGCTCAGGAGGGGGCGGGCTCGTCTCACCTCGGCTGTGCTCGGGAGGGGGCGGGCTCGTCTCACTTTGGCTGCGCTCAGGAGGGGGCGGGCTCGTCTCACCTCGGCTGCGCTCGGGAGGGGGCGGGCTCGTCTCACCTCGGCTGCGCTCAGGAGGGGGCGGGCTTGTCTCACCGCGGCTGCGCTCGGGAGGGGGCGGGCTCGTCTCACCTCGGCTGCGCTCGGGAGGGGGCGGGCTCGTCTCACCTCAGCTGCGCTCAGGAGGGGGCGGGCTCGTCTCACCTCGGCTGCACTCGGGAGGGGGTGGGCTCGTCTCACCTCGGCTGCGCTCGGGAGGGGGCGGGCTCGTCTCACTTTGGCTGCACTCGGGAGGGGGCGGGCTCGGCTCTATGTGAACTGGCGAGGACGGTCACAGGGATGTAATGGTAACTGGCCCATTATTATTACTATTAGAAGAAGCACAATGATTATGTCACAGAAGATGTTGTAACTTATCTTGCTTGTCATGTTTTAGAACTTTTTAGAAGCTTTTCCCCCACTGTGATTACAGTGAATGAATGGCTGGAGACTTTTCTATTCACTCTGATGACCATGGGGAGACATGTCCGCACTCTCTGACCATCTCCTTTATTGTTTCCGCCCTCTCTGACCATCTCCTTTATTATGGCTGCAGTGTCTGACCATCTCCTTTATTATGGCTGCAGTCTCTGACCCTCTCCTTTATCATGCCTACAGTCTCTGACCTTCTTCTTTATCATGCCCACACTCTCTGACCCTCTCCTCTATGTTGTCTGCAGTCTCTGACCATCTCCTTTATTATTTCCGCACTCTCTAACCATCTCCTTTATTATGTCTTCAGTCTCTGACCATCTCCTTTATCATGCCTGCAGTCTCTGACCATCTCCTTTATCATGCCTGCAGTCTCTGACCATCTCCTTTATCATGCCTGCAGTCTCTGACCCTCTCCTGTATGTTGTTTGCAGTCTCTGGCCATTGGCTGTATCATGTCTGCAGTCTCTGACCAACTCTTCAGGTGGAGTGCTAATAGGAAGAGGTGGAGCCTAAAGAGGAAGGGGTGGAGTTTCCAGGTGACGGGGTGGATCTTTTTTTATATTAAATCTTTTTTTTATTTTAATAATGCTTATTACATACAAAATGATAAAGAGAAAGATCATTTTTATACAAATTAACAACCTAAGGATCTTATCGTCATTCAATTTCATATTATACACATATTCACAAAAAAACAATAAGAAACATAAACAAATTCAGAAAAAGTCAAAAACTCATATAAAATTAGCCACACACACCAACAATAAACATACACCTTGCAATAGTTTATTTTGCTTTGTTCAACTCCCATCATCTTAATATATTATAGATCAATCTCCTCATCCCCATCCTCCCCTCCCCCCCTCTCACCCTCACTAACCCCTCCACTTAAGCCATCATACAGTAGATTGCTCGGGTCAATCCAGTAGTGTCAAATTTTGCTGAATTTCTGGGGGACTCCCCTATGTTTATATGTTAATCTTTCCTTTTTTAATATATAGTTTATCTTATTACTCCACTGTTTGCGAGTTGGTGGGATCTTAACTGTCCATTTTTGTAGGATAAGTTTACGGGATAAATAGAGATATCTAGTCCACATTATGTGCATATCCACAGGTAAAATTCCATCTGGAATTATTCCCAGTAGTGACAATTTAGGAGTATCTATTATTTCTGTTCGCGAAATTGTATTTAGGGTCATAAAAACCAATATCTACGGAGCTTGGGATATCGCCAAAGCATGTGGATAAGGGAACCAGACGAAATAAAGCATCATGGACATAAAGGCGAAGCGTTTTTTTTCCCCACACAAACAATTTTTGTGGGGTATAGTAGGTTCTGTGTAAGATGAAAAGCTGAGTCAATTGCTGAGATGGTGAAACAGATACCCCAGGAAGGATCTCCATGGCACGAGTCCATTCATCTTCATTAAGATCTACCAGATCTTTTTGCCAACGAATAAAACTCTTAGCCTGTCCATCTGCCTTCACTGTATTTAATAAAATGTGGTAAAGATCCCCCATTAATCCCCGTTTAGTAAGTCTAACTGAAGTTGCTTTTAGTAAGATTTCTGATGGGTTATATTGAAATGGAAATGTTAAAGCTTGGCTTTGTAGAGCATGGCGAATCTGAAGGTACTGATAGAAGTTAGACTTTGATAGTAGTTGGAAGCGATCTTTCAATATACTAAAAGGCAGTAAAGAATCCCCTTCAATTATCTGGTAAAGGAAATTTATCCCAGCCCTTTTCCATTCTAAAAATTCTGGTATTTTATTTATTTCGGGTAGACAAAGATTCTCCCATATTGGCATATGTCTTGTATATCCCTTATGCTGCGTAAAAATGCGTATCGTCTCCCACAGTTTATGGATCAGATAAAAAGTTGGAAATTTTCTCTTCTCATAAAATCTGTGGGAGACTATTCGCTGAACTAATGGTAGAGGTTTAAACTGAGTCATTATTATATTCTGTATAGGGTCTTGGTCATCTATCTCCCCCCAACCACACCAATGTTGAATTTGTGCTGCAAAAAAGTACAGTCTAGAGTTAGGGACCGCTATTCCACCTCTATCTTGTGCCTGTTGGAGGGTTTCAAGTTTAATTCTTGGTTTACCATGTTTCCAAATAAGGTCTCTAAATGTAGAATCTAATGTCCTAAATAATTTTGATGTCAACCAAACTGGAGAATTGTGTAATAGGAATAGCAATTGGGGGAGCCACACCATCTTCACCAGATTTGCTCTCCCTGTCATAGTTAATGGGAATTTGCTCCAAGTTTTACTTTGTTGCCTAAATTTACCTAGAAGAGGCAATACATTTTTATCTATATAATCCTTAACATTTGAGGTGATTATTACCCCCAAGTACTTAAATGAGGTAACATACTTAATCTGGCGGTTCTGGTGTGGAGGCCCCAATTGCGTCGGGTTCATCGGATCAATCGACATTATTACCGATTTATCCCAGTTAATATTGAATCCTGAGAATGTACCAAAATGATCAATAAGTGAGATGGCTTTAGACATAGAGTAGTGTGTATACCCCAGAAAAACCAGAGCATCATCGGCAAAAAGTGCTATTTTTTCTTCGCCTGCACCTCTCTGGAATCCCACAATGTCTGGATTTTCCCGAATAGGGGTTCCACTGCCAGTGCAAAAAGGAGAGGAGACAGGGGACAACCCTATCTAGTTCCTCTCTTCAAAAAAAAGGTAATGAAGTTGATCCATTAATCTGTACTCTCGCACTCGGAGAGTTATATAACAATTGTATCCACTTAGTGAATTTTGGTCCTATTCCAAAATTTTTTAGGGAAGCCCATAGATAATTCCACTCAATACTATCAAATGCCTTGGAGGCATCCAACGACATGATAGCTCTATTTCCAGTATTATCTATGGGTACCTGTAGGCGTCTGATATTATTGGCTACTGATCTATTTGGGATAAAACCTGATCACGGTTTATTAATTTATCGTTATACTTTGAAAGTCTAGTTGCCATTATCTTTGCCAAGGTTTTAACGTCCGATGTTAACAGGGAGATAGGGCAGTATGCATCAGGCTTTGTTTGATCTTTACCTGGTTTCAGAATAGAGATGATCACAGCCTCTTTCATCGAGGGGGGTAAAGATCCCACCTCGTAGGCATGATTAAAAACCATTAGGAGATCAGGTAATAATACCTCTCTGTTTTGTAAATTTCTCCTGGAAGGCCATCTAACTCAGGAGATTTATTATTGGCTAAATTGGTCGCTGCAACCCTCAATTCATCTAGCGTTAATGGTTCCTCCAATATCTCCCTATCATCATCTGTCAACCTTGGCAAATTAATGGACTCAAAGAACTTTTTCATATCCTCCTCGTGATCTCTTGTCCTACTTGTATATAACTTCTGATAAAAAGTCCGGAACACTTTTAGGATCTCTAGGGTATTATTGGTCTTCCCGTATTCAGAAGTATGAATTTCCGTAATAAGGGATGTTGATCGCTGTACCTTTACAATAGAGGCCAATATACATCCTGTTCCTTCTCCCTCCTCAAAGTAAGGTTGCTGCAAAAAAAACCTTTTATTCTCTGCTTTTTTTAATGGCTATTTTTCTTGACTATTTATCCATTGTGTATGAGTGCTTTTATTAGGATTAGTTATATATAATGCTTCAGCTTGTAACATACTATCAGCAAGATTTTTTTCCCAAGCTCTAGATTGTTTCTTTTTTTCTTGAGATTTGCGAAATAAGAAGGCCTTTAAGGTAAGCTTTCTGTGCGTCCCAGTATATTAAGGGTTATACAGTAGATTTATTCATCTGCTGGAATGTAGTAAGTTCTAATTTAATTTCGTCTGGAGGAAAAAGTGAAATCCAGTAAGGGTTCACCTTCCACAATCTATCCCCTACATTAATCCTAAATAAAAAGGATAATATCAGAGGTGAATGGTTGGATATACCTCTAGCCTCATATTTAATTTCACTAAGATATGACAATTAGGGATGAGCTTCGAGTTCGAGTCGAACTCATGTTCGACTCGAACATCGGCTGTTCGTAAGTTCGCCAAACAGCGAACAATTTGGGGTGTTCGCGGCAAATTCAAATGCCGCGGAACACCCTTTAAAAGTCTATGGGAGAAATCAAAAGTGCTAATTTTAAAGGCTTATATGCAAGTTATTGTCATAAAAAGTGTTTGGGGACCTGGATCCTGCCCCAGGGGACATGGATCAATGCAAAAAAAAGTTTTAAAAACGTCAGTTTTTTCAGGAGCAGTGATTTTAATAATGCTTAAAGTCAAACAATAAAAGTGTAATATCCCTTTAAATTTCGTAGCTGGGGGGTGTCTATAGTATACCTGTAAAGGGGCGCATGTTTCCCATGTTTAGAACAGTCTGACAGCAAAATGACATTTCAAAGGAAAAAAGTCATTTAAAACTACTCTGCATTGCATAAAAGTTCATTGATAAAAACGGCATGGGAATTCCCCACAGGGGAACCCCGAACCAAAATGAAAAAAAAAAATGACGTGGGGGTCCCGCTAAATTCCATACCAGACCCTTCAGGTCTGGTATGGATTTTAAGGGGAACCCCGCGCCAAAAAAAAAAAAAAAACATTGTGGGGTCCCCCAAAAATCCATACCAGACCCTTATCCGAGCACGCAACCTGGCAGGCCGCAGGAAAAGAGGGGGGGACGAAAGAGTGCCCCCCTCCTGAACCATACCAGGCCACATGCCCTCAACATTGGGAGGGTGCTTTGGGGTAGCCCCCCAAAACACCTTCTCCCCATGTTGATGAGGACAAGGGCCTCATCCCCACAACCCTGGCTGGTGGTTGTGGGGGTCTGCGGGCGGGGGGCTTATCGGAATCTGGAAGCCCCCTTTAACAAGGGGACCCCCAGATCCCGCCCCCCCAGGTGAAATGGTAAGAGGGTACAAAAGTACCCCTACCATTTCACTAAAAAAGTTGAAAAAACGTTAAAAATGACAAGAGACAGTTTTTGACAATTCCTTTATTTAAATGCTTCTTCTTTCTTCTTTCTTCTATCTTCCTTCATCTTCTTCTTCTTCTTCTGGTTCTTCTGGCTCTTCTGGTTCTTCTTTCGGTGTTCTCATCCAGCATCTTCTCCGCGGCGTCTTCTATCTTCTTCTCCTCGGGCCGCTCCGCACCCATGGCATGAGGGGAGGCTCCCGCTCTTCTCTTCATCTTCTTCTCTTCTTAATCTTCTTTTCTTCTTCTCTTCTTCTCTTCTTCATCTTCTTCTCCGGACTGCTCCGCACCCATGCTGGCATGGAGGGAGGCTCCCGCTGTCTGACGCGTCCCCTCTTCTGACAGTTCTTAAATAACGGGGGGGCGGGGACGGGACATGACGGAACTTACCTGTGGCATTCCCCGTGACGTCACAGGAAAGTCCCGTCAAGTCACCATGCCAGAATGGGTGCAGAGCGGCCTGGAGAAGAAGATGAAGAAGAGAAGAAGGTGAAGAAGAAAAGAAGATTAAGAAGAGAAGAAGATGAAGAGAAGAGCGGGAGCCTCCCCCCATGCCATGGGTGCGGAGCGGCCCGAGGAGAGGAAGATAGAAGATGCTGCGGAGGAGATGCTGGACGAGAACACCGGAGGAAGAACCAGAAGAGCCAGAAGAACCAGAAGAAGAAGAGGAAGATGAAGGAAGATAGAAGAAAGGAGAAGCATTTAAATAAAGGAATTGTCAAAAACTGTCTCTTGTCATTTTTAACATTTTTGACAGTTTTTTAGTGAAATGGTAGGGGTAAGTACCCCCTTACCATTTCACACAGGGGGGGCCGGGATCTGGGGATCCCCTTGTTAAAGGGGGCTTCCAGATTCCGATAAGCCCCCCGCCCGCAGACCCCCACAACCACCGGCCAGGGTTGTGGGGATGAGGCCCTTGCCCTCATCAACATGGGGACAAGGTGTTTTGGGGGGATACCCCAAAGCACCCTCTCAATGTTGAGGGCATGTGGCCTGGTACGGTTCAGGAGGGGAGGGCGCTCTCTCGTCCCCCCTCTTTTCCTGCGGCCTGCCAGGTTGCGTGCTCGGATAAGGGTCTGGTATGGATTTTTGGGGGGACCCCACGCCGTTTTTTTTTCTAATTTTGGCGCGGGGTTCCCCTTAAAATCCATACCAGACCTTAAGGGTCTGGCATGGAATTTAGGGGGACCCCCATGTAATTTTTTTTTTTTTAATTTTGGCCGGGGTTTCCCCTAATATGTATACCAGACCTGAAGGGCCTGGTATGGAATTTAGGGGGACCCCCACGTCATTTTTTAAAAAATTTTGGTTCGGGGTTCCCCTGTGTATTGTCGGACCGGCAATGCAATAGCCGCGAGTAGTTTTAAATGACTTTTTTCCTTTGAAATGTCATTTTGCTGTCAGACTGTTCTAAACACGGGAAACATGCGCCCCTTTACAGGCATACTATAGACACCCACCAGCTACGAAATTTAAAGGGATATTACACTTTTATTGTTTGACTTTAAGCATTATTAAAATCACTGCTCCTGAAAAAACGGCCATTTTTAAAACTTTTTTTGCATTGATACATGTCCCCTGGGGCAGGACCCAGGTCCCCAAACACTTTTTATGACAATAACTTGCATATAAGCCTTTAAAATTAGCACTTTTGATTATTCATGTTCGTGTCCCATAGACTTTAACGGTGTTCGCGTGTTCGAACGAACTTTTTTCCTGTTCGCATGTTCTGGTGCGAACCGAACAGGGGGGTGTTCGGCTCATCCCTAATGGCAATAGGGAGTCAGACCCCAGTGCCAAATCTATTCTAGATAAGGTATTGTATGTACTTGAAAAACATGAGAATTGTCTACTGGTTGGGTTTCCCAATCTCCAAAGGTCAAGTAGTCCCATTTCCGCTATGTATTTGGCAAAGGCCGTGGTCCCCTGTGGATATCGTTTATCCGATAAGGAAAATTTATCCATTGATGGATCCATATAATTATTGAAATCACCAGTTATCATGCATAGTCTATCTGGTTTATCGGATACAAACACAATAAATTCCTTCAAAATTTCAGGAGAATATGGTGGTGGAATATAAATATTTGCCAATACACATCTTTGTCCAGCCAATACACAATCCAAAAAAATATATATCGGCCCTATTATCCTTCCTAACCTGTCTACATTGAAAATCAAATGTGTTGGCTATAAGAATAGATGTTGAATGAAATTGAGTTTCCAAACTGATTTTTCTTTAAATAATGTAACGTATGAGGAAGTAACTGCATTTCTTAAAGGAAAATTATAGAAGGTGAAAATCTCGTCAGTGAAGTGAAAAAAGCCTGCAGTTTTGGTGCAGTACCCAAGCCTCTAACATTCCATGATATTATTACATCTTTCTGAGAGGTCAAAAAAACAATTACATCGTATATTTTAACTTCAATTATAAACATATTGCAGATTATATTTAAACTTCAATAGCCATTTGGCCATAGAGTAGAAGAGCAGAAAGCATAGGCATATAAGAGGGGAGAGGCTGAAAGAAAGAAAGAAAGAAAGAAAGGAGATCAAAAGTTTACAAACCATCTTCATATTTTTTATAGTACCATCCATAACTCAATTCCCAGGAGCTCAAAGATAAGGAAAAGAAGGGCGAAGGAGAGGGAAGAGAGGAGATCTGAAACAGGAGCCTAACGATAGAGTTGATATGCAGAGGTTTAGTGAAAGGTGTAACCAGACTAACATATAAAACAAATAAGACAAAAGACAAACAAACAACCAAGACTAGGACACATGAAGGACAAAAAAAATAAATAAAATAAAACAAAACATGAAGAAACATAAACAGAAAGGGGTGGGGCAAATTTAGATGGGGGGGTGCCAGAATTTAGTCTTGCCTAGGGCAGCACAAAACCAAAATACACCACCGTGTGGAATGGCAACATCCCATGTGACCAGCAGTGCATCAGGTGGAATGATGAAAGGTTGGATTTTACTTAAAAAATGCTGAGTATCTGTAATGTAGGAACGAGTCTGAATAATCAATGGGGTTAAACCTTTATCAAGACATTTGGCCAAAGGCATGGTCACTGATGGAGTGCTGGAAACAACGGGACGGCCTGGGGGATTAATGGGATCTTTATGTATTTTAGGAAGCACATAAATAATTGGAGTCACAGGGTATTCAGAAATTAGATACGTTTGTGTACTCACATCAATTCTATTATTTTGTAGTGCTTGACCAACCACCTTTTTGATCCTATTCAAGACACGTAATGTGAGATTAACTTCCAGACGTTTATATACTTGGGGATCTGCCAACTGCCTTGTGTATTTCCCTCTCGTATTGTGTAGTGTTCATTATCACTATCGAGCCGCCTTTGTCAGCCGGCTTGATCGTGATTTCTTTACGTGGGGCCAGAGAAGAAAGGGCCAAAATTTCCTCCTGTGTCATATTATATTATATTATATTATTTTTGGAATGTGATCCCTCCCATTGTGATTATGCAAAAAAAACCCCATTAATATCCTTATCCACTTTACTGATGAACAATTCAGCTGCTGCACTGGATGTGGGGAGAACAAAGCCACTTTTTGTTTTTTTTAACTGTAAATTAGAAATAGATAAATGCAGCAAGCTGACATTGTTCACCGCTGGTCTAGAACAATAATAACTTTAACCTTTAAACGGATATTCCTGTGAAAGCGATAAATATCTTGTCTTATGCAAATGTGTCCATTTTTGCTTTCGGACTAAAAATAAGCCCCTTGTTTAAAACCTACAATTCAATGTCACTTAACCACTTAATAACCGGCCCATAGCCAAATGACGGCTACAGGACGTATTTTTAACTCTGGGAGGGCGTACAGTGACGTCCTCCCAGAATTCCGCTCTCGCGCGCCCCCTGGGGCGCTCACCCGAGAACATCCGTGACCGCCGGGTCCAGAGCTGATCGCGGTCGTTTACCATGTGATCGCTCTGTCAAATGATGGAGCGATCACATGTAAACAAACCGGCGTCATGTCATGACGCTGGTTCCTCTCCTCCCCTCTGTGTACCGATCGGTACGCTGTGAGCGGAGAGGGGGATGGATGGATGGTAGCAGAGCTGTGGGCTGCTGCTCAGTGACATCCAGCCATCCATCTATCCATGCTCAGCCATCCCTCAATGCTCTGCAATACCCTGCACTACTCTGCAATGCCCTGCAATACTGTGCAATACTCTGCAATACCCCACAATACTCTGCAATATCCTGCAATACTCTGCAATACCCTGCAATACTCTGCAATACCCAGCAATACTGTGCAATACCTCACAATACTGTGCAATACTCTGCAATACCCCGCAATACCCCGCAATACTCTGCAATACCCCGCAATACGCCGCAATACTCTGCAATACCCCGCAATACCCCACAATACTCTGCAATACCCCGCAATACTCTGCAATACCCCGCAATACCCAGCCATACTCTGCAATACCCTGCAATACCCAGCCATACTCTGCAATACTCGGTGATACCCAGCCATACTCTGCCATACCCAGCCATACCCAGTCATACTCGGCGATACCCTGCAATACCCTGCAATACTCTGCCATACCCCACAATACTCTGCCATACCCAGCCATACTCTGCCATACTCAGTGATACCCAGTCATACTCGGCGATACCCTGCAATAGGGATGAGTCGAACACCCCCCGGTTCGGTTCGCACCGGAACCTGCGAACGGACCGAAAATTCGCACGAACGTTAGAACCCCATTGACGTCTATGGGACTCGAACGTTCGAAATCAAAAGTGCTAATTTTAAAGGCTAATATGCATGGTATTGTCCTAAAAAGGGTTTGGGGACCCGGGTCCTGCCCCAGGGGACATGTATCAATGCAAAAAAAACTTTTAAAAACGGCTGTTTTTTCGGGAGCAGTGCTTTTAATGACGCTTAAAGTTAAAAAAAAGTGAAATATTCCTTTAAATATCATACCTGGGGGGTGTCTATAGTATGCCTGTAAAGTGGCGCGTGTTTCCCGTGCTTAGAACAGTCCCTGCACCAAATGTCATTTTTAAAGGAAAAAAAGTCATTTAAAACTGCTTGCGGCTTTAATGTAATGTCAGGTCCTGGCAATATGGATAAAAATCAGTGAGACAAACAGCATGGGTACCCCCCAGTCCATTACCAGGCCCTTTGTGTCTTGTATGGATATTAAGGGGAACCCCGCACCTAAATTAAAAAAGGGAAAGGCGTGGGGCCACCAGGCCCTATATACTCTGAACAGCAGTATACAGGCGGTGCAAACAAGACAGGGACTGTAGGTTTGTTGTTAAGTAGAATCTGTTTGTAATTTTGAACGGGTACATTTTTAACGTGTTTAGCTCCAGCCAAAAAATCTATTTTAAGCTTTTTGGAAAACATAGGGAAGGGTTATCACCCCTGTGACATTTGTTTTGCTGTCTGTGTTGCTCTTCAGAAGATTTCACCTCATTTTTTTCCCAATGACAAATGTTTTTTGAAAATTTGGGGGTTTTAGTGAAACAAGGATTGGTGATAAAGCATCAGTGGAAAGGAGAAATGTTTTTCCCATATTTACTCTTGCAGGAGAGAATTTCCCTTCCTAGGGGTAGATTTCATCTCACTTCCTGTTGTCTCCTTCTGTTTGCAAGTAGGAGTCGTTTGTAAGTTGGAGGTTTGAAAGTAGGGGCCTGCCCTATATACTCAGCAGAAATTTGGGCCTTAGGTGTTGTTGTGGCCACAATACTGTAAGCCTTCACAGGGCCCTGCTGTGAAATATTAGATTAAGAATTGTAATTACACGCCCCTGTTGAACAGGGGCTGAAAAATTGGGCCTTAGGCACTGGTGCTGGTGCCACAACACTGCAACCCCTCACAGATACTCTAGTTGGAACGCAGAAACGAGCCCTGCTGCAAAGTATTGCATCAAAAATTGTAATTGCACTCCC
This sequence comes from Aquarana catesbeiana, assembly GCF_042186555.1. Classification (NCBI taxonomy): domain Eukaryota; kingdom Metazoa; phylum Chordata; class Amphibia; order Anura; family Ranidae; genus Aquarana; species Aquarana catesbeiana. The sequence continues at coordinate 6,020,745 of NC_133336.1, forward strand.
CTGTTAAACAGGGGCTGAAAAATTGGGCCTTAGGCATTGGTGCTGGTGCCACAACACTGCAACCCCTCACAGATACTCTAGTTGGAATGCAGGAATGAGCCCTGTTGCAAAGTATTACATCAAAAATTGTAATTACACTCCCCAGTTAAACAGGGGCTGAAAAATTGGGCCTTAGGCACTGGTGGTGGCGCCCAGAACCAAAATGTTCTTACAAGCTATCAGCGTGATCATTGAGGAGGAAGAGGATAATTACTCAGGATAGTCACTCAGCATTAGCATAGGCAGTCTTTGAAGGGATCTGAAATTTCAAAAAAAATTATTCAGTTACATCAGCATCAGGTGCTTGGTAGCTGGTGGTGATCCAAGACTGATTCATTTTTATGAAGGTCAGTCGATCGACCGATTCGGTGGACAGACGCACGCTGTGATCGGTTACAAAGCCTCCATCAGCACTGAATGTGCGTTCCGAAAGAACGCTGCATGCAGGACAGGCCAGTAGCTCAATTGCATACTGTGCAAGCTCTGGCCAGTGATCCATCCTCAAGACCCAGTAACCCAGAGGATTTTTGGTGGGAAAGGTGTCCAAGTCAGATCTTGCCCCTAGGTATTCCTGCACCATGTAAAACAGACGCTGGCGATGGTTGCTGGAACCGATCATACCTTGGGGCTGCGGAACAAAAAATTGTCTGAACGCATCGGTCAGACGGCCACCTTCTCCACCGCTCCTTCTTTGACTGACCGAAGCCTCAGCAACACGTTGTCCAGAAACAGGAGTTTGTAACCTCCCAGTCTCTGGGAACACGTTGCACAGACCTTTTTGCAAGGCCTCCCGAAGATGTTTCATCCTCTGCTCCCTCTGTGATGGCAAGATAAGGTCCGCAACCTTACCCTTGTAATGTGGATCAAGGAGGGTTGGTATTGGTCTTTCTCCTTGATACCACGAATACGAGGATCCTTACGCAGGCTTTGCAGGATCAGGGAGGCCATGCAGCGTAGGTTTGCTGAGGCATTCGGTCCGGAGTCCTCTGGGTCACTAAGGATGACCTGATCTGCAGCCACCTCCTCCCAGCCATGTACAAGTCCATGTGTTTCTTGGGACTGATCCCTTAAAGACTGCTGTTGATGCTGAGTGCCAGGCTCCACCTCCATATTGACACAATCCTCCTCCTTGTCCTCTTCTTGTGTGATCGGCGGGCACGCAGGAACACTGTCTGGATAAAGGGGGCCTTGAGAGCTAAGGAAGTCCTCCTCTTCCTGCCTCTGTTCTGCCTCAAGTGCCCTGTCCATTATTCCACGCAGCGTGTGTGCTCCAACAGGTGGACAAGGGGGACAGTGTCACTGATGCATGCACTTTCACTGCTCACCATCCTCGTGGCCTCCTCAAATGGTGACAGGACAGTGCATGCATCCCTGATCATGGCCCACTGGCTTGGGGAAAAAAACAAGCTCCCCTGACCCTGTCCTGGTGCCATAGTCACACAGGTACTCATTGATGGCCCTCTGCTGCATGTGCAGCTGCTGCAGCATGGCCAACATTGAGTTCCACCTGGTGGGCATGTCACAGATTAGGCAGTTCTTGGGCAGGTTAAACTCCTTTTGGAGGTCTACCAGCCGAGCACTGGCATTATATGACCGGCGGAAATGCACACAGACTTTCCTGGCCTGCCACAGGACATCCTGTAAGCCCGGTTACCTGCCCAAGAACCGCTGCACCACCAAGTTAAGGACGTGAGCCAAACAGGGCACATGGGTCAGTTGTCCCTGTCGGAGGGCAGAGAGGAGGTTGGTGCCTTAAGCTGGCATGGTGTCAACCACCTCTGAACCTGCCCCTGCAGAGCTGACAGAATCTTTGCCCCAGTGTGGCTCCTGTCCCCCAAGCACACCAGCTCAAGCACCGCATGGCATCTTTTTGCCTGCGTGCTTGTGTAGCCTCTTGAACGCCTACGAAGCACCGCTGGTTCTGAGGACAAATCAGCACAGGAAGAGGCCATGGAGGAAGAAGAAGAGGAGGGGGTGGAGGAGAGAGGTGTGGCAGAATCACCACTAGTAGCATTTTGGAGGCATGGTGGCGGAACAACCTCCAACACTACTGCACCCTGTCCTGCATCCTTCCCAGCTGCCATAAGAGATACCCAGTGCGCGGTGAAAGATAGGTAACGTCCCTGTCCATGCCTGCTGGACCATAAGTCAGTGGTAATATGCACCTTACCGCTGACCGCCCTGATCAGCGAGGCCAAGACATTGCCTTCCACATGCCAGTAGAGAGCCGGAATCGCCTTCCATGAGAAAAAGTGGCGTATGGGTACCTGCCACTGAGGAAAAGCACATTCCACAAACTCACGGAAGGGGGCAGAGTCTACCAACTGAAAGGGCAGCAGTTGAAGTGCTAGCAATTTTGCCAAGCTAGCATTTAACCGCTGGGCATGTGGATGGCTGGGAGCAAACTTCTTTTGGCGGTGCAGGAGCTGGGGTAGGGAAATTTGTCTGGCACAATCTGAGGTCGGTGTACCGATAGCAGATTGCCCGCAAGTACTTGGTTGTGACACACCTAATTCTACACCTTCATTCCTCTCAGTGCAGGTTTCAGAGAGGACTGAAGGTTTAGTGGGATTGGAGATCCCAGCTCATGAGGAGCAAGGAGAGGTCTGCTTTGTTCTTTGGTGTGGGTCTTTTAGGTACGCTTGCTAACGAACTGCATGGCAGGTCAACATATGTCTGGTCAAGCATGTGGTGCCCAAGCGGGTGATGTTTTGGCCACGCGAGATACGCTTGAAACATATGTTGCAAATAGCAGTGGTGAGATCTGATGCACATGTCTCAAAAAAGGCCCACACCAAAGAACTTTTGGAATAACGCACAGAAACAGCAGCGCCCTGCACATGCGGAGCTCTCCGGTGTGATGCCGTCGGTGTGCTGCCCTTAAGCTGGCCCCTGGAGGGCATCCTGCCTCGTTTTAGATGTGCCTCCTCCTCTCTCCTATCTGGCACCCACGTGGAGTCAGTGACCTCATCATCCCCTCCCTCCTCATCACTGGAGCAAACCTGGCAGTATGCTGCAGCTCGGGGAACATAACTGCCAGATTGCTGTCCTTCTTGGGCACCCCCTCTCTCTGGGCTCACGTTACTGCCGTCCTCTAGCTGGGTACCATCATCGAAGCCATCAAACCACTGGGCATCCTCCTGGAGCATGTACCCAACACTGTGGTCAAACAGTTCGGGGGACTCCTCAGGAGGACATGGTGGGGCTAGGGAAGGAGTGACTGATGCCATTGAGCCGAGGGAAGAGGCCGCGTTGGCAGCTGCTTTGCCAGACAAAGTACCCTGAGCCTGGGTGAGAGAGGATGAGGAGGATAAGGACGGCTTGGTCATCCACTATACCAAGTCTTCTGCATGTTGTGGCTCAACACAGCCAGCTGCCGAAAAAAAGGACAAGCGTGTCCCATGGCCACGCGCTGATGAGGATGCACCATCTCCACGACCAGCACTGTTGCCTCTAGACACAGAGCCTGCTTGCCCTCTTTTTTTGGCTTGTGACAGTCTGCCTCTCCTTGTTGGCCTTCCAGACATACTAATGGCCTGCAGTGAGATGTAGCTGCACAAAGCTGGGATTTATATATATACTGATACTGCAGCTAGCAGAATCAACTGCCTGCCTGTAGTATTATTAGTATGAGAACACCAGCAATTGTCTTCAGGTAGCTTTAGGTGCACAATGTGCAGAGGACACAGTACACTAACTGTAAATACTGAAGCTGCCTTCCTTTGGTATTAATAGGATCAGAACAACAGCAATTGTCTTCAGGTAGCTTTAGGTGCACACTGTGCAGAGGACACAGTACACTAACTGTAAATACTGCAGCTGCCTGCATGTGGTACTAATAGGATCAGAAGAACGCCACCAGTTTTCTTCAGGTAGCTTTAGGTGCACACTGTGCAGAAGACACAGCACACTAACTGTAAATAGTTTAGCTGCCTGCCTGTGGTACTAATAGGATCAGAAGAACACCAGCAATTTTCTTCAGGTAGCTTTAGGTGCACACTGTGCAAAGGACACAGTACACTAATTGTAAATACTGTAAATACTGTAAAAACACCTGCCTGCCTGTCAGTAGGAAGAGAATAACAGGAACGGATCTAGCTAAACTGAATACAGTGTATATATATATATATATATATATATATATATATATATATATATATATATATATAACACCTAGGATGTATATATATATATACACAATGCACTGTAAGTGCAGCTAACTGACTCGCCTGCCTACTCTATCTAACTTAAATCAAATGACAGTGTCTCTCTGTCTATCTCTCTCCGCCGCAACACACTACACAAGGCCGTCACGCAGGCGGCCTTTTATAGTGTGGGGCGTGTACTAAACCCCCTGAGCCATAATTGGCCAAAGCCACCCTGGCTTTGGCCAATTACGGCTCTCTGTACAGACGGCGCTGTGATTGGCCAAGCATTCTTGGCCAATTATCAGCCAGCAATGCACTGCAATGCCGCAGTGAATTATGGGCCATGAAGGCCCATAGTTCGCAATTCGATGAACGGTCCAACAGGCGATGTTCGAGTCAAACATGGGTTTGACTCGAACTCGAAGCTCATCCCTAATGCGGACCAGTTCCTGCAAGCTCTAGTCCTCCAACTCCAATCATACATCCGGCATGGCACACATCTTTTGGAACATCTTTCACCCTACACTTGGGAACCAACATATGCCTGGTTATCACTAGACATCAGCTCCCTATATACCTCCATTCCCCACACCTTCAGTATTACGGTTTTGGAGCACTATCTGGCTATGGACCCCCTTATCAACCCTCGTCAGGCCACCTTCATCATATAAGCTACAAAATTCTGCTTGACGCACAATTATTTCACCTTTAACAGAGATTTTTATCTACAGCAGCAAGGAACAGTGATGGGGGCCAATTTTGCCCCCTCCTTCGCCAATTTGGCTATGGGCTTTTGGGGAAACCAATTTATCCATAACAATAACCCCTTTTCAGCCAACATTATATTTTTCAGGAAGATATATTGATGATCTCATCATTATTTGGGATGGTAGCACAGACCTCATCAACTCGTTCGTTAAACATTGTAACAACAACACGTATGGATTATCATTTACATACAAAAGTAACCAGACCTCCCTAGCCTTCCTAGACATGGAGCTTGGACATGATGGTCAAGAAATATATGCTACAAATTATACTTATGTAACAAATGAGAAAACTCAAGATATACCGCCCTCCCCGAGTTTCCACCACTGCGCTCAAATGCCAGGTACAGGGGTGTTACCCCCCTAGAAAGCAAATATAAAAAACGTATTAAGCTAAGCTGCCACTTTAAAATAAAATAAAACTGAACTAATTGGTCTATTGTTCCCAAGGGCCCATGCGCAGCTCTTGCAAATCAATAAAAGTGGCGCTAAAGGCCAGTGTTTAAACTGCCAAGTGTGCAAAACAGCTCTATAGGCTAAAGTGATCTGGTGCTGTAAATGCTACATAAACAATACAAGATTATTACATAAATGTGCAAATGAAATCGTGACAGTGCCTCTGAAAGTATACCATACACGAAGCAATATTAAATCGTGCACTGATATCAATAATAGAATATGAGTGATTTAGTCCATAAAAAAATCCATAGACAGGACACCGTGCAGGAAATGTGCAGTCTCTGGAAGCAGTCCACCAATTCACTCAGTGATAGTGATTCCTCTCCCCTTGAACTCAACACTCACCAGCTCAATATGCCTCACACTCTCGTGTTTTGGCAATAAGGCATAAGTATAGTTGGTCAATGGAAGGCGGAAGATCCAGATTCCTTGATAAATCGAAGTGTCACATCAAGGACAATGAGTTCAAGCAATATGGGATAAAATCTTGCATCCCAGTCAATGCCTTCTGAGAGGAAATGTGTTGGATTGGAGCTAGCAAAGTGACTTCAACTAGCACGGACCGCACTGCAGGCCACCGTGCAAGATTTTATCCCATATTGCTTGAACTCATTGTCCTTGATGTGACACTTCGATTTATCAAGGAATCTGGATCTTCCGCCTTCCATTGACCAACTATACTTATGCCTTATTGCCAAAACACGAGAGTGTGAGGCATATTGAGCTGGTGAGTGTTGAGTTCAAGGGGAGAGGAATCACTAACACTGAGTGAATTGGTGGACTGTTTCCAGAGACTGCACATTTCCTGCACGGTGTCCTGTCTATGGATTTTTTTATGGACTAAATCACTCATATTCTATTATTGATATCAGTGCACGATTTAATATTGCTTCGTGTATGGTATACTTTCAGAGGCACTGTCACGATTTCATTTGCACATTTATGTAATAATCTTGTATTGTTTATGTAGCATTTACAGCACCAGATCACTTTAGCCTATAGAGCTGTTTTGCACACTTGGCAGTTTAAACACTGGCCTTTAGCGCCACTTTTATTGATTTGCAAGAGCTGCGCATGGGCCCTTGGGAACAATAGACCAATTAGTACAAATTATACTTAGCCCACAGCCGGCAACTCATACTTGCATTTTAAAAGTTGCCACTACCCAAAATGGGTTCAAAACATCCCTAAGGGCCAATTTTGTCGTCTTAGACAAAATTGCACAAGGGACACAGACTACATTAAACTTAGCGTTAATCTAAAAAACAAATTTTTGGAGAAACAATACCCTGAGAGCCTAGCGGAAGACGCGTACAAACTGTACCTCCACGGAAAACCCACCAAAACCAACCTACCTCCTAGAGACTGCTCAAGTAGATTCATTACCACTTTCCACTCCAAACATAAGAAATTGGAAATAATTCTGTCCAACTATTGGGACATCCTGCAACAAGACCCTCATCTTAAATCAATCCTCCCCACACACCAGGGGCGGATCCAGGGGGGGCAACGGGTAATTGCCACCCCCGAGAAATTTGTTGCGGGCCGGGCGGGTGAGAGAGCGGGCAGATGAGGGATCGGGCGGCTCCCCGAGCGGATGCGGGAGCGGGCGGCTCCCCGAGCGGATGAGGGAGCAGGTGGCTCCCCGAGCGTATGCGGGAGCGGGCGGCTCCCCGAGTGGATGCGGGAGCGGGTGGCTCCGCGGGAGGACCGGGCAGCTTGGTTTGTGTGGCTCAGTGTGTGGGCGGGTGAGAGCAGGCTAGGTGTGAGTGGGGGCGGCTGGCCAATCAGCGAGCCGGCGTGCAGGGGAGCAGAGAAATGACATCATCTCTCACTGCCCCGCATCCCTGCAGTAACTTCTGCCCTCACTGTTCAGGCAGTGTGGGCAGCAGAGAGATTACATTATCTCTCTGCTGCCTGATCTGGGACAAAGAAGAAAGAGGCAAGCAAAACACCACCTTAGCAGCTATGTGACAATCCGCAAGGTGTGTCAGGTGACGTGACAATCCTCAATGTGTGGCAAGTGACAATCCGCATCTGGTGGCAGGTGACGTGACAATCTGCAATGTGTGGCAGGTGACGTGGCAAGTGACAATGTGCAAGGTGTGGCAGGTGACGTGGCAAGTGACAATCCACATCTGGTGACAGGTGACGTGGCAAGTGACAATCCTCAACATGTGGCAGGTGACAATCTGCATCTGGTGGCAGGCAAGTGACAATCCGCAATGTGTGGCCGGTGACGTGGCAAGTGACAATCTGCATCTGGTGGCAGGTGACGTGGCAAGTGACAATCCGCAATGTGTGGCCAGTAATGTGGCAAGTGACAATCTGCAACGTGTGGCAGGTGACACAGCAAGTGACAATCTGCAACGTGTGGCAGGTGACGTGGCAAGTGACAATCTGCAACATGTGGCAGGTGACGTGGCAAGTGATAATCCGCAATGTGTGCCAGGCGACGGTGGCAAGTGACAAGCTCAGGGCTCCCACTGATTCTGCATTAAGGTGAGTTGAACCATTAAATTTTATATTACAATATATTAATAGAAATAACAACCATGGTGCTGGGATAATTGAAGCGCCAACACCAGCCATTTCCTCGATAAATTGCCCACAAAAAACGTATTTTCTGGCAGTGCCCCTCCCAAGGCTAGACTCTGGATCCGCCCCTGCCACACACCCAAGGGTCACACATCTTAGGGCCCCCAACCTGAAGAACAAAATCGCCCCCAGAAAATTAAAAACCACTCCGGCCTTTTCTTCAGCACTAACTCTCATTCCCCTGGTGGGGATGTACCGATGTCACAAAAAATTATGCAAAAACATGCAACTTTGTAGACCATGGACAAAAATCATTCAGTACCAAAGGAAGTACTTATCCCTTAATAGACTTCTACAATAGCTCTTCCGATTATGTAGTGTATGGCCTCATCTGTCAATGCAGCCTTATGTACGTTGGCCGTACCATCCGGCCCCTCAGACAGCGTTTTGGAGAGCACAGGAGGTACATTGAGGGTGGAACGGATCCACACAGTGTTCCCAGACACTTTGCTGTGGCCCACCAAGGCTCCACCACTGGGCTGAGAGTCTGGGTTATAGAACAGATCTCTAAGTCTCTCCCAACAGCTGAACGTTTTAAAAAATTATGTGCGAGAGACTTATTGGATCTACCGCCTTGATGCCCTTTCGCCAGGAGGAATCAATGAATGTATTGAAGTATCTACTATTCTCTAATACTTAATATCACCTCACTTACCCTTAAGTCTTACAGCCACACTACCTCCCTTTTAAGATCCATTATTGTACAGTATTATATATCATATCCTACTGTCTTAACCTTACCCACCATGATCTCTATGATATCTAATCACCATTTTTTCGATTATATAATTTATAGGTTGATCTCCCATCCTTTCCTTCATTCCCCCCCATGGGGGTCTGCTGGCCCTCAATAAGTATGATCACACACCCCCTTCCCTTCCGCCCTCCCCCTTCTCCCCCCTCCCCCCTTTATCCTCCCCATTTCCCCTCTATCTCCCCTCTCTTCTTCCCCTCCCCATCCTTTGTTGCTTTTCTATTCAATCCCCCCCTCCTACACCCCTCCCTCCCTTCCCCTCTTTTCCAACCCCTCCCCTTCTTATTCTTCCCCTTTACATATAGTATGTTATTATATCTCATCCCAACACATGCATATATTGCCCACATCCTAATGTTAATATGTCAATATATGTACTGAACCTGTATATGTACTTATATTTTCATACATGCTTCCACACTCCCCCTATGTATTTGCATATATGCAATATGTGTGTATATATATATATATATATAATCCTTTCCTCAAAGTATTACCTGCCACTCTCCTTCCCCAACCCCCCCCCTGCCCCTATTTTCCAGCTTTAATTGCCCCCCTCTTTTGCCATCTTAAAGCGGGGGTCCACCTATCTATCAAATTTTTTTTTTTTGAGTTCATTCACAAACTTTTCTTCTCAGCATTACATACTCACATATTGTGTGTAATATGTCCGCCTGTGTCAGATTTCGTCGGAAAGAATAACTTATATTATTCACTGCAGGCGGTTTCCATCTTCATTGTGGGCATTTGAAGCCCACAAGCAGTTATTTCCTGAATGTGGTGAATGCTGTGCTCCCAGCATTCACTGCTCGTTCCCGCACATGCTCAGTGGCATCCTGGGAAGCCTGAGACCAGCTCCCAGGAGTCTGGGAGAGGCTAGAAACACGCCTACTCCCACGGGAGGAGAACCAGGAAGTGCAAAGAATAGAAAAATAAAAGGTAATTATGGCGATTTAAATTTTTTTAAACGGCATGTCAGCATCTAGACAAGGAAGAGAATACATACAGATATTGTTCAAAATTTGGGTGGAACCCCGCTTTAACTTCCCATCCACATTATTTCCCATTAACTCATACTATCTATTTTCATTCCCTTTATCCATACTTTTTTTTAAGAAAAACCCCTCCCCTATCCTAAATTACCCTCGTGCCATATAAATCCCATATGCACCTGGCTTATTAGGCATTCACACACCATATTTTCCCTCCCCCTACATTCTGCTAAAATGATTCTAATGAATTTTATGTATTGTCGTTTTTACACTTTTTGTTCTTTTAACGCCACCACATAATGTTCCATTGTATATTTATTGTTAATAATGCTCATTTCTACCTGTGATTGCTGCCCACCACTTCTAGTTTTTTAATGTTTTTAAATGCTTTTATATAATGTTTTCCCCTTGCACGCTGCTGTATTACATTTTCTGTGATGCATCACTGCACAGGGCCAGTTTTTTACTCTGGCCACTCCCCTCCCCTCCCTCTCCAGATATTCCCCGTTATTGGTTCCTGTCAATCAGCTTGAGAAAGGAGCACGGCCGTCACGCTATCCATGGCCTGCCAGCTCGAGAAATGCGTTGCATTTCCAGTGACATCATCACCCTCCGCCTGGACTCCAGTCTGCATCCCAAGCCTCGTTCTGATGTCCATTCACCACTGTCGGCAGTACACCATCTAGCGGTTCTGGAGACGAACACAGGGTCAGCACATGCATCCCAGGGATTGACCTCACTGATGCCCCCCGTTGTATGGGACCATATTATGCCTTACACTTACTGCAAAAATGTGAGTTATGCTTGCAACTACTTGCTTGATTAAAACTGTTATACATTCTGCACCCAGAGGCGCCTCTTTTTCTTGTCTTTCTGTTTCAGTGTTTTGGGAACATGGTTTCTGTTTCCACCGGATGGCTGCCGTGATTGTGGACTTTGATTTCCCTCTCCCCTCCCATCCCCATCCCATTCACCCATATTGGCACTGAGCATATTATGCCTCTATTGCCATTGTGCATAATCCATGGACTTCTTCACCACCATACAGAGAAGACTTGAAGTCTCTCCTTTGCATAAATTTATGCTCATTCAGGACTTTGTTGTTTTCTTAAATTATTGTGAATTATTGTTTTAGTTTTGCACCGTCTACTTGTATGGTCTCCTGACCCTGTGCCTTCCATCTGCCCTGCACCCCTCACCCTATACTGACCTACTCTACAGCACCCTGCACCCCTCACCCTATACTGACCTACTCTACAGCACCCTGCACCCCTCACCCTATACTGACCTACTCTACAGCACCCTGCACCCCTCACCCTATACTGACCTACTCTACAGCACCCTGCACCCCCCACTATGCACCCTGTCCCCACCCCACAGAACCCTGCACCCCTCACTGTGAACCCTGCCCCCACCCCACAGAACCCTGCACCCCTCACTGTGAACCCTGCCCCCACCCCACAGAACCCTGCACCCCTCACTATGCACCCTGTCCCCACCCCACAGAACCCTGCACCCCTCACTGTGAACCCTGCCCCCACCCCACAGAACCCTGCACCCCTCACTGTGAACCCTGCCCCCACCCCACAGAACCCTGCACCCCTCACTATGCACCCTGTCCCCACCCCACAGAACCCTGCACCCCTCACTGTGAACCCTGCCCCCACCCCACAGAACCCTGCACCCCTCACTGTGAACCCTGCCCCCACCCCACAGAACCCTGCACCCCTCACTGTGAACCCTGCCCCCACCCCACAGAACCCTGCACCCCTCACTGTGAACCCTGCCCCCACCCCACAGAACCCTGCACCCCTCACTGTGAACCCTGCCCCCACCCCACAGAACCCTGCACCCCTCACTGTGAACCCTGCCCCCACCGCACAGAACCCTGCACCCCTCACTATACACCCTGCACCCACCTCATAGAATACTGTGCCCCTGTCAGGCTTAGGCCCTAGCTCTGTCAGGTGGAGGGAGCTTTGTCAGGTAGACTCTATCAGGCCCATGATTTCTGACAGTGGCCCTGTCACTCTGTGTGCTGGCAGGGTGATGGGAAAGCTCTCCCTCTCTTCTCTTTCAGCTTTGAGCTTTGGGGTGCACACCCTAATGTAATAGGCTGTGCATGCCTATGGTGACAGCCAATCACAGTGTTCATGTGATCAGGATGTTCATCCTCTTCCACACATCTTAATGCCCAGTTATAGGGCTGTGCCAATTGGGCGGGAAGAGGTTAATAATTAAGCTCTCCTCTGGGAGGTTTATGGTAAAAAACAGCACTGACATAAAGGTTAGATAAGACTTTTATGGATGAGGACTTTAAACCATAAAACTATCAGATAAAGTTGAACAGAAATGACTTTGTAGTTGAAGTGTTTTCTGGATAATAATATTGTAAAATGTACTATCAATGCGCTCTTTAGAATTCATAATTATTTAGCTTTTAATGCTAAGACCCCTTTCACACTGAGCCGCCCCGGGCGTCAGCGGTAAAGCGGCACTATTTGTAGCGCTGCTTTACCGTCGTTTTAGCGGCGCTATTTTTAGTGCTGCTTTACCGCCGTTTTAGCAGAGCTATTTGCCTGCTAGGGGGGGCGGCTTTAACCCCCGCTAGCGGGCGAAAAGAGGTTAAATCCACCCGTAAAACGCCGCTGCAGCGGTGCTTTGCCAGCGGTATAGCAGCGCTGCCCCATCGCTGCAAAGAAGCTGCTGGCAGGACTTTTTGTGACGTCCTGCCAGCACAGCGCCCCCGTGTGGAAGCATTCGGGGCTTTCACACTGGGTTTGCTGCTGAGGCTTTTTTCAGGCACTTTACAGGCGCTATTTTTAGCACTAAAGCGCCTGAAAAATGCCCCAGTGTGAAAGGGGTCTAAATGATTTCCAAAAGCAGACACCCCACCAAAAGAAATTATAGTATTTGACATTTTGTATACAGTGCCTTGAAAAAGTATTCATACCTCTTGAAATTTTCCACATTTTGTCATGTTACAACCAAAGACGTAAATGTATTTTATTGGGATTTTATGTGATAGACCAACACAAAGTGGCTCATAATTGTGAAGTGGAAGGAAAATGATAAATGGCTTTCAAAATTTTTTTACAAATAAATCCTAACTAAAATCTGTTTGAACCAATTGCCTTCAGAAGTCACCTAATTAGTAAATACGAGGTGTGTCTATTAAATAACTCACCTTTATTTATATGTATTACAAATGTAATGCTTGTCCCTTTCAATATATTCCCCATTTGCACTCCATTTTCCACTGGTCGAAGGCATGGAGAAAATCTATTTCTGTCAGCTGTTTCAACACATCCACCGTTTTCTCCTTTACAGCATCAACTGACTCAAAATGTGTCCCTCTAAGCACTGATTTAACTTTTAGGAATTCATTCTAATGTCCCTAACTGAATCTTTTGTGCCACTCAAACAAACGCACACAAAACAGGCCGTCATTCCCATAAGTTGTAGTAAGCATTTGAAAACATTCTCTTGGTGTTTTCTGCAATTTTACTAAAAATTTCAAATTGACACGTTGTTCAACTTTTAAACTTAGCATTTTTTTGAGACACTACAGAAAACACAACCAAACTAAATGGCGACTCAGAATCAACTGAACGTCATAGAGTGTTGCTGCTTGTCATGCAGGTTCAAACATGTTTAAGGTCACCAAGCATGCAGTTATTAGGGATAAGCCCGATGTTCGCCTGTTCACCGAATAGCGAACAATTTGGGGTGTTTGCGGCAAATTGAAAAGCCGTGGAACACTCTTTAAAAGTCTATGGGAGAAATCAAAAGTGCTAATTTTAAAGGCTTATATGCATGGTATTGTCATAAAAAGTGTTTGGGGACCCGGGTCCTGCTCCTGAAAAAATCACTGCTCCAGAAAAAACGGCCATTTTTAAAACTTTTTTGCATTGATACATATCCCCTGGGGCAGGACCCGGGTCCCCAAACACTTTTTATGACAAGCACTTTTGATTTCTCCCAAAGACTTTTAAAGAATGTTCCGCGGCTTTCGAACTTGCCACAAACACCCCAAATTGTTCGCTATTCGGCGAACGGGCGAACAGCCAATGTTCGACTCGAACAGACAGCCCATCCCTACTCGCAGCTATAATGAATTGTCGGGTCCGGCAATACAGATAAAAGTCATTGAGAAAAACGGCATGGGATCCCTCCAGTCCATTACCTTTGGGTCTGGTATTAATATTAAGGGGAACCCTAAACCAAAATTTAAAAAAAAATTGCATGGGGGTCCCCCCAAATTCCATACCAGGCCCTTCAGGTCTGGTATGAATATTAAGGGGAACCCTGCGCGAAATTTTAAAAAAATGGCATAGGGGTCCCCCTCAAAATCCATACCAGACACTTATCCGAGCACGCAACCAGGCAGGCAGCAGGAAAAGAGGGGGGGCGAGAGAGTGGCCCCCCTCCTGAACTGTACCAGGCCACATGCCCTCAACATGGGGAGGGTGCTTTGGGGTAGCCCCCCAAAGCACCTTATCCCCATGTTGATGGGGACAAGGGCCTCATCCCCACAACCCTTGGCCTGTGGTTGTGTGGGTCTGCGGTGCGGGGCTTATCGGAATCTGGAAGCCCCCTTTAACAAGGGGATCTCCAGATCCCGGCCTCCCCCCTGTGTGAAATGGTAAGGGGGTACAAATGTACGCCTACCATTTCACAAAAAAAGTGTAAAAATGGTACAAAAGACAAGACACAACTTGGGACAAGTGCTTTATTAAAAAAATAAAAAAATAAAAATGTCCCACGAAGTCTTCTTCTCTCGCTCCGCCAACGGACCGAAAAAGAAAAAAAAAAGCCATGACCGACCCGCCTCCACGGGAGGCACCCGCTGTATGTGGTGGGTGTGGTGGGGATGCTTTTCTTCAGCAGGGACAGGGAAGCTGGTCAGAGTTGATGGGAAGATTGATGGAGACAAATACAGGACAATCTTAGAAGAAAACCTGTTAGAGTCTGCAAAAGACTTGAGACTGGGGCGGAGGTTCACCTTCCAGCAGGACAACGACCCAAAACATACAGCCAGAGCTACAATGGAATGGTTTAGATCAAAGCATATTCATGTGTTAGAATGCCTCAGTCACAGTCCAGACCTAAATCACATTGAGAATTTTACCTTCATGCATGAAGGTAAAAAAACCTTCTGTGTGCAGCAGACACCCCCCCTATTTCTAACCTGGGCTCCCTCTCGATCCAGCAATGTCCACGAGAGCCTTGCTTTTCCGGGGACTCGCACTCCTGATTGGTTTCTGGCCATCGGCTCCCGCTGCTGTCAATCACAGCCAGTGAGCCAATCAGGAGATGGAGGGGGCGGGCCGAGCGTGTGTGGCCGTCCGTGTGTGTGAATGGACACACAGAGCCACGGGTTGGGAGCTGGCCTGCTTAGGTGCCCCCACAGCAAGCTGTTTGCTGTGGGGGCACCCGACAGAAGGGAGTTACCAGGATCACCGGTGGGGGACCCGAGAAGAGGAGGATCCAGGCTGCCCTGTGCAAAACCATTAAACAGAGCAGGTAATTATAATAGACACATGCACTGCCGAAAAAATTGTTAGTTTTCATTCAATTAGTTTTTGTTTTTTGTTTTTTTTCATAAATTAGTAAATTAGAGAATTCGTAAAACCGAAAATTCGTAATTCGTAAATTCAGAATTCAAAAATTAAAAAATTCGAAAATTCGGAATTCGAAAATCTGAAAGTAAGGAAGAAAATCCAAAATTTATAAATAATAACTAACTAATAATAAATAACTATTAAATTATAGGTATTAGAATTTCCTTTATTTATCTGAAGTTACGAATCATCCGAAATAATGAATGCCGCATCTAAACAAATGAAACGGAACAAATTAATAAATAATAATAATATGTTTTTATTATTATTATTATTGTAATTTAATATTATTAATTTGTTACGTTCCATTTGTTTAGATATGGCATTCGCTATTTTGGATAATTTGTAACTTCGGATAAATTTGTATTTGTTACGTTCACTAACAGTCAAATTATTTCAGATTTTTGAATTTTCGGGTTTTCGAATTTTTGGATTTATATTCTTATTTTTGGATTTTCGTTCTTTTGAATTTTCTGATTTTCATTCTTATTTTTGGATTTTCAAATTTCAGAATTTCCGAATTTTTCAAATTTCAGAATATTCTGAAAAATTCGGAAATTCAGATATTTCCGAATTAACTAATTTGTTGAAATTTGTTAAAAACTTATTAGGAATGAAACTAAATGCACATGTCTAAAGTATAACATGTTTGTTATTTAAAACAAAAAAACAACACTTTAATATCACTTTAAGCTAGCCTTCTGGGCCAGCGCTATTTTTCCACGTTCCTCAATTTTGCTCTGCACTGCCTACTTCCTGCGAGATTCATAGTTACATAGTTACATAGTTACATAGTAGGTGAGGTTGAAAAAAGACACAAGTCCATCAAGTCCAACCTATGTGTGTGATTATGTGTCAGTATTACATTACATATCCCTGTATATTGCGGTCATTCAGGTGATTATCTAATAGTTTCTTGAAGCTATCAATGCTCCCCGCTGAGACCACCGCCTGTGGAAGGGAATTCCACATCCTTGCCGCTCTTACAGTAAAGAACCCTCTACGTAGTTTAAGGTTAAACCTCTTTTCCTCTAATTGCAATGAGTGGCCACGAGTCTTATTAAACTCTCTTCTGCGAAAAAGTTTTATCCCTATTGTGGGGTCAGCAGTACAGTATTTGTAAATTGAAATCATATCCCCTCTCAAGCGTCTCTTCTCCAGAGAGAATAAGTTCAGTGCTCGCAACCTTTCCTCATAACTAAGATCCTCCAGACCCTTTATTAGCTTTGTTGCCCTTCTTTGTACTCGCTCCATTTCCAGTACATCCTTCCTGAGGACTGGTGCCCAGAACTGGACAGCATACTCCAGGTGCGGGCGGACCAGAGTCTTGTAGAGCGGGAGAATTATCGTTTTATCTCTGCAGTTGATCCCCCTTTTAATGCATGCCAATATTCTGTTTGCTTTATTAGCAGCAGCTTGGCATTGCATGCCGTTGCTGAGCCTATCATCCACTAGGACCCCCAAGTCCTTTTCCATCCTAGATTCCCCCAGAGGTTCTCCCCCCAGTGTATAGATTGCATTCATATTTTTGACACCCAAATGCATTATTTTACATTTTTCTACATTGAACCTCATTTGCCATGTAGTCGCCCACCCCATTAATTTGTTCAGGTCTTTTTGCAAGATTTCCACATCCTGCGGAGAAGTTATTGCCCTGCTTAGCTTAGTATCGTCTGCAAATACAGAGATGGAACTGTTTTTCCCATCCTCCAGGTCATTTATGAACAAATTAAATAGGATTGGTCCCAGCACAGAACCCTGGGGGACCCCACTACCCACCCCTGACCATTCTGAGTACTCCCCATTTATCACCACCCTCTGAACACGCCCTTGTAGCCAGTTTTCAATCCATGTACTCACCCTATGGTCCATGCCAACGCACCTTATTTTGTACAGTAAACGTTTATGGGGAACTGTGTCAAATGCTTTTGCAAAATCCAGATACACCACGTCTACGGGCCTTCCTTTATCTAGATGGCAACTCACCTCCTCATAGAAGGTTAATAGATTGGTTTGGCAAGAACGATTCTTCATGAATCCATGCTGATTACTGCTAATGATATCATTCTTATTACTAAAATCTTGTATATAGTCCCTTATCATCCCCTCCAAGAGTTTACATACTATTGATGTTAGGCTAACTGGTCTGTAATTCCCAGGGATGTTTTTTGGGCCCTTTTTAAATATTGGTGCTACATTGGCTTTTCTCCAATCAGCTGGCACCATTCCAGTCAATAGACTGTCTGTAAAAATTAGGAACAACGGTCTGGCAATCACCTGACTGAGTTCCCTAAGTACCCTCGGATGCAAGCCATCTGGTCCCGGTGATTTATTATTATTATTATTCCTGATTTCCCGCGCTTTAATAATTGTCTATGCTCAGATAATGGCCAGATAAGGATGTCACTGTCAAGGATGGACAAACAAGAGCTGATAAAAGCGCCGGGTAGAGAATAATGTCCTGGTGTTTGCTGGAATGACATTGATATATTTTGCTACGATCGATCCCTCCGGAGATTCTGTCCCCCTTCACCATCTTACCTTCATATTTATATTTTACGTAAGAAAATCTGAGTTTAGCAGTAATCATTATTATCTGTCTTTGGGAGGGTCTGTATTCATTTCTTTGATTTTTATATTGTGTTCTTATTTCCTTGTAGAGGGAGAAAAGATAAAGATTGTGAATGATGGCCATAAACATTCTGTCCTCGCTCTGGTTGATTCCGATAGTTTCATGTTTTTTTGGTACACTCTGGAAATTAAATACACAAGCACACACACTGCAGGCGTTTTCCAGGGACGGATGTGCATTCTTATGTGCAAAGAGTGTTGCAAAAGGAGGAAAGAGGAAAGAATGCCTCCAATAGTGTAGTAAGTTAAATAACTAACAGTACTTTGTGCAAAAGATTGGACTCTTACATCAACAACGAAATTTAAAAGCATAAAAAGTAAAAGTGTGGTGTTCTTTCCGCCTTCTCACTTCACTTCCGGTATCCAGTCTACGTCCACTTCCAGCCACTCCCTATGCATTACGTCACCACGTGACTTCATCAGGGGAAACTAAATAAAGTACTATTAGTTATTTAACTTACTACACTATTGGAGGCATTCTTTCCTTTTGCGATTTCTACCACTATTGGAGCATATAGGGCCGGATACGGTGTGTCCATTGCTTGGCTTGAGCACTTTGTGTATGATACTTGGAGATACACATAAAGATGGAGACGCCCTAGTGGTGGACGGTGGAATAGAATTCGGGGAAGGCTAAAGGCTATCTATAGGATTTGGATGCTGGTTATATACAGATTTTAGGTGAGAGTTCTGTGAGCTCATTTTCTACTGGATACACATCACATATGGCAGGGATATGCAATTAGCGGACCTCCAGCTGTTGCAAAACTACAAGTCCCATCATGCCTCTGCCTCTGGGTGTCATGCTTGTGGCTGTCAGTGTCTCGCTATGCCTCATGGGACACTGACAGCCACAAGCATGACACCCAGAGGCAGAGGCATGATGGGACTTGTAGTTCTGCAACAGCTGGAGGTCCGCTAATTGCATATCCCTGACATATGGGATTGAAGTTTAGGATATGATATATTGGAGAAGTGGCTAACCTATATCTATATATGGACTTCTACCATTTATGTTTTTCAACCATTCAGTTTTTTGAGGACTTCTTCCCAGTTTTTGACCATTTTTTGCACTTTATTATTTTTTGTCACACTTATTGTCAGCCTTGTTTTTAGGCTGAGTGCTAACACACCATTGCGCAAGATCACCATTTATTTTTATTTTTGCTTTGTGTATTGTGAACACAAATAGGTTTTGCAGCAGGTTTATTTATACTTAGGCTTCATACACACGGACGTTTTAAAAAACGTGTGGTAAATCTAGTAACAACGCCTGGAAAAAAAGCAGCGTTAAAAACGTGATTTTATTAGCGTTTTGATTTGGCGTCAATGCGCATATAACGTCGTTTGTAAGCGTTAACGCTAAGGCGCGTTTTTTAAAAAAAAATCCCTCTGCTATTTTCCACTCCCAAATTACCCACATAAACATTTTTACAGCTTAACCACCTCAATACCGGGCACTTTCACCCCCTTCCTGCCCAAGCCATTTTTCAGTTTTCAGCGCTGTCGCACTTTGAATGACAATTGCGCGGTCATGTTACACTGCACCCTAATGAAATTTTTATCATTTTTTCCCCACAAATAGAGCTTTCTTTTGGTGGTATTTGATCACCTTTGCGGTTTTTATTTATTGCGCTATAAACAAAAGAAAAGGGACATTTTTGAAAAAACACAATATTTTTTATGCAAGTTTTGGTTCTGAAATGGGAAACACCCTCAGAGTAGGCACCACATCCCAAGCAGAATTTGAATAGGTAAGAGAGAGGGGAGGGACAATATTTTTTACTTTTTGCTATAATAAATATCCAATTTTTTTTTTTAAACAAATTTTTTCCTCAGTTTAGGCCGATATGTATTCTTCTACATATTTTTGGTAAAAAAAAATCGCCATAAGCGTATATTGATTGGTTTGCGCAAAAGTTATAGCGTCTACAAAATAGGGGATAGATTTATAGCATTTTTATTTTTTTATTTATTTTTTACTAGTAATGGCAGCGATTTTTATTGTGACTGCAATATTGAGGCGGACATATTGGACACTTTTGACACATTTTTGGGACCGTTCACATTTATACAGCGATCCATGCTATAAAAATGCATTGATTACTGTGTAAATGTGACTGGCAGGGAAGGGGTTAACACTAGGGGGCGATCGAGGGGTTAATGTGTGTCCTAGGGAGGTGATTCTAACTGTGGGGGGGAGGGGACTGACTGGGGGAGGTGACCGATCGGTGTCCCTATGTACAAGGGACACACATCGGTCTCCTCTCCTCTCTGACAGGACGTGGATCTGTGTTTACATACACAGATCCACGGTCCTGCTCTGTTACCCGGCAGTCGCGGGTGCCCGGCAGACATTGCGGCCGCCGGGCACGCGCACCGGGTCCCGAGCAACGCAGCGGGCACGCGCGCACGCCCTTGGCGGCTCGGGAGGGCGATCACATCATATGACGTCCGCCCAGAACAACAGCTGCCTCGTCCCGCCGTCATATGACGGTGGGCGGTAGCTTAGTGGTTAAAAACGCTGATGCTAAAAAAGTCGGTATAGCGCTAATTTGCGTTTTTGAGCTTTTTTCAGTGTCTGCGTCAAAACAGCTCTAGCGCTGGAGTCTCTGAACGCGCTGCTCCTTGGTTTTTTTTGGAGCTTAAAAACGACCATGCCTGTTACAGCTCAAAAACGCCATGGTGTGTATAAGCCCATTGAATAAGATGGAGTGGCATTCTTAAGCAGCAAAAAAGCTCAAAAAAGCCACTGTTAAAACGTCTGTGTGTATGAGGCCTAAGCACTTTTTATTTACCAGTTATACATTTGGATCACTATTTTAATTTGTGTTTATTTCACTTGGATCACCATTTGTATATTTGTGTTTATTTCTGTTCTGTTTTTTGGACATAATATTTGTAGTAGCACGAAGGCTTCTTTCACTTATTCTAGTGAAGAAGCAGCCAGGTGGACTGGTAGTTCCTGCAGGCAGTAGAGCTGGAATCAGTGTCTACAGTGGAGTTGGAGATACTCCTATGTGCAACCTACAACACTTTGTGCTACTGTGTAAGGGACTGAGAGGTCCTAGTCCTTAAGGGGCTTTTACTTTTTTTCTTCAGAGACTGTCAGTGTTTGGAAAGGAGGACAGTTCAAGACCTTGTACATGGGGAGGAAGCTGTCCCTGGATTTTGTTCTTTGGTTCAAGTTGGGCATCCCATTTATCCTTTCACCCCATCCAAGTTGTCACCCCTAATACAACATAAAAACAAAATAGAACTTTATGGTCTCAACTAGGGATAAGCCAAACACCCCCCGGTTCGGTTCGCACCAGAACATGCGAACAGGCAAAAAATTTGTTCGAACACGCGAACACCGTTAAAGTCTATGGGACTCGAACATGAATAATCAAAAGTGCTAATTTTAAAGGCTTATATGCAGGTCATTGCCATAAAAAGTGTTTGGGGACCCGGGTCCTGCCCCAGGGGACATGGATCAATACAAAAAAAAGTTTTAGAAACGGTAGTTTTTTCGGGAGCAGTGAAACAATAAAAGTGTAATATTCCTTTAAATTTCATACCTGGGGGGTGTCTATAGTATGCCTGTAAAGGGGCGCATGTTTCCCGTGTTTAGAACAGTCTGACAGCAAAATTACATTTCATAGGAAAAAAAGTCATTTAAAACTACCCGCGGCGATTAATGAATTGTCGGTCCAACAATACACATAAAAGTTAATTGATAAAAACAGCATGGGATTTCCCCACAGGGGAACACCGAACCAAAATTTTTTTCAGGTCTGATATGGATATTAAGGGGAACCCCGGCCAAAATTAAAAAAAAAAATGGTGTGGGGTCCCCCCAAAAATCCATACCAGACCCTTATCCGAGCACGCAACCTGGCAGGCCGCAGGCCACACAGGAACTTCCCTATGGGTTTCCCCCTGATGTCAGAGGGGGGCGGGGTCACCCGTTACGTAACCGGGTGACCCCGCCCCCTCTGACATCACAGGGAAACCCATAGGGAAGTTCCCGTCAAGTCCCCGTGCATCAGAGGGGGCGGGGTCACCGGGTGGCCCCGCCCTCCGTTATTTAAGAAGTGTCAGAAGACGAGAAGTGTCACACAGTGGGAGCCTCCCATCATGGATGCGGAGCCGCCCAAGAATGAAGAAGGGAAGAAGACGCCCCGGAGGAAGATGCCGGACGAGAACACCGGAGCAAGAAGCAGAGGATCGGAGAAAGAACCAGAGAAAGAAGAAGATGGAGGAAGAAACCGAAGAAAGGTAGAAGAAAGAAGATGGAAAGAAGAAGACTTTAAATAAAGAAATTATCAAAAACTGTCTCTTGTCATTTTTAACATTTTTGACACTTTTTTTGTGAAATGGTAGGGGTACTTTTGTACCCCCTTACCATTTCACACAGGGGGGGCCGGGATCTGGGGGTCCCCTTGTAAAAGGGGGCTTCCAGATTCCGATAAGCCCCCCGCCCACAGACCCCCACAACCACCGGGCAAGGGCTGTGGGGATGAGGCCCTTGTCCCCATCAACATGGGGACAAGGTGCTTTGGGGGGGACCCCATGTGGCCTGGTATGGTTCAGGGGGGGCGCTCTCTCGTCCCCCCTCTTTTCCTGTGGCCTGCCAGGTTGCGTGCTTGGATAAGGGTCTGGTATGGATTTTTGGGGGGACCCCACGCCATTTTTTTAAATTTTGGCGTGGGGTTCCTCTAAAATCCATACCAGACCTTAAGGGTCTGGTATGGATTTTGAGGGGGGACCCCCACGCCATTTAAAAAAAAAAATTGGTGCGGGGTTCCCCTTAATTTCCATACCAGACCTGAAGGGCCTGGTATGGAATTTAGGGGGACCCCCACGCCATTTTTTTTTTAAATTTTGGTTCGAGGTTCCCCTGTGTGGAAATCCCATGCCGTTTTTATCAATGATCTTTTATGTGTATTGTCGGACCGACAATTTATTAATAGCCGCGAGTAGTTTTAAATGACTTTTTTTCCTTTGAAATGTCATTTTGCGGTCAGACTGTTCTAAACACGGGAAACACGCGCCCCTTTACAGGCATACTATAGACAGCCCCCAGGTACAAAATTTAATAGAATATATCACTTTTATTGTTTGCATTGATACATGTCCCCTGGGGCAGGACCCAGGTCCCCAAACACTTTTTATGACAATACCATGCATATAAGCCTTTAAAATTAGCACTTTTGATTTCTCCCATAGACCTTTAAAGGGTGTTCCCCGGCTTTCAAATTTGCCGAAAACACCCCAAATTGTTCGCTGTTCGGCGAACTGGCGAACAGCCAGAAGCTCATCCCTAGTCTCAACCACAAGCACTATGTTTGAAGAGGGGTCAACAAGACCCATAGCCACAAGAATACCATCCCCACTCTGATGCATGGTGGTGGCTCACTGATGTGTTGGGAGGGTGTGTGAGGCACGGGACCCGGGTCCTGCCCCAGGGGACATGTATCAATGCAAAAAAGTTTTAAAAACTGCCGTTTTCTCGGGAGCAGTGATTTTAATAATGCTTAAAGTGAAACAATAAAAGTGAAATATTCCTTTAAATTTGGTACCTGGGGGGTGTCTATAGTATGCCTGTAAATTGGCGCATGTTTCCCATGTTTACAACAGTCCAAGAGCAAAATGACATTTCTAAAGGAACAGAAAGTCATTTAAAAGTACTAGCGGTAGCGCCGGCAGCTATTATGAATTGTCGGGTCTCTGAAATACTCATAAAAGTCATTGAAAAAAACGGCCTGGGATTCCCCCACAGTGCATTACCAGGCCCTTTGGGTCTGGTATAAATATTAAGGGAAACCCCGAACCAAAATAAAAAAAAAATGCGTGGGGGTCCCCCCAAACTCCATACCAGGCTCTTCAGGTCTGGTATGGATATTAAGGGGAACCCCGAACCAAAATAAAAAAAAATGTGTGGGGGTCCCCCTAAAAATCCATACCAGACCCTTATCCGAGCACGCAACCTGGTAGGCCACAGGAACAGAGGGGGGACGAGAAAGCCCCCCCCCTCCTGAACCGTACCAGGCCACATGCCCTTAACATCGGGAGGATGTCCCCATGTTGATGGGGACAAGGGCCTTATCCCCACAACCCTTGCCTGGTGGTTGTGGGGGTCTGCGGGCAGGGGGCTTATCGGAATGTAGAAGCCCCCTTTAACAAGGGGACCCCCAGATCCCGCCCGCCCTGTGTGAAATGATACCTACCATTTTACAAAAAAGTGTCAGAAATGTTAAAAAAGACAAGACGGTTTTTGGCAATTCCTTTATTAACGTCTTCTTCTTCCTCGCTTCTTCTTCCATCTTTTTCTGGTCTTTGTTCTGTTTTCTTCCTCCATCTTGTTCTTCCCCCGCTTCTTCCTCCGATTCTCTGCTTCTTCCTTCGGTCTTCTCGTCCACATCTTCCTCCGGCGTCTTCTTCTCCGCTTCGTTCTCCGGAGGACCCGCATCCATGGGAGGTTCCCACTGTGTGACGCTTCTGTTCTTCTGACAGTTCTTATATAACTGAGGGTGGGGCCACCCGGTGACCCTACCCCCCCTCTGACACACTGGGTCTTCACGGGGACTTCCCTATGGCTTTCTCTGTGATGTCAGAGGGGGCGGGGTCACCCGGTTGCGTAAGGGCCTCATCCCCACAACCCTTGCCCGGTGGTTGTGGGGGCCTGCGGGCGGGGGGCTTATCGGAATCTGGAAGCCCCCTTTAACAAGGGGACCCCCAGATCCCAGCCCCCCCTGTGTGAAATGGTCATGGGGTACAAATGTACCCCTACCATTTCACAGAAAAAGTGTCTAAAAAAGACAAGAGACGGTTTTTGACAATTCTTTTATTAATGTCTTCTTCTTTTACCGCTTTTTCTTCCATCTTCTTCTGGTCTTCATTCGGTTTTCTTCCTCCATTTTGTTCTTCCCTGGCTTCTTCCTCTTCTTCCTCTGATCTTCTGCTTCTTCCTTCGGTCTTCTCGTCCGCATCTTCCTCCGGCTTCTTCTTCCCCGCTACGTTCTTCGGACAATCCGCATCCATGGGATATTCCCGCTGTGTGATGCTTCTGTTCTTCTGACAGTTCTTATATAACTGAGGGCAGGGCCACCCAGTGACCCCACCCCCCTCTGACGCACGGGCACTTCACAGGGACTTCTCTATGGCTTTCCCTGTGATGTCAGAGGGGGGCAGGGTCACCGGGTGGCCCCGCCTTCAGTTATATAAGAACTGTCAGAAGAACAGAAGCGTCACACAGCGGGAACCTCCCATGGATGCGGATTGTCCGGAGAACGAAGCAGGGAAGAAGACACTGGAGGAAGATGCGGACAAGAAGACCGAAGGAAGAAGCAGAGGATCGGAGGAAGAAGAGGAAGAAGCGGGGGAAGAACAAGATGGAGGAAGATAACGGAATGAAGACCAGAAGAAGATGGAATAAGAAGCGGGGAAAGAAGAAGACGTTAATAAAGGAATTGTCAAAAACCGTCTCTTGTCTTTTTTAACATTTTTGATACTTTTTTTGTGAAATAGTAGGGGTACGTTTGTAACACATTACCATTTCACACGGAGGGGCCGAGATCTGGGAGTCCCCTTGTTATAGGGGCTGCCAGATTCCGATAAGCCCCCCACCCGCAGAACCCCACAACCACTGGGCAAGGGTTGTGGGGATGAGGCCCTTGTCCCCATAAACATGGGGACATCCTCTCCATGTTGAGGGCATGTGGCCTGGTATGGTTCAGGAGGGGGGGCACTCTCTCGTCCCCCCCTCTTTTCCTGCGGCCTGCCAGGTTGCGTGCTCGGATAAGGGTCTGGTATGGATTTTTAGGGGGACCCCCACACCATTTTTTTTATTTTAATTTTGGTTCGGGGTTCCCTTTAATATTCATACCAGACCCAAAGGGCCTGGTTATGCACTTTTGGGGGAACTCATGCTGTTTTTTTCAATGACTTTTATGAGTATTGCAGAGACCCGACAATTCATTATAGCTGCCGGCGCTGCCGCTAGAACTTTTAAATGATTTTTTTTCCTTTAGAAATGTCATTTTGCTCTCGGACTGTTATAAACACGGGAAACACGCGCCCCTTTACAGGCATATTATAGACACCCCCCAGGTACGAAATTTAAAGGAATATTTTACTTTTATTGTTTCACTTTTAGCATTATTAAAATCACTGCTCCCGAAAAAACGCCCATTTTTAAAACTTTTTTTTTGCATTGATACATGTCCCCTGGGGCAGGACCCGGGTCCCCAAACACTTTTTATGAAAATATTAACCCTTAAAATTAGCACTTTTGATTTTTCACGTTCGTGTCCCATAGACTTTAACGGTGTTCGAGTGTTTGAACAATTTTTTTGCCTGTTCGCATGTTCTGCTGTGAACCGAACAGGGGGGTGTTTGGCCCATCCCTAGTTTACACACACAGATCCCGGTTCTCACTCTGTCACGAGCGATCGTGAGTGCCTGGCAGTAATCCCGCCTGCCGGCCACGTGCATTGGCTCCGGGGACATGCTGCTGCCTGTTCACTTCCTGGATTTACACAGACACACAGAGACACGCTCCAGCTCTGCAGCTCTCATTGGCCCTCTTATGAATCATTCCCCCCTCCCTTCCTGTGTATGATGTCATAAGCCTAGGCTTTTTTCCAGAGAAGAAACAGGAAGTGGGCTGTATAAGGTCTTTACTGGCAGAGAAAAAAAAAGTTTTACTATTCAAAGTTAAAAGAACAAGGGCAGAAGATTTAATAGATGGAAAATTAAAAAATTACTGAAGTTCCGCTTTTAATGTCATCTCTTGGGAGATCTCAAATATTTCATTCTTGCAAGACGACCAAAGACTTTGTATGTCCTGGAGGAATTTTGCCAAGATGAATGGGCAACTATAGCACCTGCAAGAATTCGGGGGCCTCATAGACAACTATTACAGAAGACTGACTGCTGTCATTGATGCTAAAGGTGGCAATACTAGGGTTGCCACCTCATCCCTTTAAACCCGAACACATATTAATTACACAGGTTCTGAGGCTGATTAAGGTGGTAATTAAACTCACTTGGTGCATTATTTGTATTAAATTAGCCTCAGAACCCGTGTAATTCATATGTGTTCGGGTTTAAAGGGATGAGGTGGCAACTCTAGGCAATGCACGGGAATAACTGTGTATTGGGGGGAAGACTTCTGAACAGGAGGGGGGCATTTCATTGGTTTACCTGTTGCCATGTTTTGTTTTATGATTGGCCCATTCTGTTATCACCTCCAGTTACAGAATATGAATCCCATTAGAAATAAATAAATAATGGGTTTAGCCGGCTCACTCATGTTTTCTTCACAAATGGTCCATCCTGTACATTCTCAATTCTCCAAGTATTGGGGGGGTGTAAACTTTTGAGCACATTTGTAAAGCCTGTCATTAGTGCACATAAATAGCTGCCAAATTCCTACCAAGCTATAAAGATAAGGAATTTCATATACTACACACCCAGACATAAAAAGTTGTGGCGCCTTGACAAAGTCCACACAGAAGTAGATAGAAGACGTTGGAGTTTGTTCCTACAGCAATCACATGACAGCTGCAGCAGATGATAGACCACCCGGATACTAATGAGGTGTGGATGGGCCTAAGATGAGAAGAATTTGATGGATCTACATTCAACTGTAGGCACAAAAAACTGCAATTGTGAGTTCCTTCAATGTAAACCCAGATGACAGCACGGTATAGTACCCATAATTCAGGAAATTCTTGGATGGCTGGTGCCAGTATCATACATGGCAATTTATACTTTCAGCTTCTTCTCTCATCTCCCTGGCTGCATGCTTTCTCCTTGCTCTGTGCTCTTCTCTAGAAGTCTACACACACCTGTGCTTTATCAGATGTGTGCTTTATATGGAGGTCTATCAGTGACTGATGTGGTGATGTGATCTGTGAAGATAACCACGTATTTTTAGAATCTATCTTGGCAGGAGCCCACTATATTGACCTGCCCAGCATGCGGGCAATCAGAAGACACTTGGGGGTTGATTTACTAAATCTGGAGAGTGCGAGACCTGGTGCAGCTCTGCCTACAGAAACCAATCAGGTTAATTGAACAAGTTGATGTTAGAAGCCATGTGCATTCAAAAGGCGAGGTTCTCCTTCTAGGCATGCTAGCTCCACCTTGTCCAGACACAGCTGTTTTTATAGAAGACATCCTTGGGTTTTTTGGGGGGGGAAGATATTGGTTGGGTTGGGTTATTGTATTTAGTAATTTGTAATAAAGACTTTATATAAATTTTCAATGGTTGTCCTGATATTGACTGAGTACAAGTCACACAGGCCCTATATGGTGGTCCTTTTTTAGGGTGACTATGCCCTGAATTGTTTGTTTCATATACTGTAATGTTTTTCTTAGACCACCAGGATCACATGTACTTTCTGTGAGTTAGCACAGTGTTTCTCAACCTTTTTCCAGTCAAGGCAACTTTTCAAATTTTGGATGATCTCAAGGCACCTTCTTATAAAATGTAAAAACTAAACTAATAGTTTTACATAACACAGCAGCAATCACACACGTAATACACTCAACATTAGAGGAGCTTTATACTAAGCAAATACACTTTTTCACACTGGTACTGATTAGTATTCCAGCATTCTTCTCAGTTTCTCCCCCCCATGCAGCTAATGTGACCTTATTGCTGAGAAAGATGGGTGGGGAGGGGGTCAAACAAGGATGATGTGCAGATGTCCGATGTCCTCCCTATCAACCAATGACGTCATCACTTGTTAGGACACTGGTGGCTGACCCACATGGTGCCCAAGGCTGTAATGTTGCACAATGAAAACCTGTGACTTTGTGTAACAAAAAGCAGGCTTGATACATCTTCTGGCTTGTACAGTTTTGGGGCAATTTGGGGCAATTTTTTGGCACTGTCAAGGTACCCCTGAAAAACCCATAAGGCACCCTGGTTGAAAAGGGCTGAGTTAGCATACAGTCATTTAAATAATTTTCCTGGCATATATATTTATTTCCATATTTATGATTTCACACATTGCACAAGAATATTAAAATATGTAATTTATGGACACTGTCTTTTGCTATATATTCATGTTTTTGATTTTTTTATGTTGATAAAAGAGATTTGTTATTGTGCTTTGATTTTTTTTGCTAATGTGATACACCATTGGTTGATACAATAGATTTCATTCTTGTGGTACATGTCATTATGTATTAATGCAATAGATGATATACAGTAGGTGTATGGGTGACTTGAAGTACAAGATAGAAATGATTTATTTGCATTTATTATATATACACACACAAGACATGTTTGTATCATGTGATTCAATAACCATTTATATATTGTGTATCTATTCCTTAAGCCTCGTACACACGATCGGATTTTCCGACGGGAATTGTGTGATGACAGGCTGTTGGTGGAAAATTCGACCGTTTGTACGCTCCATCTGACAATTGTTGTCGGATTTTCTGCGGACAAATGTTGGATAGCAGGTTTTATAATTTTCTACGGACAAATGTGTGTTTTCGGATTTTCCGAGCGTGTGTACACAAGTCCATCAGACAAAAATTCAAAGTACAAACACGCATGCTCGGAAGCAAGGACGAGACGGAAGCGGTCGGTCGATCTTGTAAACGAGCGTTTGTAATGGAGAATTAACATTTGTGATGTGGGAAATTATGAAATCTCCAAATGCAGCGCACAATTCTCTTCTTCTTTAATGGGATAATAATGAAGCTGCTTTGCTGGTGATACTGATGGAGTTATTGCAAACTAATTTTCAAAGACTTTTTTTTTCTAGTGATATCAAGAATAATATTATTATGCTTTTTTTTTTTTTATTTGGGCAAGTTACCACAACACCATTATCCCATAGTTTTTGAGATCAAAGATACAACTATGTTGGTGTCCCTTGTTAATGTTACATTGTATTTTATAAAATATAACTGCCGACTCCCAAACTGTCATTTGAAGTAAAACACATAGCCAAGTATTATTCTACACAATTTTTTTATTGTGCATTAAAAAAATAAACAAATAAAATTAGACATGATATCTGCCAATAGAACTTAACCAAAAAGTGCATTCTATCCATCCAAAAATATAGAAAATATACCAAATCAAATCATTATTCAACCAAAAAATTATGTCAAAGCAAAAACTCCAAGGCCAATAATAAATAACACGTTATCTCCTCCGATTCCGCAACATGTCTGGTTGATGGACAGCCGTTCAGAAACAAACTGAAAAGCACGAAATGAAAAGCGCAAATCAACACTCACCAAACTTCCACTAACACGAAATTAGCAGAAGGAGCCAAAAGGGTAGCGCTAAAGAGCTGAAAAACCACGTAGTACGTCACTACGTTCGTATTTGTTGGCCGACAATTGTGTGGCTGTGTGTATGCAAGACAAGTTTAGGCCAACACACTTCGGACAAAATTCCACGATTTTGTTGGCCAGCAATCTGATCGTGTGTACGAGGCTTTATACCCTATCTTGTTTCCAATTTTTTGGTTCATAGTTCGGTTTGGGATAGCTACGACCAAGAAAAATCATTAACCACTAACAGATACATGTATAAAAAGGTTTTTTTAACCACTTCAGCCCCAGGAAGGACTTACCCCCTTCCTGACCAGAGCATTTTTTGCGATTCGGCACTGCATCACTTTAACTGACAATTGCGCGGTCGTGCGACATGACTCCCAAACAAAATTGATGTTCTTTTTTTCCCACAAATAGAGCTTTCTCTTGGTGGTATTTGATCACCTCTGCGGTTTTTTTTTTTGCACTATTAACAAAAAAGAGTGCCAATTTTGAAAAAAAAGCCATATTTTTTACAATTTGTCCCCAAAAAATATATAAAAAAACTAATTTCTTCCTCAGTTTAGGCCGATACGTATTCTTCTACATATTTTTGGTTAAAAAAAATCGCAATAAGCATTTATTGATTGGTTTGCACAAACGTTATAGCGTCTACAAAATAGGGGATAGATTTATGGCATTTTTATTTTACTAGCAATGGTGGCGATCTGCGATTTTTATCTGGACTGCGACATTATGGCGGACACATCGGACACTTTTGACACTATTGTGGGACCATTGTCATTTATAAAGCGATCAGAGCTACAAATAGCCACTGATTACTGTATAAATGACACTGGCAGGGAAGGGGTTAAACACTAGGGGGAGATCAAGGGGTTAAGTGTTTCCTTGGGAGTCATTCTAACTTTGGGTGGGATGGGCTCACTACAACATGACAGAGATCACTGCTCTCGATGACAGGGAGCAGTAGATCCCTGTTATGTTGCCAGGCAGAACATGGAAATGCCTTGTTTACATAGACATCTCCCTGTTCTGCCTCTTCTCGCTGCAATCGCGGGAACATCGAGTTCGCGGGACCAGCGGGCATGCTTCCATGGTGCGCGCGCAAGTGCGTGCCAATGGCGGCGCGTGCACGCACGATAGGTGGCAAATTCAAAGGGACGTACAGGTACGCCCATTTGCCTGCCTGTGCCATTCTGCCGACGTATATGTGTGTGTGGCGGTCAGCAATTGGTTAAGTCTAGGTTCACAGCTATGTAGTTTTCAGGCACGTTTTGAATTTTTTGTGCATTTTGCATGCAGTTTTCATGCATTTTTTTCTCTTTAACCACTTGCCACATAGCAAAATGATGTCGGCAAAGTGTTTTCCACACCCTGACCAGACGTCATATGACGTCTTCAGGATATTAAGCCGCTGTGCGCCCCTAGGGGCGCGCATCGCGTTGATCGCTGTTGCAGTGTGTCAGTTTGACACACTGCAACTACGATCTCGGTAAAGAGTCTCTGACAGAGGCTCTTTACCACATGATCAGCCGTGTCAAATCACGGCTGATCACGATGTAAACAGGAAGAGCTGGTGATCGGCTTTTCCTCAATCGCGTCTGTCAGACGTGAGTAGAGGAGAGCCGATCGGCTGCTCCTCGAACAGGGGGGTCTTTGCTGATTGATTATAAGCACAGCCCCCCACGGATGCCCACACTGGACCACCAGGGACACCACTAGGACCACCAGGGACTTCACCACCAGGTATGCCACCCTAGACCACCAGGGATGCCAATCAGTGCCCACAATGGATCCCAATCAGTGCCCACAATGGGCATCACTGATTGGCAGGCATTGTTTGGCACTGATTGGCATCCATCAGTAGCATACGTTACAGTACATCAGTGTCACCTATCAGTGCCCATCCATGCCCATCCGTGCCGCCTATCAGTGCCCATCCACGCCGCCTATCCGTGAAGCCTATCAGTGCCCATCCGTGCCGCCTATCCGTGCCGCCTATCCGTGCCCATCCGTGCTGCCTATCAGTGCCCATCTGTGCCGCCTATCTGTGCCGCCTATCTGTGCCCATCCGTGCTGCCTATCCGTGCCCATCCGTGCCGCATATCAGTGCCACCTATCAGTGCCCCATCAGTGCTGCATATTAGTGCCCATCAATGCCACCTCATCAGTGCCACCTCATTGGTCCCACCCCATAAGTGCCTATCAGTGAAGGAGAAAACTTACTTATTTACAAAGTTTTGTAACTGAAACAAAAACATATTTTTTCAAAGTTTTCAGTTTTTTATTTGTTTAGCAGAAATTAAAAAAATGCAGAGGAGATCAAATACCACCAAAAGAAAGTTCTATTTGTGGGAACAAAATGATAAAAATTAAGATTGGGTACAGTGATCGATGACCGCGTAATTGTCATTCAAACTGCGACCGCTTTGAAAGCTGAAAATTGGTCTGGGCAGGAAGGTGTATAAGTGCCCAGTATTGAAGTGGTTAAACACACTATATATAGCTGGTTGCTAAGGAGCAGGCTGGGAAGCCGGACGCCGCACCCTTAACAACTGATGAGTCATAAGCTGTCAGCAGGGTTTCCGGCTGACAGCTGAATGTAAAAAAAGAATTGCCGGCAAAAAAAAAAAAAATCGGGGGAGAAATGGTGTGAGGTCCCCCCCCCCCAATCCATACCAGGCCCTTATCTGGGCATGCAGGTCAGGAAAGGGAGAGGATGAGTGAGCAGTCCCCTCACCCTGAATCATACCAGGCCACATGCCCTCAAAATGGGGGTGTTGCCTCTTCCCCACAACCCTGGGCTGTGGTTGGGCGGGGTTGTGGGCAGGGGGCTTATCGGTGGTGCAGAAGGCATCATGATTGGATCTACATCAGGGGACATTTTTTTTTATTTTTTAATAAAGGAATTGTCAATAACTCTTATTCTGTCTATTCACATTTACATTGTTTTTGTTGAATGCCCCATACTCATTCACATGGGGGGCCTGTATCTGGGGGCCCCCTTGTTAAAAGGGCTTCCAGATTCCAATAAGACCCCCACAACCACAGCCCAGGGTTATGGGGAAGAGGTTGTCCCCCCTGCCCAAAGTACCCCCCATGTTGAGGGCATGTGACCTGGTATGATTCAGGAGAGTGGGCGCTTGCTCGTTCCCCCCCTTTCCTACCCTGTCAGGCTACATGCTCGGATAAGGGTCTGGTATGGATTTTAAAAAAAATGGCATGGGGGGCCCTTCATGTCTGGTATGGATTTTAAGGGGAACTCCCCAAAATCCATACCAGGCCCTTATCTGAGCATGCTACCTGGCAGGCCGCAGGGGGGGGATGGGGGACGAGAGAGTGCACCCCCTCCTGACTGTACCAAGCCACATGCTCTCAACATGGGGAGGGTGCTTTGGGGTCCCCCCAAAGCACCTAGTCCCCATGTTGATGGGGACAAGGGCCTCACCCCCACAACCCTTGTGGTTGTGGGGATCTACGGGCGTACCCCTACCCATTCACCAAAAAAGTGTCAAAAAAGTAAAAACGACAGGAGACTGTTTTTGACAATTCCTTTATTAACCACTACAATATTGTGCACTTTCACCCCCTTCCTTCCCAGGCCAATTTTCAGCTTTCAGCGCTCTCACACTTTCTATAAGAATTGCGCGGTAATGCAACACTGTACCGAAATGAATTTTTTATCATTCTGTTCACACAAATAGAGCTTTCTTTTGGTGGTATTTATTCACAAATCATTTTTGTATTTTTTGCGATATAAGCGAAAAAATAGCGGAAATTTTGAAAAAAATATATTTTCTACTTTTTGTTTTAAAATAAATCCAATAAAATCTAATTTTGTCCTAAATTTAAGCCAAAATGTATTCTGCTACATGTCTTTGGTACAAAAAACCAGTTAAGTGTGCGCAATGATCACTAACACATGTGCGCAGATGATCACAGACATATGATTTTAGTGTTACATGTGTGGGGACAGGTGTTTTTACTGTGTGGGGACATGTTTGTGGGGACAGTGTTTTGGGGACACTATTTAGGGGACACTGTATGTGTTTACATTGTGTGGGGACACTGTGCCTGTGATCAGTGTGTAAAAAGCTGTAAAAACAGCTCATACTCACTGATCCCCTCTCCTCTCCTCACTGACAACTTCCGTGTGAGGAGAGGAGAGCCGATCGCCTAGCAAACAGCTCTTTGTTTACATCACATGGTGTCTCTGATTGGACACAGCCATCATGTGATCAGGAGGGCCAATCACAGAGCCCTCCTGCCGATCGGAGATGCGCTGTGTCAGGTTGACATGAGCGCATCGGGATTGCGCCGCTGCAAGGGCACGCTCGAACCTCCTCCTTCTGAGAGATGTTCCTGAACGTCCCTCAGAAGGAGGAAGCTTCCACCCAGCCGTATATGTGCAGTGGCCGGATGGGAAGTGGTTAAAAGAAAAAAAAAAGTGTTCTGCGATGTTCATCCATCTTCAATCACAGCGCCGACAGACCTAAAAAATATTTTTAAAAAACCTCCGCCTTGATGGGAGGCATCCCACCGACTGTTGTCTCTTGGCTGTGACAGCTGTTATATGGGCAAGGGCGGGGCCACCAGCTGACGTAACCAGATGACCCCGCCCCCCCTCTGATGGCACATGATGTCAAAAGGGGTGGGGGCACTCAGTTACGTCAACGGGTGGCCCCGCCCTTGCCTATATAATAGCTGTCACAGCCAAGAGACAGCAGTCGGTGGGACGCCTCCCATCAAGGCAGCGGTTTTTTATTTTTTCTATTTTTCGGGTCCGTCTGCACCATGAAGATGGATGGACATCGCAGAACACTTTTATTTTTATATAGGAATTGTCAAAAACAGTGTATTGTGGTTTTTACTTTTGACACTTTTTTTTGGTGAATGGGTAGGGGTACAATGTACCCCATACCCATTCACATAGAGGGGGCCTGGATCTGGGGCCCCCTTGTTAAAGGAGGCTTTCAGATTCTAACAAGCCCCCCGCCTGCAGACCCCCACAACCACCGGGCAAGGGTTGTGGGGATGAGGCCCTTGTCCCCATTAACATGGGGACAAGGTGCTTTGGAGGGAACCCCAAAGCACCCTCCCCATGTTGATGGCATTTGGTCTGGTACGGTTCCTTTTCCTGCGGCCTGCCAGGTTACATGCTCGGATAAAGGTCTGGTATGGATTTTGGGGGGGACCCCACGCCAATCAATGGAGTCTGTGGACAGGCGCACTCTTTGATCTGTTACAAACCCTCCAGCAGCACTGAATGTACGTTCATAAAGCACGCTGGATGCAAGACAGGCCAGTAGCTTGATTGCATATTGAGCAAGTTCTGGCCAGTGGTCCATCCTCAAGACCCAGTAACCCAGTGGTGCTCTGTTGGAAATGTCTCCAAGTCTACTCTTGTCTATCCTAGGGTCCTTTCGCAGACTTTGCAGAATCAGGGAGGCCATGCAGCATAAGTTAACAGAGGCATTGTATTCTGAGTCCTCTGGGTCACTAAGGATCACATTATCCGTAACTACCTTCTCCCAGTTACGTACAACTCCTTGGGTTTCTGGGGACTGAAAACAATCCCTTGAAGACTGCTGTGTGTTATCCTTGACATCCATGCTGACACAATCCTCCTCCTCCTTTTCTTTCTGTGTGTTTGGCGGACCCGCAGGAATGCTATCTGGATAAAGGGGGCCTTGAGAGGAAAGGAAGTCCTCCTCTTTCTCCCGCTGTTCTGCCTCAAGTGCCCTGCCCATGATTCCACAAAGCATGTACTAGAGGGACAATGTCACTGATGAATGCATTGTCACTGCTCACCATCCTTGTGGCCTCCTCACATGGTGACAAGACAGTGCATGCATCCTTGATCAGTAGCCACTGGCGTGGCAAAAAGAAGCCAAGCCCCCCTGACCCTGTCCTGGTGCCATACTCGTACAGGTACTCATTGATGGACCTCTGCTGTGTGTGCAGCCGCTGCAGGTTTGCCAACGTTGAGTTCCACCTGGTAGGCATGTCACAAATGAGGCGGTTGGTGGGCAGGTTGCATTCCCTTTGAATGTCAGCTAGCCGAGCACTGGCATTGTATGACCGGTGGAAATGACCACAGACTTTTCTGGCCTGCCACAGAAGATCTTGTAAGCCTGGGTACCTGCTCAAGAAAAGCTGCACCACCAAATTCAGAATGTGTGCCAAACATGGAACATGGGTCAAGTGTCCCTGTTGGAGGGTGGAGAGAATGTTGGTGCCATTGTCACATACAACCATTCCTGGCTGAAGCTGGCATGGCGTCAACCACCTCTGAGCCTGCCACTGTGGTACAGCACATCCCTGTCAGGGCTGGGCTCAGCCCTACCTTCTCAGAGCAGGCCGCTCAGCTGTCGGTTAATTAGCAGCACTCATCTTTCCACAGTGGCTCACCTGGTGATGATATCCTGCTCGTCAAGTCCTGCTGGCTATTTAAGCTGCCTAGTTTAGATCTCCTGTGCCTTTGCCTTGGTCGACATATCAAGAGACTCTCTACTGTGTTCCTGTTAAAGACTTGCTTGGCTTGATGTCCCTTCTGGTTCCTGATCCATGGCCTGGCTTGTTCTGACTACCCGATTTGGTTATAGAACCCAGGCTATGTTTTGACTACGTTTACTATTGTTACCATTTTTACCACTGTATTAAAAAGTGTGATTTTTACTGCACTTCTGTCTCAGTTTGATTCATGGTTCCTGACAGTAGGTGAAGGCCATGAATTCAGAAGATGCAGGCAATCCACAAGGTGGGGGGCAGGACCACCAAATGTGTATTTCATCTCCTTGCTGACCACAGCCCCGAAAGCATCTTTCACTATAGGATGGGTTTGACTTGGAAATGTGGGCTGGGACTCAGTATCAGTAAAGGTGGGCCCTATAGGCTGCCTCCAACGGGAGCACTTTGCAATGCTGGACCAGGCTTTGCTCCAATCTGCAAGGCCAATGCGGGATAGGTCCCGCTCCCATTTAAGCACAGAGGAAAGGGAGGTAGAGGTATTGTTAGAGTTGAGAGAGGAGTATATCAAACAAATGGTGTTGGGGGCACCTGGACAGTGCCGGCAGGTGTGTTCCAAGTCGGTCCTTTGATACAGGAAGGTGTCGGAGGGAGGTTGTCCAGTGCCGCAGCTGGATATAATGGAAGAAGGAGCTCTGTGGATCCCTTGGATTGAGGACCATGTGGGGAAGGTGTAGGAACCAAGAAAATTATGAATCTGTGAGAACCCATGGATGGGCCACCACGAAAATACATGTGGTTGTTCTAGGCCAGGTGGAAACATGGGGTTATTTAAGAGAGGGAGTAGTGGAAGGAAGGCAGACATGAGCTTACTGGAGTACCGTGCTGAGTTCCAAAGTTTCAGACTATGTGCCATGAGGGGACTGACGGAAGGGGGATGCAATTTAGAAGGTAGCCATAGTAGGGCGGAGATGAGGACAGACGCAGTTAGGAACCCCCAGAAGGACCCAGATGGGATGCAGTGACTTTTCAATACATGGGCTGCCAGAAAGTGAACATTTGCTTTGCTTCATAAATCATTTCTATTACTTTTGCAACTGAGTTTGTTTGCATTTATATTATGTTATTTTACTATATATACATATATGATGGTCTTATTCAGACCTATGTGCTGTGGTGTGTTGCAGTAACATACGCATTCATGCAACACACTCACAATAACTCAGGACATAATGTGCATGAATGCACCGCAAAAGACCGTATAGATCTGAGTGGGCCCTCTGGGTACTTTTGTTTTGCTTACTAATTGCAGCTTATTAAGTGACTGGGTGGATTATGAATGAATTTGTAACATCTGACAGACTTGAGGGATGTGTTATTTAATTTAGGGCCTATTCACATCTGTGTGTGCATTTTGGGGATTGTTGCTGCACATTGTACTGAGCATAACCCTTCATTTCTAATCAGCTCTTAATGCGTGTCTATGGACAACAAAAACACACCTGACCAGGGACGGACTGACCCATTGGGAACAATACCTCTCACAGCGCGCTGCTCCCCACCAGCCCAGTACATGACATCACCTGGGACAGAACGAGAAGAGAGGAAGGGCCAGCGGGGAGCAGCGCACTGTGAGAGGGATTATTACAGGCATCAGGTGAGGGTGGGAGGCAGGCAGTAGAGATGCAGAAGTAGGGGGCCCGGGCTCCGCTGACAGCCTGCACACAGCACACCACACCACATCGAGCTACTGATGATCCCCCCTCCTCAGCTCTGGTGTTCTCATAGACAGGAGGGGGAGGGGGCACATTGCACTGCTAGAGCCGACTGATGGTTTATTTATGGAAACAAAGGAGGGGGACAGGTAACGGTTGCACAGCACACATGGTGTAGTGATGGCAGTGGGGGGGGGGATTTGTGCTGGGGTGGGGGTTGGGACAAATCCTCTTACCCCCTCAAATCAAAGAGATACCACAAAGGACCTATGCCCTCCCTCCCACCACGCCCAGGCATCCCCTGTGTCTTCCGCACCCCCCATAGCATCCCAATGTCCTCTCCCCCCCACAGCATCCCCATGTCCTCTCCCCCCCATAGTGTCCCCATGTCCTCTCCACCCATGGCATCCCCATGTCCTCTCACTCCCACTGCATCCCTCTTTGTCCTTGTCACACTGTGTCCATCTCTGTCCTCGTCACACTGCGTCCCTTTGTCCCTGGCATCCCTCTCTGTCCTTGTCACACTGTGTCCCTCTCTGGCCTCGTTATACTGCGTCTCTCTGTCCCAGGCATCCCCCTCTGTCCTCATCACACGGCGTCCCTCTCTGTCCCTGGCATCCCTCTCTGTCCTCGTCACACTGCGTCCCCCTCTGTCCTCGTCACACTGCATCCCTTTGTCCCTGGCATCCCTCTCTGTCCTCGTCACACTGTGTCCCTCTCTGGCCTCGTTATACTGCGTCTCTCTGTCCCAGGCATCCATCTCTGTCCTTGTCACACTGCGTCCCTCTGTCCCTGGCATCCCCCTCTGTCCTCATCACACTGCGTCCCTCTCTGTCCCTGGCATCCCTCTCTGTCCTCGTCACACTGCGTCCCCCTCTGTCCTCGTCACACTGCATCCCTCTGTCCCTGGTGTCCCTCTCTGTCCTCGTCACACTGCGTCCCTCTGTCCCTGGCATCCCTCTCTATCCTTGTCACACTGCGTCCCCCTCTGTCCTCATCACACTGCATCCCTCTGTCCCTGGTGTCCCTTTCTGTCCTCGTCATACTGCGTCCATCTGTCCCTGGCGTCCCTTTCTGTCCTCGTCGCACTGCGTCTCTCCCTGTCCCTGGCGTCCCTCTCTGTCCCTGGCATCCCTCTCTGTCCCTGGTGTCCCTCTTTGTCCCTGGCATCCCTCTCTGTCCCTGGTGTCCCTCTTTGTCCCTGGCATCCCTCTCTGTCCCTGGTGTCCCTCTTTGTCCCTGGCATCCCTCTCTGTCCCTGGCGTCCCTCTCTGTCTCCGGTGTCAATCTCTGTCTCTGGCGTCCATGTGCCCCATGCCCTGCTGTGTACCACCTGATGTGCCCTACTTTGTGCCCCGTGATGTTCCCCATGCCCTGTGATGTGACCTACTGTCTGCCTCATGCCCTGTGATGTGCCCAATGCTGTGTTGTGTACCCCCTGATGTGCCCTGTGATATGCCCTACTGTGTGCCCCATGCCCTGCTGTGTACCACCTAATGTGCCCTGGGCCCTACTGTGTGCCCTGTGATGTGCCTTGTGCCCTACTGTGTGCCCATAATGTGCCCTGTGATATGCCTGTGCTCTGATGTG
This sequence comes from Aquarana catesbeiana, assembly GCF_042186555.1. NCBI lineage: Eukaryota > Metazoa > Chordata > Amphibia > Anura > Ranidae > Aquarana > Aquarana catesbeiana. The sequence continues at coordinate 6,060,827 of NC_133336.1, forward strand.
TACCCTCTGATGTGCCCTGTGATGTGCCCCATGGCCTGTGATGTGCCCTGCTGTGTACTGCCTGATGTACCCTGTGCCCTGCTGTGTGCCCTGTAATGTGCCCTACTGTGTGCCCTGCGCACTACTGTGTACCCCCTGATATGCCCTGTGCCCCCTGTGATGCACCATGCTGTTCTCAATAATTTGCCCTGCTGTTTACACCATAATAAATCCTGCTGTGTGCTCAGTGGTGTGCCCATGCCCTGTGATGTGCTCCATGCCCTGCTGTGTACCCTTTGATGTGCCCTGTGTCCTACTGTGTGCCCCATGCTCTGTGATGTTCTCTGTGCCCTGCTTTGTACCCCCTGATGTGCCTCATGATGTGCTCTGACCTGCTGACTCCTATACTTTGCCATGCTCCCCACTGTGCTCTGATCTGCTGGCTCCTATACTGTGCCATGCTTCCCCCCCATGCTCTGCCCTGCTGCCCCCTGTGTACTGTGGACATTTTGTTTGGGACATTTTGGAAATGTACCATAGTTGCACTTTATTTTCTTAACTTAGTAAACATTTATGTTAAACATATTGTAGAGAAATTCTGTGACAAACGCTTGTAATGTGGACAGTGCAATATGTAGGTGGGGCTTGAGTGTGGGTGGAGACATAGGGGGCCCCATGATTTTCTATTGCCCAGGGGCCCCATGGGTTGTCAGTCCACCCCTGCACCTGACTTGTCTATTTCCAGCTCAGTGTTTCTGTTCCTTACAGCAATGGTTCTCAACCTCAGTCCTCAAGTACCCCCAACAGGCCATGTTTGCAGGTTTTCCTTCATCTTGAACAGGTGTTTTAAATCAGAGTCAATGGCTTGGTATTTTGGACAGCTATTTTATCTAAGAGAAATTCCCAAAACATGGCCTGTTGGGGGTACTTGAGGACTGAGGTTGAGAACCACTGCTGTACAGCATGCATTGCAGTGTTGAGGGTCGGGTGATTTTTTCCCCCTCTATGTGTATTGGGGCGCCATTAAAAATGAATGTCAATGAACCCAATAGTGTCCACATCACATGTTGTACAAAGTGTAGAGTTGGTCTTAGGGAATGACGGCGTTGCTCTTTTCTTGGTGAGATTCTCATCAATCTATACACATTTACTGAACTTTATTAATATTATTATTGCAGACTAATAAAAAGGGAAGATTCTGTCATACGTCTCGCTGAATGTAATGAACTGATTTCTGCTCCAGATGAAAGATCACAAATAAAATATGGAAAGAAGATCCTTACCTGGTAAGCAGTAATACCTTTTATATTATATACCTTTTTACATGGGCGTCCGCAGAACTTTTTTCGTGGGGGGGGGCCTAATTTTATGGACACCTATGCTCGGTCCCTTTTCGACAATGTCATGAAGGGGAGGGGCTTAGTCATTATCACATAAAGCTGTGGCAGGCAGGCAAAGGTTTGAGAAACCTGATGCAAAAGCTTAATAGAAGGATCAAGCTGTCATTGTCTGATTAGCAATTTCTAATCTGTTTAAAGCGGTTTCACATAAAAAGTTTGTTTCGTCAGCTCCTCTTCCCTCCCTCCGTCCTGAGCTGTGCTTCCTCCCGGTCTCCGCTGTTCACTGATGACAGTGGTGGAGGAGGATAGAGGCGGGAGGGCGAGAGAGAGACCATGACATAGATGGCATGGTGGAGCCACCCATGGAGGAGGCTGGGATGGGAGACAAGGACTGGCACATAGAAAGCGGGGGTCGGCGGTGCATAAACCCATTTGCGGTGGACAGGTGGACTAAGATCGTCAGGTTGCCGACCCCGTTATAGTGAGTACTGAAACATTTTCAGCCTTGTGGAGGAAACCTGGAGAATGGGCTGTAATAACAATTCAGACTTTTTAAAAATCACAAAAAAATTTAAAGTATAGGCTGTTTTCATCATGATCAAAATATGGTCATAACAGATCATTATGTATTGCTGTACATTGCAAATTTGCAATATAAAAAGATGTACATTCTCTAGGCTATATTTATATGGACTGGTACGCCTGGCCTGAGCAACTTCCAATACAATGTGGAGCTGAATGATCTCTTATATAACACATATATCTTTCAAGCCTAGAGAATGTACATCTTTTTATATTGCAATACATCTGTTATGGCAGTGGTGGCCGGGGCTCAAAGTTTTTGGGGGGGTGCAAAAAATGTTGAAAAAAAATCATTAATTGCAGCCACTGTGTCATCAAACACTGCCAGTGTGCCCATCATGATTGGCGGAGAGGTGGTTTAGTGTTAGGAAAGTGAATAGTCATTCACTTTTCTAGCACAGCTGAGTGACCTGCGAGCGCCCAGCATGGCGCTTGTAGATCACCATTTTTGACGCCTATTAGAGCCTATGGCTCTAATCAGGTGCTTAAAAAACACCCCCGCTGCTGTAATTCAGGCGTCCTGCGCACGAAAAGGGGCCGGGTGCCTGAGTAGGGGGGTGGCAGCGGCGGCCACAGATAGATTCATGCAATGCATGAATATATCTATAGGTGATAGAGGGGTGGCAGGAGAGAGAGGGCGGCGCCCAGGCGTCCTTAATGCACAGGCCGCCATTGTGTTCTGGCCATATTTTGATCTTGATGAAAACAGCTATACAGTCTGTATAGCTGTTTCCATCAAGATCAAAATATGGCCACAACAGTTCCAGTTGTATTGCAATACAAAAGGATGTACACAGTGGTATTGTTGTACAGGCACTGCTGTTACCTGTGGTTCTTCAGCGATAGTCCCAGGACAGGCACTGGCAGCCAGGCAGTGTACTCTCTGTCATCTCGGCCACTGCAAGCCACGCACCTGTGACCTGTGGGAGGAGCCGGGGCCGGAACGACATAGGCACAACATATTTACACAGGCAGGCTGAGTAATCAGTGGCTATTTTTAGCTCTGATCGCTGTATAAATGTCACTGGTCCCAAAAAAGTGTCAAAAGTGTCCGATCTGTCCGCCAAAATGTTGCGGTCCCGCTAAAAATCACAGATCATCACCATTACGAGTAAAAAAACTTTTCAACCAATCAATATACTCTTATTGCGATATTTTTTTTTTTACCAAAAATATGTAGGAGAATACATATTGGCCTAATCTGATGAAGAAATTTGTTTTTTTTAATTTTTTAAGGATATTTATTAAAGCAAAAAGTAAAAAAAATCTTTATTTTTTTTCAAAACTGTTGGTCTTTTTTTGTTTATAGCAGAAGAAAAATAAAAATAAACACAGAGGTGATCAAATACCACCAAAAGAAAGCTCTATTTGTGGGGAAAAAAAGGACATAAATTTTGTTTGGGTGCAACGTCACACGACTGCGCAATTGTTAGTTAAAGCGACCCAGTGCCGTATTGCAAAAAATGGCCGTCATTAAGGGGGCAAATCCTTCCGGTCCTTAACTAGTTAACTGGCAATCGCACATACAACCCTGTAGAAAAATGACATTTTTTTCACACAAATAGAGCTTTCTTTTTGGGATATGTGATCACCTCTGGGGTTTTTATTTTGTATTCTATATATTTATAAAACTTTTCCAATAAAAGAAATCTAATTTCTTCATAAATTTTGGCCAAAATGTATTCTGCATGTCTTTGGCAAAGAAAAAATCACAGTAAGTGTATATTGATTTGGTTTGTTTGGAAAGTTATAGCGTCTACAAACTATGGGATATGTACTGATTTTTTTTTCTTGTATACTAGTATAGTATGGAGGTGATCAGCAACTTATAATGGGACTGTGTTAGTGCGGTGGGCAATCTGACACTAACTGGTGCTGGCGGGAACTGACACTGACATCACCAGTGACACTAATACAGTGATAATACTATACACTGTCACTGTACTAATGACACTGGCATGGAAGGGGTTAACATCTAGGGCAATCAAAGGGTTAAATGTGTGCCTAACAATGTTTACAGTGTGTACTGTTATGATTTTACTAAGCAATGTGCTGGTTTGCTTTGCAGGGAGAGAAAGAACAGCACATCTCTGCTGTCTGTAGAGAGAGCCCTGTGTTGTTTACCTACACAGGGCTCTGTTCTGTCATGTGCTCAGCTGATCAGAAGGTTCAGTCCATAGATAATTGTCCAGGACCTGCTGATTGACTTCTGCTGTAGCGAATGACAACACAGCCGACGATGCTGGTACACAGATTTTTGACACCCTAGATCAGGGTTATGCAATTAGCGGACCTCCAGTTGTTGCAGGACTACAAGTCCCATGAGGCATAGCAAGACTGTGACAGCCACAAGCATGACACCCAGAGGCAGAGGCATGATGGGACTTGTAGTTTTGCAACAGCTGGAGGTCCGCTAATTGCATATCCCTGCCCTAGACTAAACCTCATTTTGCCTGACTTCATTGTGGCAATCTTGCCAGAGCCTGGACTGGCTGAGTGATGTCAGCTGACAGCAGACTTTAGCCCGCTGACGGCTGGAAATGGGTCACAGGAGTGCAGAACATACTGAACTCTTGTGATCCACAGGAGAAGTAGGGCCGTACTTCCATGGCTATACTTCCCCTTTTAAAAGAGGTAATCAGTGGCAGCCCCCAAGATTTTTGTACGATAGGTCACTTTAAATCAGTTGTATACCCGCACTGAAATTTTTTATTTTTAAACTAAAAAACTTGTAAGGCAAAGTCATATTGAGCTAGTCTGCAGTGCACACTAGCTCATTATAAAATACTCACCTTAGAACGAGGCCTCGGCATCTGATCCCGGTGCACGCCAAGGGAGCTAACATGTTCCCTCGCCATTTCTTCTGGGTTTTGCGGCTCCGCGGAGTGCGCCCTGATCACCGAGTCACTGAGACTCGCGTGATCACCGATCTGAATAAGGGCCCGGTCCTGGCCCCTTACCATGTGATCAGCTGTCAGCCAATGACAGCTGATCACATGATGTAAACAAAAGCTCGGTAATCGTCTTTCTTTTTTTCTTCTCACGCTGACAGCGTGAGGAGAAAAAAAAAGCCGATCACTGGCTCATCTGCAAGGTACATGGGTCTAGAAGAGTAAGAGGCAATCATGCCTCATCTGTGCCACCTGCCATTGCCACCTAACAGTGCCCACGAGTGCCACCTATCAATGCCCACAAGTGCCACCTATCAATGCCCACCAGTGGTGCCAATCAGTGCCACCTAGCAGTGCTGCCTATCAGTGTAACCGATCAGTGCCCATCACTGCCATCCATCAGTGCCCATCAGTGCCGCCTCATCAGCGTACATCAATGAAGGAGAAAAATTACCTGTTTTAAAATTTTTATAACAAAATATAAAAAAAAAAAAAAATAATAAAATTTTAAATTCTGTCTTTTTACACTTTTTTTTAACAAAAAATAAAAACTGCAGAGGTGATCAAATACCACCAAAAGAAAGCTCTATTTGTGGGGAAAAAAATTTCATTTGTGTACAGTGTTGTATGACCGTGCAATTGTCATTCAAAGTGCGACAGCGCTGAAAGCTGAAAATTGGTCTGGACAGGAAGGGGGTTTAAATGCCCGGTAAGCAAGTGGTTAAGTAATGATGCTTTCTTTTTTTTAGGCATAATGCTTTATTATATGATTTAGATAAAAAAACTCAGAAAGCCGTGAAGCCAAAACATCAGCATGACGGGGAATTAAGGAGAAGTCATGACTGGCGGCCCCCATACTTTTCTTATGACAGGCTCACTTTAGTCTAGGTCCACACTGTAGCAGCTCTATGAGCCACATCTGTGCGGACATGGCAGCCTATTCATTTGAATGGGCTGCCGTGCTTCCTGAAAATGCAGGGAAAATGTCCTTGCTCCATTTCTGAAACTGTGGTCCGCAAGTGCAGTGCGATTCCCAGTGCAGGAAGCGGCTGCTGCGATTTAAACAATGTGCGAGTGCCATTAGGATTAATGCATCTCCTGAGTGGCAGCCCTTCTTTCTGTGCGGATGGGTGCAGCTGTGGGAGCAAGTTCTGCCCCGCAGCAGCAATCACCCGCACTGGTGTGATCCGAGCCTTAAGTAGGGATGCTTGTTGTTACAAAGTGACAAATGGTGGACATGTGCAATTCATTTTGTTCTGAATTTGTTTATTTTACGAATTTCAACAAATTTGTTAATTTGCAAATATCAGAATTAACGAAAACCCGTTTAACAAATTTTTCCGCATATTTGTAAATTTGAATATTCAGAAATTCGAAAATCCGAAAACCCAAAATTCTGAAATAATAACTAATAATAACTAACTAATAATAAATATTAAATTATAAGTATTGGAATTTCCTTTCAAATTTGGCTGTTAGTAAACGTAATGAATACGAATTACTGTATCTGAAAAAACGAATGCCGTATGTAAATGAATGGAATGTAACAAATTAATAATGATAATAAAAACTTTTTATTATTGTTTTTTATTATTCATTCGTTCTGTTCCATTCGTATAGATGCGGCATTCGTTATTTTGGATAATTTGTAACTTCAGATAAATTTGTATTCGTTACATTCACTAACAGCCAAATTTGAAATGAAATTCCAATACCTATAATGTAATAGTTATTATTATTAGTTAGTTACCCGTATTTATCGGCGTATAACACGCACCCCAAGTTTAGGAGGGAAGTTTAGGGAAAAAAACTTTTAGGAGAGAAGTTTAAGGAAAAAACTTACATTTTAAATGCCCATCAATGCAGCCTCATCAGTGTCCATCTGCAGCCTTCCAGTTTCCATCTGCAGCATGTTTGTGTTTTAAATTTAGCGCCGCCGTCAAGATCTTCGGCTCCTCTCGCCGCCAACATAGACCGAGCCAAGCCGAGCCAAGTGTACTCGTGTACTCAGCTACTCGGCTCCGCTCGCAGTAACGCCCCCGTCCCGCCCCTTGGCCCGGTTCCTATGATGGACACAACACCGGTCCAATGGTGGGACGTAAAGGCTAGGAGGCGGGACTTGGCGTGACTTTGAGCGGAGCCGAGTACACAGTACACTCGGCTCGGCTCGTTCAATGTCGGCGGCCCTCACAGACGGCGGAGATCGGCGTATAACACGCACCCACGATTTCCCCCTGATTTTAAGGGGAAAAAAGTGCGTGTTATACGCCGATAAATATGGTAGATATTCTTTCTTATTTTTGGATTTTTTATTTTTATTTTTGAATTTTCGAATCTATGAATTTATGAATTTTTGAATTTATGAATTGCAATCATCAATGCCCACCAGTGGTGCCAATCAGTGCCACATCATGAATGACCCGAAAAATGAAAAAAAAAAATGAATGAAACGAAAACGAACACATTTTTCGGCAGTGCACGTCCACTAAGTGGTGGACCTGCTAAGTTTGTACAGCCATCATGAAGTGATAGCTGATTATGTTGTGTGATCCCTGACCATGGACTCCAGAAGAAGGGTTCCCATGTCCATGTGATGCTGATCAGATTAAGTCCTCATGCACACGGACGTTTTTACAGCTGCTTTTTTGAGCTTTTTTTTCAGCTTAAAAAGGCCTGTCTATGTTAGTCTATGGCTTCATACCCACCTAGGCGTTTTTGAGCTGCAAATGGCATAGGCGTTTTTAAGCTGTAAAAAAAACCCAGGACCAGTGGGTTCTGAGAGACGTTTTTCAGCTGTAAAAACGCTCTAACGCTGATAAACGCTCAAAAACGCTTAAAAACGTCATTCACCAACGTTTTTTAACGTTTTTGATCCATTGAAAAAAAAAAAAAACCGCTAAAAAACACTAACGTGGAAAAACGCTAAAAAACGCTAAAAAACGATATTGCAAAAACGTTGAAAAAAGCTGAAAAAAGTTAAAAAAAGATCGCTGCAAAGATACTGGCGTTTTCATAACGTTATTTTAACAGCCTGTGTGCATGAGGCCTTAATGTCTTGTAGATTGAAGTGCGGGATCACCATGGGGAGGGCATCCCCATGCATAGAGAAAGTGGCTGGCAGTGTACTCTGTGTGGAGGAGAAAGAGAATAAAGTTAGTCCTGTCAGAGCTCCTAACTGTCATCAGGAATCCATGTCCAGTGTGTGGGGATAAAGGAGAAGCCCCAGCAGCGAGAACAATGCGGTCAGCAGCATCCACGGAGCAGCAATGTGCACCTCAGTGCGACTCCATCACTCTACTGATCTTCCAATCACCACTATCCTTACTGCTCCGCCCTCCACCCTGCCCTCTCCAATGCTGTGTGCCTGGCTCTGGAGCCTCCGGTCATCTGTCCTCTCCGGCTCTCCACTCCAACACACTTAGGAACCTGTTAGCAAACAATGGGCGGTCACTTCTGCGAGACAAGAGATTTTTTTTTTAATAATCAAAATTTTATTCATTTATATAATATATCAGTTATACAACATACTATACCCCTACATTCAACCCAATAACAAAACTACACATTACCCCACATATCCCATTTACCGAGGTTTATAAATTACCACAAAAAAATAAAAAAATAAAAAAATAAAAAAAACTTATCAAAATCTATAGTTCTTCCATCCACCCCTATCCTTGTTATTAATTGCTCCAACTCCTTCCTCCAACTACAAACGTGAATTAAACGATAATTATAATGTGGCTTCTCCAATTTATAAAGTGAGAGAAAGAGAGAAAAAAAAAAAAAAATTTATTTACTATCTGTGATGTCCCCACCCCCCCTCCTTAATATTAATTTACTCCCTCCCTTCCCCCCATCGTGCAAACATATTAAATACATTGTAAAGTGATTTCCCCCTTTCCGAATTCATATCTTAAATCCCTATAGTTCATAATTCTATCATTTATATTTGTGCAAAGCAAAAAAAAAAAAAACACCTTTCTGTGGTTCTCCCCACCCCATATCCAAGCGTACTTAGATAAAATTATAAAGTGCCCTTTTTCAATTCCTGTCAAAATCACTAATCCATAATTAATAATTTGTGCCCTCTTCCCTCCCCCCCATCCTTAATGTGTTTACCCCAACTCTTCCCCCCAGTGTATCAACCTGGTAAAAAAAAAAAAAAAAAAAATTCCTTTCTTTTCTTTTTTTCTTTCTTTCCCCTTTCTTCTTCCCCCTTTTTCCTTTTCCCCCTTCCTTTTTAAAGTGATTTCCCCCCTTTTTTAATTCGTGTCATAAGTCCCTATAATTCATGATTATATAATTTATATTTGTGCAAAAAAAAAAAAGGGGAGGACAAACAACCCTCCAACAACACACCCCTACCCCACATCACCCTCACCACTCAGTGTTTATTAATGTATTCGGGGTGGATGGAGAGGAAAAAAAAAAAAAAAAACCCCGGCGAGTGAGAACATGTAACCATACATTATCTTACCTCCCACCCCTTTACTTAATTGGCATTGGAGAAGTCATATCAATATTTAATTTCTCTTTCTGGGCTCATCATCTTATTTCTTAATTCTTAATGACTACACCATTTCTGCCTCCATTACCCATTGATGTTTCCCTCTTCCATTATCTCCCTGGCGCACTGCTCCCACTTTGCCCATGTATTTTCAAATTTCTTTTTTTGATTTTTAACCACATGCACCCACCTCTCCGCTTCCTTTATTATGTTAACCTCATTTCTCCACTCCATGACTGACGGTTTCTGATCCTGCCTCCAATACCTTGGGATCAGTTTTTTTGCTGCGTTTAATAAGTGTGGAGTTATGCTTTCCCTATACTTTTTGACGGATCCAGGATTTCCGTGAAACAGATATTGTATAGGCCCAAACTCCAGGGAGTCCCCTGTTAATTTCTTAATCCATGGAGCCACTGATTCCCAAAATGGCTTGATTATTGGACATGTCCACCAAAGATGAAGAAAAGTTCCCCTCTGTCCGCAACCCCTCCAACACCTATCGCTAGATACCGAGGAGATTTGTGCTAATTTTACTGGTGTCCTATACCATCTCGCTAGGAACTTATATGCCATTTCTTGCACCTTTGCGCTTATGGAGGTTGTGAATGTTAACAATATCATTCTATTAATTTGTTTATCTGTCCAGACTTGGCCCAGCTCCCTCTCCCATTCTTTTACAAAGTAAGGGGGTGTCCTTTCTTGTTCTTTTAGGATCATTCTGTACATTCGAGATAGCATATGCCCAGATTCTGATATCTGTGCACACTGCCTCTCAAATGCCGTAAGTGAGTTCATGGGTCTCAATGATTTTATTTTCTTGAGAAAGCTCTTCATTTGGTGGTATTTCCATTCTGCCATTCGTGTCTCACTAAATCTCATGACCATCTCTGTCAGTGATAATAAGGCTCCATTAGGGGCAAACTTACCACATCTAGTATTCCCATCCCGGCCCCATGCCCCCAGACTTCCCATCTCCTCCCCCGGAGGGAACCAAGGAAATCCCTCCAGAGGTGTCAGAGGGGAGGTCTGGGGGGCATATTTACCTTTACTATTCATTCTGTCCCATACTTCCAATGAATTCAAGGTCATTGGTGAGGTCCATTGTGACAACCCTCTTAATGACCCTTGGATCCATGGTGCTCCTGCCAGGTTTCTACCCGCCATTGACATTTCTGCCTGTACCCATGGTTTTCTCTTTAGGTCATGACACCAGTCTACAATTCTTACTAGAGTCATAGCCCTATAATTGGATGTTATATCCGGGAATCCTAGGCCTCCCTCAGCTCTGCTTCTCTTTAAGATATTGTAAGCCAGTCTAGGCCTTTTGTCACTCCACACAAATGCCACAAACAGCCTACGTATTTGCCTAAAGAGAGTCGCTGGCAACCTGATTGGAACTGTGCGCAGCACATAAACTATTCTGGGCAGTATACTCATTTTTATGGCGCTGATTCTTCCAAACCAGGTCAGGTATTTACCCTTCCATTTCTTTAGATCTTCTGATATTTCTTTCAATAATGAGCCATAGTTACGTTCATACAATAGTTCATAGTCTGCACTGATTTGCACCCCCAGGTACGTCAGCGACTCCTTATTCCATAAAAATGGGTACATCTCCTTCAGTGACCTCTCCATCTCCGCTGGGATATTACTAGGAAAGATGACTGATTTCTTGAAGTTGATCTTGAAACCAGACAGCCTTCTAAATCTCTGTACCTCAGCCATTAATGCAGCTGTAGATGCCTGAGGAGCGGAGAGGAAAAACAACAGGTCATCCGCATACGCTGCTACTTTATGTTCCGTATGTCCTATGTATGTCCCTACTATCTCCACATTATTTCTAATTCTGCGCAGGAGTGGTTCCATTACTATTGCGAATATCAAAGGGGATAGCGGGCACCCTTGCCTGGTGCCATTTTGTATGTTAAAACATTCGGATACTGTCCCGTTGACCTTTATTCTTCCTCTTGGTTTCCCATAAAGTGACATAATCCACCCTAGCATTTTTCCCCCCAGCCCTATCCTCCCCAGTACTTCTCTCATAAAGCCCCAGTTCACTCTGTCGAAGGCCTTTTCGGCATCCATCGACAGAGTGATTCCTGGGGCTCTATCCGGGCCATGTCGCATCCATTGCAATACATGAAGGGCACATATGGTATTGTCCCTAGCTTCCCGTCCTTTTATAAACCCTGTCTGGTCTGGGTGTACCAAATCGCCTACATGTTCCCGAAGTCTTAGGGCCAGGATTTTTGCCAATAATTTGGTGTCGGAGTTCAGCAGAGAGATAGGCCTGTAATTAGCACATACCTGGGGGTCCTTTCCCTCTTTTGGTAATACCGTTATATATGCCAGTAATGCTTCTGGAGAGAGTGGGTTCGCAGCATTAATAGAGTTGAAATATCTACAAAGTGGTCTTACCAACACTGGGAGAAATTTCTTATAATATGAGTTTGTCAGCCCATCTGGCCCTGGACTTTTCCCAGGGGGCAGGGTTGCTATCACTCTGCTCAACTCTTCGACCGTGATTGGACGATCCATATCTTCAGATATTTCTCTAGGTATTATGGGCATGGCGGCGCTCTCCATATATTCGTCTATCTCATTCCTCCTTTGACCCTCTCTTTCCCCTCCTTCAGATGGTTCTATTTTAGCGATGTTATATAGGGCCTCATAGAATTTACCAAATTCTTTAGCTATGGCCTTTGTATCCATTATTTTCTTGCCTTGCACTAATAAGCTATGCACGTGCCTAGAGTCCTGTTGTTTTTTGAGTTGTTTTGCCAGTAGCCTTCCACATTTATTTCCCTGTTCATATGCTCTATTAGCAAAAAACCTAATTTTGTTCTTCGCTCTATATTCAAGGCATTGTGAGAGCTCTGCTCTTAAGCTCTCCAGACATCTACCATCTATTTGGTCAAGATTTTTCTTGTGCTTTCTCTCTAGGACCCTAATCTTCTCTAGTAGTTCGTCTATCTCTCTTTTGCCTTCCCTCTTCATATGCGCACCAATGGCAATTAGTTCCCCTCTTACAACTGCCTTATGGGCTTCCCACACCACTTGATCTGACATTTCTTCTGTTTTATTTATTTCAAAATATTCCTTTATCTTAATACTTAGTTTCTCCACTATGTCCTCCTTGTCCAACAGCGACTCATTCAGACGCCATATTCGTTCCGAATGCGCCACTTGTGTTGGTCGGAGGGTCAGAATTAGGGATGAGCTTCGTGTTCGAGTCGAACCCATGTTCGACTCGAACATCGGCTGTTCGACCGTCCGTCGAATTGCGAACGATATGGGCCGTTCGCGCCAAATTCGTGTGGCGCGTCACGGCCCATAATTCACTGCGGCATCGCAGTGCATTGCTGGCTGATGATTGGCCAAGCATGCACTATGACCCGCATGCTTGGCCAATCACAGCGCCGTCAGTAGAGAGAGCTGTAATTGGCCAAAGCCAGGGTGGCTTTGGCCAATTATGGCTCAGGGGATTTAGTACACGCCCCACACTATATAAGGCCGCCTACACGGCGGCCCTGTGTAGTGTGTGTTCCGGTGTGCTGAGAGATAGAGAGAGAGAGAGACAGTGTCATTTGATTTGAGTTAGATAGATTAGGCAGAACAGTCAGTCAGTTAGCTGCACTTACAGTGTATTGTGTATATATATGCATCCCTGGTGTTGCATATATATATATATATATATACACTGTATTCAGTTTAGCTAGATCCGTTCCTGTTATCTTCTATCTAGACTATTTACATTTGGTGCAGTGCGTCCTGCTCACAGTGTTCAGCTAGATCCGTTCCTGCTATTTACATTTAGTGCAGTGCGTCCTGCTCACAGTGTTCAGCTAGATCTGTTCCTGCTATTTACATTTAGTGCAGTCAGTGCGTCCTGCTCACAGTGTTCAGCTAGATCCGTTCCTGCTATTTACATTTAGTGCAGTCCGTCCTGCTCACAGTGTTCAGCTAGATCTGTTCCTGCTATTTACATTTAGTGCAGTCAGTGCATCCTGCTCACAGTGTTCAGCTAGATCTGTTCCTGCTATTTACATTTAGTGCAGTGCGTCCTGCTCACAGTGTTCAGCTAGATCCGTTCCTGCTATTTACATTTAGTGCAGTCAGTGCGTCCTGCTCACAGTGTTCAGCTAGATCCGTTCCTGCTATTTACATTTAGTGCAGTGCGTCCTGCTCACAGTGTTCAGCTAGATCTGTTCCTGCTATTTACATTTAGTGCAGTCAGTGCGTCCTGCTCACAGTGTTCAGCTAGATCCGTTCCTGCTATTTACATTTAGTGCAGTGCGTCCTGCTCACAGTGTTCAGCTAGATCCGTTCCTGCTATTTACATTTAGTACAGTGCGTCCTGCTCACAGTGTTTAGCTAGATCCGTTCCTGTTATCTTCCTACTGACAGGCAGGCTTGTCTGGTTACAGTATATAAAGCTACCTGAAGAAAATTACAGGTGTTCTATCCCAGCTTAGTGCAGCTACAGGCCATTAGTATGTCTGGAAGGCCAAGAAGGAGAGGCAGACAGTCACAAGCCAATAAGAGAGGGCAAGCAGGCTCTGTGTCTAGTGCTGGTCGTGGAGACGGTGCATCCTCATCAGCACGTGGCCATGGGACACGCTTGGCCTTTTTTTCGGCAGCTGGCCGTGTTGAGCCGCAACATGCGGAAGACTTGGTCGAGTGGATGACCAAGCCGTCCTCATCCTCCTCATCCTCTCTCACCCATGCCCAGGGTGCTTTGTCTGGCAAAGCAGCTGCCAACGCGGCCTCTTCCCTCAGCTCAATGTCATCAGTGACTCCTTCCCTAGCTCCACCATGTCCTCCTGAGGATTCCCTCGAACTGTTTGACCACAGTGTTGGGTACATGCTCCAGGAGGATGCCCAGCGTTTGGAAGGCTCTGATGATGATACTGAGCTCGATGAAGGCAGTAACATGAGCACGGACAGAGGGGGTGCCCAAGAAGGACAGCAATCTGGCAGTCATGCTCCCCCTGCTGCAGCATACTGCCAGGTTTGCTCCAGTGATGAGGAGGGAGGGGATGATGAGGTCACTGACTCAACGTGGGTGCCTGATAGGAGAGAGGAGGAGGAGGAGGAGGAGGAGGCGGCACATCACCAACGAGGCAGGATGCCCTCCAGGGGCCAGCCTAAGGGCAGCACATTGACTGCATCACACCCCAAAGCTCCATATGTGCAGGGCGCTGCAGTCTCTGCGCGTTATTCAAAAAGTTCTTTGGTGTGGGCCTTTTTTGAGACGAGTGCATCAGATCGCACCGCTGCTATTTGCAACATATGTCTCAAGCGTTTCTCGCGTGGCCAAAACATCTCCCACTTGGGCACCACATGCTTGACCAGACATATGTTGACCTGCTATGCAGTTCGTTGGCAAGCGTATCTAAAAGACCCACACCAAAGAACAAAGAGGATCTCTCCTTGCTCCTCATCAGCTGAGATTTCCAACCCCACTAGACCTTCAGTCCTCTCTGAGACCTGCAGTGAGAGGAATGAAGGTGTAGAATTAGGTGTGTCACAGCCAAGTACTTGTGGGCAATCTGCTTTTGGTACACCAACGTCAGATTGTACCAGGCAAATTTCCCTGCCCCAGCTGCTGCACCGCCGAAAGAAGTTTGCTCCCAGCCATCCACATGCCCAGCGGTTGAATGCTAGCTTGGCAAAATTGCTAGCACTTCAACTGCTGCCTTTTCAGTTGGTAGACTCTGCCCCCTTCCGTGAGTTTGTGGAATGTGCGGTTCCTCAGTGGCAGGTACCCAAACGCCACTTTTTCTCACGGAAGGCGATTCCGGCTCTCTACCGGCATGTGGAAGGCAATGTCCATGCCTCGCTGGACAGGACGGTCAGCGGTAAGGTGCATATTACCGCTGACTCATGGTCCAGCAGGCATGGACAGGGACGTTACCTAAGTTTCACGGCGCATTGGGTGACTCTGCTGGCAGCTGGGAAGGATGCAGGACAAGGTGCAGTAGTGTTGGAGGTTGTTCCGCCACCACGCCTCCAAAATGCTGATTGTGACACACCTCTCTCCTCCACCCCCTCCTCTTCTTCTTCCTCCATGGCCTCTTCCTCGGAACCGGCGCATTGGGTGACTCTGCTGGCAGCTGGGAAGGATGCAGGACAAGGTGCAGTAGTGTTGGAGGTTGTTCCGCCACCACGCCTCCAAAATGCTGATTGTGACACACCTCTCTCCTCCACCCCCTCCTCTTCTTCTTCCTCCATGGCCTCTTCCTCGGAACCAGCGGTGCTCCGTAGGTGTTCAAGGGGCTACGCAAGTACGCAGGCCAAAAGATGCCATGCGGTGCTTGAGCTGGTGTGCTTGGGGGACAGGAGCCACACTGGGGCAAAGATTCTGTCAGCTCTGCAGGGGCAGATTCAGAGGTGGTTGACGCCACGCCAACTTAAGGCAGGAATGGTGGTTTGCGACAATGGCACCAACCTCCTCTCTGCCCTCCGACAGGGACAACTGACCCATGTGCCCTGTTTGGCTCACGTCCTTAACTTGGTGATGCAGCGGTTCTTGGGCAGGTACCCGGGCTTACAGGATGTCCTGAGGCAGGCCAGGAAAGTCTGTGTGCATTTCCGCCGGTCATATAATGCCAGTGCTCGGCTGACGGACCTCCAAAAGGAGTTTAACCTGCCCAAGAACCGCCTAATCTGTGACATGCCCACCAGGTGGAACTCAACGTTGGCCATGCTGCAGCGGCTGCACACGCAGCAGAGGGCCATCAATGAGTACCTGTGCGACTGTGGCACCAGGACAGGGTCAGGGGAGCTTGGTTTTTTTTTCCCCACGCCAGTGGGCCATGATCAGGGATGCATGCACTGTCCTGTCACCATTCGAGGAGGCCACGAGGATGGTGAGCACTGACAGTGCATGCATCAGTGACACTGTCCCCCTTGTCCACCTGTTGGAGCACACGCTGCGTGGAATAATGGACAGGGCACTTGAGGCAGAACAGAGGCAGGAAGAGGAGGACTTCCTTAGCTCTCAAGGCCCCCTTTATCCAGACAGTGTTCCTGCGTGCCCGCCGATCACACAGGAAGAGGACGAGGAGGAGGAGGAGGAGGAGGAGGAAGATTGTGTCAGTATGGAGGTGGAGCCTGGCACTCAGCATCAGCAGCAGTCTTTAAGGGATCAGTCCCAAGGAACACATGGACTTGTACGTGGCTGGGAGGAGGTGGCTGCGGACGTTGTTGTCCTTAGTGACCCAGAGGACTCCGGACCGAATGCCTCAGCAAACCTACGCTGCATGGCCTCCCTGATCCTGCAAAGCCTGCGTAAGGATCCTCGTATTCGTGGTATCAAGGAGAAGGACCAATACTGGCTGGCAACCCTCCTTGATCCACGTTACAAGGGTAAGGTTGCGGACCTTATCTTGCCATCGCAGAGGGAGCAGAGGATGAAACATCTTCGGGAGGCCTTGCAGAAAGGTCTGTGCAACGCGTTCCCAGAGACTGGGAGGTTACAAACTCCTGTTTCTGGACAACGTGTTGCTGAGGCTTCGGTCAGTCAAAGAAGGAGCGGTGGAGAAGGTGGCCGTCTGACCGATGCGTTCAGACAATTTTTTGGTCCGCAGCCCCAAGGTATGATCGGTTCCAGCAACCATCGCCAGCGTCTGTTTTACATGGTGCAGGAATACCTAGGGGCAAGATCAGACTTGGACACCTTTCCCACCGAAAATCCTCTGGGTTACTGGGTCTTGAGGATGGATCACTGGCCAGAGCTTGCACAGTATGCAATTGAGCTACTGGCCTGTCCTGCATCCAGCGTTCTTTCGGAACGCACATTCAGTGCTGCTGGAGGCGTGGTAACCGATCACAGGGTGCGTCTGTCCACCGACTCGGTCGATCGGCTGACCTTCATAAAAATGAATCAGTCTTGGATCACCCCCAGCTACCAAGCACCTGATGCTGATGTAACCGAATAATTTTTTTTGAAATCTCAGATCCCTTCAAAGACTGCCTATGCTGATGCTGAGTGACTATCCCTGAGTAATTATCCTCTTCCTCCTCAATCATCACGCTGATAGCTTGTAAGAACATTTTTGGTTCTGGGCGCCACCACCAGTGCCTAAGGCACAATTTTTCAGCCCCTGTTTAACAACACCTAAGGCCCAAATATCTGCTGAGTATATAGGGCAGGACCCTACTTTCAAACATCTAACTTACAAACGACTCCTACTTGCAAACGGAAGGAGACAACAGGAAGTGAGATGAAATCTACCCCTAGGAAGGGAAATTCTCTCCTGTAAGAGTTAATATGGGAAAACAATTTCTCCTTTCCACTGATGCTTTCCAATCCTTGTTCCACAAAAAAACCCAAATTTTCAAAAAACATTTTTCATTGGGACAAAAAAGTGAGGTGAAATCTTCTGAAGAGGAGGAAAGACAGCAAAACAAATGTCACAGGGGTGATAACCCTTCCCTATGTTTTCCAAAAAGCTTAGAAAAGATTTTTTGGCTGGAGCTAAACACGTTAAAAATGTTCAAAATTACAAACAGATTCTACTTAACAACAAACCTACAGTCCCTGTCTTGTTTGCACCGCCTGTATACTGCTGTTCAGAGTATATAGGGCCTGGTGGCCCCACACCTTTCCTTATTTTAATTTGGGTGCGGGGTTCCCCTTAATATCCATACAAGACCCAAAGGGCCTGGTAATGGACTGGGGGGTACCCATGCCGTTTGTCTCACTGATTTTCATCCATATTGCCATGACCCGACATGACATTAAACCCGCAAGCAGTTTTAAATGAGATTTTTTCCTTTAAAAATGACATTTGGTGCAGGGACTGTTCTAAACATGGGAAACACGCGTCACTTTACAGGCATACTATAGACACCCCCCAGGTACGATATTTAAAGGAATATTTCACTTTTTTTTTTTACTTTAAGCATCATTAAAATCACTGCTCCCGAAAAAACGGCCGTTTTTAAAAGTTTTTTTTGCATTGATACATGTCCCCTGGGGTAGGACCCGGGTCCCCAAACCCTTTTTAGGACAATACCATGCATATTAGCCTTTAAAATGAGCACTTTTGATTTCAAAAGTTCGAGTCCCATAGACGTCAATGGGGTTCTAACGTTCGTGCGAACTTTCGGTCCGTTCGAGGGTTCTGGTGCGAACCGAACCGGGGGGTGTTCGGCTCATCCCTAGTCAGAATTATTGGGGCATGATCAGATAGAGTTATTGGTTCGATTGTACTTGTGTTGACACTCCCCAGGTAGAATTGGTCCACCAAAAGAAGGTCCAACCGTGAGTACATATCATGTGTTTTAGAGTAATAACTAAAGTCTCTAGTCCCTGGATGTAGAGCCCCCCAGCTGTCCACAAGATGTTGTGGGGATAAAGGAGAAGCCCCAGCAGCGAGAACAATGCGGTCAGCAGCATCCACGGAGCAGCCATGTGCACCTCAGTGCGACTCCATCACTCTACTGATCTTCCAATCACCACTATCCTTACTGCTCCGCCCCCCACCCTGCCCTCTCCAATGCTGTGTGCCTGGCTCTGGAGCCTCCGGTCATCTGTCCTCTCCGGCTCTCCACTCCAACACACTTAAGCTGGCCATACACCATACAATTTTCCTGTTCAATTTTCTTTAGATTTACCTTCAACTATGTAGTACAAGGGCCTGCCTGATTGCATCCAAATTGAAAGTGTTTAGGTTTCACCTCATATTATATGGTTTTGGTAAATCTAAAGGAAAGTTGAACAGGAAAATTGAATAGTGTATGGCCAGCCTTAGGAACCTGTTAGCAAACAAGGGGCTGTCACTTCAGCGAGACAAGAGATTAATCAGCTGGTGTGTGGGTGGCGGACGGGCTGTGTGGGGCATGGGACTTTTATTAGTTTACTGATATGTGATATTTTGTCCCTTCCTGTTGAAGACAGGAATTTACTGCCCCCTCCACACTGCTGCCCTAGGCAGCTGCCTGACTCGCCTTATGCTTACGCTGGCCCTGACAGCCAGGGTGGCAGGCTTGGATGTACCCTCTACCCTAGAATACAAATGACATATAGTTACGTGATTCTGCACGGCTGAGCAGCCCTGGAGCAGTAAAGCTACAGGAGGGGGTTGGCAAGCGGTTAAAGGAAATGTCTTATTGTTTGTTTACATAAGGGGGTTGGATCCACACCTTGGTATAGTCAAGGCCATCTTTAATATTGATTGGACCCTGGGCAAACATTTTCTAGTGGTGCAGAGTACATTTTTTTGTTTTAGTATACACTATAGGATTGTAACAGACCTGGGACACCTTTGGGTTCCCCAAAGAGAATAGTAATGCGGCGTGCATAGTGCTCCCTCACCCTCCTGTCAAGCCCTGTTCTGAGCCACATTCTTGTCTGAACAATGTTTCCGGGTTTCAGGTGGACTGAAACCTGGACACATGATTCAAAACCCAGACTGTTTGGGTGAATCCCAGACAGGTGTCAACCTTACCCCTCCCGCCAGAGGTTACAGTGTATTATTACGGCTCACTGACTGGCTGCTAGAGGTTACAGCACACAATATGGCTCATTGATTACAGCACGTGACTTCTGCTTGTTGATTGGTTGCTAGAGATTACTGTACATCAATACTGCTCACTGATTGATTGCTGGGGTTCATTGGACATCCTTACTACTCACCAATTGGTTGCTAAAGGTTACTGCACATTAATACTGCTCATTGATTGCTAGAGGATACTGCATATCCTTACCGCTCAATGATTGGTTGCATGAGGTTAGTGCACATCATTACTGCTCATTGATTGGTTGCAAAAGGTTATAGCACATTATCTCCTCACTGCCTGCACACTATGGACTGGGGGGGGGGGGGGGGGTTGATGGAATCAGTGGCAGTGGTGGGGGATGGGATTAGTTAGTAGGCAGTACACTTTGGCAAATTCGGAATCGTGTAGAGCAAAGCAAGTACAGTATATACTGTAGTGGGGGATTCTACACAGACCACCAATGTTATGGGGAATTTTCAATGACCACCAATATGAGGGGCTATTTACACTGACCACCAATGTGAGGGGGAATTTGCACTGACCACCATGTAACGGGGGATTTTACACCATCCACCAATATAAAGAGGGATTTCTACACTGGAACCAATGTAATAGGAGCATTTACACCAACCACCAGTGTAGGGGGGAATATGCAATGACCTCCATGACCTCCAATGACCACCAATGTTAGGGGGGGATTTACACTGACCACCAGTGTAAGGACAATTCTGCACTTACCACCAATGTCAAGGAAAATGTACACTGATCACCAATGTAATTAATAATTTACACTGACAACCAATGTAATGGGGGATTTTACATCAACAACCAATAAAGAGGGATTTCTACACTCACCACCAATTTAAAGGAGGCTTCTATGTGGACCACCAATGTGAGGGAGGATTTAAAACTGATCACAAATGCAAGTTTGGATTTTTTTTAAAGCGATTACCAATATAAAGAGGAATTTCTACACTGACCACTAATGTAATAGGAGCATTTACAGTAACCACCAATGTAAAGAGAGATTTACACTGACCACCAATGTAAGGGGAACCTTCACACTGGCCACATAGTGTGAATGAAAGGATTGTACACCAAGCCCAAATGTAATGGGAAGATTTACAGTGACCACCAATGTAACTGAGATATTTAGCCTGCATTCACATTTGTGTGTGTCGGGAATATATGCAAAATCACTTACCTGACTCCACAGAAACATGCTGCCTTTTAGCAGATACACAACAGTGCCATTAATTGTTAATTACACCCTCATGCATTTGCTGAGATGTGCGTATTCACATGCACCAAAATTCATCCACCTCCAATTTGTTTACCTTTGCAGAACAGGATGATGTTAGGCTTAATGACCACAGTTGTAGCCAAGACTTTCCAGCATGCCCCTTTACCTCCCCAGTGGGCAGCATTCAGCAGAAGTTATGGTGAATATCACCTCAGGGGGACATGATATACATATGAATGCCGCCTCTATTTACGTATCAATGTCGTCGGTCCACGGCTATTTACATATCAATTTCGCCTCTATTTACATATTAATGCAGGTTATTTCCATCTAATCATAGGGTCTGCAGGGGAGTCACCTGTACACGGCAATAATGCAGAGTTGAGCAGCATTAGTAACAGAACTTCACACTGAAATATCGGGACACAGCACGGGACTAAAACTTCAAGGGACAAGGGAATTTAAACAGGGATAATTGGCAAGTATGAGGTAGCTGCTTTGGGCCCCACAATAATGATGGGGCCCAGGGCAGCATCCCCTTTTGCCCTGCCTTAAAAACGGTCCTGGGTATAGTAATTCACTGAAACCTTAGGCCATCAATTTCTTCCCCTTACTCATTAACCACTTCCTGCCCGGCCTATAGACAATTGACAGCCGGATGGTGGCTTTCCTATCCTGACTAAATGTCATATGACGTCCTGTCAGAAAGCGCTGATCGCAGGGCCGCGCAGCAGTGTGATTTGTCACTGGCCATGTCCAAGAGAAACAGTCAATGATTGATCAGAGTACTGGCTTGCTGCTGGTACCATGTGACCTCTGTGACCAATCACAGCAGGTCACATGGCAGTTGTGCACAATAAATGGCTTCCTTTCATGCCATCCCTTGTGTACAATTGTTTTGCTAGCTGTGATTGGTTAATTTCATCACATAGTACAGACAGGGCCAATTACAGTACATCTGTACCATGTAATTAGCTTTGACTAATCACAACAAAACAAATCCAGTTTCATTCAGTAAAATGATTGCATACTGCAATTTAATTTACTGCTATAATCAAACATAATGTGTAAAAAAAATCCTGATCACTTCCCCAGAGTAGTACAATATTACTATGGCAACTTTATATTGCTCTGGTCACAGTGTGTTAAAAAAAAAAAATGTAAAAAAAAAAAAAAAATTGTAATAAAAGATTTAAAAATGTATATAAATTTTATTTTTATTTTTTTCGCACTGTCACCAGTCAGTGTCCCTGATTACCGCCACACCAGTCATATGATGACACTGTACTGCACTGGTGACAGTATGTAAAAAAAATTACAACTTCAAAAAAACCCACCATACCTCTTAAGCCGCGTACACACGGTCAGACTTTTCGGCTACAAAAGTCCAACAGCCGTCCGACAGACTTTCGATGGACTTTTGGCGGACTTGCGGCGGTTTACCTTCCAACAAGACAATGACCCTAAGCACACAGCTAAAATAACGAAGGAGTGGCTTCACAACAACTCCGTGACTGTTCTTGAATGGCCCAGCCAGAGTCCTGACTTAAACCCAATTGAGCATCTCTGGAGAGACCTAAAAATGGCCGTCCACCAACGTTTACCATCCAACCTGACAGAACTGGAGAGGATCTGCAAGGAGGAATGGCAGAGGATCCCCAAATCCAGGTGTGAAAAACTTGTTGCATCTTTCCCAAAAAGACTCATTGCTGTATTAGATCAAAAGGGGCTTCTACTAAATACTGAGCAAAGGGTCTGAATACTTAGGACCATGTGATATTTCAGTTTTTCTTTTTTAATAAATCTGCAAAAATGTCAACAATAATGTGTTTTTCTGTCAATATGGGGTGCTGTGTGTACAATATGGGGAGCTGTGTGTACATTAATGAGGAAAAAAAATGAACTTAAATGATTTTAGCAAATGGCTGCAATATAACAAAGAGTGAAAAATTTAAGGGGGTCTGAATACTTTCCGTCCCCACTGTAACAGAATACATTTTGGGCTAAATTTATGAAGAACAATTATTTATTTGCTAAATTTTATAACCGAATCGAAAAAAAAAAAACGCATTTAAAAAAAACAAAACATTTCCGTTTATTTAGGAAAAAATAAAAACCCCAGTGGTGATTAAATACCTCCAAAAGAAACCTTAAGTTGTGTGAAAAAAATGATAAAAATTTCATATGTGTACAGTGTTACATGACCGCACAATTGTCATTCAAAGTGTGACAGCGCAGAAAGCTGAAAATTGTCCTGGGCAGGAAGGGGTTGAAGTGCCCGGTATTGAAGTGGTTAAAGCCCAATTGAATGGTCAGTTAAAATTAGCTAAATGCATGACCAGTGTATATGTCCAACCTTCATAAGACTGCCACCAATATCATACTCCAAAACCCATCCCACTTATCATTACCTACTTATTAACGAGACCACACTTGAACAGGAGTATAACTGGCCATAGCAGCCTTTTTATTCACAAAATATTCAAAATATATGAACATTTTAACTATAACAGAAAATTCCATAATCTCAGTTGCTCCCCCCCGGTGGTCTTTGATGGCACTTCCCAACATAACTCCATTCCACTTTCACACTGCGGGCTTTTGTGTATTAGGCCTCCAGCTGTGTCACACCAGCTCAGAGACAAACCCATTCCCTCAGTGCCACCATTACCATCATCCAGTTAACCCGTATTAACTGTATACACTGTGGGCCCATCCCACCGATGGGTCCCCCAAACTTCCATCTCATAGGTTACTTGCCACCATCAAAGATCACCACCGCCACCGCTAACAAGGGTGACCCCTTACCCTTGGGAGCCTCTCCACACTCTCAAAGCCCACTGTATCCCATCCTGCAGTCCCAGGGACCAAAGATCAATTCCCACCACTGACAGGTTAACCCATCCCCTCTGAGATACAGCCCAACATCCCTCTCTAATTCCCTATGACGGATAACGAAGCCCCCATTCTGAACCACGAAATGGCCCACCATTTTATTAACCTTTATGCAGGCTTTATTTAGTCTATCCATCGACCTCGCCAATCACCAAGTCGTCCTGGCTACAATGTCGGACCAAACGATCAACATGTCCGGGAAGGTCGTCCTCATCCGTAGGAAGTCAAACTTAATGTCTTTAATCAGCACCCGAATGGAACAACTCCCCAAATCCTTCCCCCCAACTTGGAGAACCAAAACGTCCAGAGGCCTGTCCAGGCACGCAAAGCGATGCACCTCTGGCAGAACCCTACTCCACAACATGCCCGGGCGACCTAACCAACGTATACACTCCTCCCCCCTGGGAATCCCCAGTTGCCTGACATTAGGCCTAACGTCTGCCCGCCTGGTCCCCCAAAACACATAGGAGTGGCTCAATATGCAGACGAGGTGCACAATACTCACCCATCCTGAAAACTTGAATACAATGCCTGTTCAGCAACACAAACACACGCCCCCATGTCACACCCCAATCTGTGTCTTCCCCCCGTTACTCAACCACCAAATGCAGTCGGATGTATGTCCGTAATCTCTCTGATTCCCAGCGACCGATTCGTTTCACAGCCGCCTTGTCCAACCCACATTGCGCGGCCTCTGTTGCTGCGCCAATGCGGAAAGAGTGCGAAGCATACTGTGAGCTATACAAACCCGCTGCTTTCAGGCACTTTTTAAAATTGGCCACAAACTGGAATTTAGACAGTGGGTCTCCATCCCTGTGCACCAGCAAAACCCCATCTGAAATAGGGCGACCTCCCAAAAATTCCCTCACCGTCACCACCGGGCATACAACAGAGTCCGGTAATGAATACAGCCGTACTTTAACCCCTTTGCAACCCTGATCCATCTTGGACCGGCGATACCTCAATGCATGCCCCCTTGCACACTACATCCTGAACCCGTAAACCCCCCGGAACCTTCTTAGAAGGGCTAACCAGCTCACTAATCCTGAAGGCTCCAAAAAAGGCCAGCAAAAAAGCCGCTCTAAACAAGTACCCTTCATCTGTGGAAGAGCACACCCAACTGAACAAACAGCGACCGCAGGTTGTCAAAAGACACCGGCCTCCTGGAATCCCTCTGTTTATGTTGACGACGATAACCCTTCATGGCCTTACCATAGTGACATCTGCCCTGCCCTGTAATTTAAACAAGACCTCGTTCCAAATTCCTTGAGACAAAATAATAAACCAGCAACCTTACCTCAACGGCGCCCTGATCCATTCCGGCCTGCCTGACTAACGCCCACCATTCCTGCCATACCTTCGTATAAGCAGGCTACGTGGACATATTCACCGACCTCCTTATCCAGCCTGTGAGGACACCAAGGCAATCTCCCACAGCCATTGGGGACACGGCACCCCTTGTCGGTCCGCCCCCAGAGCCAGCTCTTGAAACTTGTTCACCCTGCGTCCACTCATGCAACTGGCCAAGGACTGCCACTCCAATGACCCTGATAGAAAGCCCTGTAACCTGTCGCCCCTGCAGCATCTGTAAAGAGCTCTAAATCCCAGTTACTCACCGGGCCCGACATTCAGACTGATCCGCCATTGTAGTCCACCAAGAAGGTATCCCACACCCTCAAGTCCTCGCGATGCTCCAGAGTAAGCCGAATTAAATGAGTGGAGGACCGGACCCCCGCAGTGGCTGCCGACAGCTGTCAGCAGAACACCCTGCCCAGGGGAATAATGCGGCATGCAAAGTTCAATTTTCCCAATAAAGATTGCAGCTGCCTTAGCTGAATCTTCCATAGTCCTAAAATCCCTTGAATCTCCAACCTCAGTGCACCCAACTTCCCCTCCGGGAAGCGACACTCCATAGCTTCCGAGTCAATGACAAGTCAATGACAATGCCCAAGAAGCTAAGAGCAGTGGTCGGGCCCTCTGTCTTGTCCTCTGCCAATGGGATCCCGAATGCGTCCGCCATGTGTTGCAGTGTGAATAACAACACTGCACACATGGTTGACAAACGCGGACCCACACAAAGAAAGTCATCCAGGTAATAATTTTATGGAATTCAGCCTGGAAAACGTCCCTAACCACCCATTCTACAAAGGAGCTGAATGTTTAAAACAATGCGCATGAAATGGAACAACCCATGGGGAAGCACCAATCAACGTAAAATTCCTCTTGCCAACAGAACCCCAACAGCCAGAAACTGTCCGGATGGATCGGAACCAAGCAGAAAGCTGATTCAATATCAGCTTTAGCCACCAGTGCCCCCTTTCCACAGCGGCGAACCCAGCCCACTGCCGCATCGACAGAAGCGTAAGACCTGTGCATGAGTCAGGGTCAATCGCATCGTTGACTGATCCTCCCTTTGGAAAAGACAGGTGGTGTATACAGTGGCGTAGCGTGGGTTGTTAGCACCCGGGGCAAGGCAAGTAATTTGCGCCCCCCCAACCTGCGAACTTTTAGCACTCCCAGAGTCCTGTCCCTTCCCTTCCTACAATAGTACTAACCAACCTGATTCCTATACTGACCACTACACTCTACTGTCCACTACACTGACCACTATACTACACTGACTACTATACTGTCCACTACACTATACTGCCCACTACACTGACCGCTATACTGTCCACTACACTATACTGACCTCTATACTGTCCACTACACTATCCACTATACTGACCACTACACTGTCCACTATACTATACTGTCCGCTATACTTACCACTGCACTATACTGACCACTATACTATACTGCCCACTACACTGACCACTATACTACCCACTACACTATCCACTATACTGACCTATATACTGTCCACTACACTATCCACTATACTGACCACTACACTGACCACTATATTGTTCACTATACTATACTGTCCACTATACTGTCCACTATACTTACCACTACACTATACACTATACTGTCCACTACACTATACTGCCGACTGTACTGTCCACTACACTATACTGCCCCCTACACTGACCGCTATACTGTCCACTACACTGCCCACTACACTATACGGTCCACTATACTGCCCACTACACTATACCACTATACTGCCCACTACACTATACTGACCACTATACTGTCCACTACACTGACCACTACACTATACTGCCCACTACACTATACTGTCCACTATACTGCCCACTACACTATACTGTCCACTATACTGATCTCTATACTGTCCACTACACTATACTGCCCACTATACTGTCCACTATACTGTCCACTACACTACCCACTACACTATCCACTATACTGACCTCTATACTGTCCACTACACTATCCACTATACTGACCACTATACTATACTGACCACTATACTGCCCACTACACTATACTGCCCACTACACTATACTGCCCCCTACACTGACCGCTATACTGTCCACTACACTATACGGTTCACTATACTGCCCACTACACTATACTGCCCACTTTACTGTCCACTACACTATACTGACCACTATATTGTCCACTACACTATACTGTCCACTATACTGCCCACTACACTGACCTCTATACTATACTGTCCACTACACTATACTGACCACTGCACTATGCTATCCACTATACTGACCACTATATTGTCCACTACACTATACTGTCCACTGCACTATATTGTCCACTACACTGACCACTAAACTATATAAACTATACTGTCCACTATACTGCACTGACTACTTTACTGTCCACTACACTATCCTACCTACAGTATTCCTATACTGACCACTACACTGCATGACTCTAGCTGCTCTTCTACTCACTCTCTCTGGCTGGGTGCTCCCTCTTCCCAGACTGTGTCCCGCCCCCCCCCCCCCCCCCGGGCCAGCAACACGACTCTCATCACGAGGGAGTCTTACCTTTTCTTCTTTGTTTCCCATCGGTCCGGAGGGGAGGAGGAGGAGGAGACAGCGGCGCTCACAATCTTGTTGTGTCACCCGCGCTCCGCCATGTTCAGTCTCCGGCGCCTTGTGATTGGGTGTATGGGGTCATGTGCGGCGGTGGGGCTGGCCTGTTAACGCTCGCGCTTGCTCCTGGAGTCCCGCCTCCGCACATGACCCCATTTACCCAATCACAGGGTGCCAAAGACTGAACATGTGCAGAGGCGGGACTCCAGGATGTACCGCGATCATGGATAGGCCAGCCGCGCCGCCGCACATGACCCCATACGGCCAATCACAGGGCGCCGGAGACTGAACATGGCCAGAGCGTGGGGACACCGGGCAGTGAATTTAGGAGGAGGCAGCCAGTAGTCACACACTGGCACGGAATTGCGCCCCCCCTAAATGTTGCGCCCGGGGCCACGGCCCCCTCCGCACCCCCCACGCTACGCCACTGGGTGTATAAGCCTAAACTTGTTCGGCTCCTTTTTGGGCACCACTCCCAGAGGGGAAATCACCAACTCCTCCAAAGGCCAATTTCTGAAAGGCCACGCCATGCGGCCTAGTGCCACTTCCCTACCCAATATCTCCCCCACTACCCCAGGATGGAGAAAAGCCGATCGTAAATTCTTAGCTACCGGCGGGATGGCCGATAAAGAGCAAGGGAAATGGAAACCCTCAGAAATTCCATCCCTCAAGAGCCTAGTGGCCTCCCGATCTGGATACCTATTTAGAAAAGTGTGCATCTTTTCCACCCTCACCGGCATCGTCCCTTTTGTTGTTAAAATCCCTGGCTCGTTCCTTGCCTTTTTTGAAACAGCGTGAAACGGGGTGGGATCCCCCACAGCCGGAGCACTCGTGTTTAAAACAACATTCTCCCCCAAATTTGCAGGTTCCCTCATTTTACTGCCAGCAGACACCCCATTTTTTGGTGGACGGCTGTCCTGGGGATGTAGAACCCCTGGCCCCCCCTGGAAAAAACTGATTTGGGGCCCTCGCCGACTACATCAGCTTCATCCAGAGGCTAATGTCCTTGTGATCCCATCTTAAGGATGGACGGATGGCCCTGCGCTGTCTGAACCGTTCGTCATACCTCAGCCAGGCCGAACCCCCCCATAGACTCTGTAAGCTTCCCCCACCGCGTCCTTGTAACAGAAAAGTGCCGAACAGTGTTCGGGGTTCTTTTCACCTATCATGCTTGCCATAATGGCAAACGCCTGCAGCCAATTTGTGAATGTGCGTGGAATCAAACGGTATCTGCGTTTTTCCTCATCCTCCCTCTTGCTATCGTCTGGTTTAACCCTGTCCAAATTTAACTTTCCCAGGGGCAATAGGGAAATATCTCCACGTATTCACCTTTCACTATCTTTTCTCTGACATCCGGCTTCAGGTGACCGCCCAGCGGGCCCTCAAAGCAGACGTATACCTTGCATTTCGCTGCATCCGCGATGTGAACCACATCTGTCTTGCCCCCACTTTTCTGCGATGTACCAGCTTTTTCCTCCTCCACAGCCATTGGTAGCCCAGGAGCCGTGGACCTAGTTAACCCCACTAACCTGTCAGGCTCAGAGAGAACTACAGAAGGGTAGGTGACTAGGGATGAGCCGAACACCCCCCTGTTCGGTTCGCACCAGAACATGCGAACAGGCAAAAAATTTGTTCCAACACGCGAACACCGTTAAAGTCTATGGGACTCGAACATGAATAATCAAAAGTGCTAATTTTAAAGGCTTATATGCAAGTTATTGTCATAAAAAGTGTTTGGGGACCCGGGTCCTGCCCCAGGGGACATGGATCAATGCAAAAAAAGTTTTAAAAAAGGCCGTTTTATCGGGAGCAGTGATTTTAATAATGCTTAAAGTGAAACAATAAAAGTGTAATATCACTTTAAATTTCGTACCTGGGGGGTGTCTATAGTATGCCTGTAAAGGGGCGCATGTTTCCCGTGTTTAGAACAGTCTGACAGCAAAATGACATTTCAAAGGAAAAAAAGTCATTTAAAATTACTCATGGATATTAATGAATTGCCGGTCCGACAATACACATAAAAGTTCATTAATAAAAACGGAATGGGAATTTCCCACAGGGGAACCCCGAACCAAAATTAAAAAAGAAAAAATGACGTGGGGGGTCCCCCTAAATTCCATATCAGGCCCTTCAGGTCTGGTATGGATATTAAGGGGAACCCCGGACATTTTTTTTTTAAAAAATGGCGTGGGGTCCCCCCAAAAATCCATACCAGACTCTTATCTGAGCATGCAACCTGGCAGGCTGCAGGAAAAGAGGGGGGGACGAGAGAGCTGCCCCCCTCCTGAACCGTACCAGGCCACATGCCCTCTACATTGGGAGGGTGCTTTGGGGTAGCCCCCCAAAACACCTTGTCCCCATGTTGATGGGGACAAGGGCCTCATCCCCACAACCCTTGCCCGGTGGTTGTGGGGGTCTGCGGGCGGGGGGCTTATCGGAATCTGGAAGCCCCCTTTAACAAGGGGACCCCCAGATCCCGGCCCTCCCCCCTGTGTGAAGTGGTAAGGGGGTACAAAAGTACCCCTACCATTTCACAAAGAAAGTGTTAAAAATGACAAGAGACAGTTTTTGACAATTCCTTTATTTAAATGCTTCTTCTTTCTTCTATCTTCCTTCGGTTTCTTCCTCCATCTTCTTCTTCTGGTTCTTCCTCCGGTGTTCTTGTCCGGCATCTTCCTCCGCGGCGCCGGCGTCTTCTTCCCTTCTTCTTCTCGGGCCGCTCTGCATCCACCATGATGGGAAGCTCCCGCTGTGTGACGCTTCTCCTCTTCTGACGGTTCTAAAATAACGGAGGGCGGGGCCACCCGGTGACCCCGCCCCCCTCTGACGCACGATGACTTCCCTGTCAGCCCCCCTCTGACGTCACGGGGAATGCCACAGGGAAGTCCCCGTCAAGTCCCCGTACACCAGAGGGGGGCGGGGTCACCGGGTGGCCCCGCCATCCGTTATTTAAGAACCGTCAGAAGAGGAGAAGTGAAATAGGAAACATAAAGGGAATACAAAGACACTGAATTTCAAAAGAGCCAACTTCCCTAAACTACAAACCTTGCTAAAAGGCATAAATTGGGATAAAATATTAGGAAAACAAAGAATACGGAGGAGAGATGGGTTTGCTTTAAGAGCATATTAAATAAGGGCATTAGCCAATGTATCCCATTGGGTAATAAATTTAAAAGAGCGAACAAAAATCCTGGATGGCTTAACTCCAATGTAAAAATGCATATAAAAGCAAAGGAGAAGGCCTTCAAAAAATACAGGGTTGAGGGATCATCCTCAGCATTCAGACTTTATAAAGAATGCAATAAGAAATGTAAGGGTGCAATTAGGACGGCTAAGATAGAACATGAAAGACACATAGCGGAGGAGAGCAAAAAAAATCCCAAGAAATTCTTTAAGTATGTAAACAGTAAAAAAGGGAGGACAGACCATATTGGCCCCATAAAGAATGAGGAAGGACATCTGGTTACAAAGGATGGGGAGATGGCAAAGGTATTGCATTTATTCTTCTCCTCAGTCTTCACGAGTGAATCGGGGGGCTTCAGTAACCAAAACTGCAGTGTTTATGCTCATGACACAACACAGGAAGCGCCTCCATGGTTAACAGAGGACGGAATTAAAATTAGACTTGAGAAACTTAACATTAATAAATCACCGGGACCAGATGGCTTGCATCCGAGGGTACTTAGGGAACTCAGTCAGGTGATTGCCAGACCGTTGTTCCTAATTTTTACAGGCAGTCTATTGACTGGAATGGTACCAGCTGATTGGAGAAAAGCCAATGTAGCACCAATATTTAAAAAGGGCCCAAATAACATCCCTGGGAATTACAGACCAGTTAGCCTAACATCAATAGTATGTAAAATCTTGGAGGGGATGATAAGGGACTATATACAAGATTTTAGTAATAAGAACGATATCATTAGCAGTAATCAGCATGGATTCATGAAGAATCGTTCTTGCCAAACCAATCTATTAACCTTCTATGAGGAGGTGAGTTGCCATCTAGATAAAGGAAGGCCCATAGACGTAGTGTATCTGGATTTTGCAAAAGCATTTGACACAGTTCCCCATAAACGTTTACTGTACAAAATAGGGTCCGTTGGCATGGACCATAGGGTGAGTACCTGGATTGAAAAGGGCGAGTTCAGAGGGTGGTGATAAATGGGGAGTACTCAGAATGGTCAGGGGTGGGTAGTGGGGTCCCCCAGGGTTCTGTGCTGGGACCAATCCTATTTAATTTGTTTATAAACGATCTGGAGGATGGGATAAACAGTTCAATCTCTGTATTTGCAGACGATACTAAGCTAAGCAGGGCAATAACTTCCCCGGAGGATGTGGAAACCTTGCAAAAAGACCTGAACAAATTAATGGGGTGGGCGACTACATGGCAAATGAGGTTCAATGTAGAAAAATGTAAAATAATGCATTTGGGTGGCAAAAATATGAATGCAATCTATACACTGGGGGGAGAACCTCTGGGGGAATCTAGGATGGAAAAGGACCTGGGGGTCCTAGTAGATGATAGGCTCAGCAATGCCATGCAATGCCAAGCTGCTGCTAATAAGGCAAACAGAATATTGGCATGTATTAAAAGGGGATCAACTCCAGAGATAAAACGATAATTCTCCCGCTCTACAAGACTCTGGTCCGGCCGCACCTGGAGTATGCTGTCCAGTTCTGGGCACCAGTCCTCAGGAAGGATGTACTGGAAATGGAGCGAGTACAAAGAAGGGCAACAAAGCTAATAAAGGGTCTGGAGGATCTTAGTTATGAGGAAAGGTTGCGAGCGTTGAACTTATTCTCTCTGGAGAAGAGACGCTTGAGAGGGGATATGATTTCAATTTACAAATACTGTACTGGTGACCCCACAATAGGGATAAAACTTTTTCGCAGAAGAGAGTTTAATAAGACTCGGGGCCACTCATTACAATTAGAAGAAAAGAGGTTTAACCTTAAACTACGTAGAGGGTTCTTTACTGTAAGAGCGATAAGGATGTGGAATTCCCTTCCACAGGCGGTGGTCTCAGCGGGGAGCATTGATAGCTTCAAGAAACTATTAGATAATCATCTGAATGACCGCAACATACAGGGATATGTAAGGTAATACTGACACATAATCACACACATAGGTTGGACTTGATGAACGTGTGTCTTTTTTCAACCTCACCTACTATGTAACTATGTAAGATAGAAGAAAGAAGAAAGAAGATAGAAGAAAGAAGAAGCATTTAAATAAAGGAATTGTAAAAAACTGTCTCTTGTCATTTTTAACATTTTTGACACTTTTTTTGTGAAATGGTAGGGGTATTTTGTACCCCCTTACCATTTCACACAGGGGGGGCCGGGATCTGGAGGTCCCCTTGTTAAAGGGGGCTTCCAGATTCCGATAAGCCCCCCCGCCCGCAGACCCCCACAACCACCGGGCAAGGGTTGTGGGGATGAGGCCCTTGTCCCCATCAACATGGGGGCAAGGTGTTTTGGGGGGCTACCCCAAAGCACTCTCCCAATGTTGAGGGCATGTGGCCTGGTACAGTTCAGGAGGGGGGGGCGCTCTCTCGTCCCCCCCTCTTTTCCTGCAGCCTGCCAGGTTGCAAGCTCGGATAAGGGTCTGGTATGGATTTTTGGGGAGACCCCACACCATTTTTGAAGGCCCTGGTATGGAATTTAGAGGGACCGCCCACGTCATTTTTTTTTAAACGTATGGTTCGGGGTTCCCCTGTGGGGAATTCCCATGCCGTTTTTATCAATGAACTTTTATGTGTATTGTCGGACCGGCAATTCATTAATAGCCGCGAGTAGTTTTAAATGACTTTTTTTCCTTTAAAATTTAATTTTGCTGTCAGGCTGTTCTAAACATGGGAAACATGCGCCCCTTTACAGGCGTACTATAGACACCCCCCAGGTACGAAATTTAAAGGAATATTACAATTTTATTGTTTCACTATTAAAATCACTGCTCCCGAAAAAACGGCCGTCTTTAAAACTTTTTTTTGCATTGATCCATGTCCCCTGGGGCAGGACCCAGGTCCCCAAACACTTTTTATGACAATGTCTTCCATATAAGCCTTTAAAATTAGCACTTTTGATTTCTCCCATAGACTTTTAAAGGGTGTTCCGCGGCTTTGGAATTTCCCGCGAACACCCCAAATTGTTCGCTGCTCAGCGAACTGGTGAACAGCCGATGTTTGTGTCGAACATGAGTTCGACTCGAACTCGAAGCTCATCCCTATAGGTGACCAACCAAGGGGCCCCCGGCACCACCGCAGCCGAGGGAAACCCGCCACTTGGCAGTACCCATGCCGCCGCCTGTTGCGCCTGCCCCCAGTTCCTACCACAAACATCTGCACCAAGCCCTGCAGTCCCTTCAATAATGCCTGCAAGAGCGTGTCAGACCCCGCGGGGGGCGGATACTGAATCTGCCGCTCGGGGGGGCCACTACTGCATCCATAGGGGCCTGTTGCGGCCCTTGAACCCCTTGCAACCGTTACCCCCGACAACCCGTGCATAGTATTAGGTGTATACACTGAGGACAGACATGGAGACTTATCGGGCTGACCAGGGGAGGGTGTCCCCGCAGCCGTAGTTCTGGAATCCACTGCCGCCTGATGCTCCTGGACATCCTCCACCAAGAGCTCCCTTTCCGATCATTCGCCCAACGGCTCCTGAATGTCCAGATCGCTCACTGCAGGGGACACCGGCCTGGACACCGTGCTGTCCTGGCTCTGTCCTGGCTCTGTTGGTCCCACCTCCTGGCGCTGGCTCCGCCCCGGTTGTTCTTTTTGTTTTTCTTGTGCTCTGACCACCACTGGCGCATCCCCGCGGACGGCGCCATGTTGCCCACGCTGCCTGGCGGTGGGAAGCACCAGTATGAAGCCGCCAGCCAAGCCCGGAGATGGCCCGGTGGCCGTGACAGTTCTTTTCCCACACTGGGACCTCCCCCTTGCTGTAACATCCAGAAGGGGGTATCCGTCTGCATGTGTTGGCCCCGCCGCGTGGGGCGGGGGTGAGGCGCGTGCCGAGGCCCCACCCACGGAGCTCTGCCAGTGGCGAGGATTCCGCCCCGGCCTAGGCCCAGCTGAAACCAGCTGGCATTTTGCTGGGGGGCCGGACGGGTCCCGGTTCCAGTCCGGGGGGCTCCTAGTGTGGCGTGAAGCTCTGGGGAGCCTCCTGGAGAAAAAGGCTCCGGAGGCTTTGACCTCCGAGCGCGTGGGCGGTCCTCCCCCTGCCGCTGATCCGGATGCCTGTTCTGTAAGGAGGGGGGCCAGTTGGCTCTGCAGCCATTCAGGGCCCTTGGAAGGGGCAGCCGCCCACAGCTGGGCTAAAAGCCGGTCGATGTCTGCCATTGCTGTGCAGGATGAGGAGCACAAACTGTTTCTGTGACATGATCCCCTGCAGTGTTGCACGTGTCACCTCCCCTTGCTTCTTAAGTAAACTAAACCCCACCTATTCACATTTCCCCTCCAATCATTAATCCCCCACCTTCTCACTATTTTGTTAATCCATGGTGTTCCCTTATCACCTTGTCATGCCGGCCCTCTGCTAGACCTTTTCATTCCCTCGCTCCAGGCCTATCTTTATAGGTGCATCAAAGGAAAGGATTTGTAGAGTCTTACAGTTGGTTTTCTTTATAAAGTTGAAAAGTCTGTCCTCTGCCAGAGAAGGACCCTTGCTCTCTGTGCAGAAGCAGTGGTCTCTCTGCAGAGGCACAGCATGCCACCTGCTGAGTCAGAACTAGAGCTTTCCAATCAGAAGGGAACAAGAGCTTTGCTGAGTGCAAGGTCTATCTTCAATGGTAAAACGGTGAAGATATGTAGCGCTAAAACGTGTTTAAAGGATAATAAAACCAAAATATGAAAAGTAAAAAGTGACTCCCCACTGTGGAGTAGGTATGTGTAAAGTCAATAGTAATAGTCCCACATTATAGTGAAAAGTGAACTCCAATATATGTGAAGAAGTCTTCTGATATGTGATTCTGGTATGTGATTCATCTACATGGGAATCTTGAAGTGTAGAGAGATAAATACTCTTACCGGAACTGGTGGATTCGGATGCCAGTAGCACCGAATCAAACAAGCTTAGAGATCCAGATAGATGGCTGTCCTGGGGTGAAATGGGGGTGCCGGATCTCAAACCACATCTCCCCTTATCTGGAACAGCTGTAACTATGTCCACTATTCGAAAGGAGTCCCACATTCGGCAGGAAAGTCCAAGTCTCACGTCACATAAAGGTGTGGAAAGAAAACAATGGAGTGCTCCAATCGTGCGGATCAAAATGGTAGATTTATTGGGACAAAACCAATATACAAATATAAAATGTGATCACAAAAGGTAAAATCAAAGTGTGGGGAATGGTAAGCTTGGCCCGACACGTTTCGTCCAACAGGACTTCTATAGGGGCATTAAACCATTCTACCACACTGCATAAAAATATATAAACTTCACAATGATATTACAGCCAATCAAAATCAGTCTGAGAATCAGGAAATGGCCTAGCTGTGGATAGGACAAAGAAAGTCAGCTGATATTCGGCATGTAGCAACAGAGCCCACCCTCTGCGGCAAACACCGCATGAAAAAGCCCGCGAAAATGGGAACACGGAAATACAACTAATGGCCCTGGCCAATCAGAGATCTCCGTATCCCACACGTGACCAACGTGACAGCGCGCCACATCCAAACATAAATAAGAAGCACATGACCGCGCCTCCAGGCTCCGATCATGTGATCTAAGTAGGGGGGCGGTGAGGTGACCCAGCAAGACGTAACTGTGCTTGCAAGACGCAGTGACCGTCTGTTACAGAGACACGTGACCATGCTGTAACCCAGACAACGCCAGTGACGAGATCCCACAGGCCGTCAAGGCGCTCCGCACGCCTCCAGGCATTCACTATGGGAACACATGACTGCATTGTAAATTCGGATTGGGTGACACTGGGAACACAAATCTCAGGTGTAAATAGATGAATCCGCACTTAGGACAATGTAAGAGCTGCTGCCTGTCCCTAATTAGTTCCCCAAGGGGTCTAATTACATAGATATAATAGATAATTTGGGAGTAAAGATGGCGCTGCCCTATTATATAAATTAATTCATGGTGGGTAGAATGTCATAAGCTACAAGCTGTGTTCAATGAAGTATAACATATAGGAGCTCCACCACTATGTGCCGTAATATGGTCTAGACCAGAAAAATGACCATGTATGTGAAAAAAACAAAAAGTAAAGTACAAACTAATTCAAGATTAAACTCCTATCACCCCAGTGAAAAAAGGTGCCTCTTATGTTCAGAATTAAGTAAATATTGTGAGAAAAAATGATTCTATAAAAATTTTTTTGATTAAATTAAAATTGACCCCAGAGTTCAAAAGTATTGTGACAGTATGGCGCCTACTAGAGGAAAAACTTTTTATTAAGTGAAAAACATGTGTGAAATAAAGTGTCAATGCAAAAACTTTTATATCGCTCCCAGATTCTATAAAAAATATTAGATTAGATTAAAATTAACCCCAAAGTTCAAAAGTATTGTGACAGTATGGCGCCTACTAGAGGAAAAAACTTCCTTTTAAGTGAAAAACATGTGTGACATAAAGTGTCAATGCAAAAACTATTATATCGCTCCCAGAGATATTAATCAGTGTATCAGTGGTAGGATCTCTATTGAGGTTACAATAAATAAAATAAATATTAAATCACATGAAAATCATACATGGAAAATGTTTTCAGTCTATTGCTTTTCTTAGCAGGTAATAATGAGCCTCTTAAAATATGTTATCCATTTAAAACCAGAGAGTTACTCTAGCCAGATGATGTAAAAAGCAAGGCTCAATATATATGCAGTTTTTCAGCCTCAGGAACATAAAGCAGTGACTTCTGTGTATATTTCAAACGGTGACTTGAAGTGCTCCCCCCCAGTGCTCCCCCACTCACCAGAGACAAACACCCCCACAGGGGTACCGAGCGATAGAGTGGGTGCCTTGGGATGGGTATTATTCAATCCGGTCCTGCTGCTGTTCCTCTATTCTGTGTGATCCCTTCAATGGTTCCAGGATGAGCTGTGCATTCCAAATAGACCAGGCTGCTCCACCGCTTACCACCTTGTATCTGTTAAACTCTCCAAAATGGCCAGAGAAAGAAAAACAGGGGGCTTCCTTCGTGAAGTATGTCCAGTTTATTATTGCACATAAACAATCCAAAAGTCCATAAGTAAAAGCTAAAGAGAAGATACTAGTATTTGCAGGCACCGCTGTATGCAAGGATGGGACCAGGAATGAGATGTAAGCGTGCGTCCCACCTTGCGTTCCAGCCTGCACTTCCGGGTATGACGTGTGAGCGTGACTCCAGCTTACGCGTTTCGTCATAGGACGTTTTCAAAGACGGTGTCGACGCCTCACGCTTCACACAATATTATAGTCGTACGGCTCACACCTCTCCTCCCCTTATTATGGTAATATCGCTCGGGGGGTGTGGATGTGATAGAGCCGCTGGACTATCCATGTACACAGCAGTGTTATACATACAGCCTTAACATTACTAGACAATTTCTAACCTGTTACAATCTGTTAACTACTGCTTAATACTCCAAGTGTTCACTGATGTTACAACCCCATGATTAAGGTCTATTGCACCCAGAGCTTATTATTAATTAATAGACATTATGTCTAGGTTCCTAGTTATGTGGTCACATTGGAGGTAAAATTTACACATGTCTTATATATAATGGAAAAAGATAGTAATGCAATAATTATATATAAAATTCAATAGGTTAGATACAAGTAAAAATTAAGATGAAAATAAAAATACAAATAAAAAATAAAAGTAAAAATAGGATCCCCAACAATATTGCAATTTATTATGAAAAATACGTGTAAGAATTTAGAAAACATTAAAAAATAAAAATAAAAATTAAATTTTATATATGAAAAATTTTAAATGAAAATAATAAATTATTTAATTAAAAATGTATTAAAAATGTATTTAAATTATATAAATGCATTTGAATAATTCACATATACCCAACACAGACTAAGGGGGAATGTAATTTTGTGTTCGAGGGTAGGCTAGATTAGTAATATAGTAGTGTTTCTGGTACCATGTATGGTTGCACATCTTCTTACAATGGTAGGGGCACATTTAGTGCAAGTGGGAGGGCCTCACAGCATAATATCAGTCGGTCACTATATGCAACATAATAATAAGTTATAATAAATTATTAAATTATAATCTATAATAATACCTCTTGTATCAAGGAGGTAAGTATGTGACCTTCTGGGAGGTCTAGATTAACCTCCCATTAAGCAAACCTTATTAAAACAGCTTAAAAAACTTAAATGGGTGATGGGAAAAATATAGGTAACGAGAAATAGGGAATAAGAAATAGGAGAACCCCAAGGGGGTGATTAAATAAGAGGAAGCGATATACTTAGGGCTAACAATCGACCCCTAGGTTGGTGCCTCTACAATGGGAAGATAACAATTTCCTCATCATAAAGACCCAAAAAGAGAGAACAGGCGGTACTTGAAACACCTGTTATCACTGTGTATGTGGCTTAATTAAACCCCTCCGTTTATATCTTGTGGCTATCTAGGGGTTGGCTATATAACAATTTAAATCTATGTCCAAGTTAAGTCCTTTAGGGGCAAGGAAGCCTAACCGGTAAATCCAGCTGGTTTCGTTTCTGGAGATTAAGGTTTCTCTATTACCTCCACGCCAGTGTTCCTGTACTGAGTCAATCCCATAAAAGGTAAGTACACTAGGATCCCTATGGTGGACCTCGTCGAAATGTCTGGATATCTAACCTATTGAATTTTATATATAATTATTGCATTACTATCTTTTTCCATTATATATAAGACATGTGTAAATTTTACCTCCGATGTGACCACATAACTAGGAACCTAGACATAATGTCTATTAATTAATAATAAGCTCTGGGTGCAATAGACCTTAATCATGGGGTTGTAACATCAGTGAACACTTGGAGTATTAAGCAGTAGTTAACAGATTGTAACAGGTTAGAAATTGTCTAGTAATGTTAAGGCTGTATGTATAACACTGCTGTGTACATGGATAGTCCAGCGGCTCTATCACATCCCCACCCCCCGAGCGATATTACCATAATAAGGGGAGGAGAGGTGTGAGCCGTACGACTATAATGTTGTGTGAAGCGTGAGGCGTCGACACCGTCTTTGAAAACGTCCTATGACGAAACGCGTAAGCTGGAGTCACGCTCACACGTCATACCCGGAAGTGCAGGCTGGAACGCAAGGTGGGACGCACGCTTACATCTCGTTCCTGGTCCCATCCTTGCATACAGCGGTGCCTGCAAATACTAGTATCTTCTCTTTAGCTTTTACTTATGGACTTTTGGATTGTTTATGTGCAATAATAAACTGGACACACTTCACGAAGGAAGCCCCCTGTTTTTCTTTCTCTGGCCATTTTGGAGAGTTTAACAGATACAAGGTGGTAAGCGGTGGAGCAGCCTGGTCTATTTGGAATGCACAGCTCATCCTGGAACCATTGAAGGGATCACACAGAATAGAGGAACAGCAGCAGGACCGGATTGAATAATACCCATCCCAAGGCACCCACTCTATCGCTCGGTACCCCTGTGGGGGTGTTTGTCTCTGGTGAGTGGGGGAGCACTGGGGGGAGCACTTCAAGTCACCGTTTGAAATATACACAGAAGCCACTGCTTTATGTTCCTGAGGCTGAAAAACTGCATATATATTGAGCCTTGCTTTTTACATCATCTGGCTAGAGTAACTCTCTGGTTTTAAATGGATAACATATTTTAAGAGGCTCATTATTACCTGCTAAGAAAAGCAATAGACTGAAAACAATTTTCCATGTATGATTTTCATGTGATTTAATATTTATTGTATTTATTGTAACCTCAATAGAGATCCTACCACTGATACACTGATTAATATCTCTGGGAGCGATATAATAGTTTTTGCATGTCACACATGTTTTTCACTTAAAAGGAAGTTTTTTCCTCTAGTAGGCGCCATACTGTCACAATACTTTTGAACTTTGGGGTTAATTTTAATCTAATCTAGTATTTTTTATAGAATCTGGGAGCGACATAATAGTTTTTGCATTGACACTTTATTTCACACATGTTTTTCACTTAATAGGAAGTTTTTCCTCTAGTAGGCGCCATACTGTCACAATACTTTTGAACTCTGGGGTCAATTTTAATTCAATTAAAAATTTTTTTATAGAATCATTTTTTCTCACAATATTTACTTAATTCTGAACATAAGAGGCACCTTTTTTCACTGGGGTGATAGGAGTTTAATCATCTTGAATTAGTTTGTACTTTACTTTTTGTTTTTTTCACATACATGGTCATTTTTCTGGTCTAGACCATATTACGGCACATAGTGGTGGAGCTCCTATATGTTATACTTCATTGAACACAGCTTGTAGCTTATGACATTCTACCCACCACAAATTAATTTATATAATAGGGCAGCGCCATCTTTACTCCCAAATTATCTATTATACAAATCTCAGGTGTCACCCAGAACGAACTATTCTGTGCGGCTGTGCGCAATCAGCACGGATGGAAGACCATACATCAGACTGAAATAAAGTCCATAGTGAATATGTGTGTCACGTTCCCAGCCAGAAAGCGGGCAGCAAACACTAGAATAGTGCAATACCAACAAAAATGCATATATAAATACAATGAATAAAACAAAAGTAATTGCTTCACCATTGTGCCTAATCTCATAGATGCCATGAAGTAAAATACTTAAAATCAGACTGACATATTAAATCCACAAAGTGATAAATAAAATGATGTAAAAAGGATAGTAGCAAGATATGTATAACTATGAAAAATGAACTGGAATAATCACAAAGATTAAAATAAATTTAAGCTTGATTAATAAAGGAGTTGATGTCCCACTCAACGTTGAGCCCAGAGGGCAAATAGGAACGCAACTCATGTATCCAATAGGTCCAGAGTCCCGAGACTCCATGGATACTAGACTCTCCTCTCCAATTGGGGACAAACTTATCTATAATGAGGAATTTAGTGCCGGTAGGATCTCGATCATGATTTGTGAGATAATGTCGAGGAACGGTATGATTAGTCTTGCCTGCTTTGATATTAGCAATATGTTCATTGGCTCGAATAGAAAAGGTTCTCTTGGTTGCGTTCGACGTACTGTTTTTTGCACGGACACGTCAAAAGGTAAACAATTAATTGAGTGGCGCAAGTAGTGAAATGCTTCATGGAATACGTCTGTTCTGTAATGGTAGACTGAAAAGTCTCCGTTTTCCGTCTACCACTAATATTATGGAGGCAGACATTGCATTTCCTACACGGAAAAAAACCTTTACAATGTTGAAAAAATGAGACATTTTTAGGTGGATTGATAACGTTGGGGGCAATCTGTCCCTGGATGGATCGGGCTCCCCTAAAAACAACTCCTGCCTGTTCAGGAATGACAGGTCCCAGAAATCTATCATTTCGAAGAAGTATCTTCATAGGTCTATCCTGCCCCCTACACAGTCACAATCTACTTCTCTCCAATCAGGGAGATCACACTCACTGCTTATTGGAGAGAATTTTTTTTTCTCTGGAGTAATTTCCCTTTTTTATGCATGCCAATATTCTGTTGGCTTTGCTTGCTGCGGCTTGGCATTGCATGTCATTGCTGAGCGTGTCATCTACTAGGACCCCAGATCTTTTTTCATCCTGGATTCCACCCAGAGATTCTCCCCCTAGTGAGTAACTTGCTTTCATATTTTTAGCACACAAGAGTTGGGTCCCAAGTGCATTACGTCACATTTTCAACATTAAACCCCAT
This sequence comes from Aquarana catesbeiana, assembly GCF_042186555.1. Lineage (NCBI taxonomy): Eukaryota > Metazoa > Chordata > Amphibia > Anura > Ranidae > Aquarana > Aquarana catesbeiana. Next base: position 6,103,562 of record NC_133336.1, read on the forward strand.
TTGCCATGTAGTTGCCCACCCCATTATTTTATTGATGTCCTCCTGTAAGGTTTCCACATTCTGCAGTGAGTTTATTGCCCTACTTAGCTTTGTATTGTCAGAAAAAACTGAGATTGAACTATTTATACCAACCTCTATATAATTTATGAATAAATTATACAGAATTGATCCCAGGACAGAGCCTTGGGGTACCCCACCTACCACTCCAGACCAGTCTGAGTACATGTTATTTATCACCCCCCTTTGGATGTGTTCCTGTAACCAGTTTTCTATCCAGGTACATACCCTATGGTCCATGCCTACAGACCTCAGTTTGTAAATTAAAGGGGTTGAAAAGTCTATTTTTTTTTTACATAACCAACATGTCATACTTACCTCCTCTGTGCAAGGGTTGTGCACAGAGTGGCCCCGATTCTCCTCTTCTGGGGTCCCCCAGTGGCGCTCCTGGCTCCTCTCTGCATCAAGTGCCCCCACAGAGATGCGTTTTCCCTGGGGGCACTCGTGCGGGCACGCTCCTGTGTCCATTGACACAGACAGCAGGACTCTACCCCGCCCCCGGCTCTCACGTAATTTGATTGACAGCAGCAGGACCCACTGGCTGAGCTGCTATCAATCTATCCAATGATGACCTGAGAAACCGGCTGGAGCTGATGTGCTCGTCCCTGTCGCTGGAAAGATCGGGTTCAGGGAAGTATAAGGGGGGGTCTGGGATGCAGCTGCATCACAGGAGGTTTTTCACCTTAATGCATAGAATGCTTGAGGGTTTACAACCCCTTTAAGCGTTTGTGGGGGACTGTTAAAAAATATATATACAATGATGGTAATAATAGGACTAGTGGAATGGCTAAAACGGTGGTGCATATAATATAAATAACACCTAAGAACTTAGTACTAGTATAGGTACAGCATAAATGGTGGCAACAATAATAATAAGGTGGAATCAATATGCTGAAACGTGAATGGCAATATTATTGAAAAATGATAAAAAACATCAGTGACTAGTAGTAATCTAAATAAAGTGCATAACAATTGGAAGTATGTGCATCCACAGTAAGGGATACGAATAACTATATAGTGCAAACATAAAGTGCGGCGTGAAAAGCCAGTTAGGCAGTGAGGTAGTGATTAACTAATTATTCATAAAGTGCATAATGTGCAAATATTCTTAAAAAAATATATATAATGAAGTGTCCCAAATCCTTGTATATATAAAAAATATCAAAGAAATGTCTTTCACAGCAAGAAAAAGTCCATTAGAAAAAAATGTGACAGCAACGTCCTAACATGCACACGTTGCAGTTAAAGTGCTCAAGTGTATCACATCCAGTGCTTCTTCGTGTAACAACACTCAGGTAGGTAGTGGCCCCTTACCTTGAGGTAATAGGGCAAAAGCATATAGCCAGAGGAGCTTTTTAGGATCCGCCTATGGGCTCCAGCGCGTCCCTCACCAGCCTACGTCCTGGGATGGGGTTCCCTCAGATATAGTGCGGGGGGGGGGATGTAGAAGATAATAGGCAGGAAGAAAGCCAATAGTGTAATCTCGTTTGATAAATTGAACCTCTTTTTATTGAAAAATATAGGTACTCACATTAAAATACAAACAGCAGCGAATTTGATCCGACGAGCAGCGAGCTTGTATGCCTCTGTAGTGTATGCAGTCACGATGAAGTCACGTGTGGTGTGACGTCACGCGTAGGGACGAGACAGGCTGCATACACTACAGAGGCATACAAGCTCGCTGCTCGTCGGATCAAATTCGCTGCTGTTTGTATTTTAATGTGAGTACCTATATTTTTCAATAAAAAGAGGTTCAGTTTATCAAACGAGATTACACTATTGGCTTTCTTCCTGCCTATTATCTTCTACATCCCCCCCCCCGCACTATATCTGAGGGAACCCCATCCCAGGACGTAGGCTGGTGAGGGACGCGCTGGAGCCCATAGGCGGATCCTAAAAAGCTCCTCTGGCTATATGCTTTTGCCCTATTACCTCAAGGTAAGGGGCCACTACCTACCTGAGTGTTGTTACACGAAGAAGCACTGGATGTGATACACTTGAGCACTTTAACTGCAACGTGTGCATGTTAGGACGTTGCTGTCACATTTTTTTCTAATGGACTTTTTCTTGCTGTGAAAGACATTTCTTTGATATTTTTTATATATACAAGGATTTGGGACACTTCATTATATATATTTTTTAAGAATATTTGCACATTATGCACTTTATGAATAATTAGTTAATCACTACCTCACTGCCTAACTGGCTTTTCACGCCGCACTTTATGTTTGCACTATATAGTTATTCGTATCCCTTACTGTGGATGCACATACTTCCAATTGTTATGCACTTTATTTAGATTACTGCTAGTCACTGATGTTTTTTATCATTTTTCAATAATATTGCCATTCACGTTTCAGCATATTGATTCCACCTTATTATTATTGTTGCCACCATTTATGCTGTACCTATACTAGTACTAAGTTCTTAGGTGTTATTTATATTATATGCACCACCGTTTTAGCCATTCCACTAGTCCTATTATTACCATCATTGTATATATATTTTTTAACATAAGCTACGCATCCAAGTTTTATTTGTTCATGCACCTAGGATTAGCGCATGACCAGTGTAGGAACTAATGTCCCCAACTTCCACTACCCACTCTTTATTTACTACTCCCCTTTCCCTTTCTTATCTATAATGATTAGATAACGCACACAGGAGTTGTTTTGGAGTAAAACCGGCCATAGCAGCCTCCTTTATTATAAAATATAAAACCAACTTTTAAATAACTTTAAATAACTCTTTTAATGAACATTTTGTACAACTATGTATAACTTTTAACTGACAGTTCTTACACCTCCCAATCTTTGGTCTTCTGATGGCACTCTTAACTTCATCTCCTCCATTTTAACAACTTCACCAAACACCATACACTGCGGTACATAATTTTTACCATACCAGGCCACCAGCCGTATTTAAAAACAGCTCGGTGACAACACCCTTCCCGCAGTGTAACATCTGTCTTCCAGCCTCGCCTTCCGCTGTAAGAACAGAACACACCAGAGGGGCCCAGAATACTGAAAGCCCCCCACCATTTACCATCACCTCTTTGCATTTTACCACCATCAGAGACCAAAGATGCCGCCACAGCCCGCAAGGATGACCCCTTAGCCTTAAGGGCACCTCCACACCCGCAATGCCCTCTCAATGCCATCTTGAAGCCCGAGAGCCCAAAGATCAATGCCTACTGCGGTAAGGTGCACCCCATCTCCCCTTAGGTACATCCCCACATTAACCTCCAACTCCGTGTGCCTCACCACCAATCCCCCATTATTAACCACAAACTTTCCAATTGCCTTGTTTACTTTAATTCTCGCTTTGTTGATCCTAGGTACCGATCTAGCCATGCGCCATGACGTCCTTGCCACTATGTCAGACCAAACTATGATCATGCCCGGGAAGGCCACCCGAAGTGCCAAAAAATCACACTTGACGGCCGACACCAGTTCCCTGGTAGATCGGACCCCCAGATCATTCCCTCCTGCATGTATCACTAAAACATCCGGGGGTCTATCGAGTCGAGTGTATCGTTCAAATTCCTGAACCACTCTACCCCACCCCATGCCTGGAAAGCCCAACCAGCGAATACATGCCTCCCTCCTGGAAATCCCCAGTTGCCTGCCTTCTGGTCTGACGTCCCCCCTTTTTGCACCCCAGAAAACATAGGAGTGCCCCAAGATCCAAACGAGGCGTGGTTGACCCCCATCTGCAAAGACATAACACAACAAAAGACAAATTGAAACATGTGAACTTCCCCTACCCCTGTCCTCAAATGCATGTAATCATAAAATATCTATGTATATTATTATTTTTTTTTTTTTTATATCGCATCTGATGACAATTGAGGGCGCACATAAGACTGGAACCTCCTGGATTCCCACCTCCCAATCCTCTTGATTGCTGCCTCATCCAACCCACACCTGGCAGCTTCAGTAGCCGCCCCGATATGGAAGGAGTGTGAGGCGAATTGCCTACTATCCAACCCTGTAGCCCCAATGCATTTTCTAAACACTGCAATGAATTGAAACCTAGATAAGAAAGTTCTATCTTCATGCACAAACAACGGCCCTTCCCCGACCGGGCGAATTAGCAGAAATTCCTCAACTACTTGAACCGGGCAAATTCCCGACCCTGGTAACCTGAACAGTTGCACTTTTACCCCTTTTCCGGCTTGGTCTGTTTTTGACCTGCCCAGTTTCAGCAACACCCTATCCCGTTTTACTTCCACATCCTGCATCTTCAAACCCCCTGCTACTTGTTTTGCTGGACTCACCAACTCGCCAACCCGAAATGCTCCAAAAAACGCGATAGAAAAAACCGCCTTAAACAAAATCACTTCATAACCCGACTTACATATCCCACCTAACTTATTACACAATACCTGTAATAATGAAAAAGATACCGGCCTCCTCGAATCCTTCTTCGCATGGCTCTTCCTATAACCTTTTAAGGCCTGTTTTACCCAGAAATCCTTGGTAAAATCAGTCAGGCCCTGTAACTTGAATAGAAAGGCCAACCCCGCCAATTTCCGCTCAATTGCGGACACTGAACCACCCCCTTCCATGTGTCGTGACACAAAATACACTACCAACAACCTCAAGTCCTGTTCTCCCAGCCCGGCGTCCGCCAGCCGTGTAAACGTGGCCCATTCCGACCATACTTTTTCATATGCCGCCCATGTCGACCCACTCACCGATTTCCTGATCCATCCTGCGGCGATTCCAATACCGTCTCCCAAAGCCACCCCGGACAAGGAATCCCCTCTGTTTCCGCGGCGGGCGCCAGCTCCCTGAATCTGTCCCACTGGAACCGAGACAAGGAATCAGCCAAAGTATTATCTACGCCCGGGATATGCACAGCATATAGAAAAACATTAATTTGTAAGCACCTCAAAACCAGGTGACGCAACAATCGTATTACCGGCGGGGATGATGCCGATAGCCGATTGATGACCTGAACTACCCCCATATTGTCACAATTTAAACGTATTTTCAAGTTCCGCCATCTCTCCCCCCACAATTCCACTGCTAATACCACCGGGAATAATTCCAAAAGCACCAGATTCCGAGTAAATCCCGACTCTACCCAAAAATCAGGCCATGCCTCCGCACTCCACTGCCCTTGGAAAAAAGCCCCATACCCCGTAGATCCCGCGGCGTCCGTCACCAAATCCATGTCACAGTTACTTACCGGTCCTTCCATCCACACCGAGCGCCCGTTGTAGCTTTCCAGGAACGTGTGCCACACCTTCAAGTCCTCCCTATGTTCCCTGGTAAGCCTGATAAAGTGAGTCGGAGACTGTATCCCCGCTGTGGCAGCTGACAACCGGCGGCAAAAAACTCTACCCATTGGAATAATGCGACACGCAAAATTCAACTTACCTAAAAGGGATTGTAATTGCCGCAGCTGCACTTTCCTCTGTCCCATCAAATCCCTGACATCCCTTTTTAACCCGTCCACCTTATCCCCTGGCAACCTGCACTCCATGTCTCTGGTATCTATTTCGATGCCCAAAAAACTCAACACTGTCGTCGGGCCCTCTGTTTTATCCGCTGCTAATGGTACCCCAAACTTACCTGCAATGTGTTCCAAGGTTGCCAACAGAATCGCACACCCCTTGGACTCACGAGGCCCCACGCAGAGAAAGTCATCCAGATAATGAATCACAGAATCCATCCCTGACACATCCCTAATCACCCATTCAAGAAATGAGCTAAACAGCTCAAACTTGGCGCAAGATATCGAGCAACCCATTGGCAGGCACTGATCGACGTAAAACTCCCCCTGCCAACAGCAACCCAACAGCCAAAAGCTGTCTGGATGTACTGGAAGCAAACGGAATGCCGCCTCAATGTCTGCTTTTGCCATGAGTGCCCCCTGACCGTAATGTCTCACCCATCCCACCGCTGCATCGAACGATGTGTACGACACTGAACAATCTTCAGGATTGATACCATCATTCACAGACGCCCCTTTTGGAAACGAAAGGTGGTGAATAAGGCGAAACCTGTTTGGTTCCTTTTTAGGCACCACTCCCAACGGTGACACTACTAAATTCTGTAACGGCTTAGTTGCGAAAGGCCCACTCATTCGCCCCAACGCAACCTCCTTGGCCAGTTTTTCCGAAACCACCCCAGGATTCTGCAGTGCAGACCGCAAGTTCTTGGCCATCGGAGGTATAGCTGTCAGAGAACATGGAATTCTGAAACCCACTGAAAAACCCTCCCCCAACTCCCTCGCTGCCTCTCTGTCCGGGTACCTATTTAAAAAAGGCCGCATCCTTACCTCCTTCACTGGCGTTATCCCTCTTCTGAGCAGGTTCCCCTGTCTTCTTTCCTCTTTTGAAGCAGCGTGACAACGCGTGGTTCCCCCCACATCCTGAGCATTCATGTTTAAAACGACAGGATCCCCCAAACTTGCAGGATCCTTCGTTAAACTGCCAACACACCCCAAATTTTTTCCCGGCCGGGAGTCCAGAGGTAGACGATCCCCCGGCCCCCCCATGAAAAGGCTGGTTTGGTGCCCTGGCGGAAGACATCAAACGCATCCATAAGCTTATATCCTTATGGTCCCACCTAAGAGCCGGCCTCACCGCCCTGCGTTGCCTAAATTGCTCATCGTATCGAAGCCACGCAGTGCCCCCATACACCCTATGTGCCTCGCCTATGGCATCCATGTAGCAAAACAACGCAGAGCAATGCTCTGGGTTCTTTTCGCCAATTACACTCGCCATAATGGCGAACGCCTGCAACCAATTACTAAAGGTCCTAGGGATCAGACGATACCTTCGCTTCTCCTCATCCTCTTTTTTGGAATCGTCCGGCTTTACCCTATCCAAGTTGAACTTCTCTAACGGTAACAAGGAAAAAATTTCCACATACTCACCTTTTACTATTTTCTCCCGCACTTCTTGTTGTAAGTGTGCTCCCAGCGGGCCTTCATAGCAGACGTACACTTCGCATTTAGCCGCATCCGCTATCCTGACCACATCCTTCCTGACCGCCACTGCAGATTCCCCCGTGGCGGTGTTTTCCGCCACCCCGGCGTCTGAGTCGGCGACAGCCTCACCCCTTGTCCCCGTTGTTCCCCCAACACCCGACTGCTCCACCTGCCCTCCAACCCACCGCGCCACTATTGCTGGCGCCGTCTGGTTGGTTGCAAATCGTTGCACCAAATCCCTTAATCCTCCCAACAATTCCTGCAATGTTCCCCCTGTCCCAGCGGCGACAGGCTGAACGCCCGTCCCCCTTAAGCCAGGCGATCCCCCCGCCACGGCCCCTAGAACTCCCCCAGGAGCCATGGTGTCCCCCCCATCACCCCTATCTAACCAATTACCACCATCAACATTGATAACAGAATCAGTTAAAACATGTGACTCACCAGGCTGACTGGGTCTGCTTCCCATCGCCGCTGCACTGGATCCTCCAGAAGGCGCGATGTCCTGGCGCACGTCCTCATCCGAACCCGACAGCTCTCCTTCCGACCGAACTTCCGTGGCTTGGAGCATCGGCGTGAGTAACCTCCCAGGTGAAGCTTGCCTAGGGGCTGTGGATTCCCATCTTGTGGCTGTTCTCCCCCTTTCCTTGCGACCACCTGCTGCTGTGCTCTGCTGTCCCACACTGCTGTCTCCTCTGCTGGCCCCTGGACCTCTCCTACTGTCTTCCACTGGCTCTCTTCCGATCCTGGCTGCATAGGGGCTGCCAGCAGCGTCTGGTAGCTGGGTAGCTGACCTCCAGCCGTGCCCCTGCTCCTCCCCCGTCGGATCTCCCCCCTAGCAGATGCCTGTGCTGTGGGGGGGACCGTTCTGCTGCTGTCCTGTCTTCTGGGTGGCGAAGCCCGGGCGCCATAACGGCCCGAAGCCCCGCCCCCCGCGCTCCGCCGTTGTGGAGGATTCCGCCCGGTCCCCCCAGGGGTGACGGCGGCCACCCGTTTTGCTGGTGGGGCCGACGGGTCCGTTCCCGGGCTCCTATTAGGGCGAGCTGTTCTGGATGAGGGGCCTGGTGAAAAACGCTCAGGCGGCCTAGACCGCCTGGCGCGTGGCGTCGCTTCCCCCCCCCCGCCGGACCCCCCCGCTTCGTCTAGGAGCAATGGAGCTACCTGAGCCTGTAGCCATTCCTGTCCCCTCGTGGCCGCCGCCGTCCTCAGCCTTGCTAGGATCAAATCAATGTCTGCCATGCTGCTGCAAAAGCTTCTCTCCCCCTGTGTCAACTTCCCCTTTGTCTGTCTCCTCACACTGCTCCTGCTTAAACCCCGCCTATTCCTTTTATATCTCTCCACCCCTAAAGTTAACTTCAATCCCCTCCCTCTTACTTCCTTTCCATTTTTAACCCTCCGTTGTCTCCTGTTCCACCTTGTCATGCCCAGCCCTTCATTACCATTCCATATTTCCATTACCATTCCGGGCTTCCCTGCACCACCCATTTGCAGATTTATTTATAAGGTCAGGTGTTTACCTTTATCGGTGCATGCAGCTTTTCCATTTCTAGCCGATTTCATATGTGATAGCGCGGGAATAATCTACTTCTATGTTTGTGGGGGACTGTATCAAATGCCTTTGCAAAATCCAGATACACCACATCCACAAGCCTTTCCTTATGTAGATGGCAGCTCACTTCCTCGTAGAATGATAACAAGTTGGTCTGGCAAGAACGATCCTTCATGAATCCTTGCTTACAATCTTTTTCCCCAGTTCCTGAAAATGTGAGATCTGAGTTGAATCCACAACCCTGTAAATCTATTTTCTGTGTTTCTATAGACAACATCGAAGAGTTCTGCCGTCAGCTGTCTTCATATTCTGATTCATCACTGAGGAGGATATACGAGTATTACAAAGATGATCTGGTCTACATCTTGGAGAACATGGACACTAGGGTCCTCCTGAGAGAGCTAAAATCTCGGAAAGTCTTAAAAACAGATGTAAGGAAAAATAATTCCAAATGAATTGTGATATAATTCTATGTCAGAGATAATCACATGTGAATATCATTGTTGCTGAAGTTATGTGCAAACCTTCACTTTCTCTGTAAAGTCAAGGCTGGTTCCACCTAAGCTTAGAAGATTACAGGTAACTTTAGCTACACATAGCTGTGGAACTCCTCAGGGTGAATTCACACCACAACACTGAACAGCCGGAGCGATTCACTGCTATGGCCGCTCTGCATTGACGGCTGCACTAGGGGGCAGTGTGGTGCGCAATTCAGCACATCACATGACTCCTTTTTTTTTGCACAAGCTTTATTTGAAGTGTAGAAAATGTACACTTCTTTTACTGTAATGTCAGGTGGTGTGATGTGCTTGCTGCCCAACATAGCAGTGTAATTCAGCCCGGTGTGCTTAAATAAAATGCAGCTTGTCTGCATTTTGCCACAGCATGCTGCAGTGTAGCGCTAGGCTGTGTTGCAGTGTGAATGGGATACATAGAAAACAACTGATTCCTGTGTGTCCCTCAGGTGACAGACATTTTATCATGTGGTAAAACATCTGTCACCACATATAGTGTGAATTGGCCCTTATTGTTTTTTCATGTCTTGGTTTGAAACAATGTAGTAATAAGAGGAAGAAATTGATACACAAGATTTTTACATATGTTTTCTGAACTGTACTTGTTTTACAATTATAAAGTGTATATACAATATCTAATAACATGGCAAACAGAGAAAAAAGATTCAGGTACTACTTTCAAAAAAAAAATCTGAATATCAATATACAAAATTATACAAAATAACTTAAAATATAAATAAAAAACCAAAGCTTTATTAGCCAATAAAGATGGGCCAAATGACCCCCTGTTAGGTTCACAGCAGAACTTTCAAACATTGCAAAAGTTCGGAACCGAATAACGAAACCCATTGAAGTCAATGAGAACCGAACTGGAAAAATTAAAAGTCCCCATTTTGAAAGCTTATATGCAAGTAATTGGGCATACAATGGTTAGGGGGTCCAGGTACTGACCCGGGGGACATGTATCCACAAAAAAAAAAGTTTCTAAAAAACATAATTTTTAAATGAGCAGTGATTTACTGATGCTTAAAGTGAAAGCATAAAAATCTGAAATAATAATAAAAATGAAAAATTCCTTTAAATATAGTGCCTGGGGTGTACCGTTAGTCTGCCAGTAAAGTGGCACATCTGTACCACGTATAGAGCCTGCTGCAGCAATAATGACATATATTAAACCAAAAAAATGAAATTTTCCATTCAAGCTTTCTTTATTTTGTAAACAACAGCTTAGGGAGCCAGTCTGTATGATGAGGCCACAATTTAGTGCACTTGGAACAAGATTAGAGATTATTTCTGGTATCTTTTTCGCAGACTTTGGATAGAAGTAACAGGTGCGAAAAACCTTGAGTGTCGGTGGTGCCTTAACATTCTAACCCTATAGAAGTACTCTTGATGAAAGCAAGACTTGGCCTTGCTGTCAAAATGATATGCACCTGTCAAACAGGCGAGGACAAATTGGTCCTTGGGTGTTAATTGTGCCCATGAAACCTACACCAAAAAATTTCTTCCAGATGAAATCCACACCCAAAAAGCTAGGCAGCCTAGACAGTCTTTGAGAGATTCGAGATCCAGCAAGCACTTAATCAGTGACATCTGCATCAGGGGCTTGATAGCTGCTGTTAATCCATGAGCTGATTCATTTTTATAAATGTCAGCTGGTCCACGAAGTCTGTGGACAGACGCGCTCTCTTATCTGTCACAAAACCTCCGGCAGTACTGAATGCCCGTTCAGAAAGCATGCTGGATGAAGGGCAGCCCAGCAGCTCGATTGCATACTGGGCAATTTCTGGCCATGGTCTATTCTCATGACCCAGTAACCCAGTGGATCGTCAACTGGAAAGCTCTCTATGTCTGTTTTCGCCCCTAGATAATCTCCCACCATATGATGAAGATGCTGCTAATGGGATGTGGAAGCTGACAGCCCTGGGCACCGAGAAATAAAAAAAAATTGAAATGCATTACTGAGGCAGCCCCCTTCTCCACCGCTCCTCTCTTGACCAACAGAAGCCTCAAAACTATGTTTTCCACGAGACCTACCAGAGTCGGGAAAGGCATTACATAAACTCATCTTTAAGGTGTCCTCAAGAGATTTCATCTTCTGCTCCTTCTGTGGGGATGAGTCCTAAGACTTTCCCCTTGTAAAGGTGGTCAAGGAGGGTTGCCAACCAATAGTGATCCTTCTTCTTGATACCACGTATTCTCGGGTCCTTTCGCAGGCTTTGAAGAATGAGGGAGCCCATGCACCACAAGTTTGCAAAGGCATAAGGAGCAGACTCCTCAGGGTCACTGAGGATTACAGTGCCTGGAACTGCCTTCTCCCAGCCACGTACTACTCCCAAGGGTTCTGGGCATGAAAAACCATCTGTTAAGGGTTGAAGTATGTCTTGCTCTGTTTCAGTGCATCCAAAAATGCCAGAATCCTCCTTCTCCCCTACCTCGTCCCTTTCCTCTTGTGTGTTCTGCGGCTTGACAAGAATGGTGTCTGCATAAAGTGGGCCTTGAGAGGAAGGGAAGTGCTCTTCCTCCTGCTGCTCTGCCTCTAGTGCCCTGTCAATAATTCAATGCAGAGTCTGCTCCAGCAGGAACACAACAGGGATTGTGCCGCTGATGCATGCATTGTCACAGCTCACCATCCTTGTTGCCTCCTCAAATGGTAACAGTACAGTGCATGCATCCTTTATCAACAGCCATTGACATGGGGAACAAAAAACCGAGCTGGCCTGAGCCTGTCGTTGTGCCATGCTCACACAGGTACTCGTTGACGGCCCTTTGCTGCATGTGTAGCTGCTGCAGCATTTCCAAAGTCAAGTACCACCTGTTGGGCATGTCACAAATCAGCCAAATTACGGTCAGGTGGAATTCCCGCTGAATTTCAGCCAACCGAGCACTGGCCGTGTATAACTGCCTGAAATGGCTACAGACTCTTCTGGCCTACTTTAGCAGATCTTCCAACTCTGGGTATCTATTTAAGAAATGCTGCACCACCAAATAGGCATGGCACATGTGTCAACTTTCCCTGTCTAAGGGCGGACAGGAGGTTTGTGCCATTATCGTGCACCACCATTCCTGGCTCCAGCTGGGATGGCGTGAACCACCTCTGGGCCTGCCCCTGCAGAGCTGAAAGATTCTCTGCTCCAGTAATGCTCCTGTCCCCTACACAGACAAGCTGAAGCACCGCATGGCACCTTTTAGCCTGACTCATTGAATAGCCCCTTAAACGCGTAGGGTGTACTTGTGGTTCATAGGACAATTCAGCAGAGGAGGGCATGGAGGAGGAGGAGGATGAGAGGGTGGAGCTGACAAATCTCACATCATCACCACCAGCTATATGGAGACATGGCAGAAAAAAAAGCTGCAGCACTGTATCCTGTCCTGCATCCTTCCAAATTGCAATAGGTTACCCAGTGTGCTGGACCACATGTCAGCAGTAACATGGACATTGTGGCTGACTGCCTTGCCCAATGATGCCACAACATTACCTTCCACTAGATGGTACAGAGCTGGAATGGCCTTATGTGCAAAGAAATAGCAACTGAGAACCTGCCATTGTGGTACAGCACATTCTGCAAATTCACGGAAGGGGGCAGAATCCACCAGATGGAAAGACAGAAGTTGCAAAGCCAGCAGCTTTGACAAGCTTGAATTTAGATGCTGTGCTTGTGGGTGGCAGGGACTGTATTTTTTTTTTCCACTGAAAAATTTGCTGGCTATAGTCTACAGTTGGTGGTGTGCTACTGGCAGACATGTTGCAAGGACCTGGGACACCCCTCCATATACAATTATCTCTGTCAGTGGAGGCTGCTGAGAGGGCATGAGGTATAGTGGGGGTAGACTGAGGTGAGGAGTGAGGAGGAGCAGAATTGCGTTCCTTTTGTGTGGCTTTCAGTTGCTCTTGCCAACGGGCTGAGTAGTGGGAGGTTTAATGCCTTGCTATGCATGTGGTACCCAAATGGCTGGTGTTTTTGTCAAACTTGATCTGTTTGAGGCAAAGTTTACAAATTGCAACAGTCTGATCGGCTGCACATATGCTAAAAAAGGCCCAGAAAACTAAGCTGTGGGAAGTGGGCGAGGAGATAACAGCTCCACAATCAGGTGGCTGCTCTCTACTCTTCCATTAAAGCTGGCTAGTTGGGGTTGTGCCTCACTTTCCTCCTCTGCTCTATTCAGCACCCAAGTCGCTTCAGTGACCTCATTATCATTATCCCCTCCATCCTCATCACTGGAGACAACTTGGCAATACGCTGCGGCTGAGGGAACATGACTGCCGATTTGTTGTTTACCAGTATTCTCCTTTCTAGGCTCATGTTCCTTCCTTCCTCAACCTCAGAACCAACATCTGAATCAAGTAATGGCTGTGCATTATCAAGAAGCAAGTTGCTGATGCTGTGTTCAAATAACTCAGCTGACTCCTCCATGCATGATGCTGGGGCTATTTCAGGAGTAGCTGTGGACAAGGAGGCAGGCTTAGCCACTCTGGCAGCTGCAGGGGACTGCAAACTAGTTTCTGCTTGGGTGATGAAGGATGAGGTTGGTTTAGTAAGCCAGTCCACCACCTCATCTGCATGCTGTGGCGGGATAGCACGGGCAACATCACTAAGCAGAGGAAATTATGCCGTGCCTGAGGATGGACCATGTCCACCTTTGCCTGTGGTGGACACAGACACAGCTGACCCCCTCACAGTGCCATGGGAACATCTGCCTCTACTTGTTGTCCTCCCAGACATGATGGGGGGGCACTTTTTAAGTATGTATTAAAGATGGGGAAATGTATACGTGGATGCACTTTAATCAATGGAAAGCGGTGTTTGGTGCACTTTAACTTGAGTTCTCACTACACTGACACACTACAATATACTGCAGTAAAACTGCACTAACACACTGTAATATACTGTGGTAAACGTGTAATAATGCACAGAAATATACTGCAGTAAACATGTAATAACGCACTTAAATATACTGCGGTAAACATGAAATAACACACTGAAATATACTGCGATAAATGTGCACTAAAGCACTGCAATATACTGTGGTAAACGTGCACCAATGCACTGAAATATACTACGTTATACATGCACTAATGCACTGCAATATACTGCAGCACTACACTCACGCTATACTATTACTAGATTCACACTAACCTGATATTCTACACTGTCAATAGAATCAGAATAGCACACTAAGCATTGAACAGAGCTCTTTTCTATCCCTCTCCATGCCAATATCACACTGCAAATGGCCGCTATGGAAAGAATAGTTTTATAGTGTGGGGAGGGACTAAGAGCAATGAGCCATGATTGGATAGAGTCATCATGACCATGTCCAATCAAGGCTCTGACAGTGCTATGTTCCCTGATTGGGCAAAGTTTTCATTGTTTCAGAAAATCAGGGCTTCCAATGCACTGTGCGGCGGCACAGTGCATTGTGGTCATTCGGTGGGCCTGACAAATGGTTGAACACCCCGACAATTCAAATGTTCGCCGAACGGGTGAACAGCCAATGTTCGGCCTGAACTCATGCTCATGTCGAACCGCTCGCCCAACACTATTAGCCAATTATCCCACAAAACTTGAAAAAATACAAACATTCTAAAAACACTTAAAAAAAACATTATCCATATGAGTGCTTAATATTCCATGGAGTATATATGCATAAATCTCTGAATAGTAGATTATTAATATTAGGTGTAAAGATAAATGAAGATGATAAAGTGAATAATGCCTCAAAAGTTCCACTGCTCACTGCAAAAAGAAAATAACCCCCCCTCCCCCCCAAAAAAAGGAAGGCCAATGAGGTAATCCTTTGAAGTAATTCATTCAAGGTTAAATGTGAAGGAAAACTGGTATAATCACAGCTTTTGGCTGATCCATATATTCAGGGCTGGGATAAGAGGGTGGGCGGAAGGGGCAGAAGCTCTGGATGTAACAATTTACTGGAGAGGGGGCTCAGCCTTGCAAGTGAAGTGCTGACTCACAGTGCAGGCAGTGCTGCTTCAACCACCGGTAGTAGTACACAAATCACCTGCGCCGAACACTTGCAGAGCTGCAGCTTTGCTAAGATGCCCATCTAAGAATATGTTGAAACTATCCTGCTGACACCACTGATTGTGGAAAGGAGGTCAAAATCCTTACCGCTCTGACAGTAAAGAACCCCTTACCCAGATTAAAGGGGTGTAAAGGTTTTTTTTTTCACCTTAATGCATCCTATGCATTAAGGTGAAAAAACACCTGACAGTCACCGACCCCCTAGCCCCCCGTTTTTACCTGGACTCCTTCATTCAGTCGGCGGGGATGCGCTGTCTCTCTCTCCACGGGCTCCCGGCTCTTGATTGGATAGATTGATAGCAGCGCAGCCATTGGCTCCCGCTGCTGTCAATCAAATCCAATGATGCGGGTGGTGGGGAGCAAGGCAGAGTCCAGAATTCTGTGTCTATAGATGCAAATGCTGGACTCGGGAGCGCGCCCGCAAGGTAACTTCCTCTGGGAAAGCGCTTCTCTGAGGGGGTTATCAGGTGTGGGGAGGAGCCATGAGAGCCACTGGGGGACCCCAGAAGAGCAGGTTCGGGGCCACTCTGTGCAAAACGAGCTGCACAGTGGTGGTAAGTATGACATGTTTGTTATTAAAAAAAAAAAAAAAAAAAACGATCCTTTACAATCACTTTAAGGTTGAACTGCTTCTCCTCCAATTTCATTGAGTGGCCGCGTGTCTTCTTACACTCTCTGAGACTGAATAGTTTCC
This sequence comes from Aquarana catesbeiana, assembly GCF_042186555.1. NCBI lineage: Eukaryota > Metazoa > Chordata > Amphibia > Anura > Ranidae > Aquarana > Aquarana catesbeiana. The sequence continues at coordinate 6,119,360 of NC_133336.1, forward strand.
TCTCTTGCTGGGATCACCATTGAGGTATTTGTATTTTGTGATCAAATCTCCTCTTGTGTGTCTCTTCTTCAGGGAGAACGAGTTTAATTAATGTAAATGTTACTCATAACTGATGTCCTCCCGTTCCCTCATTAGCTTTGTTATCCTTCTCTGGACTCTCTCTAGTTCCAGCACACCTATCCTGAGGACTGGTGACCAGAACTGGATGGAATACTCCAGATTAGGGATGGGCCGAACACCCCCCGGTTCGGTTCGCATCCAGAACATGCGAACAGACCGATAGTTCGTGCGAATATTCGAACACCGTTAAAGTCTATGGGACTCGAGCGTGAGAAATCAAAAGTGCACATTTTAAAGGCTTCTATACAAGTTATTGTCCTAAAAAGGGTTTGGGGACCCGGGTCCTGCCCCAGGGGACATGTATCAATGCAAAAGAAAGTTTTAAAAATGGACGTTTTTCCGGGAGCAGTGATTTTAATGATGCTTAAAGTGAAAAAATAAAAGTGAAATATTCCTTTAAATATCGTACCTGGGGGGTGTCTATAGTATGCCTGTAAAGTGGCGCGTGTTTCCCGTGCTTAGAACAGTCCGAGAGCAAAATGACATTTTTAAAGGAATAAAAGTCATTTAAAACTGCTTGCGGGTTTAATGTAATGTCGGGCCCTGGCAATATGGATGAAAATCAGTGAGACAAACGGCATGGGTACCCCCCAGTCCATTACCAGGCCCTTTGGGTCTTGTATGGATATTAAGGGGAACCCCGCACCCAAATTAAAAAAAGAAAAGGCGTGGGGCCACCAGGCCCTATATACTCTGAACAGCAGTATACAGGCGGTGCAAACAGGACAGGGACTGTATGTTTGTTCTTATGTAGAATCTGTTTGTAATTTGGAACAGGTATATTTTGCAAGTGTAGCTCCAGCCAAAAAATCTATTTTAAAGCTTTTTGGAAAACATAGGGAAGGGTTATCACCCCTGTAACATTTGTTTTGCTGTCTGTGCCCCTGTTCAGAAGATTTCAACTCACTTTCTGTCCCAATGACAATTGGATTTTGAAAATGTGGGGTTTTTAAGGGAAACAAGGATTGGTGATAAATCAGTGGAGGCGACACCTTTTTCCCATATTAACTCTTACAGGAGAGAATTTCCCTTCCTAGGGATATATTTCCTCTCACTTCCTGTTGTCTCCCTCCATTTGTAAGTAGGAGTAGTTTGTAAGTCAGATGTTTAAAAGTAGGGGCCCGCCCTATATACTCTGCAGAAAATAGGGCCTTAGGTGTTGGTGGTACCAGAACACTAAGTCCTCACAGTTACTCTTGGTGGGCGCTGGAACGGGCCCTGCTGTGAAATATTATATCAAGAATTGTAATTACATGCCCCTGTTGAAAAGGGTCAGAAAAATTGGGCCTTTGGTGGTGGTGGTGTGGTGGTGTTGCCACAACACTATAAGTCCTCACAGTTACTCTTGGTGCGCACTGGAACAGGCCCTGCTGTGAAATATTATATCAAGAATTGTAATTACATGCCCCTGTTGAACAGAGTCAGAAAAATTGGGCTTTAGGCACTGGTGATGGTGCCACAACACTGTAACCCCTCACAGATTCTGTTGAGCGCAGGAACAAGCCTTGCTACAAAATATTAGATTTACAAATTGTATTTACGCGCCCTTGTTAAAAAGGGGCAGAAAAATTGGGCTTTAGGCACTGGTGCTGGTGCCCAGAACCAAAAATGTTCTTAGAAGCTATCAACATGAACATTGAGGAGGAATAGGATAGCCACTCGGCATAACAGGATTGTCAGTCAGCATCAGCACAGGCAGTCTTCAAGGGATCTCACATTCATTAAAAAAATATTCGGTTACATCAGCATCAGGTGCTTGGTAGCTAGTGATCCAAGACTGATTCATTTTTATGAAGGTGAGCCGATCAACCGAGTCGGTGGACAGGCGCACTCTGTGATCGGGTACAAAGCCTCCAGCGGCATTGAATGTGCGTTCTGAACGCTGGATGCAGGATAGACCAGTAGCTCAATTGCAAACTGTGCAAGCTCTGGCCAGTGATCCATCCTCAAGACCCAGTAACACAGTGGATTTTCGGTTGGAAAGGTCTCCAAGTCCGATCTTGCCCCTAGGTATTCCTGCACCATGTACAACAGACGCTGGCGATGGTTGCTGGAACCGATCGTACCTTGGGGCTGCGGACTAAAAAATTGTCTGAACGCATCAGTCAGATGGCCACCTTCTCCACCGCTCCTTCTGTGACTGACCGAAGCCTCAGCAACACGTTGTCCAGGACCATGAATTTGTACCCTCCCAGGCTCTGGAAACACGTTGCACAAACCTTTCTGCAAGGCCTCCCGAAGATGTTTCATCCTCTGCTCCCTCTGCGATGGCTGGATAAGTTCCGCAACCTTACCCTTGTAACGTGGATTAAGAAGGGTTGCCAGCCAGTACTGATCCCTCTCCTTGATACCACGAATACGAGGGTCCTTTCGCAGGCTTTGCAGGATGAGGGAGGCCATGCAGCATAGGTTTGCTGAGGCATTCGTTCCGGAGTCCTCTGGGTCACTAAGGACGACCTGATCTGCAGCCACCTCCTCCCAGCCACAAACAATTCCATGGGTTTCTGGGGACTGTAAACAATCCCTTGAAGACTGCTACTGATGCTGAGTGCTAGGCTCCACCTCCATGCTGACACAATCCTCATCCTCCTCCTCCTCTTCCTGTGAGATCAGCGTGCCCGCAGGAATACTGTCTGGATAAAGGGGGCCTTGAGAGGTAAGGAAGTCCTCCTCTTCCTCCCTCTGTTCTGCCTCAAGTGCCCTGTCCATTATTCCACGCAGCGTGTGCTCCAACAGGTAGACAAGAGGGACAGTATCACTGATGCATGCACTGTCGCTGCTCACCATCCTCGTGGCCTCCTCAAATGGTGACAGGACAGTGCATGCATCCTTGATCATGAGCCACTGGCGTGGCAAAAAAAGCCAAGCTCCCCTGAACCTGTCCTGGTGCCATACTCGCACAGATACTTGTTGATGGCCCTCTGCTGCGTGTGCAGCCGCTGCAGCATGGCCAACGTTGAGTTCCACCTGGTGGGCATGTCGCAAATGAGGCGGTTCTTGGGCAGGTTGCATTCCTTTTGAAGGTCAGTCAGCCAAGCACTGGCATTATATGACCGGTGGAAATGCCCACAGACTTTCCTGGCCTGCCTCAGGATATCCTGTAAGCCCGGGTACCTGCACAAGAACCGCTGCACCACCAAATTAAGGACGTGAGCCAAACAGGGCACATGGGTGAAGTGTCCCTGTCGGAGGGCAGAGAGGAGGTTGGTGCCATTGTCGCAAACCACCATCCCTGGCTGAAGCTGGCATGGCGTCAACCACCTCTGAGCCTGCCCCTGCAGAGCTGACAGAATCTCTGCCCTAGTAGGGCTCCTGTCCCCCAAGCAGACCAACTCAAGCACCGCATGGCATCTTTTTGCCTGAGTGCTTGTGTAGCCTCTAGAACGCCTACGGAGCACCGCTGGTTCTGAGGACAAATCTGCACAGGAAGAGGCCATAAAGGAAGAAGAAGAGGAGGGGGTGGAGGAGAGAGGTGTGGCAGAATCACCACTACCAGCATTTTGGAGGCGTGATGGCGGAACAAGCTCCAACAATACTGCACCATGTCCTTCATCCTTCCCAGCTGCCAGCAGGGTTACCCAGTGCGCTGTGAAAGAAAGGCAACGTCCCTGTCCATGCCTGCTGGACCATGAGTCAGCGATAATATGCACCTTACCGCTGACCGCCCTGTACAACGAGGCCATTGGAATTGCCTTACAAGACAAAAATTAGCGTTTGGGAACCTGCAACTGAGGTACCGCACATTCCACAAATTCTCGAAAGGGGGAGTCTACCAGCTGAAAAGGCAGCAGTTGGAGTGCTAGCAATTTAGCCAAACTAGCATTCAGCCGCTGAGCATGTGGATGGCTGGGACCAAATTTCTTTCGCCGGTTTAGCAACTGGGGTAGGGAAATTTGCCTGCTACAATCGGACGTTGGTGTAGCGATAGCAGATTGCCCGAAAGTACTTGGCACACCTTCATTCCTGTCAGTGCTGGTTTCTGATAGGACTGAAGGTATAGTGGGGTTGGAGATCCCAGATGATGAGGAGCAAGGGGAGGTCCGCCTTGTTCTTTGGTGTGGGTCTTTTAAGTACTGTTGCCAACGGACTGCATGGGAGCTCGACATATGTCTGGTCAAGCATGTGGTGCCCAAGCGACTGCTGTTTTGGCCACGCTTGATACGCTTCAGATATATGTTGCAAACAGCACCAGTGCGATCTGCTGCACACGTCTCAAAAAAGGCCCACACCAAAGAACTTTTGGAAAAACGCGCAGAGTCAGCAGCGCCCTGCACATGCCGAGCTGTATGGTGTGATGCAGTCGGTTGGCTGCCCTTAAGCTGGCCCCTGGAGGGAATCCTGCCTCGTTGGAGATGTGCCTCCTCCTCCTCCTCTCTTCTATCAGGTGTAGTGATATAATAATACGTATAGACGTATAGTGGTCACAGTGGGTATGATAATAAATTAGTAAGTACTCTTCCGCAGCAACCCAATTCTTCCAGAGAGATGCACTTTAATGACTTCCAACACAGAACAAAGTCCAAAGTCCACAGATGACAAAAATATCCAGCAGAGTATATCATTCAGAGTCCTATGTTCCTAGGTGTGTGTGTTCATACACAGACAAGCCTAACTTAAACTATAGACTGAATGCCGTGTTATATTCACTAGACACTGAATGGCTGAGCAATTTGATTGGCCGTTTCAATTTAGGACTTTGATTTGCTTTAATCTTTCAGACAAACAACAACCCCCAGCCGTGAACAGCTGTAGTCATAAACCACCCCAATTTGCACTCCCGCATATCAACATCAACAAGTCCCCTTAGATATGTGTAATTAGATTAGATTAACAGATACCACCTGAACACCCTTTGAAATGTTCAAATAGACTTGCATAAGATTAACACATCAAAGGGTCTTCAGCTGTCCCCCTTGCTATTTTAAAATTCAGTTGACTTGGACAATTCAACTGAATTTCTGGTCAACATGGCACTCCAATACAACATTATACATAAATCGGCCAACATATTACAACATATACCCCCACTTGGGTTGGTTCTAACTACTAGAACTGACCCATAAATCAAACAACAAAAATTATCATTTTGATTTAAGGTACTGGATGCTTTACAATGGCTCATATAAAATATGAAGTTGAAACTGGTTACATCTCTCTTCGCCAGGCTCTAAAATATCCCCATGAAACAGTTATTAGATAATATAACTTTTAGACCATGACTGGAAAAGGATTTGGTAAACATCAGTGGCCCATATAGCTGTTAGGCCTTATTATATCACATCAAGATCTTGAATATTGCACAAAGACGAGCTGATGTCACAGTCCATTCTTTGGTCTGACTTCATCACATCTCTCACCATCTCACTGAAAGTAAACTTGGTATGCTCTGCTCTGGGAGCTTCAATCCACAAGTCCAGGATTCTCTCATCTCCAGGCTCAAGCTTTTCATTTTTAAAGATGCTTTTACACAAACATTCTACTTTCATCTTTATAGTAAGAAGAACCATCAATGTACCAGCACTCACTTTCAAGGTCAAAAGGTTTGGATACGGCAGTAAAAACTGTGCTGCAAACTATTTCCTTGCACTTGACATTCATGAGTCCATCTTTGTTGATTGCCAGCCACAATTTGCTGTTGTAATTTGCTGTAGGCCGACCCCTCATTACCTTCAATAGAGCAGTTACTTGGATCATTCAGTTAACAATTACACCTGAATGGTATACCAACATAAACATATAGATATACCCCCACACGATGGTTCAGATAGAGTCAGCTTGACATCAGTGTTTATCAGATCTTCTATCCAGACAAAGCGGCAGTGGAAATTCTTGCCAGTATCCTCACGATGAACGGTAGAAAGGTCTTTTTCATCCATATATGTCATAGCCTTTAGCATATTATAAACAACTGAATCAACAAAGTTTCAAATCATGACTAGAGTGATGAATTTCACTCACCCCTCTTATAAATTTAGGAAAACCACCCAACATACTATAATTTATGCTATACCAAGCCATTGTGCAGCATCTCACCTTAGATGTCAAGTATATTGATCAATACGCATTATGTAATATGTATAGATGTCATGACTATTATTTTAGGTTTAAATGCTTCTCTTTGGTTTTAAGATAAAGTTCAAGAAATAAAACATAAAGAAAATAAAAAATGAAAAGCAAAATATATCAGGAAAAGGGAGAAAAATTAAAAATTAGGGTGTTGAAGAAAAAAGAAAAAAAAAAAAGGCCCATTGCTTGATGAATTCTTTATAATTCCTTGTTGTCTATTCAGCATTTCTCCCATAATTCTCCCCCACTAGCCAGCAATTTCAGACTGTGCTTCTGCTATTCACCGTCATTTAAATGTCAATATCTGAAAGACAAAAAAACTCTCCAACAAAACTCATTAGCGAGGTCCTTAAACGTTGTTTGAAGTTAAAACAAAGCACTATTTACACGTTTACAGTTTGGAGCTAATTCACCCCCCACTGCTAGAGAAGTGTCATTTGCATTCAAAAACAGATCTGGAGAATGTACATCTTGTACCCCCTTCAACTGCTCTAATAATTTATCACGTTCCCCTCTCATCTTGTCATACTCAATCTTCCGGTGGTCATATTTCTGTTTTAACTGAGAAAACGGTATCCAGGTTTTGGACCTTTTCTTATTATTATTTTGGTCAGCTCTGTTTTTCATATTAATATCACCTATGTATGACCCGGTGTCTCCTCTCTGGGTGTTATCATAAGATATTATCTTCTGATCTTTATGTTCAGTATTTGTCCTAAACAATGTGGCTAAATCAATTTTGACAGCCTGCTCATTTGACTTTCTCCATAAATGGTCTGCTCTCAACAATATATCTTTTAAATCATGAGGATTTGGGGTAACTAATAAAATATTTTGTTTGATATCTTCATGCAAAGCATCTAGAAACATACTCATATGTATCAAGCCCCCACGCTCAAATGCAAGATTTTTACCGACCAATAATTCCATAATAGTTGCTATCCTGTGTGACAATTCATATGGAGATTCATTTTGCATCTGTATGATCCTCCCATGAATAGTAACATCAGAACGTACACCATACAAAACACATAATAATTCCAGTAATATGTCCCTTGTCCTCAGAGGCTGAATACAGATCTGTTTAATTCTCATCCAAAGACCACTTCCTACAGAATGTTGCAAAACTCTTTCTAAGTCAGATGGGTTGAGATTGTATATATCTCTGACCTGCTGCACGTCACAAAACCATTTTAAAAATCTGTTTAAATCATGGTATGGAACCATTCCTATTTCTTTAAGAATTGCGTCTAATTCTTTTGGTTTCAAAGGCTTCATTACAAGCTGAACTTCACCTGTATTATTATTATAGTTATAAACTGTGGTAGTCACAGTGGGGGCGGCTGGTAATGAATTATCAGATTTAATATGAGGTTCTGGTTCATTTGAAAGAAAGTATGTGTCTGCATTTTGCTGCAGATTGCGGAATCCAAGATTTGATGCATATCTGCATTCTTGAGGTCTCTTCTCTAATTCCATAATTCTTAATTTTAATCTCTCATTTTCCTCTAATAATTCATCACAACGTTTAGATTTCTCAAGCAAAGCTCCCCCAATGGTAACTGCATGCAATTTTAAATGTACTGTCTCAGTGTCTGATTGGTTTTGTAACCTCTCACAAACATTGTTGCTATTATCAACTGCCTTCTGTAACTGCGCAATTTCCTCAACCTTACCCTTTAAAAAACTTTAATACAACCTTTTCTTTTACTTTCTGAAATTTTGCTATCAAAAACATTTTTCTCTAAAAATTCCTTCATCATCGTCCATGTCTGCTTACATTTTTCTGGAATTTCATAAGGACCGCCATGGCGCTTAATACATTTTAATACCCATCTGTTAACTTTATCAGAACTGACACTAGCTTCACACTGAGTAAGCATTTTGACTATATTACTAATAATTAAAAAAAAAAAGAAAATATTTTACTCACCGCATTAGTTACTCCTTCAGCTTCAAGTTCAGGTCTTCTGGTACACGACACAGTCCTTTTTTGTTGTTGTTTCCAGTCTCCAGAGAATAATTCTGGGGTTCCCAACCTGTTTAATTTTGTAGATCAGACTCTCTTATGTCACAACCAGACATTAGAGTCACAGCACAGCTCTTGGTTCTTCATCAGACTTCTGTCCACCTCACAGGATTGTTGTCACCACCGACTTCTGTTACTAAGTCCGAAAATGCTCTTCTGGTCACTTGAACGGCACCAATGTAGTGATATAATAATATTGTGGTGGTTAGTATAGTTTACAGATTATATCACTACATCAGGCACCCACGTAGAGTCAGTGACCTCATCATCCCCTCCCTCCTCGCCACTGGAGTAAACCTGGCAGTATGCTGCAGCTGGGGGAACATGACTGCCAGTCCTTCTTGGGCACCCCTTCTTCTCTCTGGGCTCACGTTACTGCCTTCATCCTCAACCTGGGTACCATCATCAGAACCTTCAAAACGCTGCGCATCCTCCTGCAGCATGTACCCTACACTGTGACTGAACAGTTCGGGGGACTCCTCAGGGCATGATGGTGGGGCTAGGGAAGGAGTGACTGATGACATTGAGCCGATGGAAGAGGCCGCTTTGGCAGCTGCATTGGCAGACAAAGTACACTAAGCGTGGGTGACAGAGGATGAGGAGGATGAGGACAGTTAGGTCGTCCACTCTACCAACTCTTCTGCATGTTGTGGCTCAACACGGCCAGCTCCCGAAAAAAAAACAAGCATGCCCCACGGCCACGTGCTGAGGATGCACTGTGTCCATGACCAGCACTGTTTGCTGTAGACACAGAGCCTGTTTGCCCTCTTTTAGTGGCCTGTGAGCGTCTGCCTCTCCTTGGTGGCCTTCCAGACATACTATACAATTAGATTAGCAAAACAACGCCTGAAGTTTACTAAAAACAGTACACCAGGAATGGCCTACAGTAAAGTATAGGCTTGGCTAGACTACAATGCAATGGATATATATTTTATGAACTGCAGCTCAGTGAGTCACCTGCCTGGCTGAAGTATATTAGAAACAATACACCACGAATGGTCTGCAGTGAGATGAAGCTAAACTGTATACAGTGTATGTATGTGTGTGTATATATATATATATATATATATATATATATATATATATATATATATATATATATATACATATACAAAGACGGGATGTATATATATAATAAATACACTGCAGCTGTCTCGCCCGCCTGCCTGAAGTGCATTAGCGACAGTACACCAGGAACGGTCTGCAGTGAGATGAAGCTAAACTGTATGTATGTGTATATATATATATATATATATATAGCAATTACTCTCGGTGGAGCTCTGGTTTAAAGCGGGCTGTTACCTTCACTCTCGATACCTCTGTTTCACCGGCACCGGGTCCCACGCGGTATCAAGTAGGCTAGGCTCCTCCCACTTGTCCCTCTGATCACGTAGCTCCCGGGCTTTCACTGGCGCCCACCGCCTACGCAGTCAGAAGTAAAGTCCTGCAACTTTTAACCTCTTCTTCTCCTGAGAAATTGACAAAGTCCAGCTACCACCGCAAACTCCCGGTGAAACACTTCTCCAGGTTGCGAGAACTGATGGCCAACAAATCCCCGAAGACGCCCCCACATGTAGCAATTACCCTCGGTGGAGCTGCTGGTTTAAAGCGGGCTGTTACCTTCACTCTTGATACCTCTGTTTCACCGCCACCGGGTCTAGGGTTCCGTTGAGTTTACCTCTGGACGATATAAGCACCAAGCACTTGAGTATATTTTCCAATACTTTAATGAACAAGTAATAAAGGAAGTAGCAGGAAAGAGGCAGAAGGAAAGTTGCAGGGAAGCTCAAATACCTTTCCTTAGTATTCTTTAGAACATTCTTTGGAATTGACTACTTGTAGTTGAATGCACTCTCCTTGTGGGATTCAATCTTTGCCCGCCTGGATAGGCCTCTCTCACTTGCCTAGCAGCCAGTACGCAGCACGAACAAAAGTATATCACCCCTACGATCCTCTGCCACAGGATGTATTGGTTTGCAATGAATGTCAGACACAGCACTTGAACCTTTAAGCCGACCCAGCAGTACTATGCAGTAAGATTACTTCAGGATACATCCTACAACCAAGTCACCAGGCATCTCTCTAGACCAGCACTCTGCATGATCCTTCCATGACGGGTCCTCCCCTGGGATCTCCTCGGTTGTCCAGCTTCTTCACTCAGGATAGACAGCTCAGGACCATTCCTCTGTTGCTGTGGTAGGCCCCAGACAGGCTTCTGGGCCCACCCACACTCCGCAGCGACGTGGGCCTCCGGCACGGAGGACCACGAGGTGATACTCCTAACGCATACCTGTCAGCCAGGAGGGCCAGCAGGTGGCTGAAAACAAACCCCTAAACATGGCGTCTGTCCCATAAATACCCTCTCCCAGAATGCAACTCGGAGGACCACTTCCACCGAGTTGTCTCCGGGACAGACGCTTCAACACGTTGCTTTTCCAACACCAGCCCAGGGTGACAACGACACCCACCGGCGCAGTGTGGAACCACAAGCAACTCAGCCAAGCTGGAACAGAGGCAAATCTAACTTCCTCTAATAAGTAACCCACAAGATTTACCTATCAGCGGTAGATAAAAAATCTACCAGCGCTACATACTCCCCCCCACTACAATAGACGTTGTCCCCAACATCTGTCAAAAAAAAAAAATAATAACTCCCAAGCCTGAGAGCAGGTATTTGAGCTTAAAACTTGGATTAAAGTAAAGAAGAGAAGAAGACAGTAGAGAGATATTACAATTTCATCATTTTTCTTTTAAACAATATGTTCACATCCGTAAACGAAACCACATTAATACTGTTGCAACCCCACTATCTATCTAGCTGAAAAGCCTAACAGCTTGATAGCAGGTCCACTTGCTCCTGAAAAAAAACAAAGTTAAACACACACACAAGATATATACAGTTTTAGGAGCAAAGTCTCATTCTTAAAAAAATTAAACTCTTTTCCTATAATCTTTCCTATGTTCCCACTAAGGAACCAACTAGGATAACTTGAGGAGTCCATCCCTATATATGTATTTAGGTATGTCATATCTTTAAACGAAAGAAGTCCAGCTAGCCAAAAAATGAGCCTTGGATTTAGAAACAGAAAGCTGAACACCATATCTTGACCTCGAAGATCTCTGAACACTGACACTATCTATCTACATACCCCACAGTTCTTTATCCATAATCACCAATAGAACCGAGGATCTGGCAATGTCAGTAATTTTCCTTGTTTATCCACTGTAGTGATAAAGTACACCACATCATCTTTTCCTGGTCTGCAAATAACAACTTTGTCAGCATAGATGTGCCGACCATAGTTCCAGTGTAGGAGAAATCCACTGAAGCGTTCATCCACAGCGACAGAATATCCAGTTTTCCGGAAAGGCTTAGGCACAGACAAATAGTCCCAAACAGCTTCACTGTACCACAACTCCCGGTTAGCTTCAATCTATTCCATAATGTCCTGGGTAACATATGGGAACTCCAAACCATATTCCCTGGCCCCGCGCTTGTTAAGCACTCTCTGTAAATGTGCCCGTTTGGGCAACAATCTATTTTCCCCAAACCAGGGGGCACACAAGAGTTCAATGACTTTCTCACCATAGACCCGACGGGTGTCGGCAACAAAGTAGTGACTTTAGGCAATGTCTCCCCGACAGTACTGTGTGGCTCCACATAAGGCGATGTTCTCCCAGAATTCAGGGCTGTCCATTCTGAGAAAGTTAAGGCAGAAGTAACGTCTTCACCTGGGCCCATAATAGTTCTTGTGACATTGTCTCAAATAAATCATCATCACCGGAGAGATCCAACATGGAATCTATCTCCGAATCTCTCAACTCTTCTGCCGGCAAATATTTACACAAAGTCCCAGATACATTCCCATGTGAACTCTCACCCGTTCCCGACGTGGACTTCTCTGGTTCGGGCAATCTCTGGGGTAGGCCTCGACCACGGCCGCGGGAAGCCTTTACATATCGCACCTTCCTCTGGACAGGTACAACAGGGATAGGCGTAGTGGACGCGGAAATCAAGGTAATGTCCGCTGATGAGTCGGTTACCGCAGTATCTCTCTGACGAACACTTTCGATGACAACAGGCGAAATCACGGCCTGCCGTTCTTTTTCAGCAGTAGTAGCAGCTTCCACTGTGGCGATACCTGTAGCCCAGTCCATACGATAAGCACGGGGCGACATGGTAGGTTGCTCCACCACAAACATTCTCCACATTGCGAGCAGCGAACAAATGGACGGAGATGTATGACCAGTCCTTCAAACTTGTGGCAAAGCATGCCCAGTCCTTCAATATCTCCAACTGTATAAAGAACAAACCTTCCTTGCGGTTTCAGACAAATGCCAGTATCTGTAAGCAAGGTTCCGGTTAGCATAGCACCCGCAGCGGTGCTGATAGTGAACATCTTAGGCCCCACAGTTGGTTGCATCACCGAAAAAGACATGTCCACACTCTGATCTTTTCAGCACGATCACGAGGCCTCTCTTCTTCTCTGGGGCCAACACACACATACACGCGTCCCACGCGGTATCAAGTAGGCTAGGCTCCTCCCACTTGTTCCTCTGATCACGTAGCTCCCGGGCTTTCACTGGCGCCCACCGCCTACGCAGTCAGAAGTAAAGTCCTGCAACTTTTAACCTCTTCTTCTCCTGAGAAATTGACAAAGTCCAGCTACCACCGCAAACTCCCGGTGAAACACTTCTCCAGGTTGCGAGAACTGATGGCCAACAAATCCCCGAAGACGCCCCCACATGTAGCAATTACCCTCGGTGGAGCTGCTGGTTTAAAGCGGGCTGTTACCTTCACTCTTGATACCTCTGTTTCACTGCCACCGGGTCTAGGGTTCCGTTGAGTTTACCTCTGGACGATATAAGCACCAAGCACTCGAGTATATTTTCCAATGCTTTAATGAACAAGTAATAAAGGAAGTAGCAGGAAAGAGGCAGAAGGAAAGTTGCAGGGAAGCTCAAATACCTTTCCTTAGTATTCTTTAGAACATTCTTTGGAATTGAACACTTGTAGTTGAATGCACTCCCCTTGTGGGATTCAATCTTTGCCCGCCTGGATAGGCCTCTCTCACTTGCCTAGCAGCCAGTACGCAGCACGAACAAAAGTCTCTGCCACTGACTTGTTTCAGATAAAACCCGTATGATCCTCTGCCACAGGATGTATTGGTTTGCAATGAATGTCAGACACAGCACTTGAACCTTTAAGCCGACCCAGCAGTACTATGCAGTAAGATTACTTCAGGATACGTCCTCCAACCGAGTCACCAGGCCCCTCTCCAGACCAGCACTCTGCATGATCCTTCCATAACGGGTCCTCCCCTGGGATCTCCTCGGTTGTCCAGCTTCTTCACTCAGGATAGACAGCTCAGGACCATTCCTCTGCTGCTGTGGTAGGCCCCAGACAGGCTTCTGGGCCCACCCACACGCCGCAGCGACGTGGGCCTCTGGCACGGAGGACCAGGAGGTGGTACTCCTAACGCATACCTGTCGGCCAGGAGGGCCAGCAGGTGGCTGAAAACAAACCCCTAAACATGGCGTCTGTCCCATAAATACCCTCTCCCAGAATGCAACTCGGAGGACCACCTCCACCGAGTTGTCTCCGGGACAGAGGAGCACTCATACGCTTCAACACGTTGCTTTTCCAACACAAGCCCATAGTGACAAGGACACCCACAGCCACAGTGTGGAACCACACGCAACTCAGCCAAGCTGGAACAGAGGCAAATCTAACTTCCTCTAATAAGTAACCCACAAGATTTACCTATCAGCGGTAGATAAAAAATCTACCAGCGCTACATATATATATATATATATATATACACAAAGACGGGATGTATATATATATATATATATATTAAATACACTGAAGCTATCTAACTGTCTCGCCTGCCTGCCTGAAGTATATTAGCAACAGTACACCAGGAACAGCCTGCAGTGAGATCTAGCTAAACTATATACAGTGTGTGTGTATGTATATATATATATATATATATATATACAAAACTGGGATGCATATATATACACTATGCACTGTAGCTATCTAACTGTCTCGCCTGCCTGAAGTATACTAGCAACAGAACTCCAGGAATTGCCTGCCTGCTGAAACTAAATGAAATGACAGTCTCTCTGTCTCTCTCTTAACAAACGCCACCAACACACTACACAGGGCTGACGTGCAGGCGGCCTTATATAGTGTGGGGCATGTACTTAACCCCCTGAGCCATAATTGGCCACAGGCACCTTGCCTGTGGCCAATTATGGCTCTCTTCGCTGACGGCGCTGTGATTGGCCAAAGCATGCGGGTCATAGTGCATGCTTGGCCAATCATCAGCCAGCAATGCACTGCGATGACGCAGTGCATTATGGCCTGGACGCGCTGCTCGAATTTTGCGCAAATGGCCAATAATGTTCAAACTTCATCGAACGATCGAACAGCCAATGTTTGAGTCGAACAGGCAGCCCATCCCTACTCCAGATGCGGCCGGACCGGAGTCTTGTAGAGTGGCAGAATTATCATTTTATCTCTGGGGTAAATTCCCCATTTTATGCATGCTAATATTCTGTTGCCTTCGCTTGCTGCAGCTTGACATTGCATGCTATTGCTCAGTCTGTCTTCTACTAGGACCCCCAGATCTTTCTCCATCCTGGATTTCCCCCAGAGGTTCTCCCACCAGTGAGTAGTTTGCGTTCATATCTTTAGCCCCCAAAGGCATTAGTTTAAATTTTTCAACATTAAACCTTGTTTGCCATGTAGTTGCCCACTCCATTAATTTATCCACTTTCTGCCCACGCTATAGCTGAAAGATGGCTACTGCGCAGGCTTACTTTTGACAGGTGGGCGTACATGGATGTCCTTCCATGATTTCGTTGCCCGCGCACCCCCTGCTCAACTCCTTCAGACTTAGCTGATCACAGATCGGCATAAAGGACCAATCACAGCGCCCCTTTACATTGTGATCAGGTGTGTCCAATGATAGCTGATCATGGATGTGAAAGGGACATCAACACTGATAATCAGGGCACTGATTATCAGTATCCTGATTATCAGTGCAGTCCCAATCAGTGCCCACCAGTGCTGCCAATCAGTGCCCATCAGTGCCCCCTCATCAGTGTCACTTATCAGTGCTGCCTATGGGTGCCCTTCAGTGCCACCTATCAGAGCACAACAGTGCCTCCTCATCAGTGTCCATCAGTGCAGCCTATCAGTACCACCTCATCAGCACACATCAGTGAAGGAGAAAAATTACCTGTTTGCAAAATTTTTCTAACAAAATCTGAAAAAAAGTTTTTTCAAAAATGTTGGTCTTTTTGCGTTTGTTTAGCAAAAAACAAAAAACAAAAAAACAGTTATGATTAAATACCACCAAAAGAAAGCTCTATTTGTGTGAAAAAAAAATACAAATGTTATATGGGTACAGTGTTGCATGACATTCAAAGTGTGATGGTGCTGAAAGCTGAAAATTGGCCTGGGCAGGAAGGGGGTAAAAGTGCCCGGTAGGCAAGTGATTGAGGTCTTCTTGTTAAGTGTTTATATCGTGCTGCAATTTTATTGCCCTGCTTAGCTTTTTCATGATCAGCAAACACTGAGATTAAAATATTAACTTCTATATCATTCATGAATAAATTAAACAGAATTGGTCCCAGGGCAGAGCCTTGAAGTACCCCACTTCCCACTCCAGACCATTCTGAGAACTCCCCATCACCCTTTGGACATGCCCCATGTAACCAGTTATCTATCCAGGTACATACATTTTGGTCCATGACAACAGACTTTAACATTTATAGAGAACTGTATAGAATGCTTTTTCAAAATCCAGATATACCACATCCACAGGTCTTCCCTTATATAGATGACGGCTCACTTCTTCATAGAATGTTAGAAGATTAGTACACTAAATGGCTATTTTAAGTGCAAAACAGTGCAAATATGAACATTTAATATAAACCTATATCTAGTGCTATGAACAATGTGTTCTGCAGCATTTCCCTTTTCATCAGGGACCACAGAGTTCCCCCTTGCACTCTAAGAAGAAATTCTGCAGACTGATTTAAAGGGAAACACTGGGAATCAGGGGCGTAACTAGAAATCACAGGTCCCCATAGTAAAAAGGTTGTATGGCCCCCCCTCCCCCCTTGCAAACAGCCCCCCCCCCACAAAAATGGCAGGGCTTAAATTAAATAGTGGGTGTGGCTCAAAGGGGGTGTGGTTCGAGTCTGAGATGAATGAGGGATGGAGGAAGGAAGGAAGGAAGGAAAGAAAGAAGGAAGGAAGAAAGGAAGAAAGGAAAGAAAGAAAGAAAGAAAGAAAGAAAGAAAGAAAGAAAGAAAGAAAGAAAGAAAGAAAGAAAGAAAGAAAGAAAGAAAGAACAGCAGGCCTAGATCCTACACCACAATAGCAATATATGTATTCCAGAAAGTTTAACAATCAACAGATAATGATTCTCCAAACACCTGGTGTTAGCGCTTCAATCATCACGGCACCATGGTTGTTATGGTGTCAGGATGGTTAAAGCGCATTATTTCTATTATTATATTGTAATATAAAATGAAATAGTTCAACTCACCATAATGCAGAATCAGTGTGAGCCCCGAGTGTGTCACTTTCCACGTCGCCTGCCACCAGATGCCCCCCAATAGAGTCCCTCCTTATATCAGCTGTTCCCACTTACCAGTGGCGTCACTAGGGTTGGTGTCACCCGGTGCGGAAAAACACAACGTTACCCCCCTCTTCCCATAGTCCTCCCTCAGTACAGACCCTCCTCCATCAGTACAGACCCCCCTGGACAAACCAGCCCCATCTGTACAGACCCCTCCAGGACAACTCAACCCCCTCCATCTGTACAGACCCCCTCCAGGAGTACAGACCCCCCCAAGACAATTCACCCCTCCCCAGGAGTACAGACCCCTCCAGGACAATTCAGCCCCCCCAGGAGTTCAGACCCCCAGGACAATTCACCCCCCCAGGAGTACAGACCCCCCAGGTGTACAGACCCCCCAGGACAATTCAACCCCCAGGAGTACAGACCCCTCCAGGACAATTCACCCCCCCCGGAGTACAGACCCCCCCAGGACAATTCACCCCCCAGGAGTACAGACCCCCCAGGACAATTGACCCCCTAGGAGTACAGACCCCTCCAGGACAATTCACCCCCCAGGAGTATAGACCCCCAAGGACAATTCACCCCCCAGGAATACAGACCCGCCAGGACAATTCACCCCCCCAGGAGTTCAGACCCCCCAGGACAATTCACCCCCCCAGGAGTACAGACCCCCCCAGGAGAATTCACCCCCCCAGGAGTACAGACCCCCCAAGGAGTACAGACCCCCCCAAGGTTAATTCACCCCCCAGGAGTACAGACCCCCCCAGGACAATTCACCCCCCAGGAGTACCGCCCCCCATTCATGCACCTGGGCGTGCAGCCGCCCGGAGAGTTACTTGCTCAGACTGTCACTGACACTCCGGGCGGCACGATGTGATAGGAGGCAGCCAGTGAGAGAGACAGCTGAGTCACAGTCAGACAGGGATAGCGAGGTGCCGGGACCCAGGATTCTCCATCGGGCCTCGGCGCCGCTCAGGACTCACTGTGTTTGTCTCCGCGCCTTTTACAGAACCAGGAGGCGGGGCCTGGGTGGCAAGAAAGCGGCCAACAGAAATGGAGCTCCATTTCTATTGCAGCCGCTTTCATTGCCACCCGGGCTCCGCCTCTTGGTTCTTCCTTAACTGGTCTTCTGTAAAATTATGACGGAGACAGAAATGACCAGTGCCGCGGACCTCTAGCGGCGGCAAGGAAAAAAAAAAAGTTGGCAAGTACAGTATGCATTCCTCATTATCCCCAGGCTCCACTTGGCTGCGGGCCCAATAGCGCCTGTGTGGGTCGCTATGGCAGTAGTCCTGCCACTGCTGGGAATGCTTATGGGGGGGCTCTGGTGACCACAGACCACCTTCTGCAGAGTAAATACACTAAGGTAAGGGGGGTCACTGATATAAGAGAGAACCTTTATATCAGTGCTCCCTTATCTTACTGTATTCACTCTCCATTTACATCAGTGACCCCCCCAGACTGGCCTGGCAGCAATGTCACTGACCTCCTCTCAAGTGCATTGTGCAGGGCTCAGCCAGACAGTCTTCTGTGGGCTCCAGCTTGGTGGCTCTGGTTTTATTCTCTATCCTTCTCTCCAGTGACGGCCCGTGCACTGTCCCTTTCAGGACGCCGGACAATTCCTATGGTGGGGGTGGGAGGGGGTGGTACTTTTTGAAGCACCTGATTAGAGCCAGAGGTTCAAATAGGCTTCAAAATAGGGTGGGCTCGGGGTGCAGAGAGGGAGCCCTGATCCCACCCAATTGTGTGACGATAGCGAATTAATTTTCGCTATTTTCACATTAACTGTCCTCCCCACCAATCAGGAAGCAGGGCGGCAGACCTGTTTCCTGATTGGCCAAAGCGTCAGGCCACCCTATTGGATGCCTGGCGCTTAGGAAGAGGAGCGGAGAAGACACGTTGGAGGAGCTGCTGCAGGAAGTCCCCTCTGCCAGTGCCATGTGCGGGGGGGGGGTTCGGTGCTGTCAGAGCTGCACTTCACGGGGAGTGGGGTGGTGTGCTGCCAGAGCTGCGTGTGGGGTGTTGCCAGAGCTGCACGTGCAGGGGGGGGGATTTGGGGCCACAGTGACGGGCACAAGTGGCTGCGTTTGATGGGCACAGTGGCTGCGTTTGATGGGCACAAGTGGCTGCATTTGATGGGCACAAGTGGCTGCATATGATGGGCAAAAGTGGCTGCATATGATGGGCAAATGTGGCTGCATTTAAAGGGCACGATTGGCTGCAAATGATGGACACAATTGGCTGCATTTTACGGGCACAAGTGGCTGCATTTGATGGGCACAAGTGGCTGCGTTTGATGGGCACAAGTGGCTGCATATGATGGGCACAAGTGGCTGCATATGATGGGCACAGTGGCTGCCTTTGATGGGCACAGTGAGGCTGCAATTGATGGGGGGGTTTCAGTATTTTTCAGTTTGTTTGTCCTCCCAAAAAATTTTGAGCACTGCTTCTCTCCACAGTCCACACATGTCTCACTCCTCCCATGACCCTTGTCCTAGTGGCGCTCCCACTTATGACTGCTCCCCAGGCCCCAGGGCCGGTCCTAGACGGGGTGCACGGGGTGCAGTGCACCCGAGCGCCAGAGAGGTGGGGGCGCTGAAGCGCCAGAGTGCTCCCCTCCCTCCTCCTCCTCCTCTTGTTTGTGTCCAGCAGCGCCTCTCTGCCGGTGTTCTAAGAAGAAAGGCGCCGCTGTATTATCTGCTCAAGCCAGAGATGAGAAGGGAGGCAGAGCGGCTGGTCTCTGTGTGGAGAGAGACCAGCCGTGAGTGATGTCGCGCGCGGGGGGAGGGGGGGGGAGCGGTCCGTGCCCGACACATTCTCCTCCTCTCTGTGTCTCTCACTCCTGCTGCCTGCTGTGTACACTTCTGTTCTCCACCCGGGCGGCGCGGCTGCACACTGTCCTCTCCTCTCCAGCTGCTGCCCGGGTGTTTTTATGTACTGTACCCTAATAGAGGGGGGGGGGTCTGTACTAATGGAGAAGGGGGGTCTGCCCTGGGGGGTCATTACTAATAGAGGGGGGTCTGTACTAATGGAGGGAGGGTCTGTCCTGGGGGGTCTGTAGTAATGGAGGGGGGGTCTGTCCTGGGGGGTCTGTAGTAATGGAGGGGGGTCTGTTCTGGGGGGTCTGTAGTAATGGAGAGGGGGTCTCTCCTGGGGGGTCTGTAGTAATGGAGAGGGGGTCTGTCCTGGGGGGTCTGTAGTAATGGAGGGGGGGTCTGTCCTGGGGGGTCTGTACTAATGGAGGGGGGGTCTGTACTAATGGAGGGGTGTCTGTCCTGGGGGGGGTCTATACTAATGGAGGGGGGTCTGTCCTGGGGGGTCTGTACTAATGGAGGGGGGTCTGTCCTGGGGGGGTCTATACTAATGGAGGGGGGTCTGTCCTGGGGGGTCTGTAGTAATGGAGGCGGGGTCTGTCTTGGGGGGTCTGTACTAATGGGGGGTCTGTACTAATGGAGGGGGGTCTGTACTAATGGAGGGGGGTCTGTCCTGGGGGGTCTGTACTAATTGAGGGGTGGTCTGTACTAATGGAGGTGGGGTCTGTCCTGGGGGGGTCTGTACTAATGCAGGGGGGTCTGTCCTGGGGGGGGGTCTGTACTAATGGAGGGGGGTCTGTACTAATGGAGGGGGGTCTGTCCTGGGGGGTCTGTACTAATTGAGGGGTGGTCTGTACTAATGGAGGTGGGGTCTGTCCTGGGGGGGTCTGTACTAATGCAGGGGGGTCTGTCCTGGGGGGGGTCTGTACTAATTGAGGGGTGGTCTGTACTAATGGAGGTGGGGTCTGTCCTGGGGGGGTCTGTACTAATGCAGGGGGGTCTGTTCTGGGGGGGTCTGTACTAATGGAGGGGGGGTTTCCTGGGGGGGGTCTGTACTGAGGGAGGGGTTTATACTTAGTGCGGGTTCTTCACTGATGGAGGGGGTCTATACTTAGTGGAGGGGGGTCTGTACTGAGGGGCGACTATAGTTGGTGGAAGGGGGAGTGACCCCAACCCTAGTGATGCCAATGCAGCTGCGGGCTCTTCTTTCCCCCCTCTCCCCCCTCCCTCTCCCCCCTCCCTCTCCCTCTCGCGCACGCTGCTGTACTAGTGAGCAGCGCTTGCCAGCACAGCTGCCCACTATGTATCTTCCCCCGCCTTCATATGCCCAGGGAAGAAACAGAATAGAAAAAGGAGCAGAGAAGAGGATTGTGGGACATGTAGTCCCGAGGACTGGCAGTCCCACTGTAACACGGAAACTGGAGCTCACACAGCATGCTCAGCTGAATGGGAGAGAGAGAGCCAGGAGTCCGGGAAAGCTTTCAGGGAAGTACACCCAGGACTCCAGAGGGAGAGGACATTGCTGAGGGAACCCCATCAGAGAGAGAACCCCGCTGCCCTGCGCCACCAGAGAGAAAGCCACACAGCCTAGCACCATCCCTGGTGGAGAAAGGAATGGAGTCATTGTCAGAATACAGATCTGGGTGCTATCCAGCGGAGTCACCACGGGCAATTCAGAGTGAGCTTACTCCTGATCAGAGGAACCGTTGCTGTATCGCTGGATCAGGTGAGAGGGTCGATTGGCCATTATTTACTAACGTCCATAGGAAATGCAGTCTCTGACCATCTCCTGTACTATGTCTGCAGTCTCTGACCATCACCTGTATTATGTCTGCAGTCTCTGATCATCTCCTGTACTATGTCTGCAGTCTCTGATCATCTCCTGTACTATGTCTGCAGTCTCTGATCATCTCCTGTGTACTATGTCTGCAGTCTCTGACCATCTCCTGTACTATGTCTGCAGTCTCTGATCATCTCCTGTATTATGTCTGCAGTCTCTGATCATCTCCTGTATTATGTTTGCAGTCTCTGATCATCTCCTGTATTATGTCTACAGTCTCTGATCATCTCCTGTACTGTGTCTGCAGTCTCTGATCATCTCTTATATCCTGTCTGCAGTCTCTGACCATCTCCTGTACTATGTCTGCAGTCTCTGACCATCTCCTGTACTATGTCTGCAGTCTCTGACCATCACCTGTATTATGTCTGCAGTCTCTGATCATCTCCTGTACTATGTCTGCAGTCTCTGATCATCTCCTGTACTATGTCTGCAGTCTCTGATCATCTCCTGTACTATGTCTGCAGTCTCTGACCATCTCCTGTACTATGTCTGCAGTCTCTGATCATCTCCTGTATTATGTCTGCAGTCTCTGATCATCTCCTGTATTATGTTTGCAGTCTCTGATCATCTCCTGTATTATGTCTACAGTCTCTGATCATCTCCTGTACTGTGTCTGCAGTCTCTGATCATCTCTTATATCCTGTCTGCAGTCTCTGACCATCTCCTGTACTATGTCTGCAGTCTCTGACCATCTCCTGTACTATGTCTGCAGTCTCTGACCATCACCTGTATTATGTCTGCAGTCTCTGATCATCTCCTGTACTATGTCTGCAGTCTCTGATCATCTCCTGTACTATGTCTGCAGTCTCTGACCATCTCCTGTACTATGTCTGCAGTCTCTGATCATCTCCTGTATTATGTCTGCAGTCTCTGATCATCTCCTGTATTATGTTTGCAGTCTCTGATCATCTCCTGTATTATGTCTACAGTCTCTGATCATCTCCTGTACTGTGTCTGCAGTCTCTGATCATCTCTTATATCCTGTCTGCAGTCTCTGACCATCTCCTGTACTATGTCTGCAGTCTCTGACCATCTCCTGTACTATGTCTGCAGTCTCTGACCATCTCCTGTACTATGTCTGCAGTCTCTGATCATCTCCTGTACTATGTCTGCAGTCTCTGATCATCTCCTGTACTATGTCTGCAGTCTCTGACCATCTCCTGTACTATGCAGTCTCTGACCATCTCCTGTACTATGTCTGCAGTCTCTGATCATCTCCTGTACTATGTCTGCAGTCTCTGATCATCTCCTGTACTATGTCTGCAGTCTCTGACCATCTCCTGTACTATGTCTGCAGTCTCTGACCATCTCCTGTACTATGTCTGCAGTCTCTGACCATCTCCTGTACTATGTCTACAGTCTCTGATCATCTCCTGTACTGTGTCTGCAGTCTCTGATCATCTCTTATATCCTGTCTGCAGTCTCTGACCATCTCCTGTACTATGTCTGCAGTCTCTGACCATCTCCTGTACTATGTCTGCAGTCTCTGACCATCTCCTGTACTATGTCTGCAGTCTCTGATCATCTCCTGTACTATGTCTGCAGTCTCTGATCATCTCCTGTACTATGTCTGCAGTCTCTGACCATCTCCTGTACTATGTCTGCAGTCTCTGACCATCTCCTGTACTATGTCTGCAGTCTCTGATCATCTCCTGTACTATGTCTGCAGTCTCTGATCATCTCCTGTACTATGTCTGCAGTCTCTGACCATCTCCTGTACTATGTCTGCAGTCTCTGACCATCTCCTGTACTATGTCTGCAGTCTCTGACCATCTCCTGTACTATGTCTACAGTCTCTGATCATCTCCTGTACTATGTCTGCAGTCTCTGATCATCTTCTGTACTATGTCTGCAGTCTCTGATCATCTCTTATATCCTGTCTGCAGTCTCTGACCATCTCCTGTACTATGTCTGCAGTCTCTGATCATCTCCTGTACTATGTCTGCAGTCTCTGATCATCTCCTGTATTATGTCTGCAGTCTCTGATCATCTCCTGTACTATGTCTGCAGTCTCTGATCATCTCATGTACTATGTCTGCAGTCTCTGATCATCTCCTGTACTATGTCTGCAGTCTCTGATCATCTCCTATACTATGTCTGCAGTCTCTGATCATCTCATGTACTATGTCTGCAGTCTCTGACCATCTCCTGTAATATGTCTGCAGTCTCTGATCATCTCCTGTACTATGTCTGCAGTCTCTGATCATCTCCTGTACTATGTCTGCAGTCTCTGATCATCTCCTGTATTATGTCTGCAGTCTCTGATCATCTCCTGTATTATGTCTGCAGTCTCTGATCATCTCCTGTACTATGTCTGCAGTCTGTAATCATCTCCTGTATTATGTCTGCAGTCTCTGATCGTCTCTTGTACTATGTCTGCAGTCTCTGATCATCTCATGTACTATGTCTGCAGTCTCTGATCATCTCCTGTACTATGTCTGCAGTCTCTGATCATCTCATGTACTATGTCTGCAGTCTCTGATCATCTCATGTACTATGTCTGCAGTCTCTGATCATCTCCTGTACTATGTCTGCAGTCTCTGATCATCTCCTGTATTATGTATGCAGTCTCTGACCATCTCCTGTACTATATCTGCAGTCTCTGATCATCTCTTATATCCTGTCTGCAGTCTCTGATCATCTCCTGTAGTATGTCTGCAGTCTCTGATCATCTCCTGTAGTATGTCTGCAGTCTCTGATCATCTCCTGTACTATGTCTGCAGTCTCTGATCATCTCCTGTACTATGTCTGCAGTCTCTGATCATCTCCTGTATTATGTCTGCAGTCTCTGATCATCTCCTGTACTATGTCTGCAGTCTCTGATCATCTCCTGTAGTATGTCTGCAGTCTCTGATCATCTCCTGTATTATGTCTGCAGTCTCTGATCATCTCCTGTACTATGTCTGCAGTCTCTGACCATCTCCTGTAATATGTCTGCAGTCTCTGATAATCTCCTGTATTATGTCTGCAGTCTCTGAACATCTCCTGTATTATGTCTGCAGTCTCTGATCATCTCATGTACTATGTCTGCAGTCTCTGATCATCTCCTGTATTATGTCTGCAGTCTCTGATCATCTCCTGTACTATGTCTGCAGTCTCTGATCATCTCCTGTATTATGTCTGCAGTCTCTGATCATCTCCTGTACTATGTCTGCAGTCTCTGATCATCTCATGTACTATGTCTGCAGTCTCTGATCATCTCCTATACTATGTCTGCAGTCTCTGATCATCTCATGTACTATGTCTGCAGTCTCTGATCATCTCCTGTACTATGTCTGCAGTCTCTGATCATCTCCTGTACTATGTCTGCAGTCTCTGATCATCTCCTGTACTATGTCTGCAGTCTCTGATCATCTCTTATATCCTGTCTGCAATCTCTGATCATCTCCTGTAGTATGTCTGCAGTCTCTGATCATCTCCTGTAGTATGTCTGCAGTCTCTGATCATCTTCTGTACTATGTCTGCAGTCTCTGATCATCTCTTGTATTATGTCTGCAGTCTCTGATCATCTCCTGTACTATGTCTGCAGTCTCTGATCATCTCCTGTACTATGTCTGCAGTCTCTTATCATCTCCTGTATTATGTCTGCAGTCTCTGATCATCTCCTGTACTATGTCTGCAGTCTCTGATCATCTCCTGTACTATGTCTGCAGTCTCTGATCATCTCCTGTACTATGTCTGCAGTCTCTGATCATCTCATGTACTATGTCTGCAGTCTCTGATCATCTCCTGTACTATGTCTGCAGTCTCTGATCATCTCCTATACTATGTCTGCAGTCTCTGATCATCTCATGTACTATGTCTGCAGTCTCTGATCATCTCTTGTACTATGTCTGCAGTCTCTGATCATCTCCTGTACTATGTCTGCAGTATCTGATCATTTCCTGTACTATGTCCCCAGTCTCTGATCATCTCCTGTATTATGTCTGCAGTCTCTGACCATCTCCTGTACCATGTCTGCAGTCTCTGATCATCTCTTATATCCTGTCTGCAGTCTCTGATCATCTCCTGTACTTTGTCTGCAGTCTCTGACCATCTCCTGTATTATGTCTGCAGTCTCTGACCATCTCCTGTATTATATCTGCAGTCTCTGATCATCTCCTGTACTATGTCTGCAGTCTCTGACCATCTCCTGTATTATATCTGCAGTCTCTGATCATCTCCTGTACTATGTCTGCAGTCTCTGACCATCTCCTGTACTATGTCTGCAGTCTCTGATCATCTCTTATATCCTGTCTGCAGTCTCTGATCATCTCCTGTAGTATGTCTGCAGTCGCTGATCATCTCCTGTAGTATATCTGCAGTCTCTGATCATCTCCTGTAGTATGTCTGCAGTCTCTGATCATCTCCTGTACTATGTCTGCAGTCTCTGATCATCTCCTGTACTATGTCTGCAGTCTCTGATCATCTCCTGTACTATGTCTGCAGTCTCTGATCATCTCCTGTATTATGTCTGCAGTCTCTGATCATCTCCTGTATTATGTCTGCAGTCTCTGACCATCTCCTGTACTATGTCTGCAGTCTCTGACCATCTCCTGTACTATGTCTGCAGTCTCTGACCATCTCCTGTACTATGTCTGCAGTCTCTGATCATCTCCTGTACTATGTCTACAGTCTCTGATCATCTCCTTTATTATGTCTGCAGTCTCTGATCATCTCTTATATCCTGTCTGCAGTCTCTGATCATCTCCTGTACTATGTCTGCAGTCTCTGATCATCTCTTATATCCTGTCTGCAGTCTCTGATCATCTCCTGTACTATGTCTGCAGTCTCTGATCATCTCCTGTACTATGTCTGCAGTCTCTGATCATCTCCTGTACTATGTCCCCAGTCTCTGATCATCTCCTGTATTATGTCTGCAGTCTCTGACCATCTCCTGTACCATGTCTGCAGTCTCTGATCATCTCTTATATCCTGTCTGCAGTCTCTGATCATCTCCTGTACTTTGTCTGCAGTCTCTGACCATCTCCTGTATTATGTCTGCAGTCTCTGATCATCTCCTGTATTATATCTGCAGTCTCTGATCATCTCCTGTACTATGTCTGCAGTCTCTGACCATCTCCTGTATTATATCTGCAGTCTCTGATCATCTCCTGTACTATGTCTGGGGGCTCTTTCTAACAGACTCTCTAACAGAAGCCCTCTCTGTGTGCATCAGAGAGACCCCCCTCCAGGTCTCATTAGTGTACACTCTTCCTGTATTTTCTTTATTAAAAGATCACAGGAGGATCCCAGGGTAACAAAGACTTCTTAGGGGAGCATCTCTGTGTTTGAGTCATTGCCATAGAAACATTTGTAAAGGGGAGGAGTTGGTAAGATGACCACGCCCATGTGGGGGCGCCAAAAATATTTCTGCACCCAGGCGCCGGTGACCCTAGGATCGGCCCTGCCAGGCCCCCCTCCTCACCAGTGCCACCTCATCAGTGCAGCCTATCAGTGCCCATCAGTGCCACCTCATCAGCGCACATCAGTGAAGGAGAAAAATAACCTGTTTGCTAAATTTTATAACAAAAAAAAACCAAAACCCAGTGGTGATAAAATACCACCAAAAGAAAGCTTTATTTGTGTGAAAAAAATGATACAAATGTCATATGGGTACAGTGTTACATGACTGCGCAATTGTCTTTCAAAATGTAACACGAAGCTGAAAATTGGCCTGGGCAGGAAGGGGGTATAAGTGCCCAGTAAGCAAGTGGTTAACAGGGGCGTGTAATTACAATTTCTGATCTAATATTTCACAGCAGGGCCCGTTCCTGCGCCCACCAAGAGTAACTGTGAGGGCTTACAGTGTTACGGCACCAGCACCACCACCAAAGGCCCAATTTTTCTGACCCTGTTCAACAGGGACATGTAATTACAATTCTTGATATAATTTTTCTTAGCAGGGCCTGTTCCTGCGCCCACCAAGAGTAACTGTGAGGGCTTTCTGTGTTCTGGTACCATCAACACCTAAGGCCCAATTTTCCACAGAGTATATAGGGCAGGCCGTATAGTATATACAGGCAGGGCAGCCATCAGAAATTGTGGGGCCCCTTAGACAGCTTTAGGTCTGGGCCCCCTGGGCCTGACCGCCAACATTCCCCAGGGCCTGCCCACTGGCCGTCCCACCGAATCCGCCCACTGGCCGTCCCACCGAATCCGCCCACTAGCCATCCCATCAAGTCCTTCCGTGCACACACCTTTTATTTTAACACTTACAGCGTCATATATGAAAATGAACAGTGTATTATAAGTCATCAGTGCTTTCATATTTATATTTTGCCCAAAAGAGACACCCCAAACCAGCAGCTGTACGCTCGCAGCCCCTATTCACATATGTTCTCTCTCAACCCCCTCACACTTGTATGTTCTCAGCCCTCCTAACACCTGTACGTTCTCAGCCATCCTAACACCTGTATGTTCACAGACCCCCTCACACCTGTACGCTCTCAGCCCCCCTCTCACCTGTACGCTTTCAGCCCCCCACACACCTGTACGCTCTCAGACCCCCACACACCTGTACGCTCTTAGCCCCCCACACACCTGTACGCTCTCAGCCCCAACCCCTGTATGCTCTCAGCCCCCTCACACCTGTATGCTCGCAGCCCCCCTCCCACCTGTATGTTCTCAGACTCCCTCACGCCTGTACGCTCTCAGCCCCCCTCTCACCTGTACGCTCTCGGCCCCCCACACACCTGTAGGCTCTCAGCCCCAACCCCTGTACGCTCTCAGCCCCCTCACACCTGTACGCTCTCAGCCCCCCTAACACCTGTACACTCTCAGGCCCCCTCACACCTGTACGCTATCAGCCTCCCTCACACCTGTACGCACTCAGCCCCCCTCACACCTGTACGCTCTCAGCCCCACTAACACCTGTATGCACTTAGCCCCCCCAACACTGGTACGCACTCAGCCCCCCTAACTCCTGTACGCACTCAGCCCCCCTCACACCTGTACGCACTAAGCCCCCCTAACACCTGTACGCTCTCAGCCCCCCTAACACCTGTATGCTCTCAGCCCCACTAACACCTGTATGCTCTCAGCCCCCCTAACACCTGTACGCTCTCAGCCCCACTAACACCTGTATGCTCTCAGCCCCCCTAACACCTGTACGCTCTCAGCCCCACTAACACCTGTATGCTCTCAGCCCCCCTAACACCTGTATGCTCTCAGCCCCCCTAACACCTGTACGCTCTCAGCCCCACTAACACCTGTACGCTCTCAGCCCCCCTCACACCTATACGCTCTCAGCCCCACTAACACCTGTATGCTCTCAGTCCCTCTCACACCTGTACGCTCTTTTTTTTTTTTTTGAAAATTCTGATGGACCTAGAAATGGAACATGTTTTAAATATTTCCGACTTAACCAATTCCTATTGGGAAAGCTGCTCGTCTGTGTGCTGTTCCGACAGACCAAAAACGACGAATGCTCTGAAGCAAGTACGAGACGGAAGCTATTGAATGTCCTTTTTCTTGTCCCATCATACGTGCTGTACGTCACCGCATTCTGGACGGTCGGACTTGGGTCAGACTTTAGTTTGACCGTGTGCAGGCAAGACCGCTTGAATGAAATTCCATCGGAGTTCTGTCGGAGAAACCTTTGGAGTTTAGTCCGACGGCCAAACCGGTCATGTGTACGTGGCTTAAATATCCATACAAGACCCAAAGGGCCTCATAATGGACTGGGGG
This sequence comes from Aquarana catesbeiana, assembly GCF_042186555.1. Taxonomy (NCBI): domain Eukaryota; kingdom Metazoa; phylum Chordata; class Amphibia; order Anura; family Ranidae; genus Aquarana; species Aquarana catesbeiana. The sequence continues at coordinate 6,148,499 of NC_133336.1, forward strand.
GTACCCATGCCGTTTGTCTCACTGATTTTCATCCATATTGCCAGGACCCGACATTACATTAAAGCCGCAAGCAGTTTTAAATGACTTTTATTCCTTTAGAAATGTTATTTTGTGCAGGGACTGTTCTAAGCACGGGAAACATGCGCCACTTTACAGGCATAATATAGACACACCCCAGGTACGATATTTAAAGGAATATTTCACTTTTATTGTTTCACTTTAAGCATCATAAAAATCACTGCTCCCGAAAAAAACGACAGTTTTTAAAACTTTTTTTGCATTGATACATGTCCCCTGGGGCAGGACCCGGGTCCCCAAACACTTTTTATGACAATAACTTGCATAGTAGCCTTTAAAATGAGCACTTTTGATTTTTCACGTTCGGGTCCCATAGACTTTAAAGTGTTCGAATGTTCGCGCAAACTTTCAGTCCGTTCGCATGTTCTGCTGCAAACCAAACCGTGGGGTGTTCGGCTCATCCCAACTCCATACTGGAGTTGTGGTGTTGGCGGTTGAGTCCTCTATAGAGAGAGTAATGGAGGCATGGTCTGACCAAGTGATTGTATTTATGGATGTGAAGGTAACTTTATTCCTGGTTGACCAAAGAACCTTGTCTAAATCATTCCTGGAGTAAGTCCTATGTGGTGAAGAAAAGTAGGTAAAGTCTCTTTCTCCTGCATGTAGGCATCTCCAAGCATCGAATAAGTCCTGGTTGTGGAGTGAAGTTAGGAGAGATGGGCTCGTTCGTTTCGCGCCAGAGGAAGAGTCTATAGAAGGGTCTGGTGTCGTGTTAAAATCGCCGCACAGGACTAGCATTCCTTTTTTTGTGGATATGCACCTTTCGCAATAATTTGTGAAAAAAGCGCACTTGATGTTGATTGGGGGAGTATACATTCACAGTGGTGTAAGTGACCGAATTGAGGTCACATACTAGAATGAGAAAGCGGCCAGGAGGATCTTTTACTACCTGTGTAGGGTGAACGCCAATGAGTCTTTAATTGCAGTAAGTACCCCTTTTGTTTTGTTTTCCACGTTGGCAGTAAATATATGTGGAAAGTTTCTGTGGGAGCAGACTGGTGGCGATGAGGAATGAAAGTGTGTTTCTTGTGGACACAAAATGTCACATTTGTTAGAGAGTGCTTCCTTCCACAGGGACTTCCTCTTTGCTGGGTGATTGAGTCCTTTTTGAGTTTATAGAGAGAAGTTTTATTCCCATTTTGGAGGATTTAATAAGCTAGTACAGTATTTAGGGAGTGCATTCAGTGTTGTGCTGAGGGCTTCCTCTTGTGGCCACTTTAAATATGACGTGAAGTAAGCAGTTTGTGTGGAGTGATGTTTTGCATTGTACTTACAATTTATGATGAGAGTTGAGTGTTGGCAAGGTCGTGAGTTCAACCATAGGGGAAATCTTTTATGAACTTCCGCTGTGTAGAGTTTCCTTTTCTTTGTGAGAGTCCTGAAATCGTCAGCTGTGTCAATAGGTGAAAACAGGGGAGAAAGGTCATAGGAACAAAAAACTGAAAATAAAAGTAAACAGAGATAACCACACATCTGGTGTAAAAACAACATATGCAAGGGGTGTCCCTTAACAATAATGGGTAACAAAATACCCAAATGCAGCGGTTGCTGCTCAAGTTAGGTGAGGGGTGAGTTCAAGCCCATAGGCCCTCCCGGATTTCCTTCCAGGGATTAAAATATGCTGCGATTCCCATCCGAGTTTAATTGTGTGATTTGGCATTTTTATTTGTAACCCTTTTCCAGTCGGGTTCAATCTGTCCTGTGGGTCTGGCAGAGTTCTGATCCTCTGTGCGTTCGGGAAGAATCTTCCATTCTTCCAGGAGAGAAAGGCCTTTTTCCAGGGATTCTACAATGTGTGTGCGTCCTTCCTTTGTAATGAAGAGTTTGGTAGGATAGCCCCATCTGTAGATAATTTTATGGTTTCTGAGTACCTTTGTAATAGTATTCAAGTTTTTCCACTTTTGCAAGGTATATTGGGACAGGTTGGCATAGAACTGCAGATTTTGATATTGCGCAGGAATTTGTTCCCGCTTACGCATTATCATCATAAGTTGTTCCTTGGCATGATAGAAATGGAGATGTAGAATCATGTCTCTGGGTGTTTGTTCATGTAGATGAGCTGGTTTTGGTAAACGGTGGATTCTGTCAATGGTGACATCTAAATCAGAGAGGTCAGGGATGAGCGACTTAAACAGAGAAGAGGCATAGGTGCACAGGTCAGGTTGTTGGATTGACTCGGGGACCCCCCTTATTTTCAAATTGTTCCTCCTGGACCTGTCCTCGATATCTGCTACTTAGCCTTTATCCACTCAGTATCCCCCTCTCTTTCTTCATTGCAGTCTACTAATTCATTAATGGTGGTAGCATATTCCTCCATTTTGTGTTCAATGTGATCCACTCTGGATTCCACTGCATGCATGTCACTTTTAAATCTATGTATGCATTTGATCATAATAGCCTGCAGTGAGCTCCTGAGAGACAAAAGCATGTCTTTTAGGACAGTGTCCATCACAGGTTGGTGTGAGGTAGGGAAGGATTCAATAGAATTTGGCAGCTCCCTTGTGTCATCCCCTGATTCAGTGACAGGGCTTGCTTCTGGATTGTATCCCTCTCCATCCATCCTACATTTGGCTTTGGCTGGGCTGCTAGAGGCTGGGGATAGAGGGTAGGACTGTGGGCTGTCAGGGGAGCCGTTATTCTGAGCCATCCCGCCCAATTTGTGTGATTTGGGCTGTGTTTTAGGTGCATGGGTAGATGACCTTACGGCGCCATTTTGCCTACCTCCATTCTGTTTAAGGATGAGGAAGTCCGTTAGGTGCTACGGCTTCCTTTCCTCCTTTCTTTTTCTGGGCATGATCCCAGGGTGTTCCCAAGCCAGATCACCTGGAAAAGCAGGTTAAAGTGCATCCCGGCGGGTTGTTTTGTGCTGCTGTATCCCCGTTTTTACCGGAGCTTCTGTGTTAGGCTTCCATCTGGCTCCGTAGCAAGCCACGCCCCCGGGTTACCTGTTTTTAACATATACAGTCCTTAAAAATAAAAAAAAAATAAAAAGCAAGTTTAGTTTGTTAACTAAATAAGTTGTACTTTTATTTCAATTTCAAGAATAATACTTTTCTATAAATTTTATCTTCCCAGTTTAACAAAATGAATTTGAACTTGTAAAACTACTCTAGGCCAGACTGTTGGTTGGAAGCTAAACAGTGGGGACCTTGAGTGGAGAATGAACAAGTCTTGCTTTTTGACTGTTGGTGATTGCTGGGTTGCATTTTTAGGTTCTTTTTGGGGCTTTTCCTTATAGCTTTTTAACACCTTTTTTCTGACACTTTTTAAACAGCTTTTTTTTTTCTTTGCTTCCTTCTGCTTACTAATTAAGGGGAGTGGTTAATGGGTCACAGGTGCTTGAGGCCTATATAACCTTGTGCAGAACTCATTGTGAGCCTGCACATCTTTGAGTGTCCTAAAGAAAGATTTTAGGGACTTGGGAGCTAGATTGAGGAAAGGGACCTCCAAGGTACTATTCTCAGGAATACTTCTGGTACATCGAGCCACACCAGAAAGGCAGAGGGAGATTAGGGAAGTAAACAAGTGGCTGAAGAACTGGTGTAGTAAGGAGGGGTTTGGGTTCCTGGAGGATTGAGCCGACTTCTCAGTCAATAACCAGTACTATAGAAGGGACGGACTGCACCTAAATGAGGAGGGTGCAGATCAGCTGGGAATGAAGATGGCCAAAAAGTTAGAGGGGTTTTTAAATTAGGCGATGGGGGGAGGGTCCAGAGGTAGAGATAGTCAGCGTGGAACATATTCCAGAGGGTAGTATTGGGGGCATTAGTGGTAGGTTGACCAAAGCACATAAACCCAAGGTAAGTATAGTAACAAGTCCTAGCTGTAATCTCAGAACACCCAATAAGAGGATAATATGTGACCGGTCTAAACTATGTGGCATGTTCACCAATGCCAGGAGCATGGCGGACAAGATGGGTGAACTAGAGATACTGTTGTACGAGGAGGATTTGGATTTTGTGGGAATTTCAGAGACCTGGTTCAACAGCTCTCATGATTGGCTGGCAAACATTCAAGGGTATAACCTTTATCGCAAGGATAGAGAGGGTAAAAAAGGGGGAGGGGTATGCCTATATATCAAGAATAATGTACAAGTGAATGTGAGAGATGACATCACTAAGCGAGCTAGGGAGGAGGTGGAATCCTTATGGGTAGAGCTCCAAAGAGATGAAGCTAAGGGGAAAATAATACTGGGAGTATGCTATAGGCCCCCTAACCAGAGGGAGGGAATGGAGACAGATCTCCTATCACAATTTGGATTAGCAGCAAGGATGGGAAGTGTTATCATAATGGGGGATTTTATTTATCCAGACATAGACTGGGCGGAGGGAACCGCGCATTCATCTAAGGCTCGCCAGTTCCTAAATGTCTTGCAGGACAATTTTATGGGTCAGATGGTAGACGCACCAACTAGAAATAAAGCGTTACTATATCTACTGATTACCAGCAAATCTAATCACGGATGTGGAAATATGGGGCAATTTAGGAAACAGCGATCACAGGTCAATTGGTTTCAGTATAAATCACACAAATAGGAAACATAAAGGAAATACAAAGACACTGAATTTCAAAAGAGCCAACTTCCCTAAACTACAAACCTTGTTAGAAGGCATGAATTGGGATAAAATCTTAGGAACAAAGAACACGGGGGAGAGATGGGTTTACTTTAAGAGCATATTAAATAAGGGCATTAGCCAATGTATCCCATTGGGTAATAAATTTAAAAGAGCGAACAAAAGTCCTGGATGGCTTAACTCCAATGTAAAAATGCATATAAAAGCAAAGGAGAAGGCCTTCAAAAAATACAAGGTTGAGGGATCATCCTCAGCATTCAGACTTTATAAAGAATGCAACAAGAAATGTAAGGGTGCAATAAGGACAGCTAAGATAAAACATTAAAGACACATAGCGGAGGAGAGCAAAATAATCCCAAGAAATTCTTTAAGTATGTAAACAGTAAAAAAGGGAGGAAAGACCATTTTGGCCCCATAAAAGACTGAGGAAAGACATCTGGTTATAAAGGATGGGGAGATGTAGAAGGTATTGAATTTATTCTTCTCCTCAGTCTTCACAAGGGAATCGGGGGGCTTCAGTAACCAAAACTGCAGTGTTTATCCTCATGACACAACACAGGAAGCACCTCCATGGTTAACAGAGGACAGAATTAAAATTAGACTTGAGAAACTTAACATTAATAAATCATCTGGACCAGATGACTTGCACTTAGGGAACTCAGTCAAGTAATTGCCAGACCATTGTTCCTAATTTTTACTGACAGTCTACTGACTGCAATGGTACCAGCTGATTGGAGAAAAGCCAATGTAGCACCAATATTTAAAAAGGGCCCAGAATACATCCCTGGGAATTACAGACCAGTTAGCCTAACATCAATAGTATGTAAACTCTTGGAGGGGATGATAAGGGACTATATACAAGATTTTAGTAATAAGAACGGTATCATTAGCAGTAATCAGCATGGATTCATGAAGAATCGTTCTTGCCAAACCAATCTATTAACCTTCTATGAGGAGATGAGGAGGTGAGTAGCCATCTAGATAAAGGAAGGCCCGTAGATGTGGTGTATCTGGATTTTGCAAAAGCATTTGACACAGTTCCCCATAAACGTTTACTGTACAAAAAAAGGTCTGTTGGCATGGACCATAGGGTGAGTACATGGATTGAAAACTGCCTACAAGGGCGTGTTCAGAGGGTGGTGATAAATGGGGAGTACTCGGAATGGTCAGGGGTGGGGAGTGGGGTCCCCCAGGGTTCTGTGCTGGGACCAATCCTGTTTAATTTGTTCAATAAACGACCTGGAGGATGGGATAAACAGTTCAATCTCTGTATTTGCAGATGATACTAAGCTAAGCAGGGCAATAACTTCTCCACAGGATGTGGAAACCTTGTAAAAAGATCTGAACAAATAAATGGGGTGGGCAACTACATGGCAAATGAGGTTCAATGTAGAAAAATGTAAAATAATGCATTTGGGTGGCAAAAATATGAATGCAATCTATACACTGGGGGGAGAACCTCTGGGGGAATCTAGGATGGAAAAGGACCTGGGGGTCCTAGTAGATGATAGGCTCAGCAATGACATGCAATACCAAGCTGCTGCTAACAAAGCAAACAGAATATTGGCATTAAAAAGGGGATCAACTCCAGAGATAAAACGATAATTCTCCCACTCTACAAGACTCTGGTCCGGCCGCACCTGGAGTATGCTGTCCAGTTCTGGGCACCAGTCCTCGGGAAGGATATGCTGGAAATGGAGCGAATACAAAGAAGGGCAACAAAGCTAATAAAGGGTCTGGAGAATCTTAGTTATGAGGAAAGGTTGTGAGCTCTGAACTTATTCTCTCTGGAGAAGAGACGCTTGAGAGGGGATATGATTTCAATTTACAAATACCATACTGGTGACCCCACAATAGGGATAAAACTTTTTTGCAGAAGGGAGTTTAACAAGACTAGTGGCCACTCATTAAAATGAGAAGAAAAGAGGTTTAACCTTAAACTATGTAGAGGGTTCTTTACTCTAAGAGCGGCAAGGATGTGGAATTCCCTTCTACAGGCGGTGGTCTCAGCGGGGAGCATCGATAGTTTCAAAAAACGATTAGATAATCACCTGAACGACCGCAACATACAGGGATATATAATGTAATACTGACACATAATCACACACATAGGTTGGACTTTGATGGACTTGTGTCTTTTTTCATCCTCACCTACTATGTAACTATGTAACTCCACACTAATTATTTTTTATTTTTTTTCCCAAATATGTCAATTTTTCCAGAAAAAAATGGGAAAAAAGCATTTTTTTCCCATGCCTTCAAAATTTCTGGAAATGTTACATCACTTGTTATGATTAGGGATGAGCTTGATGTTCGGGTCGAACATGAGTTAGACTCAAACATCGGGTGTTCGCCCGTTCGCTGAATATCGAGCATTATGGGGCATTCGTGGAAAATTCTAGCGCCCGCGGAACGCCTTATAATGCACTGCGAGATCGCAGTGCATTGCTGTATCATTATTGGCCAAAGCGTGTACCTGACCTGCATGCTTTGGCCAATCCCAGCGCCCTCTGCTAAGAGAGCCATAATTCGCCAAAGGCAGGGTGCCTTTGGCCAATCCTGACTCAGGGGGACTAAGTCCACGCCCCACACTATATAAGGCTGCCTGCACGGCGGCCCTGTGTAGTGTTGTTGGTAGAGGTCGACCGATATGGGTTTTTCTCTGGCCGATGCCGATGCCGATATTTACAAATCGCGGTGGCCGATGGCCGATATGTGATGCCGATTTTTTTGGGCCGATATATTAGGCCGATTTTTTTTTTTTTTTTTTTTTAACTTTCATCTCATAAAATCTAACAGTTAGACCCCTTTCACACTGGGGCGTTTTTCAGGCGCTTTTGGGCTAAAAATAGCACCTGTAAAGTGCCAGTCAAACGGCTCCCCAGCAGTCTCAGTGTGATATCCCGAGTGCTTTCACACTGAGGCGATGCGCTGACAGGATGTTTAAAAAAAGTCCTGCAAGCAGCATCTTTGGAGTGGTGTATACCACCACTCCTGCCCATTGAAATGAATGCGCACCGCTGCCGAAGCGCCTGCAAAGCGTTTCGGCAGCGGCGCTTCAGGGGCGCATTTAACCCCTTCCTCGGCCGCTAGCTGGGTTATAAGCGCCCTGCTAGCAGCCGAATAGCGCTGCTAAAATGATGGTAAAGAGCCGCTAAAACTAGCAGCGCTTTACCGTCAACGCATGCCCGCTCCAGTGTGAAAGCAACCTTCAGTGATACGGAAAATTTTTTACATTTAAACATTTATTAAACAAAACAAACCTCCAATCAGTTCACTTGTATGTAGAATTTAGATAAAAAAAAAGTATAAAAAAAACACCTCTCTTAAATATTAAATACACAAAAACAGCTAATCAAAACTTCTGGATGAAAAAAAATGGGCTAACTTTACTGCTTAGTTTTTTTTTAAATTTATTAGTGTATTTTTTTTAAAAAAAAATTGCATTTCAAATACCGTGTGACATAAAATATTGCAACAACCGCTATTTTATTCCCTAGGGTCTCTGCTAAAAAAAATATATATAATGTTTGGGGGTTCTAAGTGATTTTATAGCAGAAAATACAGGATTTTTACTTGTAAGCAACAAGAGTCAGAAAAGATTTAGTCTTTAACTGGTTAAACTGAGAACTTCTCCACACGGAATTTAGTTCATTCAGAAGTGTAAACATTGTATCCTTCAGGTTCTTTTTATCAGATTTGGCAGGCTGCCCAGAGAGGGGGAGAAGTCGCTTCACACAGACAACTTACACTGACTTCTATGACAGAAGTCTTTTGCAAGTCGCGCTGAAGCTATATCGGCTTTTTTTTATCAGCACAATCGGCCGATGCCGATTAAGTAAAAAAAACCAAATATCGGCCGATATATCGGCCGGCCGATATATCGGTCGACCTCTAGTTGTTGGCGTGGACGTAGACATAGCTTGATTTAGATTAAGCAGGCAGGTTATTCAGTTAGTGGCAGTGTATTTAATATATATTTACAGTCAGTATAGTATATATATATATATATATATAGCTATATATATATATATATATCTATATATATACTCTGCATGCAGTCAGTGTAGCCTAGAGATCTACATTCTACAGTGCATTCCGTGGTGTACTATTTCTAATCTACTTCAGGCAGTGTATTTGATCATATATATACAGTGGGGACGAAAAGTATTCAGACCCCCTTAAATTTTTCACTCTTTGTTATATTGCAGCCATTTGCTAAAATCATTTAAGTTCATTTTTTTCCTCATTAATGTACACACAGCACCCCATATTGACAGAAAAACACAGAATTGTTGACATTTTTGCAGATTTATTAAAAAAGAAAAACTGAAATATCACTTGGTGCTACGTATTCAGACCCTTTGCTCAGTATTTAGTAGAAGCACTCTTTTGATCTAATACAGCCATGAGTCTTTTTGGGAAAGATGCAACAAGTTTTTCACACCTGGATTTGGGGATCCTCTGCCATTCCTCCTTGCAGATCCTCTCCAGTTCTGTCAGGTTGGATGGTAAACGTTGGTGGACGGCCATTTTTAGGTCTCTCCAGAGATGCTCAATTGGGTTTAAGTCAGGGCTCTGGCTGGGCCATTCAAGAACAGTCACGGAATTGTTGTGAAGCCACTCCTTCATTATTTTAGCTGTGTGCTTAGGGTCATTGTCTTGTTGGAAGGTAAACCTTCGGCCCAGTCTGAGGTCCTGAGCACTCTGGAGAAGGTTTTTGTCCAGGATATCCCTGTACTTGGCCGCATTCATCTTTCCCTCGATTGCAACTAGTTGTCCTGTCCCTGCAGCTGAAAAAAACCCCCACAGCATGATGCTGCCACCACCATGCTTCACTGTTGGGACTGTATTGGAGAGGTGATGAACAGTGCCTGGTTTTCTCCACACATACCGCTTAGAATTAAGGCCAAAAAGTTCTATCTTGGTCTCATCAGACCAGAGAATCTTATTTCTCACCATCTTGGAGTCCTTCAGGTGTTTTTTTTAGCAAACTCCATGCGGGCTTTCATGTGTCTTGCACTGAGGAGAGGCTTCCGTCGGGCCACTCTGCCATAAAGCCCCGACTGGTGGAGGGCTGCAGTGATGGTTGACTTTCTACAACTTTCTCCCATCTCCCGACTGCATCTCTGGAGCTCAGCCACAGTGATCTTTGGGTTCTTCTTTACCTCTCTCACCAAAGTTCTTCTCCCCCGATAGCTCAGTTTGGCCGGACGGCCAGCTCTAGGAAGGGTTCTGGTCGTCCCAAATGTCTTCCATTTAAGGATTATGGAGGTCACTGTGCTCTTAGGAACCTTAAGTGCAGCAGAATTTTTTTTTGTAACCTTGGCCAGATCTGTGCCTTGCCACAATTCTGTCTCTGAGCTCTTCAGGCAGTTCCTTTGACCTCATGATTCTCATTTACTCTGACATGCACTGTGAGCTGTAAGGTCTTATATAGGCAGGTGTGTGGCTTTCCTAATCAAGTCCAATCAGTATAATCAAACACAGCTGGACTCAAATGAAGGTGTAGAACCATCTCAAGGATGATCATAAGAAATGGACAGCACCTGAGTTATATATATGAGTGTCACAGCAAAGGGTCTGAATACTTAGGACCATGTGATATTTCAGTTTTTCTTTTTTAATAAATCTGCAAAAATGTCAACAACTCTGTGTTTTTCTGTCAATATGGGGTGCTGTGTGTACAATATGGGGGGCTGTGTGTACATTAATGAGGAAAAAAATAAACTTAAATGATTTTAGCAAATGGCTGCAATATAACAAAGAGTGAAAAATTTAAGGGGGTCTGAATACTTTCCGTCCCCACTGTATATACACTCTGAATCCAGTCAGTGTAGCCTAGAGATCTACATTCTACAGTGCATTCCATGGTGTACTATTTCTAATTTACTTCAGGCAGTGTATTTGAGATATATATATATATATATATAAAAGATGTTAATAATGAGCGCATACCAAAACATCGCTCTGCGCCCTGGCCTAGAAAACACACACGGTGTTAATGTAGTCTAAACAATTTAAAATGAAAAAATAGCAGCTACTTAAATAGTTAAAATATGAATGAAAGGCAATAATAAAAGTCTTAAATAAATAGTCCCTTTAAATATTGCAGCAGCGCTTCATGTCCAAATCTAAAGGACACGCTTTCATATATAGTTCTTATATGAGAAGATACACGGTAGCGGAGGAGATCTACAAAAGCTTCAGCTGTGTTCTGTAGAGGGGGCCTTCCACCAAACACTTCACCACGTGAGAGGAACCTCCCCAATGGGGATGCACTCACCAGAAATACAGCGATAAAGAGCCTTGGATAATAATAATGAGAGTTCTCCACCACTCCTAAACATCCAACAGGTGTCAGTCACGCTCTCTGTAGCTCCAGTAAAACATATGGGAGGAATGGAATGTCCACATAGTGTAATATTGCTTAAAAAGTTTATTCACCCAAAACATCCAAAACATCCCCCCATATGAATATGCGTACCAGAAAGCAATAAAAATAAAGCAAGATGTAAAGTTTACTGTGCCTTTGAGATCTCCCGGTCACCGGAAAGCCGTCAGGAGCGTTCGCTGTGTACAACAGTAGCGATATACTTCCTGGTTCCTCCTCGGCCCGTGGAGCGCACACGTCACTTCCGGTAAATCACGTCACTGACACGTTTCGTCACGTCCTGACTTCGTCTGAGGGCGTGATCTACCATACAAGTGGCCGGTATTTATGTAAGTAACAAGTGCAGCGGCCAATCCAAAGAGACGTGATGCTGTGCGGCCATTAGACTGTATCAGCATGTGATACAAACATGCAAAATACATAAAATTACTATGCATGAACAATGTTTAAAAAGAAATCTGCTGATTAATGCTAAAATAAATACCGGCAAAGGGATATATGAACTGCTAATGAGATGAGGACAAAATAAAACATACATGCTCATTTATCCACCCTAATGTACAGAGAAGAATTGCTGTAGTAAGAACCCCAGAGATGGAATACTAAATTGTACCTTGTGTAGCGTGTACAACTAAATAAGATAAATTATAATCCTATATATGTGTGTATGTCTAAACGCTAGACATAAGTAAAAAAATATAAATAAATGAGCAGGAAGAATATGTATAAAATATTACCGTATGTCATATGTGTTTAAAATACTGTACTATTAAAATGTTGTGGCAGACAGAATAGACAAGGAAATATGAATATGAAAATGTAAAATATAAAAGACACATAAGTCAATGGCTTTCAATACCACAAGATGTATCAGTGTGTATATACATAAAGGGGACCAGTGAAGGAATATCCATATAACATACAGCATGAAATACACCAAACATGCTAAAATTTATATTAAAAATAGATGCTGGAAAAAAACTTGTGGTAAAGGATGCAAAAGTTTAAAATTGTATAAAGTGCATCTGAAATGTTAAAGATGATAATAGACAATAGCAAAAAGGAAGGGAATTAGCTAGGTGTCACTGATAAAACAAGTAATGTCTAGGGATGAGCTTCGTGTTCGAGTCGAACCCATGTTCGACTCGAACATCGGCTGTTCGACCGTCCGTCGAATTGCGAACGATATGGGCCGTTCGCGCCAAATTCGTGTGGCGCGTCACGGCCCATAATTCACTGCGGCATCGCAGTGCATTGCTGGCTGATGATTGGCCAAGCATGCACTATGACCCGCATGCTTGGCCAATCACAGCGCCGTCAGTAGAGAGAGCTGTAATTGGCCAAAGCCAGGGTGGCTTTGGCCAATTATGGCTCAGGGGATTTAGTACACGCCCCACACTATATAAGGCCACCTGCACGGTGGCCCTGTGTAGTGTGTGTTCCGGTGTGCTGAGAAATAGAGAGAGAGAGAGAGAGAGACAGTGTCATTTGATTTGAGTTAGATAGATTAGGCAGAACAGTCAGTCAGTTTAGCTGCACTTACAGTGTATTGTGTATATATATGCATCCCAGGTGTTGCATATATATATATATATACACTGTATTCAGTTTAGCTAGATCCGTTCCTGTTATCTTCTAGACTATTTACATTTAGTACAGTGCGTCCTGCTCACAGTGTTCAGCTAGATCCGTTCCTGTTATCTTCCTACTGACAGGCAGACTTGTCTGGTTACAGTATATAAAGCTACCTGAAGAAAATTACAGGTGTTCTATTTGATCCTATTAGTACCACGGTCAGGCAGCTAGACTATTTACATTTAGTACAGTGCGTCCTGCTCACAGTGTTCAGCTAGATCCATTCCTGTTATCTTCCTACTGACAGGCAGGCTTGTCTGGTTACAGTATATAAAGCTACCTGAAGAAAATTACAGGTGTTCTATCCCAGCTTAGTGCAGCTACAGGCCATTAGTATGTCTGGAAGGCCAAGAAGGAGAGGCAGACAGTCACAAGCCAATAAGAGAGGGCAAGCAGGCTCTGTGTCTAGTGCTGGTCGTGGAGACGGTGCATCCTCATCAGCACGTGGCCATTGGACACGCTTGGCCTTTTTTTCGGCAGCTGGCCGTGTTGAGCCGCAACATGCGGAAGACTTGGTCGAGTGGATGACCAAGCCGTCCTCATCCTCCTCATCCTCTCTCACCCAGGGTGCTTTGTCTGGCAAAGCAGCGGCCTCTTCCCTCAGCTCAATGTCATCAGTGACTCCTTCCCTAGCTCCACCATGTCCTCCTGAGGATTCCCTCGAACTGTTTGACCACAGTGTTGGGTACATGCTCCAGGAGGATGCCCAGCGTTTGGAAGGCTCTGATGATGATACTGAGCTCGATGAAGGCAGTAACATGAGCACAGACAGAGGGGGTGCCCAAGAAGGACAGCAATCTGGCAGTCATGCTCCCCCTGCTGCAGCATACTGCCAGGTTTGCTCCAGTGATGAGGAGGGAGGGGATGATGAGGTCACTGACTCAACGTGGGTGCCTGATAGGAGAGAGGAGGAGGAGGAGGAGGAGGAGGCGGCACATCACCAACGAGGCAGGATGCCCTCCAGGGGCCAGCCTAAGGGCAGCACATTGACTGCATCACACCCCAAAGCTCCACATGTGCAGGGCGCTGCAGTCTCTGCGCGTTATTCAAAAAGTTCTTTGGTGTGGGCCTTTTTTGAGACGAGTGCATCAGATCGCACCGCTGCTATTTGCAACATATGTCTCAAGCGTATCTCGCGTGGCCAAAACATCTCCCGCTTGGGTACCACATGCTTGACCAGACATATGTTGACCTGCCATGCAGTTCGTTGGCAAGCGTATCTAAAAGACCCACACCAAAGAACAAAGAGGATCTCTCCTTGCTCCTCATCAGCTGAGATTTCCAACCCCACTAGACCTCCAGTCCTCTCTGAGACCTGCAGTGAGAGGAATGAAGGTGTAGAATTAGGTGTGTCACAGCCAAGTACTTGTGGGCAATCTGCTTTTGGTACACCGACGTCAGATTGTACCAGGCAAATTTCCCTGCCCCAGCTGCTGCACCGCCGAAAGAAGTTTGCTCCCAGCCATCCACATGCCCAGCGGTTGAATGCTAGCTTGGCAAAATTGCTAGCACTTCAACTGCTGCCTTTTCAGTTGGTAGACTCTGCCCCCTTCCGTGAGTTTGTGGAATGTGCGGTTCCTCAGTGGCAGGTACCCAAACGCCACTTTTTCTCACGGAAGGCGATTCCGGCTCTCTACCGGCATGTGGAAGGCAATGTCCATGCCTCGCTGGACAGGGCGGTCAGCAGTAAGGTGCATATTACCGCTGACTCATGGTCCAGCAGGCATGGACAGGGACGTTACCTAAGTTTCACGGCGCATTGGGTGACTCTGCTGGCAGCTGGGAAGGATGCAGGACAAGGTGCAGTAGTGTTGGAGGTTGTTCCGCCACCACGCCTCCAAAATGCTGATTGTGACACACCTCTCTCCTCCACCCCCTCCTCTTCTTCTTCGTCCATGGCCTCTTCCTCGGAACCAGCGGTGCTCCGTAGTCGTTCAAGGGGCTACGCAAGTACGCAGGCCAAAAGATGCCATGCGGTGCTTGAGCTGGTGTGCTTGGGGGACAGGAGCCACACTGGGGCAGAGGTTCTGTCAGCTCTGCAGGGGCAGGTTCAGAGGTGGTTGACGCCACGCCAACTTAAGGCAGGAATGGTGGTTTGCGACAATGGCACCAACCTCCTCTCTGCCCTCCGACAGGGACAGCTGACCCATGTGCCCTGTTTGGCTCACGTCCTTAACTTGGTGGTGCAGCGGTTCTTGGGCAGGTACCCAGGCGTACAGGATGTCCTGAGGCAAGCCAGGAAAGTCTGTGTGCATTTCCGCCGGTCATATAATGCCAGTGCTCGGCTGACGGACCTCCAAAAGGAGTTTAACCTGCCCAAGAACCGCCTAATCTGTGACATGCCCACCAGGTGGAACTCAACGTTGGCCATGCTGCAGCAGCTGCACACGCAGCAGAGGGCCATCAATGAGTACCTGTGCGACTATGGCACCAGGACAGGGTCAGGGGAGCTTGGTTTTTTTTCCCCACGCCAGTGGGCCATGATCAGGGATGCATGCACTGTCCTGTCACCATTCGAGGAGGCCACGAGGATGGTGAGCACTGACAGTGCATGCATCAGTGACACTGTCCCCCTTGTCCACCTGTTGGAGCACACGCTGCATGGAATAATGGACAGGGCACTTGAGGCAGAACAGAGGCAGGAAGAGGAGGACTTCCTTAGCTCTCAAGGCCCCCTTTATCCAGACAGTGTTCCTGCGTGCCCGCCGATCACACAGGAAGAGGACGAGGAGGAGGAGGAGGAGGAGGAAGATTGTGTCAGTATGGAGGTGGAGCCTGGCACTCAGCATCAGCAGCAGTCTTTAAGGGATCAGTCCCAAGGAACACATGGACTTGTACGTGGCTGGGAGGAGGTGGCTGCGGACGTTGTCGTCCTTAGTGACCCAGAGGACTCCGGACCGAATGCCTCAGCAAACCTACGCTGCATGGCCTCCCTGATCCTGCAAAGCCTGCGTAAGGATCCTCGTATTCGTGGTATCAAGGAGAAGGACCAATACTGGCTGGCAACCCTCCTTGATCCACGTTACAAGGGTAAGGTTGCGGACCTTATCTTGCCATCGCAGAGGGAGCAGAGGATGAAACATCTTCGGGAGGCCTTGCAGAAAGGTCTGTGCAACGCGTTCCCAGAGACTGGGAGGTTACAAACTCCTGTTTCTGGACAACGTGTTGCTGAGGCTTCGGTCAGTCAAAGAAGGAGCGGTGGAGAAGGTGGCCGTCTGACCGATGCATTCAGACAATTTTTTGGTCCGCAGCCCTAAGGTATGATCGGTTCCAGCAACCATCGCCAGCGTCTGTTTTACATGGTGCAGGAATACCTAGGGGCAAGATCAGACTTGGACACCTTTCCCACCGAAAATCCTCTGGGTTACTGGGTCTTGAGGATGGATCACTGGCCAGAGCTTGCACAGTATGCAATTGAGCTACTGGCCTGTCCTGCATCCAGCGTTCTTTCGGAACGCACATTCAGTGCTGCTGGAGGCGTGGTAACCGATCACAGGGTGCGTCTGTCCACCGACTCGGTCGATCGGCTGACCTTCATAAAAATGAATCAGTCTTGGATCACCACCAGCTACCAAGCACCTGATGCTGATGTAACCGAATAATTTTTTTTGAAATCTCAGATCCCTTCAAAGACTGCCTATGCTGATGCTGAGTGACTATCCCTGAGTAATTATCCTCTTCCTCCTCAATCATCACGCTGATAGCTTGTAAGAACATTTTTGGTTCTGGGCGCCACCACCAGTGCCTAAGGCACAATTTTTCAGCCCCTGTTTAACAGGGGCGTGTAATTACAATTTTTGATGTAATACTTTGCAGCAGGGCTCGTTCCTGCATTCCAACTAGAGTGTCTGTGAGGGGTTGCAGTGTTGTGGCACCAGTGCCTAAGGTCCAATTTTTCAGCCCCTGTCTAACAGGGGCGTGTAATTACAATTTTTGATGCAATACTTTGCAGCAGGGCTCGTTCCTGCGTTCCAACTAGAGTGTCTGTGAGGGGTTGCAGTGTTGTGGCACCAGCACCAGTGCCTAAGGCCCAATTTTTCTGCCCCTGTCTAACAGGGGCGTGTAATTACAATTTTTGATGCAATACTTTGCAGCAGGGCTCATTCCTGCGTTCCAACTAGAGTGTCTGTGAGGGGTTGCAGTGTTGAGGCACCAGCACCAGTGCCTAAGGCCCAATTTTTCTGCCCCTGTCTAACAGGGGCGTGTAATTACAATTTTTGAAGCAATACTTTGCAGCAGGGCTCGTTCCTGCGTTCCAACTAGAGTGTCTGTGAGGGGTTGCAGGTTGTGGCACCAGCACCAGTGCCTAAGGCCTAATTTTTCAGCTCCTGTTCAACAGGGGCATGTAATTACAATTCTTGATCTAATATTTCACAGCAGGGCCCTGTGAGGGCTTACAGTGTTGTGGCCACAGCAACACCTAAGGCCCAAATTTCTGCTGAGTATATAGGGTAGGACCCTACTTTCAAACATCTAACTTACAAACGACTCCTACTTGCAAACGGAAGGAGACAACAGGAAGTGAGATGAAATCTACCCCTAGGAAGGGAAATTCTCTCCTGTAAGAGTTAATATGGGAAAACAATTTCTCCTTTCCACTGATGCTTTCCAATCCTTGTTCCACAAGAAAACCCAAATTTTCAAAAAACATTTTTCATTGGGACAAAAAAGTGAGGTGAAATCTTCTGAAGAGGAGGAAAGACAGCAAAACAAATGTCACAGGGGTGATAACCCTTCCCTATGTTTTCCAAAAAGCTTAGAAAAGATTTTTTGGCTGGAGCTAAACACGTTAAAAATGTTCAAAATTACAAACAGATTCTACTTAACAACAAACCTACAGTCCCTGTCTTGTTTGCACCGCCTGTATACTGCTGTTCAGAGTATATAGGGCCTGGTGGCCCCACACCTTTCCTTATTTTAATTTGGGTGCGGGGTTCCCCTTAACCACTTCAGCCCCGGAAGGATTTACCCCCTTCCTGACCAGAGCACTTTTTACAAATTGGCACTGCGTCGCTTTAACTGCTAATTGTGCGGTCATGCAATGCTGTAACCAAACGAAATTTGCGTCCTTTTCTTCCCACAAATAGAGCTTTCTTTTGATGGTATTTGATCACCTCTGCCGTTTTTATTTTTTGCGCTATACACGGAAAAAGACCGAAAATTTTGAAAAAAAATGATATTTTCTACTTTTTGTTCTAAAAAAAATCCAATAAACTCAATTTTAGTCATACATTTAGGCCAAAATGTATTTGGCCACATGTCTTTGGTAAAAAAAATGTCAATAAGTGTATATTTATTGGTTTGCGCAAAAGTTATAGCGCCTACAATCTAGGGTACATTTTCTGGAATTTACACAGCCTTTAATTTATGACTGCCTATGTCGTTTCTTGAGGTGCTAAAATGGCAGGGCAGTACAAAACCCCCACAAATGACCCCATTTTGGAAAGTAGACACCCCAAGGAAATTGCTGATAGGCATGTTGAGCCCATTGAATATTCATTTTTTTTGTCCCAAGTGATTGAATAATGACAAAAAAAAAAAAAATTACAAAAAGTTGTCACTAAATGATATATTGCTCACACAGGCCATGGGCATATGTGGAATTGCACCCCAAAATACATTTAGCTGCTTCTCCTGAGTATGGGGATATCACATGTGTGGGACTTTTTGGGAGCCTAGCCGCATACGGGGCCCCGAAAACCAATCACTGCCTTCAGGATTTCTAAGGGCGTACATTTTTGATTTTACTCCTCACTACCTATCACAGTTTTGAAGGCCATAAAATGCCCAGATGGCACAAACCCCCCCCAAATGACCCCATTTTGGAAAGTAGACACCCCAAGCTATTTGCTGAGAGGCATGTTGAGTCCATGGAATATTTTATATTTTGACACAAGTTGCGGGAAAGTGACAATTTATTTATTTATTTATTTTTTTTTGCACAAAGTTGTCACTAAATGATATATTGCTCACACAGGTCATGGGCATATGTGGAATTGCACCCCAAAATACATTCTGCTGCTTCTCCTGAGTATGGGGATACCACATGTGTGGGACTTTTTAGGAGCCTAGCCGCGTACGGGACCCCGAAAACCAATCACCGCCTTCAGGATTTCTAAGGGTGTACATTTTTGATTTCACTCTTCACTGCCTATCACAGTTTCGGAGGTCATGGAATGCCCAGGTGGCACAAACCCCCCCCAAATGACCCCATTTTGGAAAGTAGACAACCCAAGCTATTTGCTGAGAGGCATGGTGAGTATTTTGCAGCTCTCATTTGTTTTTGAAAATGAAGAAAGACAAAAAAAAAAATTTTTTTTTTCTTTTTTTAATTTTCAAAACTTTGTGACAAAAAGTGAGGTCTGCAAAATACTCACTATACCACTCAGCAAATAGCTTTGGGTGTCTACTTTCCAAAATGGGGTCATTTGGGGGGGGTTTGTGCCACCTGGGCATTCCATGGCCTCCGAGACTGTGATAGGCAGTGAAGAGTGAAATCAAAAATTTACGCCCTTAGAAAGCCTGAAGGCGGTGCTTGGTTTTCGGGGTCCCATACGCGGCTAGGCTCCCAAAAAGTCTCACACATGTGGTATCCCCGTACTCAGGAGAAGCAACAGAATGTATTTTGGGGTGTAATTTCACATATTCCCATGGCATGTTTGAGCAATATATAATTTAGTGACAACTTTGTGCAAAAAAAAAAAAAAAAAATTTGTCTCTTTCCCGCAACTTGTGTCACAATATAAAATATTCCATGGACTCGACATGCCTCTCAGCAAATAGCTTGGGGTGTCTACTTTCCAAAATGGGGTCATTTGGGGGGGGTTTGAACTGTCCTGGCATTTTATGCACAACATTTAGAAGCTTATGTCACACATCACCCACTCTTCTAACCACTTGAAGACAATGCCCTTTCTGACACTTTTTGATTACATGAAAAAAATATTTTTTTTTGCAAGAAAATTACTTTGAACCCCCACACATTATATATTTTTTTAAAGCAAATGCCCTACAGATTAAAATGGTGGGTGTTTAATTTTTTTTTTTCACACAGTATTTGCGCAGCGATTTTTCAAACGCATTTTTTGGGGAAAAAACACACTTTTTTACATTTTAATGCACTAAAACACACTATATTGCCCAAATGTTTGATGAAATAAAAAAGATGATCTTAGGCCGAGTACATGGATACCAAACATGACATGCTTTACAATTGCGCACAAACGTGCAGTGGCAACAAAATAAATACATTTTTAAAAGCCTTTAAAAGCCTTTACAGGTTACCACTTTAGATTTACAGAGGAGGTCTACTGCTAAAATTACTGCCCTCGATCTGACCGTCGCGGTGATACCTCACATGCATGGTGCAATTGCTGTTTACATTTGACGCCAGACCGATGCTTGCGTTCGCCTTAGCGCGAGAGCAGGGGGGACAGGGGTGCTTTTTTTTTTTTTTTTTTTTTTTTTTCTTTATTATTTTTTTGCTTTTTTATCTTATTTTAAAACTGTTCCTTTCATTTTTTTTTTTTTTTAATCATTTTTACTGTTATCTCAGGGAATGTAAATATCCCCTATGATAGCAATAGGTAGTGACAGGTACTCTTTTTTGAAAAAATTGGGGTCTATTAGACCCTAGATTTCTCCTCTGCCCTCAAAGCATCTGACCACACCAAGATCGGTGTGATAAAATGCTTCCCCAATTTCCCAATGGCGCTATTTACATCCGGCGAAATCTAAGTCATAAAATGCTCGTAGCTTCCGGTTTCTTAGGCCATAGAGATGTTTGGAGCCACTCTGGTCTCTGATCAGCTCTATGGTCAGCTGGCTGAATCACCGGCTGCATTCTCAGGTTCCCTGTTGAGACAGGAGAGCCAGAGAAAAACACGGAAGACGATGGGGGGGGGGCATTCTCTCCCACTGCTTGTAAAAGCAGTCTAGAGGCTAATTAGCCGCTAGGATTGCTTTTACATGAAAGCTGACCGCTGGCTGAAAAGAATGATACCAAGATGATACCTAAACCTGCAAGCATCATTCTGGTATAACCACTCAAAGTCGTGAATGCTGTACCTGAAGACAAAAATATGGCTAACAATAAAGCACAGTAAACGGTAAAGTATAAAAAATTGCATACCTGAAAAGCAAACATGATAAAACATAATAACAATAAAACATTGCAGAATAGAATACAGTAAAAAAGAGCAGAACAATAGAGAGAATAGAGAGAGAGAGAATAGAGAGAGAACAATAAAACGACAACTATTATTTTTTATTTTATATTTTTGTTTGTGTTTTTTTTTTTTTTACACTTTTTTTGTAACTGTAACTTTTATAACTGTAACCGGTTCCAGGTTCGGGTCTCTCAAAATGCGATGGCATCTTGGGAGACCCTGTGAAAGTGTGTCCTAGTCTGTGCAATGCTGTACCCTACGCTAATACTCAGCTAGTGAATGGTAGCGTTCAAAACATTCACCAATGCAAAGACCAGGATTGTCAGGACAGGAGGGACAATAATAGCGGGTGTCACGCCTATATCCGCGCTTACTGCAGACACGACATCTTTTTTGGGGGAGTTCGTTGGGTAGGGGTACTCGGGAGGACATAAAGAAAATGCCTCTCATGCAGCCGACTGCATTTGGTTGGGGATGTGAATGGGGGAAGTACGGGCGCTGCAGAAGTGGTGGGTTCCCAATTAGGATTGGCGAATGCAGCAGGAAGGGCACTATGGGCACGACGGGCCTGTTTGTCTTCTTGGTGGCAGCGGGACACTACTTGTGCTTGCCACCTCACCAGCTTGAACTGCACTTATGGGACTCGCCACGTCACCAAGTGTTACTGCAGTGCTGGTTTGACTATGACCGGGGTGTACTAGGCCGCTGGCGCTTGCCAGTTCACCAAAACGCTACCAAAAAAACTGTTAACGATCGCAGGGATCAGGCCTGACTCTGCGAACGCTGCAGTTATGTGTTTAGTGTTTTGTAAGTGACAGTGATCGATCGATACTGCACTTGGGTGGGCTGGGCTGGGCCGGGCGGAGGGGCAAAACGCAGGTGCTAGCAGGTATCTGGGCTGATCCCACTAACACTGCGTTTTTGGGAACCCTAAACTGCTGGGGATGCCAGTATAGATCTGATCGGATCAGATCAGATATTGATCAGTTCAGATACTATACCACTAAGGGAGGTGTACGGTGCGTGCGTGGGTGTTAGCGCTACTGGCACTAACCTGACGCTGCCTGGGGCTGGTGCTTGCCAGTTCACCAAAACGCTACCAAAAAAACTGTTAGCGATCGCAGGGATCAGGCCTGACTCTGCGAACGCTGCAGTTATGCGTTTAGTGTTTTGTAAGTGACCGTGATCGATCGATACTGCACTTGGGTGGGCTGGGCCGAGCCGGGCGGAGGGGCAAAACGCAGGTGCTAGCAGGTATCTGGGCTGATCCCGCTAACACTGTGTTTTTGGGAACCCTAAACTGCTGGGGACGCTAGTATAGATCTGATCGGATCAGATATTGATCTGTACAGATACTATACCACTAAGGGAGGCGTATGCTGCGTGCGTGGGTGTTAGCGGTACTGGCGCTAATCTGACGCTGCCTGGGGCGACGCATATCACCGCCGGGCGATCAGGGGGCTAAATCTTTATTCAGCGGGTGCCCTGACACTATAAAAAATAAACAAACTAACCAGCGTCACCCGTAACGGTTATACAGTGATCAGTGGTGAAAGGGTTAACTAGGGGGCAATCAAGGGGTTAAAACATTTATTAGGTAGTATATGGGGGTCCCTGTCGCTATAAAACGCTGACGGCGAACCTAAATATTTACCTCACTAACTAGCATCACCAGCGACACTAATACAGCGATCAGAAAAATGATCGCTTAGCGACACTGGTGACAGGGGGTGATCAAGGGGTTAAAACTTTATTAGGGGGGGTTAGGGGGGTATCCTAGACCTACAGGGGGGTAATACTAACTGTCCTAACACTGTAACTGTCACAAACTGACACCAATACAGTAATCAGAAAAAAAAAAAAAAAAAAAAAAAAAACCTGCTGGTGTCATTTTTTGAAAGGGGAGGGGGGGGGGGTCGGGGGGCGATCGGGGGGCGATCGGGGGGTGATGGGGGTGTAAAGTGTGCCTGGCATGTTCTACTGTGTGTGTGTGTGTTGGTGCACTCACATTGCAGTCTTCTCTCCTCGGCCCGGAACGGAAAATACCGAGCCGAGGAGAGATGACATCATTTCCTCTGCCTCTGTGTACAATACAGAGGCAGGGAAATTATCCCATTGGCTGGGAGCGATCGCGAGGGGGGGGCCACGAATGGATGGCCTCCCCCTCACCTCCGATCGCCGGGGGACATTTGCCGACCGCCGCTGGCACCGGGGGGGGGTCCGATCGGACCCCCCACCCGCGGGCAGGCAAGGACGTACATGTAAGTCCTTTTGCCTGCCCGTGCCATTCTGCCGACGTATATAGTCGTGCGGCGGTCGGCAAGTGGTTAATATCTATACAAGACCCAAAGGGCCTGGTAATGGACTGGGGGGTACCCATGCCGTTTGTCTCACTGATTTTCATCCATATTGCCAGGACCCGACATGACATTAAACCCGCAAGCAGTTTTAAATGAGATTTTTTCCTTTAAAAATGACATTTGGTGCAGGGACTGTTCTAAACATGGGAAACACGCGTCACTTTACAGGCATACTATAGACACCCCCCAGGTACGATATTTAAAGGAATATTTCACTTTTTTTTTTTTACTTTAAGCATCATTAAAATCACTGCTCCCGAAAAAACGGCCGTTTTTAAAAGTTTTTTTTGCATTGATACATGTCCCCTGGGGTAGGACCCGGGTCCCCAAACCCTTTTTAGGACAATACCATGCAAATTAGGCTTTAAAATGAGCACTTTTGATTTCGAAAGTTCGAGTCCCATAGACGTCAATGGGGTTCTAACATTCGTGCAAACTTTCGGTCCGTTCGCGGGTTCTGGTGCGAACCGAACCGGGGGGTGTTCGGCTCATCCCTAGTAATGTCTAACTCTATGTTTAGGCCTTTGGGAGAAAGAACATCAATGGAATAGATCCACTGAGTCTCGCGTTTGGGCAGTTCACGAATAAGATTCATACCTCTCCAATGTGGTTGGAGATGTTCAACACCCCAGAACTCAAGCCCAATAGGATCCATGTTATGTTTGAGCTTGAAGTGTAGTGAAACATTATGGTCCTTGTACCCTATTTTAATGTTGTGGATATGCTCAGCGATTCTGACTTGCAGCAGCCTTTTAGCACGGCCTATATAAATCAGGCCGCAAGGGCATTTTAAAGCATACACTACATAGGCGCTATTACA
This sequence comes from Aquarana catesbeiana, assembly GCF_042186555.1. Classification (NCBI taxonomy): domain Eukaryota; kingdom Metazoa; phylum Chordata; class Amphibia; order Anura; family Ranidae; genus Aquarana; species Aquarana catesbeiana. The sequence continues at coordinate 6,172,528 of NC_133336.1, forward strand.
AGTAATGAACTGGTTAATATCGAAAACCCGATTATTGGCAGAAGAGGTGAAACCATCAATGCCTCTAAGAGGTCTGGAGACCTCCCTGCATGCCTTCCACTCCCTGCACGTAAAAAAAAACGTTTCGATCCGAAAACGTCTGGGGGTGTTTGGGGTGATCAATCACTTTTTTTATTATTTTATCACCGAAACTCGTAGTTTTTCTATAAATAAATTGAGGTGTTGGAGGGTAGTGCAGTGGTTAGTTTATTGTCCATCAGGAGAATTGCCAATGTCGTTTGAAAATGGCCTCTACTTCCTTATATTGGGTGTGAAATTCAGAGATGAAACCCCATTCTTTATTATGATTTTTATCAATCGACACCATGTCTGAGTTCGCTGGATTTTTTTCTTGTAAGCATGAGGCTCTGGATAAAGACCCTACTTCTTCAACTACTCTTTTCAATGTTTCTGGATTGTATCCCCTGGCTTCAAATCTTTCCGTAAGGATTTTGGATTGGGCGGGGAAATTGGCGTCCTCAGAACAATTCCTCTTCACCCTCATGATCTGCCCTTTCGGGATATTTGTAAACCATAGGGGATGGTGACTGCTGGAGATAGGCAAATAGCTGTTTCAATCAGTGGAAAGTGGACTTTCGTTTCTAATTCGTCATTTAGCCGGTACACATTGACATCGAGAAAGTTGACAACATCCTTATGCCAATTAGACGTTAGCCTTATATTGTTGTTATTGTTGTTCAATTTCCGTAGAAACTCTTCTAATGATTCTGACGGGCCAGCCCAAATAAAAAAGAGATCATCGATGAAGCATTTATAAAAGATCAATTCTGAACGTTGCTCTTTAAAAATCACCTTGTCCTCCCACTCTGCCATAAATAAATTTGCGATGCTGGGCGCGAATTTCACGCCCATCGCAACACCTCTTTGCTGTGAATAAAATGTGCCGTTATACCAAAAGTAATTATGACTGAGGCAAAAGTCTAGAGCATTTCTGAGAAAGATCTTTTGATTGTGGGGGAGGTCGTCTCTTTGGCACAAAGCCCAATTTAGTGCAAGGAGGGCATCATCATGTTGTATAATGGAATATAATGATGACCCATCCACTGTAACTTAGAGCACCTGCTGTTTACCTGTCAAATCAACATTTTGCAAACAGTTTAGAAAGTTTTTGGTGTCCCTCAGATAAGAGCGGGCGCTCATCATGCTTTTCTGTAAAATACTGACCCATTCTGGAAGAAACAGAATCAATGCTATTAACAATAGGTCTTGCAGGAGGGTTAGTGGGGTCTTTATGGACTTTGGGCAGAATGTATAACGTAGGGATTTGACTGCTGGAGGGCAGCAAGAATCTCCTCTCTTTGTCCGTTAAAACTCCAGTGCTTGATCCCAAACCTACCAAAATTTCCAACTGATCCCTATAGGGTTGAGTGGGGTCCTTATCCAATAGTTTATATGTTACTTCATCAGATAACATATCCATAATCTGGCCGTGATAAAACTCCTTTGGGAATATCACTACTCCCAAAGGGAGGACCCTTGTTTGCTGGCCTTATAATAATGTCTTTCCGTTTTTCCAGCATAGTGATGCCTTCACTAATGTGCCTCATATTAACCTCTTTTTTGGGTTTGAGGTGTTCCAAGTCGCGCAAGATCAATCCTTTAAACACCTCAACTTGATGATTAGGGTTATTGAGGGGATTAAAAAGAGATTTGTTCTTGAGACCACTGTTGACCACCTCCCCAGGCTGCTGCGAGTCAGAATCGCTGAGCATAACCACAACATTAAAATAGGGTACAAGGACCATAATGTTTCACTACACTTCAAGCTCAAACATAACATGGATCCTATTGGGCTTGAGTTCTGGGGTGTTGAACATCTCCAACCACATTGGAGAGGTATGAATCTTATTCGTGAACTGCCCAAACGCAACACTCAGTGGATCTATTCCGTTGATGTTCTTTCTCCCAAAGGCCTAAACAGGGTTAGACATTCATTGTTTTATCAGTGACACCTAGCCAATTCCCTTCCTTTTTGCTATTGTCTCTATTATCATCTTTAACATGTCAGATGCACTTTATACAATTTTAGACTTTTGCATCCTTTAGCACAAGTTTTTTTCCAGCATCTATTTTTAATATAAATGTTAGCATGTTTGGTGTATTTCATGCTGTATGTTAAATGGATATTCCTTCACTGGTCCCCTTTATGTATATACACACTGATACACCTTGTGGTATTGAAAGCCATTGACTTATGTGTCTTTTATATTTTACATTCTCATATTGATATTTCCTTGTCTATTGTGTCTGCCACAACATTTTAATAGTACAGTATTTTAAACACATATGACATATTTTATACATATTCTTTCTGCTCATTTATTTATATTTTTTTACTTATGTCTAGCGTTTAGATATTGTCAGAGTCCTGGATGTGAGGCCGGATTGCAGAGGGGGCGCCCCTTGCGGCTAAGTGCAGCGTAACCCTGGGAGTGAGACAGGGAGTACGGTGCCCAAAGGTACACGGGTTGCCAGAGCACTGTTGCTGAGTAGCAGATAGCAGGGAGCTGCTGGGGTGTGCTGGTAAGGTTAAAGGGCAACCGTGCAAGGAGGGATTCCAGGTATGGAGCCGTGGAGCAACCAGGAGCGGAGTCAGAGCCAGGCCAATGGTCATTCAGCATAGGAATCAGTCCAAGGTGAGGTACAGCAGGATAATCAGGAACAGAGAAGGTAGCCGAGCCGGGGGTCAAACACAGGAGGACGATCAAGGTACAGATGCGGAGCCGAAGAATAGTCAGGTCCAAGCCGGGGTCAATGCAGGCGGAATACTGGAGCAGTCAGGCAAGCCGAGTAGTAACAGGAAGCAGATATCACAACAGGAACAAGGAACACAGGAAGCTGATGATAATCCAGCAACCAGCATGCACCAGCAGCAGGCTTAAATAGGCAGAAGGGCGCCACCATGAGGAATACTGGCAGAATTACCCGTCCTACGGTTATCACCCTGACAGTGCCCCCCCCCTAGGGGCAGCCTCCGGATGCCCAATCTGGCCCATTTTTCAGGGTATTGGGCTTGAAACCTCTGCAACAGTCTAGGGGCATGAATGTTATCTGCTGGTTCCCAAGAATTATCTTCTACAGACTAACCTTTCCATTTAACAAGAAATTGAACAGTCCTACCTCTCCGAGGGCAGTCCAGAATGGCTTCTACTTCGTATTCTGTTTAATTGTCCACCAAGATTGGAGGCGGCGGAGCTTCTTCTCTCCCTGGAAAAGGACTGGAGACAACAGATTTTAATAAAGAAACATGGAATACTGGGTGAATTTTATAGGAACTTGGTAAAGACAATTCAAATGCCACTGGGTTAATTTCCTTCTTAATTGTGAATGGACCGATAAACCTTGGTCCTAACTTCCGGGAGGGGCAAGGAAGCTTAAGATTTGTTGAGGAAAGCAACACTCTATCTCCAACTTTAAAGACTGGATCTCTCCTCCCCTTGTCATAATGTTCTTTTATAATTCTCTTGGGCCTTCTGCATAGTTGCCTGGAGAGTTAGGTAATTAGCCTGAATGGCATTTATCCTGTCCTGGACTGCGGGGACTGAGGTCTCTGGTATAACATTAGGCAAGAATGAGGGATAGAAACCGTAGTTGGCTCAGAAAGGTGACTGATTGGTGGAAGCATGGATTGAGATGTTGTATGCAAACTCCGCACACGGGAGTAGCAAGATCCAGTCGTCCTGGGAGAAGGAGCAGAAGCAACGTAAGTACTGTTCTAAAGTTTGATTAGTTCTTTCGGTTTGACCGTTGCTTTGAGGATGGTAAGCTGAAGATAGGCACACTTTAATGGAAAGCATTTTGCAGAGCTCCTTCCAGAACTTAGAGGTGAATTGCACCCCTCTGTCGGGCACAATGTTGCTTGGTAGGCCGTGAAGTCGGACTATCTCCTTTATGAAGATCTTCGCCGTGTCAGCAGCAGATGGTGTACCCATCATGGGCAAGAAATGCGCCATCTTGGACAGGCGGTCAACGACTACCAAGATGGTTGTAAATTTCTCAGAGGGTGTTGACTCTACTATGAAATCCATAGATATTTCTTTCCATGGTTGCTCCAGCACAGGCAATGGGCGTAGTAGACCCCAAGATCTGATGTTAGACCCCTTGTTACATTGACAAATGGTGCAGGAACTGACATATTCCCTGCAGTCAGGCTTCAGAGTGGGCCACCAAAAAGATCGTTGAACAAGCTCCAAAGTCTTTCGAACCGCGAAGTGACCAGCAAGTTGGTGGTCATGTAAAGTCTTAAGGACCTGGGCTCTGGCTTGCTGCGGAACAAAAATTTTGTTCTGATACCAAAGAAAACCTTCCTGGTTTCTTAAAGACAGTGCTTCTGGTTCAGAGCATTGGGAAGAAGCTTGTTTCAGTAAGTAACTCAGGTCGGTTTGATTCATGAGAAAATTCTGTGGAGACAATATAGTGCTAGGAGTAATTTCTTCGGGAGTGTCAGGAAACATCTGGGACAAGGTATCGGCCTTCCCGTTCTTAGACCCCGGGCGGAAGGAGATATGAAAATTGAATCTGGCAAAAAACAAGGCCCATCAAGCTTGTCGGGGTCTCAATCGTTTAGCAGTGCGAAGATACTTCGGGTTTCTGTGATCCGTGAATATCATGATGGGATGCTGAGCACCTTCAAGGAAGTACCGCCATTCCTCCAGGGCAGTTTTAATAGCCAAGAGCTCTCGATCTCCCACATCATAATTCCTTTCAGACGGACTCATCTTCCGCGAGGAGAAGGCCACAGGATGGAGTAACGACTTAGGACCCTGACGTTGGGATAAGACTGCCCCTGTGGCAACTTCAGAGGTGTCAACCTCTAAGATGTAAGGGAGGGCCGGATCAGGATGTTGCAGGATAGGTGCGGAGGTAAAGAGGGATTTGAGCTTATCAAAAGCTGATTGGGCTTCTGAAGACCACAGGAACCGAGTATGTAAACGGGTAACTTGGGTGATTGGTGAGATGATGGAGGAAAAGTTTTTTATAAACCTCCTATAAAAGTTTGCAAACCCCACAAATCTTTGTACTCCCTTTTTATCCGATGGAGTTGGCCAGTCCAAGATTGCCTGTACCTTTTTGCGGGTCCATGGCAACACCACCAGTGGAGATAATTAGCCCCAGGAATTGTATTGACTCCTTTTGGAAATCACACTTCTCTGCTTTTACATAGAGTTTGTGCTTACGTAGAGTGTGCAGAACTGTCCTTACATGTGTACGATGGAGCTCCAGGGTGGTTGAAAATATCAGGATATCATCCAGGTAGATGATGACGAAGTAATCCAGAAATTCTCGAAAGATATCGTTTACGAAATGTTGGAATGTGGCCGGGGCGTTGCACAATCCAAATGGCATCACTAAGTACTCGAAATGTCCAAAGCGAGTTCTAAATGCTGTCTTCCATTCGTCACCCTCTCGGATGCGAACGAGATTGTAGGCTCCTCGAAGGTCAAGCTTAGTAAATATTCGGGCAGTACTGAGTCTCTGGAAAAGTTCCGGAACTAGAGGAAGAGGGTAACGTTTTTTTATAGTGATTTTATTGAGCTCCAGCAGGAGAAGAGGAGGAACGGATGAAGCCTTTCTCCAGGTTTTCATCAATGTATTGTTGCATTGTTCCTAGTTTCATCTCCGAGAGGGGGAATATGCGACCGAATGGGATTTCGGCTCCTGGGAGTAATTCAATTGGACAATCGTATGACCGGTGTGGTGGCAGGACATCAGCCTTTTTCTTGTCAAAGACATCTGCAAACTCCTGGTAGGCCGTGGAATACTCTGGTTGTTGACAGGTACAGGTTGAACTGACAGGCAACTGGCTACATTACTGGTTTCAGGGGCAAGACAGTGCTGTAGGCAATAAGGTGAAGTGAATGAAATTTCTTTCCTGATCCAGTTGATCTGGGGGTTGTGGGCTTGGAGCCGTGGGGTACCCAGGATGACGGGGAACATAGGTGAGCTTAGAATGTCGAAATGTATGAATTCCTGATGACCATCAGGAGTAGTAACCAAAAGAGGAACGGTCTCTTGTGTCACAGGACCGGAACTAGGCAGGGTGCCATCAGCCAGGAGAACTTCCAATCTACGGTTCTTGGGAAGTAGGGCCAGACCGAGCTTTACTGCTAAGTCCAAGTCCAAGAAACAACTGCATGCCCCGGAGTCGACTATGGCCTGAAGCTGAACCCCCTTGTCGGCCAACTGTAGCGTGATGGGAAGGATAAGGTGAGAAGTGGAAGTTCCGGACATCTGGAAGTACACTGGAGAGTTCTTGGGTACCTTGCTGGGCCTTATTTGGCAGTTGCTCAGGAAATGTCCCTTTCGGCCACAATAGAGACAGAGATTGTTTTTCCTCAGGAGTCAGTGCAGATCGCCCCAAAGCAATGGGCATAGCGCCGATCTCTGGTACCAGCACTTTGGGAGTCTGAGAACGTTCAGCCTGGGGCTCCCGAAGGCGTCTATCCAACTGGATGGATACTTGAATGAGCCCCTCGAGGGTAGCAGGGATGCCGACCCTGGCCAACTCGTCCTTAAGGAATTCAGAAAGCCCCAGGCGAAACTGGTATTTCAACGCAGCCTCATTCCAGTCTGTATCGGCAGACCACCGGCGGAAGTCCACAGTATAGTCTTCCACCGGGCGCCGTTTCTGTTGAAGAGAATGCAGAGCGGCCTCAGTGGTGGCTGTACGCTGGGGGTCTTCATACAATTGCGACAAGGCCGTAAAGAACGTTTCCACTGAACTAGTAGCTGGGTCCTTCTGTTCCCATAACCTGTGGGCCCATGCCTGGGGTTCATTGGTCAGCAGGGAGATAAGAAAGCCAACTTTGACAGTCTCAGTGGAAAAGGTACGGCTTTGCAGAGCCAGATATAACAGGCAGGCATTCTTGAAGGATCTGAATTTCTGCCGGGCTCCAGAGAAACGTTCAGGGGTAGGTACCCGCGGTTCTGGGGGCAAAGTCAGTACTGAAGAGGCTGTAGCAGGGAGATTGGTGGAGGAAGAACCAGGATCCAAAAAGGCAGATGGTAGCATTAAATGTTGGAGTTTTCCTTCTAATTGAATGTATCTTTCCTGAAGAACTTGGACCACTCGTGTAAGGGTAGCGGCCTGTTGGCATAAAGTCTCTATTGGGGATGCACCTCCGCCAGCCTCAGTCATGGCTGGATTATACTGTCAGAGTCCTGGATGTGAGGCCAGATTGCAGAGGGGGCGCCCCTTGCGGCTAAGTGCAGCGTAACCCTGGGAGTGAGACAGGGAGTACGGTGCCCAAAGGTGCACGGGTTGCCAGAGCACTGTTGCTGAGTAGCAGATAGCAGGGAGCTGCTGGGGTGCGCTGGTAAGTTTAAAGGGCAACCGTGCAAGGAGGGATTCCAGGTATGGAGCCGTGGAGCAACCAGGAGCGGAGTCAGAGCCAGGCCAATGGTCATTCAGCATAGGAATCAGTCCAAGGTGAGGTACAGCAGGATAATCAGGAACAGAGAAGGTAGCCGAGCCGGGGGTCAAACACAGGAGGACGATCAAGGTACAGATGCGGAGCCGAAGAATAGTCAGGTCCAAGCCGGGGTCAATGCAGATAGAATACTGGAGCAGTCAGGCAAGCCGAGTAGTAACAGGAAGCAGATATCACAACAGGAACAAGGAACACAGGAAGCTGATGATAATCCAGCAACCAGCATGCACCAGCAGCAGGCTTAAATAGGCAGAAGGGCGCCACCATGAGGAATACTGGCAGAATTACCCGTCCTACGGTTATCACCCTGACAGATATACACACATATATAGGATTTTAATTTATCTTATTTAGTTGTACACGCTACACAAGGTACAATTTAGTATCCCATCTCTGGGGTTCTTACTACAGCAATTCTTCTCTGTACATTAGGGTGGATAAATGAGCATGTATGTTTTAATTTGTACTCATCTCATTAGCAGTTCATATATCCCTTTGCCGGTTTTCATTTTAGTATTAATCAGCAGATTTCTTTTTAAACATTGTTCATGCATAGTAATTTTATGTATTTTGCATGTTTGTATCACATGCTGATTTCAGGTTAACTCCCTATATAGTCCGGTGTGGTGCTTGTCCAGGGCCAACTCAGCAATCTCTGACGGATTAGATGCTTGAATGTGGCCATTCACTCACTGGTGACAGTGATTAGAACACAGACTACAGTCTAATGGCCGCACAGCGTCACGTCTCTTTGGATTGGCTGCTGCACTTAAATGAATACTGGCTACTTGTATGGTAGATCACGCCCTCAGACGAAGTCAGGAAGTGACGAAATGCGTCAGTGACGTGATCTACCAGAAGTGACGTGTGCGCTCCACGGGCCGAGGAGGAACCAGGAAGTATATCGCTACTGTTGAACACAGCAAACGCTCCTGACGGCTTTCCGGTGACCGGGAGATCTCACAGGCACAGTGCACTTTACATCTTGCTTTATTTTTATTGCTTTCTGGTACACATAGTCATATGGGGGATGTTTTGGGTGAATAAACTTTGTGACAGACCTAGCCGGGACAGAGGCTGTTGGAGAGGACTGAATGCAAGCCTCTTGCCTTTTGATTATGGGCCCTGGATTTTCAATGGAACAATACTCTTTGTGAGGTGAATTAGAAATCCAGTCTGAACTGTACTAATCGGACTCAGTCGTGTATATATGTATATAATGTATGCTGTTTGATTCTGTTGGGGACTCCTTGCTGTTGTCATTTGGGATGTGTGTCCCTGAAGAGGGAGGGGGGATTCCTCCAGCAGCCCCCTGCTGATAAGACTGATTCATACTGTTGGGACACATACTGTGAGGAGATGCTGGTGTCATCAACTCCACTCACCTGTCTGATGTCAGCTATAATGTGTTTAATGTAAATGAGTTTAGTCTGGCTTACCACAGGTTCTAAGGGTATTCAACTCATTGTTGTTTGTTCTAATCAACCCTGTGTTGATGTTTATGGTAATGTGTGTTGAATAGTCAATGAGCTAGGAGACGTAGTCACCTAGGCTGTATAAAGAATTAGATAATTAGCTCATGTTAATTAGGTTAATTAGGTTACGTTTGTATTGTTAGAGTAATATGAGCAAGAGGGGGGAACCTCATCTTCTCCTGTATATAAGACTGTATTCTGGTTCTAAATAAAGTTAGTCCATATTAGCAACAAGCAAGTGTCGCCTTGTTTTGTGCTCAGAGAGGTTGGAATATCTGATATCAGTATCCAGACTACAAGGAAGTGGTATACTGACGGAAGCACTCAAGCGGAGTGTGGGACGTTCCGTGACAAACTTTTTAAGCAATATTACACTATGTGGACATTCCATTCCTCCCATATGTTTTACTGGAGCTACAGAGAGCGTGACTGACACCTGGTGGACGTTTAGGAGTGGTGGAGAACTATCATTATTATTATCCAAGGGTCTTTATCGCCGTATTTCTGGTGAGCGTGTCCTTTAGATTTGGACATGAAGGGCTGCTGCAATATTTAAAGGGACTATTTATTTAAGACTTTTATTATTGTCTTTGTATATATATATATATATATATATATATGTATATATATATATATATATATATATATATATATATATATATACAGTCAGTCTAATATATATATATATATATATATATATATATATATATATATATATATATATATATATTAAATTAAATTATATAAACCTCATTGTTTTACACATACTCACTTCAAAGGATCCCATGCTGTGATATGCAATGAAGGGAGGCCAACCCGTAATCAATACTTTACTTCCCGGGAAAATTCAAGTTAATCTCCTGCTCAGAATAGTCACATGGATTTGCATTAAAGGGGGCTGACTTATGCAAAGTATAGGGATTGCAGATGTAGCCAGTCCTTAACCAGGAATAGGGAAGCTCACCAATCAGAGCCACGCTATGCCAACCAATGAGGCATCAGCCTGTAATGATATACACAGACTAGATGGGAGGGAAACGCACACTTTTATGGGAGAGAAGCTATCAGAATGGAACCTTGGTGCAAAGGGTAATTATGGGAAAGGTCTGAATTTTACTTGTAACTAAATATGTTTGTAGATGAATGTTTTAAGGAATATACTCTGTATTCCTTCATGTAATTCTCTTATTTTAACCTAATATTTTCTTCCTTGGTGTGTAGACTATAGATAGATGGTTGTGTATTAGATAGACTTTCAACTACTCACCAATAAATGTTGTTATTGTGTTAAAGCTTTCACTCATGGTCAAAGAACTCTCATTTAACCCAAATCATATCTGAGAGATATTAAATCTCAAATATAGTGTACGGGGAACAGACTGCATGGGAGGTCGTCATATGTCTGGTCAAGCATGTGGTGCCCAAGCGGCTGCTGTTCTGGCCGTGCTTGATCCACTTCAGACATATGTTGCAAACAGCAATGGTGCGATCTGCTGCACACATGTCAAAAAGGCCCACACCAAGGAACTTTTCAAAATCAGCAGGGAGTCAGCAGTGCCCTGCACCTGCGGTGCTCTGCGTTGTGATGCAGTAGGGTGGCTGCCCTTAAGCTGCCCCTAGAGGACATCCTGCCTCATTGGAGTTTTTCCTCCTCCTCCTCCTATATTCTATCAGGCACCCACGTAGAGTCAGTGACCTCATCATCCCCTCCCTCATCATCACTGGAGCAAACTTGGCACTATGCTGCAGTTGGGGGAACATGACTGTTTCTTGTCCTTCTTTTGCACCCCCTCTCTCTAGGCTCACGTTGCTCCCTTCCTCAACCTGGGAACCAACATCAGAGCCTTCAAATTGCTTCGTATCCTCCAGCAGTATGTACCCGACACTGTGGTCAAATAGTTCAGGGACTCCTCCGTGCATGATGGTGGGGCTACGGAGGGAGTGACTGTGGACAAGGAGCCGGTGGAATAGGCCACTTTGACAGCTGCAAAGAAAGTCAAACTACTCTGAGCCTGGGTGACAGAGGGTGAGGAGGATGAGGATGGCTTTGTTATCCCTCCACCAACTCTTCTGCATGTTCTGGCTCAATAAAATGGCCAGCAGTAGAGAAATAGGACAAGCGTGTTCCCTGGCCACCTGCAGAGGATGCACCATGCCCAAGACCAGCACTGTTGACTGTAGACACAGAGCCTGCTTGCCCTTTTTTATTGGCCAGTGAGCATCTGCCTCTCCTTGGTGGCCTTCCAGACATGATGTATATTTTGTTTTGCAACACCACACTACACTGTATTGTGTACTGTGTACACCCCCAGAAAATTAGTAGCAACTGCACTACGGCTGCACTGTATTGTGTACTGTTTACACCACCAGAAAAGTAGTAGCAACTGCAATATGGCTGCACTGTATTGTAATTACAATTTTTGAAATAATATTTAACAGCAGGGCCCGTTCCTGCGCCCACCAAGAGTATCTGTGAGGGGTTACAGTGTTCTGGCACCGCCAACACCTGAGGCCCAATTTTCTGCAGAGTATATAGGGCAGGCTGTATAGTATATATACTTCAGTTCAAAGTATATAGTGCCTGGGAGCCCCCCACGCCATTTTTTTTAAAATGTGGGTGCAGTGTTCCCCTTAATATCCATACCAGACCCAAAGAGCCTTGTAATAAGCTGGGGGGGGGGGGAACCCATGCCGTTTTTCTCAATGATTTTCATGTATATTGCCGGGACCCGACAATACATTACAGCCGCAAGCAGTGTTAAATTACTTTTTTCCTTTAGAAATGTCATTTTGATGTGGTATTGTTCTAAACACAGGAAAACTGTGCCACTTTACAGGCATACTATAGACGCCCCCCAGGCACGATATTTAAAGGAATATTTAATTTTTATTGTTTCACTTTAAGCATTCTTAAAATCACTGCTCCCGAAAAAACGGATGTTTTAAAAAAATTTTTTTTTGCATTGATCCATGTCCCCTGGGGCAGGACTCGGGTTCCCAAACACTTTTTAGGGCAAAAACTTGCATATAAGCCTTTAAAATTAGCACTTTTGATTTTTCATGTTCGTGTCCCATAGACTTTAATGGTGTTTGCGTGTTCGAACAAACTTTTTTGCATGTTTGGATGTTCTGGGGGGTGTTCGGCTCATCACTAGTTATGATCTGATCAGTGATGTATACATACTTTTGTCCCTACCTGTATGTGTGTTGCAGACCTCCCTTTTAAGAATAACATGTCTGTTTCAGAAATACCGGACAATAGAAGAAGGATCGGGGGTCGCTTGCTTCTCTCACACCTTGTTACAAGATATTCAGGATCAGGGAAGAAGAGCTGTGCTTGGACTCTGGGAATGTCTCTATGCAGTGAAGAAAGATCATTCCCACCCTAATTTATTGGCAGTTCTGGATGAGATCAGACAGAAAGGTAACAGGACTTTGTGTTTGTAATAAAATTTGAGTCAATCTTAGGTGTGCGCAGATTATTACACAAGGGTGTGCACCCCAAAGCTCAAACACACATGCGTGTATATATACAGACACACACTTATAAATGTACACAAACATTTCTAAATGTTTTAAAACATGGACGGTGTCAGTAGAGCAGTGGATGGTGTGAGTTGGGCAGTGGATGGTGTGAGTAGGGCAGTGGATGGTGTATGTATAAAAAATTCAAAGAGAAAGCGCCTCTTAAGTATCAGTGATTTATTTAAACGTTAAAAGCATATATAAGCACTTACATTAAGGCTGAGGAGTGACAGCTTCCATAGAGAACTAAACCCGGTATCGTCAAAACTCCAATAGTGTGGGGCTGGATGGATGCCATGCGGATGGCCGCGGACCTCCGCTCGGAAGCGCCGGCTGTGTGTGCGGTGAAGTGGAGAATCACTTCCGTGTTCCAACAGATCACATGGGTGATGACGTCACTCGGGTAGTTCAGATTCACAGGGGTCCACTACGCGTTTCTGAGCATGCGCGAAGCTCGTAACGGGCATGCGCGCTCCTTTATCAAGTGTGTATGGGACAGCAAACCAGGAAGCTTAAATAGCTCAATGTGGGAAACAAATACCGATCTGGACCAATCAAAGAGAAGGGGCGGAAGTATCTAGGAGGATTGAATAACGATAATAGGAGTAAATTCTCTATGGATTACAAATTGATAAGGAAGTGATAATATATAAAAATAATAAACTAATAAGGCTAATAGAATTTATCAAAAGACATGAAAATATAAAATTAAGAGGATTGGACATAAATTAATAAATATAAGATATATGAATTGTTACCAAAAATGATACAGAAAAACAGGAAAAATAATACCTAAATAAAAAATAATAAATAATAAATAATAATAAAAAAAAATAAAATTGATGAGTAATGAACATGGGAAATTATGTACAATAATTCATGTTATATGGAAAAATATATATGTATATATATAATAAATGCTAATATATCATCTGAGACAATAAATTATCTGTAATGATGGGAAAACCTTACAAAAAATACACAAGATATACAAAAAAATTCAGTAAAATTGGAAAAAATACACGAAAAATTGGAAAAAAATAAATATATAGAAAAATATATATATTAATAGGAATATAAACTGAATTACTTATGATAAGAGGGGGGGGAGGGCCTCAATAGGTTTATTTATTTTTATTTTTATTTCTACTATAGCAAAGGCTATCAAGAATGAACTGATACCAAAATATGATAAAAAGCATTAAAAGTGATTAGAGGAAAGGAGGGGGGAAAAAAAGAGATGGAAAGCGAGGAGGGGCCGAAGATTATGTTAAAAATAGTGTGTTAAAAATAGATTCACACTACATGTGCACATATGTGCAACATGTATAGTATTATAATAATAGTATGGTAAAAATAAAAAATATAATAATACATGGAATATCGAAAAAACACAGACAGGACACGCTAGGTTGTTACTGTGGTGTAATAAAATAATAAAAAGAATAAAAGAGATCATTAGATACATTCTATATAATGGTGTTAACCTCCAATTCCTCATTTAACCCATTGGGTGCTAAAGTGTCCAAAATAAAAATCCAAAAAGTTTCACGTTCACATAGTTTAGAGAAACGCTCGGCCTCGGATAATTTGCGTGGAATGGACTCAATTAACCATACCTGTAGGCCGGGAGTTGATTGGTGGTGGTATTCAAGAAAATGTCTAGGGACGCTGTGTTTGTCACAGCCCTTTTCTATAAAACGGCGATGTTTGCCGAATCGTTGTCGCAGAGGACAAATGGTGCGTCCAACATACAATAATTTACAAGGACATGTGAGACAGTACACAAAGTAGTCAGTCGAACAGTTATAGAAACCTTCCAACTGGTATGTTTTATCCTTATGCTGAAAACTGCGTTGGCCATGTCTCACAAAAGCGCAGGTCTTACATAAAGCTTTATTGCATCTATACATGCCAGTGAGTGGAATGAGGCAAAGAGTGCTCTCTGGTTTAGTAGTTTTAAATCTACTAGGTGCTAATTTGTTTTTTAGTGTTGGGGCCCTTCTGTAGGTGACCTTTGGTTTGTCGCCAAGGTCATTGTTGAGATAGGGATCCTGTTTAAGAATGTTCCAATGTTTTTGGAATATGGATTCCATCCTTCTGTGCTTGCTGTGATATCTGGTGATGAAGCGGACAGTGCCATGATCAGTCTGTTTAGATGTTCTGGATTTTTTTTTTGTGTGTATGTAGGGCAGAGATTGGTGTCAGTTGGGCAGTGGACAATGTTAGTAGTTTTTTACTTTTATTATTTTTTAAATTATTATTTTAAATAAAGGTACATTTAGCTACAATTTTCTATTTTCTCTACGTATGGTGACTTTTGGGACATCCTATAATAAGAGCCTGTTTAGACACCTTTAAAATGCATATTTTTGTGGGTCTGCCTCAGATGGATGTGATCATGGCATTGATTGTTTTTTTTAAACCAAATAATCTTTATTATTAATCATAATATTAAGCATTAATATTAATCATTTTATTTTCTGTACCACCTAAAATTTGTAGATTATCAAAAGAAAATAGAAACAAATTTTTGCACTATATATCTTCCTTCCTAATTTATGATCCGCTTACTATAATATCCCTTGGGGGAAGCCATGTAATGTCCATTCCTGGGCCCCATATTCTCCTACAAACTTTTTTACACCTCCCCTCTTCATATACACATATTTTTCTTTTCTTATCGTATCATTCACCGCCTTTCCCCTTTCCCTATACTGAATGTTGATGGTGTCGGAGTCAATCACCTCTGTGCAATCAACTTATGAGCCTTAAATAAGCATCTAGTCCCTGCAGTCTGTACAGTGGATGGTAATGTGTCCCCATCCATATGGCCTAATATACATAGCATTGGGTCTAATCCAAACGCTTCCCCAAATATGGAATTTACAGTACTAATAATTTCCTCCCAGTATCCATATAATTTGGGGCACCTCCCCAATGACATAGATTTTAATGATTTATTTCTCTATAGGTGATGGTTTGGTGGATCAGATTCTGTTGGATGAACTTGGACACCCCCTGACTCCGGAGCTGAAAGGTAATAGATGAAAAATGTTAACAATTTTCTCCAGAGTGCAGATCTGGTGGTGCTATGTATTCCCTGAATTCAGACATTCCCCATTAGGTAATAAAATTTACATAACAAAATGTGTTAACCCTTTTGCTGCCAGAGCCATTTTGCATTTTTTTGCATCTGTTAGAATGCACGTTTTAAACATATTTTCAGTAAAAAACACACTAAAGTTACTTATAGTACACTTAACTGCAATTTGTTACCCAATTATGACATTTATCTGAAATATAAAAAATGAGCTTGCATTGAGTAAATAAATAGCCAACTTGCCAAGCCTTAAAATGGCGTTCACCCGTGAAATGGCAACAAACTTCATACCCAAAACTGTTCATAGGTGTTGCTTTAAAATCTTTTACAGGTCATTAGGGATGAGCCAACACCCCCCTGTTCGGTTCGCAGCAGAACATGTGAACATGCAAAAAGTTTGTTCGAACACGTGAACACCGTTAAAGTCTATGGGACACGAACATGAAAAAACAAAGTGCTCATTTTAAAGGTTATATGCAATTTATTACCATAAAAAGTGTTTGGGGACCCAGGTCCTGCCCCAGGAGACATGTATTAATGCAAAAAAAGTTTTAAAAACAACCGTTTTTTCGGTAGCAGTGATTTTAATAATGCTTAAAGTGAAACAATAAAAATTAAATATATGGGTCCCCCCCCAGCCCATTACCAGGCCCTTTGGGTCTGGTATGGATATTAAGGGGAACCAACTAAAAGAAAAGGATGTGGGGGGGGCCCAGGAACTATATACTCTGAACAGAGTATATGCCCTATATGCTCTGCAGAAAATTGGGCCTTAGGTGTTGGTGGTACCAGAACACTGTAAGCCCTCACAGATAATCTTGGTGGGTGCAGGAACGGGCCCTGCTGTGAAATACTATATCAAAAATTGTAATTACATGCCCCTGTTAAACAGAGGCAGAAAAATTGGGCCTTTGGTGGTGGTGGTGGTGCCACAACACTGTAAGCCCTCACAGTTACTCTTGGTGGGCGCAGGAATGGGCCCTGCTGTGAAATATTAGATCAAGAATTGTAATTACATGTCCCTGTTGAACAGGGGCAGAAAAATTGGGCCTTAGGCACTGGTACCACAACACTGCAACCCCTCACAGATAATCTAGTTGGAGCGCAGGAATGAGCCCTGCTGCAAAGTATTGCATCAAAAATTGTAATTGCACGCCACTGTTAAACAGGGGCCAAAACATTGGGCCTTAGCCACTGCTGCCACAACACTGCAACCCCTCACAGATGCTATAGTTGGAGTGCAGGAATGAGCCCTGCTGCAAAGTATTGCAGCAAAAATTGTAATTATATGCCCCTGTTAAACAGGGGCTGAAAAATTGGGCCTTGGGCACTGGTGCTGGTGCCACAACACTGCAACCCCTCACAGATGCTATAGTTGGAGTGCAGGAATGGGCCCTGCTGCAAAGTATTGCATCAAAAATTGTAATTACACGCCCCTGTTAAACAGGGGCAGAGAAATTGGGCCTTGGCCACTGGTGGCGGTGCCCAGAACCAAAAATGTTCTTACAAGCTATCAGCATGAAAATTGAGGAGGAAGAGGATTGTCACTCAGCATAACAGGATAGTTACTCAGCATCAGTATAGGCAGTATTGAAGGGATCTCACATTAAAAAAAAATCAATTGGTTACATCAGCATCAGGTGCTTGGTAGCTGGTGATCCAAGTGATTCATTTTTATGAAGGTCAGCCGATCGACCGATTTGGTGGACAGGCGCACACTGTGATCGGTTACAAAGCCTCCAGCAGCACTGAATGGGTGTTCCGAAAGAACGCTGGATGCAGGACAGGCCAGTAGCTCAATTGCATACTGTGCAAGCTCTGGCCAGTGATCTATCCTCAGGACCCAGTAACCCAGAGGATTTTCGGTGGGAAAGGTGTCCAAGTCTGATCTTGCCCCTAGGTAATCCTGCACCATGTGAATCAGACGCTGGCAATGGTTGCTGGAACCGATCAGACCTTGGGGCTGCGGACTAAAAAATTGTCTGAACGCATCGGTCAGATGGCCACCTTCTCCACCGCTCCTTCTGTGACTGACCGAAGCCTCAGCAACACATTGTCCAGGAGGACCAGGAAATTGTAACCTCCCAGGCTCTGGAAACGCATTGCACAAACCTTTCTGCAAGGCCTCCTGGAGATGTTTTATCCTCTGCTCCCTCTGCGACGGCAAGATAAGGTCTGCAACCTTACCCTTGTAACGTGGATCAAGGAGGGTTGCCAGCCAGTAATCATCCCTCCCCTTGATACTACGAATACGAGGATCCTTCCGCAGGCTTTGCAGGATCAGGGAGGCCATGCAGCGCAGATTTGCTGAGGCATTCGGTCCAGAGTCCTCTGGATCACTAAGGATGACATGATCTGCAGCCACCTCCTCCCAGCCAAGTACAAGTCCATGGGTTTCTTCGGAATGTAAATGATCCCTTGAAGACTGCTGCTGATGCTGAGTGCCAGGCTCCACCTCCATGCTGACACAATCCTCCTCCTCCTCCTCTCTTCCGGTGTGATCGGCGGGCACGCAGGAACACTGTCTGGATATAGGGGGCCTTGAGAGGTAAGGAAGTCCTCCTCTTCCTCCCTCTGTTCTGCCTCAAGTGCCCTGTCCATTATTCCACGCAGTGTGTGCTCTAACAGGTGGACAAGAGGGACAGTGTCACTGATGCATGCACTGTCACTGCTCACCATCCTCGTGGCCTCCTCAAATGGTGACAGGACAGTGCATGCATCCCTGATCATAGCCCACAGGCATGGGGAAAAAAAACAAGCTCCCCTGAGCCTGTCCTGGTGCCATAGTTGCATAGGTACTCATTGATGGCCCTCTGCTGCATGTGCAGCTGCTGCAGCATGGCCAACATTGAGTTCCACCTGGTGGGCATGTCACAGATTAGGCAGTTCTTGGGCAGGTTAAATTCCTTTTGGAGGTCAGCCAGCCGAGCGCTGGCATTATTTGTCCTGCGGAAATGCACACAGACTTTCCTGGCCTGCCTCAAGACATCCTGTAAGCCTGGGTACCTGCCCAAGAACCGCTGCACCACCAAGTTAAGGACGTGAGCCAAACAGCGCACATGGGTCAGTTGTCCCTGTCAGAGGGCGGAGAGGAGGTTGGTGCCTGTCACGGAACGTCCCACACTCCGCTTCAGTGCTTCCGTCATTATACCACTTCCTTGTAGTCTGGATACAGATATCAGATATTCCAAACGCTCTTAAGCATAAAACAAGGCGAGACTTGCTTATATGCTAACATGGACTGTTTTTATTTAGAATCAAAATGACAAGGCTTTATATGCCGTTGGAGCCTTCTCTAACAATACAACTGTAACCTAATTAACATGAGCTAATTATCTAATCTTTTATACAGCCAAGGTGACTGAGACATGACCATTTGCCCAGACTTGTGGTCACCGAGCCTCACACAGTAACAGAGTTAATTAACACAAACAACAATGGGTGAAAAGACTCTTAGAGCCACACTATTATTATTTACTATTATTATTTACAATAAACACATTATAGCAGACAACAGACAGGTAACTGGAATTGATGACATTAACATTTAACAGTAGGAGTCCCAACGGTATGAATCAGTCACCATTCTAATATGGCATATAAAGGGTTCCCAGAGTCTGTGTGTCTTGGGGGGACATGGACCTGAATCCAAAGTAACACCTCCTCCAGGGTCCCCAGGCATACAGCTCACAGAGAGCACCATTCCCCCAAATGCCAGTGCCCATAATCGGTGGGCAAGAGGCTTGCGTTCAGTCCCCTCCAATAGCCTCTGTCCCGGGTGAGTCTGTCACAGTGCCATTGTCGCAAACCACCATACCTGGCTTAAGCTGGAGTGGCGTCAACCACCTCTGAACCTGCCCCTGCAGAGGTGACAGAATCTCCCCCCAGTGTGGCTCCTGTCCCCCAAGCACACCAGCTCAAGCACCGCATGGCATCTTTTTGCCTGTGTGCATGCGTAGCCCCTTGAACGCCTATGGAGCACCGCTGGTTCCGAGGACAAATCAGCACAGGAAGAGGCCATGGAAGAAGAAGAAGAGGAGTGAGTGGAGGAGAGAGGTGTGGCAGAATCACCACTAGTAGAATTTTGGAGGCGTGGTGGCGGAACAACCTCCAACACTACTGCACCCTGTCCTGCATCCTTCCCAGCTGCCAGCAGAGTCACCCAGTGCGCGGTGAAAGATAGGTTACGTCCCTGTCCATGCCTGCTGGACCATGAGTCAGCGGTAATATGCACCTTACAGCTGACCACCCTGTCCAGCGAGGCCAAGACATTGCCTTCCACATTCTGGTAGAGAGCCGGAATCGCCTTCCGTGAGAAAAAGTGGCGTTTGGAAACCTGCCACTGAGGAACCGCACATTCCACAAACTCACGGAAGGGGGCAGAGTCTACCAACTGAAAAGGCAGCAGTTGAAGTGCTAGCAATTTAGTCAAACTAGCATTCAACCGCTGGGCATGTGGATGGCTGGGAGCAAACTTCTTTCGGCGGTGCAGCAGCTGGGGCAGGGAAATTTGCCTGGTACAATCTGACGTTGGTGTACCGATAGCAGATTGCCCGCAATTACTTGGCTGTGACACACCTAATTCTACACCTTCATTCCTCTCAGTGCAGGTTTCAGAGAGGACTGAAGGTATAGTGGGGATGGAGATCCCAGCTGATGGGGAGCAAGGAGAGGTCCGCTTTGTTCTTTGGTGTGGATCTTTTAGGTACGCTTGCCAACGAACTGCATGGCAGGTCGACATATGTCTGGTCAAGCATGTGGTGCCCAAGTGGGTGATGTTTTGGTCACGCGAGATACGCTTGAGACATATGTTGCAAATAGCAGCGGTGCGATCTGATGCACTTGTCTCAAAAAAGGCCCACACCAAAGAACTTTTGGGATAACGCTCAGAGACAGCAGCTCCCTGCACATGCGGAGCTCTCCGGTGTGATGCAGTTGGTGTGCTGCCCTTAAGCTGGCCCCTGGAGGGCATCCTGCCTCGTTGGAGATGTGCCTCCTCCTCCTCTCTCCTATCAGGCACCCACGTGGAGTCAGTGACTTCCTCATCATCCCCTCCCTCCTCATCACTGGAGCAAAGCTGTCAGTATGCTGCAGCTGGGGGAACATGACTTCCAGATTGCTGTCCTTCTTTGGCACCCCCTCTCTCTGGGCTCACATTACTGCCTTCCTCTAGCTGGGTACCATCATCGGAGCCTTCAAAACGCTGGGCATCCTCCTGGAGCATGTACCCAACACTGTGGTTAAACAGTTTTGGGGACTCCTCAGGAGGACATGGTGGGGCTAGGGAAGGAGTGACTGATGCCATTGAGCCGAGGGAAGAGGCCGCGTTGGCAGCTGCTTTGCCAGACAAAGTTCCCTGAGCCTGAGTGAGAGAGGATGAGGAGGATGAGGACGGCTTGGTCAACCACTCTACCAAGTCTTCCGCATGTTGCGGCTCAACACGGGCAGCTGCCGAAAAAAAGGACAAGCGTGTCCCACGGCCACGTGCTGATGAGGATGCACCGTCTCCACGACCAGCACTGTTGCCGCTAGACACAGAGCCTGCTTGCCCTCTTTTATTGGCTTGTGACTGTCTGCCTCTCCTTGTTGGCCTTCCAGACATACTCACCTGCAGTGAGATGTAGCTGCACAAAGCTGGGATGTATATATATATATACTGATACTGCAGCTAGCAGAATCAACTGCCTGCCTGTGGTACTAATAGGATCAGAAGAACACCACCAATTTTCTTCAGGTAGCTTTAGGTGCGCACTGTGCAGAGGACACAGTACACTAACTGTAAATACGGCAGATGCCTGCCTGTGATACTAATAGGCTCAGAAGAACACCACCTATTTTCTTCAGATAGCTTTAGGTGCACACTGTGCAGAGGACACAGTACACTAACTGTAAATACTGCAGCTGCCTGCCTGTGGTAAAGGCTGTTCCTAAACTGTAGGATCAGAAGAACACCAGCAATTGTCTTCAGGTAGCTTTAGGTGCACACTGTGCAGGGAACACAGTACACTAACTGTAAATACTGTAAAAACACCTGCCTGCCTGTCAGTATATTAGGAAGAGAATAACAGGAACGGATCTAGCTAAACTGAATACAGTATTATATATATATATATATATATATATATATATATATATATATATATACACACACACATACACATATATATATATATATACACATACACATATACACAACACCTGGGATGCATATATATACAAAATACACTGTAAGTGCAGCTAACTGACTCGCCTGCCTACTCTATCTAACTTAAATCAAATGTCACTGTCTCTCTCTCTGTCTATCTCTCTCCGCCGCCGCAACACACTGCACAAGGCCACCACGCAGGCGGCCCTATATAGTGTGGGGTGTGTACTAAACCCCCTGAGCCATAATTGGCCAAAGCCACCCTGGCTTTGGTCAATTTCGTCTCTCTGCACAGACGGCGCTGTAATTGGCCAAGCATGCGGGTCATAGTGCATGCTTGGCCAATCATCAGCCAGCAATGCACTGCGATGCCACAGTGAATCATGGGTCGTGACGTGCCACTCGAATTTGGCGGGAACGACCCATAACATTCACAATTCGACGAACGGTCGAACACCCATGTTCGACTCGAACTCAAAGCTCATCCCTAGTTGCAACCTTTTTACATGGCTTCTCTGACAGAGTGAAGAATGAATTAGCAGAAAGAACCATCCCTGCTGATCTGGACGGTGTCATCACCTTGTGTAACCAGATCAATATTTGCTTTCAGGAGAGGACCCTGGAAAAAAGACGCTAGCAATCCCCGGTCTTTAGGCAGCCTGAGCTCCCTGTCCCCTCTCTTCGACCCAAGAAGCACCTCCTGTTAGCTGAGGAACCTATGCAGCTGGGCCGGACCAAGCTATCTCCCAAAGAACGCTCTAGGCGCAGAACTCTGGGCCTGTGCCTCTATTGTGGGGCCAAAGGTCTTTTTCGTGACACTTGCTCTCTTCGTCCGGAAAAACGCTCGGGGCTAATACACCTGGAAGGTGGAGTATTGGACCCTGAAATATCACATTCACCTTCTCGTCTTATTCTTTCTGTGTTCATTCATGTCGGCGCTTCCTCTCATTCGGTCTCAGCATATCTGGATTCTGGAGCCGCTGGCAATTTCATGGACTGGGAAACTGCATCTTTCATGAGACTTACTGTCACGTATCAGTTAAGACCAGAACTGTGTGGACTGCAACAGAGGAAACCCAAATGTGTTGTCGTGAATAATAAGTAATAATAAGTTGTGCCTTTTTAAGGACAGGTTTCCCGCACAATAATTACTATTGAGTTGTTTTTAACGAGGATATTTTTAAGATACAAAATCAATCTATATGACACAGTCTATGCATGTGAAACTTATTCACGGAGACGTGTGAGCATACGAAATAGTCATTTATTGGTTGACAAAAACAAATATTACACGTGAAATTAAGATACCGATTGCGTTACATGAACGTCTTGAAAATCAATAAAAACACTTGCAAAAATGGGCGTACCGTCCCTTTGACATAATACCACCATGATATCTTCTCGGTAGAATCAATAACCTTGTGAAATTGACAATTAAACAGAACGTCTGTATTTCACACATACAACCGTTACTATACTGCAGGTAAGTAAGTGGTTAAAAATGTGAAATAAATTAGACGTTTGTTTTGTCAATAAATGTGGCAACTATGCAAAAAGAAAAATATAATGAAAAATTTGAATCTTTAGAGAAAAATCTACAAGGCGGTTATTGATTCCGTAGAATGATTATCAATTGTATAATATTCAACACATCAATATTTGAGAGAACACATCAATATTTGAGAGAACATACAAGATAAAATCAACATGACATACTGTAATTACCCATTCCAGGATGGCTACTGTTCCTATTGGCTGGTTACCAGAGTTAAGATGGCTGCCGTAGTTTCAAAATGGATACTCTTAAAGAGGATTTACTTCTTGTGACCTCCGATTTCTAAGTATTAGGTGTTGAGGAATCTTCATGAATGTAAAGATATGTATTCATGCATGGTGCATGAGTGTCAGTCTGGGAGTGTGTGTATCTCCCAGTGTCCCCCCTCAGGGAGGATCCCTGAGCTTCCTTCTGAGCTCTCCCCCTAAACTCACTTCCTCTCCATCTTCTTCTCTCCCTTTTTTTTTCTCTGTTTTCCTGGCATCTTACTTGCCTCTAAATACCATTTCAGATAATAAGACCATAAAAATTATAATGGCTCTGCCCAAAAGGACGTGGCTTCTTTTCTATTGGTTATAAACTTAATCATTTACCTTTCTCGTGAATTTAGTGAGTTCAAATAATACCACCTTCAACCACCAGGTGTCTCACATGTGTTCTGAGTTTATCTTTTTAAGTTAATACGTTCTATTTTTATAATGTGTATAATGGTGATAACAGTACATACCTTTAAATATTCTGGTAATCGGTCTAATATAAAATACACTCAGTATAATCTTGATTAATCACTATTACATAAACTGGTTACATATCTGTGTCTCTATAAATGTATGTCTATAAAAACTGGTCTATCTATGAAAGACACATGTTGTTTTATATGTTCATCAATACTACATAAAAATGATTATCTATATGGATACCTGTATAACTTCTGGTATCTCCAATGAATATTTGTTTATCTAAGCATAGGCTACAGTCTTATATAGTTATAATCATAATTATATGTTTTTCCTAATACTAATTAGTTTCTTAAAACACTTCTACTTATAAAATCACACTTTCATATATATTTTCTTTATACCAAAGTTGTTGGGTCCGCAGATGCCAAAATTATAATATGTCTCTGTGACCTACAATGTCATAAATAGTTTGAAATTACTTCTAATAACCTTATAGATACTTTTAAAATATTTTTGACTTGCACCAACTTCAAATCTTTCCCACTGGATGTTTAGAGATGACTTGTTTGTCTAAACAGTTCCTAAAAATTCACACAATGGGTTTTGTTAGCCAAGGTGTTAGCTATTTAACAGCCCCTCACTTGAACGCAATAGGTTTAGGCCAGGTGAGGTTATTTCTATGTGAGAATAGTCTGTATAACCTTGTTTCCTATGGCTGTAAGGGTAGTTTTCGTTTATTCACTAATACCATGTAAATATCTCCTTGTTTTGTGACGAGAGCAGCCATTGTTCCATCGAGTTTTCCTCACAATACATGCTTGTGAAAGTCTTCAATATTTGATGTAGTAGAAAAACTTGGAAAACAGGAGAACGTCTATTTTGTTCTAAAGGTCTCCAAAAGGGCAACAGTTCAATAACTGCAATAATCATGGTTCATCTGCTTTCTTTTGAGGCCTAAGAAACTCTCATATTTCTGCCAGTAAATATAAAATGTATTCCTTCATGAATTCACAACAAATTCCCCCTTGTGAAGTGTTCAAATGCCGGAAGTCGTTTGAAAGACTTCACCAATGCAGAATGTTGAAGAAATATGGCTTCATTCGGGCCTTGTAAATCTAGCTGTGGAGATGGATCCGTATTGTGGATCTTTGTTTAAAAGGGTGTAGACACCTTCATGTGGGTGTAATTCTTTGAAGGGAAAACACAAAATGGGTTGGTGATTGATGTGTGCATCTCAGGGCCATCATTGGTTGGCGGGAAATGAATCACTCCGGGCACCTTTGGGTCTTGGCCGTCCTGGTAGGTTTGTCCGTGTAGACTGGCCATCAGTGGTGTTCCGGAATCCCCCATACGGTTCCCTTTCTGGATCTTTCACACACGTTGGACTCTCAGTTCTGTTGACCGGCTCAT
This sequence comes from Aquarana catesbeiana, assembly GCF_042186555.1. Classification (NCBI taxonomy): domain Eukaryota; kingdom Metazoa; phylum Chordata; class Amphibia; order Anura; family Ranidae; genus Aquarana; species Aquarana catesbeiana. The sequence goes on from NC_133336.1 coordinate 6,197,911, forward strand.
GGACATCTTAGTCCTGTAAGGGAAAATGGATTCCGTTAGAAAAGACATATATAGTCCCTTTTTTTTTACATGATCTGTGTTTGAGATCTCATTGTTAAGCTGGTATCCTAGGCTTCCTCGGAGCCCCCTTTTTTTTCCATTGTGTCATCAGTCCTTTAACTAAACACTCTGAATAGCAAGACAATGTATGAACATTTGCTATGGGAGAAAAGGCTCCAGGGCTTATTACCATTAGGACATTTCTTTATAGCTGTGGATACCAGACATGAATGACTGATTGACATTCTTCAGAACCAATTTTTTTTCCCTTAGCTTAATTGTAGCGGTTCTGGAATAATAACCATTAAAAACGTTTCAGTTTGACATGTGACAGTTATTGTCAGTACTAAGATATTTGACATTATAGTCAACCTTCTACTTGTGAGGAATAAAACAAATAAAATCTCCCTACTTTGGGGTGTCAAGACAACTCATTTGAGGCAATCAAACTACCTTATGCGGGTGACTCCTCATCTTTTACCAACATATCAAACCATTTAGGCCTCCTGATATTAATGTCTTTAGGATTCGGTCTTCCTCTGGAATTACCGTCTTTGGCGACTTCTTGGAATTAGGCTGTTTGGAGCGACCTGTGTATGTCAGAGGAATGAAGTGACCACTGAAAAATAGGAGAATAATTAATATCTAACAACCACCATCCCCCGATAGGGATTTCAGGATCCCCATTACTGTGACCTGGGGAAAAACATGGTGTTAGAACCTCTGTCTCCTATACCTTTATTCAGTGCATTCCTCTGATTTATTTTAACATAGGTGCTTCAAATGCTCTGTGGCCCTTGGCTGGCCACGAAATTTGCGCCTTGAAGGAGGGTTATTCACGTTCCATACAGCAATGAAACCGTGTAACATATTCATAATTTGAACTACTTTGGCTTCTGTATTGCTTACAGGTTGATCAGAATTTGGTCGGGGGACCCGGTTTCTGTACTTTCTAGGGACTACTGGCTCAGTTTGATCAGACATATCCCCATCAGAACCACTGTCTTGATTCTGGGATAGTTGTCTGGGCCTTAGTTGCTTCCTATTTTTCCGGGGATTTTGGGGTGTCCTACCCTGTGATTGCTCCCTATTTACCTGTGTAGGCCCCCGGGGCCAATTACACTGGTGAGGGTGTCTACCCTTAGGTTTAAATCTGACCCGTGGGAGATACACCCTATAGTTTCTTCCAAACTTTGGGCCAGGATCCCATGGGTGATACTCCTGAGGTGGTCTTTGCTCCACCCTTCTGTTTGGTGGGGTATCTGGTCTCCTGCTGGGGAAACTCTTTGGCATGTCTCCTCTTACTATGTCAGCGTATGTCTTTTCCTGGGTATCAACATGTAATGATTGAGGAGATACATGGATTTCCTCCACAAATTTATTTACGGGTTCAGGCCTCCCTTTGTTTTCACCAGTCTGTTGGATAGAATACAAATTGTTACTCTCTTTTACCAAAGACTCCAGTGAACACCCGTGATGGAAAAACAGAAATAAAAGCTGCGCTCAGGGAATGCAAACAGTAATTATATAAATTATGTGATCAAAGCAGCCAGCACCACAGGTCTAGTCCCAAACCTCACACTAAGAAAAAATATGAAAAAGATGCAGAGCTTAAAAAATGTGTTTAGGTGAAAGAAATTAGTAAGGGAAAAGACTAAGGCACAGTCCTATCCTCATATGACATACAGAATAAACCAAATATATGCACAAAATATAATCAAGTGAATAATGCTAGAATATATAACAATTGAATATAGGAATAAACACTAATATCCAAAAGAATAATAAATGACAGCATGTGAACAATAAATGCATAAAAGGAGGAAACCCCCAAGTATGAAATCCACAAGGTAAAGGAATAATCCTGGAAAAACGTGATTGGAGAAAGAAGTGCCAAAAAAGAGCAGGTGAAGATGCAGGTAAGGAATTCTTCTGTGTCTTGTCACACCCAGGGTGTAAAATCAAATGCACTTACCAGATCCTGGTGACTGCTATTACGGCAGTCCTAAACAGCATAAGGAAATCGGTCTCCCCACAACCTTAGCGTACAACGACTGTAAGCAGCAGATGATTCTCAGGGGTATAAAACAAAAGACAATCCATAGCGTAATATGTCCGAACAGTTAATTTATTTAAAAGGAATTGCACTTACACAGTCGTAGTGTAAACCAGCATATTATCGTAGTAACAAACTTCGGCGTCTCCGTCTGTTGCCTCCACTTCCTGGGTTCGTGTAAAGCCCAACCGAGAATGGACGTGATGACATCGTAGGCTCCTCCCTACGTGTTTCGTCACGATAGGACGTCGTCTGGGGATTGGCCAAGCTCGGACGTCACCACGTGTGGGCATTATATACACTGCGAACGCCATCTTAACTAATGGCAAATGGAATCTAACATAGAAAACGACCCAGCCATCTTGAATGGCGGCTGTCAATGCAAAAACCAAAGCTAAGAAAATTTCTAAAGTGGAGGAAGAAAGGACGCCATCTAGTGGTAAAAAAGTATAATGGTCGAATAATTTCATCGGATGGTAAGGAAAACAAACCACGAAGGGATTCAACAGACGGCAGACCTTACAAAACATTGGAAATACACATTGATAGTGCAATGAGATGTAAAAGCAAAAATTAAAATACAAACATCTATTTTATCGACTATGCAAAATAAAAAGGAAAAAGGAAAATTCCTTTTAAAAAAGTTGTTTTTAAACTGTTTTTCGCTCCCTCTATACAAGTTTTTAAAGAAATGGTAATTAAAGATCTCATAGCACTTAAATGCTCTCGTAACCAACAAGGTGATTTTCATCATCACCTAACTAAAATCTGCGAACGAAATGACATTGTCATACTTCCTGCGGATAAGGGGGGAGGAGTTGTCATTCTCAATAAAACTCATTATTTGGAAGAAATGAACAGACTCCTTTCCGATCGGGATACTTATTTACCTCTGGCCTCTAATCCTACAACCAAATTTAAAAAAGAACTTCAGGTATTAGTGGATAAGGGTTTTGAGCAAGGTATCCTAAACAAGAAAGAAAGGGCATATCTGGTTCCCTCTGCTCCAAGGGTCCCAGTTATGTATTTTTTGCCCAAAATACATAAAAGCCTCTCCAATCCTCCTGGCCTCCTGATCATTAGTGGCATAGATTCGGTCACGGCTAGGATTGGGAGGTATGTAGACAACTTCTTTCAACCCTTAGTGACAGCAACTCCAGCGTACTTGAGAGATACCACTCAGGTCATTAACCTCTTGGAAAGTTGTGAGTGGAAAGAGAACTTTATTCTTTTTCCAGTGAACACCCCCCCTTTGTAGTCTTTCGCTAAACTCACTGTTATGTAGTTAGGTAGGGCCTCGAAAAATGTGGATTTAAACTCAGGGTTATTGTAATCTGGCTCCTTTTCTGCTACGTGGAAGCACTTTTGAGCACAGCCAGAATTGCGTTGGGGCTTTGATTACTGTTACATCTTAGATTGGGTATAGCCGTTCTAGCCGCGGTAACATTTCCGTATGGGCGAAATTTTAGATGACAGCGGTGTTTAATTTCTTGCCATGAAGCACCATACAGACCTTTTAAAGATTCGCAGAATCTACGGTGTTTGGTTTCAAATATCCACGGCAAGAAATTAATCCTAGACTGGTCATCATCTAGGCCTAAAACCGATAGGGTATTTTCATAGGTCTCGATGTGGTCAATAACGCACATGGATCCCTCTTCCTTAAAGACTGGGACAGCATCATTTACAAATTTTATTATTTCTAAAGCATCTTGTGTAGGGGTGTCTGGCTTTTTCTCTGATCCCAAAGACTGATTAGACCTACTTTTATGTGGTGGTTCAATTTTTACCCCCCTTTGCTCTACAGATAGCTTGGGGTAGGATATGGGTTCTTTTTCTGATTCCTCCTCATTGTTTAACTCCAAATTTCAGATAGAGAGTCAGATTTTGGAGTATTGTCAGACTCTTCACTTTCAGGGTTAAGCATCTGAGCATCACCCTGGGGCACAAACTCCACTTGTTCTTTTAATTCTACTGATTGCTTAATTAGGGATTCCTGTCCTGACCTAAGCTGATTTGTTTCTTCTTTCAAATTTCCACTGCATATTACTCGGCAACTCCCTAAATTTTCAGGAGATGGTCAGAGACTGCCTACATAATACAGGGGATGGTCAGAGAGACTGCAGACATACTACAGGAGATGGTCAGAGACTGCGGACATACTACAGGAGATGGTCAGAGACTGTGGACATACTACAGGAGATAGTCAGAGGCTGCGGACATACTATAGGGGATGGTCAGAGAGACTGCGCATATACTACAGGGGATGGTCAGAGACTGTGGACATACTATAGGAGATGGTCAGAGACTGCAGACATAATACAGGAGATGGTCAGAGACTGCAGACATGATACAAGAGATGGTCAGAGACTGCGGACATACTACAGGGGATGGTCAGAGACTGCAGATATAGTACAAGAGATGATCAGAGACTGCAGACATAGTACAGGAGATGATCAGAGACTGCAGACATAGTACAGGAGATGATCAGAGACTGCAGACATAGTACAAGAGATAGTCAGAGACTGCAGACATAGTACAGGGGATGGTCAGAGACTGCAGACATAGTACAGGAGATGATCAGAGACTGCAGACATAGTACAGGAGATGATCAGAGACTGCAGACATAATACAGGAGATGATCTGAGACTGCAGACATAGTACAGGAGATGATCAGAGACTGCAGACATAGTACAAGAGATGATCAGAGACTGCAGACATAGTACAAGAGATGATCAGAGACTGCAGACATAGTACAGGAGATGATCAGAGACTGCAGAGATGATACAGGAGATGGTCAGAGACTGCAGACATAGTACAGGAGATGATCAGAGACTGCAGACATAGTATAGGAGATGATCAGAGACTGCAGACATAGTACAGGAGATGATCAGAGACTGCAGACATAGTACAGGAGATGATCAGAGACTGCAGACATGATACAAGAGAAGGTCAGAGACTGCAGACATGATACAGGGGATGGTCAGAGACTGCAGACATGATACAGGAGATGGTCAGAGACTGCAGACATAGTACAGGAGATGATCAGAGACTGCAGACATGATACAAGAGAAGGTCAGAGACTGCAGACATGATACAGGGGATGGTCAGAGACTGCAGACATAGTACAGGAGATGATCAGAGACTGCAGACATGATACAAGAGAAGGTCAGAGACTGCAGACATGGTACAGGGGATGGTCAGAGACATAGTACAGGAGACCAGCAGGTAAGTATGATATCTTTTATTTTAAAGAAAAAATAATACCCTTTTAGTATCACTTTAACAAATCCATTGAGTCTTTTGGCAGCAACTTGGATAGTAAACAGTTCAACATTACTGCAAAAAAAAAAAAAAAAAAGGAAGACATTCCAATCAGCAAGAAATATACTGCTTGCAGATCAGTAGATGGTTCCAGAGGGGAGAGATGATAGGGAAATCACAGTAAGAAAATTGACAATAAAAGTTTGTGCAGCCCCCAATGTGTTAGGCATACAGTACACACACTGAATAGTTGCAGCAGGTGGGGGGGATGTGCCACTTCTATGCACTCACCCCTCACATATATCAAGCATGACAGGCTTTCACCTCTGGAGCACTCCTACCATCCCCCCTCCTCTCCTCACAGCTCGTTTCCTCAAGCCAACCCTATGCCTGCCTCATCCGACGACTGTTAACACAGCTGCAGTGATCTCTGTGTGTCTCAGCTCCGTGCAGTGATCTCTGTGTGTCTCAGCTCCGTGCAGTGATCTCTGTGTGTCTCAGCTCCGTGCAGTGATCTCTGTGTGTCTCAGCTCCGTGCAGTGATCTCTGTGTGTCTCAGCTCTGTGCAGTGATCTGTGTCTCAGCTCCGTGCAGTGATCTGTGTCTCAGCTCCGTGCAGTGATCTCTGTGTGTCTCAGCTCCGTGCAGTGATCTGTGTCTCAGCTCTGTGCAGTGATCTGTGTCTCAGCTCCGTGCAGTGATCTGTGTCTCAGCTCCGTGCAGTGATCTCTGTGTGTCTCAGCTCCGTGCAGTGATCTCTGTGTGTCTCAGCTCTGTGCAGTGATCTGTGTCTCAGCTCCGTGCAGTGATCTCTGTGTGTCTCAGCTCCGTGCAGTGATCTCTGTGTGTCTCAGCTCCGTGCAGTGATCTCTGTGTGTCTCAGCTCCGTGCAGTGATCTCTGTGTGTCTCAGCTCCGTGCAGTGATCTCTGTGTGTCTCAGCTCCGTGCAGTGATCTCTGTGTGTCTCAGCTCCGTGCAGTGATCTCTGTGTGTCTCAGCTCCGTGCAGTGATCTCTGTGTGTCTCAGCTCTGTGCAGTGATCTGTGTCTCAGCTCCGTGCAGTGATCTCTGTGTGTCTCAGCTCCGTGCAGTGATCTGTGTCTCAGCTCCGTGCAGTGATCTCTGTGTGTCTCAGCTCTGTGCAGTGATCTGTGTCTCAGCTCCGTGCAGTGATCTGTGTCTCAGCTCCGTGCAGTGATCTCTGTGTGTCTCAGCTCTGTGCAGTGATCTGTGTCTCAGCTCCGTGCAGTGATCTCTGTGTGTCTCAGCTCCGTGCAGTGATCTGTGTCTCAGCTCCGTGCAGTGATCTCTGTGTGTCTCAGCTCCGTGCAGTGATCTCTGTGTGTCTCAGCTCCGTGCAGTGATCTGTGTCTCAGCTCCGTGCAGTGATCTCTGTGTGTCTCAGCTCTGTGCAGTGATCTGTGTCTCAGCTCCGTGCAGTGATCTCTGTGTGTCTCAGCTCTGTGCAGTGATCTGTGTCTCAGCTCCGTGCAGTGATCTCTGTGTGTCTCAGCTCTGTGCAGTGATCTGTGTCTCAGCTCCGTGCAGTGATCTCTGTGTGTCTCAGCTCTGTGCAGTGATCTGTGTCTCAGCTCCGTGCAGTGATCTCTGTGTGTCTCAGCTCTGTGCAGTGATCTGTGTCTCAGCTCCGTGCAGTGATCTCTGTGTGTCTCAGCTCTGTGCAGTGATCTGTGTCTCAGCTCCGTGCAGTGATCTGTGTCTCAGCTCTGTGCAGTGATCTCTGTGTGTCTCAGCTCTGTGCAGTGATCTGTGTCTCAGCTCCGTGCAGTGATCTGTGTCTCAGCTCCGTGCAGTGATCTGTGTCTCAGCTCCGTGCAGTGATCTGTGTCTCAGCTCCGTGCAGTGATCTCTGTGTGTCTCAGCTCCGTGCAGTGATCTCTGTGTGTCTCAGCTCTGTGCAGTGATCTGTGTCTCAGCTCTGTGCAGTGATCTGTGTCTCAGCTCCGTGCAGTGATCTCTGTGTGTCTCAGCTCCGTGCAGTGATCTCTGTGTGTCTCAGCTCCGTGCAGTGATCTGTGTCTCAGCTCCGTGCAGTGATCTCTGTGTGTCTCAGCTCCGTGCAGTGATCTGTGTCTCAGCTCTGTGCAGTGATCTCTGTGTGTCTCAGCTCTGTGCAGTGATCTGTGTCTCAGCTCCGTGCAGTGATCTGTGTCTCAGCTCCGTGCAGTGATCTGTGTCTCAGCTCCGTGCAGTGATCTCTGTGTGTCTCAGCTCCGTGCAGTGATCTGTGTCTCAGCTCTGTGCAGTGATCTCTGTGTGTCTCAGCTCTGTGCAGTGATCTGTGTCTCAGCTCCGTGCAGTGATCTGTGTCTCAGCTCCGTGCAGTGATCTCTGTGTGTCTCAGCTCCGTGCAGTGATCTGTGTCTCAGCTCCGTGCAGTGATCTGTGTCTCAGCTCCGTGCAGTGATCTCTGTGTGTCTCAGCTCCGTGCAGTGATCTCTGTGTGTCTCAGCTCCGTGCAGTGATCTGTGTCTCAGCTCCGTGCAGTGATCTCTGTGTGTCTCAGCTCTGTGCAGTGATCTCTGTGTGTCTCAGCTCTGTGCAGTGATCTGTGTCTCAGCTCCGTGCAGTGATCTCTGTGTGTCTCAGCTCTGTGCAGTGATCTGTGTCTCAGCTCCGTGCAGTGATCTCTGTGTGTCTCAGCTCTGTGCAGTGATCTGTGTCTCAGCTCCGTGCAGTGATCTCTGTGTGTCTCAGCTCTGTGCAGTGATCTGTGTCTCAGCTCCGTGCAGTGATCTCTGTGTGTCTCAGCTCTGTGCAGTGATCTGTGTCTCAGCTCCGTGCAGTGATCTGTGTCTCAGCTCCGTGCAGTGATCTCTGTGTGTCTCAGCTCCGTGCAGTGATCTGTGTCTCAGCTCTGTGCAGTGATCTCTGTGTGTCTCAGCTCTGTGCAGTGATCTGTGTCTCAGCTCCGTGCAGTGATCTGTGTCTCAGCTCCGTGCAGTGATCTGTGTCTCAGCTCCGTGCAGTGATCTGTGTCTCAGCTCCGTGCAGTGATCTCTGTGTGTCTCAGCTCCGTGCAGTGATCTGTGTCTCAGCTCTGTGCAGTGATCTCTGTGTGTCTCAGCTCTGTGCAGTGATCTGTGTCTCAGCTCCGTGCAGTGATCTGTGTCTCAGCTCCGTGCAGTGATCTCTGTGTGTCTCAGCTCTGTGCAGTGATCTGTGTCTCAGCTCCGTGCAGTGATCTGTGTCTCAGCTCCGTGCAGTGATCTCTGTGTGTCTCAGCTCCGTGCAGTGATCTGTGTCTCAGCTCCGTGCAGTGATCTCTGTGTGTCTCAGCTCCGTGCAGTGATCTCTGTGTGTCTCAGCTCCGTGCAGTGATCTGTGTCTCAGCTCCGTGCAGTGATCTCTGTGTGTCTCAGCTCCGTGCAGTGATCTCTGTGTGTCTCAGCTCCGTGCAGTGATCTCTGTGTGTCTCAGCTCTGTGCAGTGATCTCTGTGTGTCTCAGCTCTGTGCAGTGATCTGTGTCTCAGCTCCGTGCAGTGATCTCTGTGTGTCTCAGCTCTGTGCAGTGATCTGTGTCTCAGCTCCGTGCAGTGATCTCTGTGTGTCTCAGCTCTGTGCAGTGATCTGTGTCTCAGCTCCGTGCAGTGATCTCTGTGTGTCTCAGCTCTGTGCAGTGATCTGTGTCTCAGCTCCGTGCAGTGATCTCTGTGTGTCTCAGCTCTGTGCAGTGATCTGTGTCTCAGCTCCGTGCAGTGATCTGTGTCTCAGCTCCGTGCAGTGATCTCTGTGTGTCTCAGCTCTGTGCAGTGATCTGTGTCTCAGCTCCGTGCAGTGATCTCTGTGTGTCTCAGCTCCGTGCAGTGATCTCTGTGTGTCTCAGCTCTGTGCAGTGATCTGTGTCTCAGCTCCGTGCAGTGATCTGTGTCTCAGCTCCGTGCAGTGATCTCTGTGTGTCTCAGCTCTGTGCAGTGATCTGTGTCTCAGCTCCGTGCAGTGATCTGTGTCTCAGCTCCGTGCAGTGATCTGTGTCTCAGCTCCGTGCAGTGATCTCTGTGTGTCTCAGCTCCGTGCAGTGATCTGTGTCTCAGCTCCGTGCAGTGATCTCTGTGTGTCTCAGCTCCGTGCAGTGATCTCTGTGTGTCTCAGCTCTGTGCAGTGATCTGTGTCTCAGCTCCGTGCAGTGATCTGTGTCTCAGCTCCGTGCAGTGATCTGTGTCTCAGCTCCGTGCAGTGATCTCTGTGTGTCTCAGCTCTGTGCAGTGATCTGTGTCTCAGCTCCGTGCAGTGATCTGTGTCTCAGCTCCGTGCAGTGATCTCTGTGTGTCTCAGCTCCGTGCAGTGATCTGTGTCTCAGCTCCGTGCAGTGATCTCTGTGTGTCTCAGCTCCGTGCAGTGATCTCTGTGTGTCTCAGCTCTGTGCAGTGATCTGTGTCTCAGCTCCGTGCAGTGATCTGTGTCTCAGCTCCGTGCAGTGATCTCTGTGTGTCTCAGCTCCGTGCAGTGATCTGTGTCTCAGCTCCGTGCAGTGATCTGTGTCTCAGCTCTGTGCAGTGATCTCTGTGTGTCTCAGCTCCGTGCAGTGATCTCTGTGTGTCTCAGCTCCGTGCAGTGATCTCTGTGTGTCTCAGCTCCGTGCAGTGATCTCTGTGTGTCTCAGCTCCGTGCAGTGATCTCTGTGTGTCTCAGCTCTGTGCAGTGATCTGTGTCTCAGCTCCGTGCAGTGATCTGTGTCTCAGCTCCGTGCAGTGATCTCTGTGTGTCTCAGCACAGTGCAGTGATCTCTGTGTGTCTCAGCTCCGTGCAGTGATCTGTGTCTCAGCTCCGTGCAGTGATCTCTGTGTGTCTCAGCTCCGTGCAGTGATCTCTGTGTGTCTCAGCTCCGTGCAGTGATCTGTGTCTCAGCTCCGTGCAGTGATCTCTGTGTGTCTCAGCTCTGTGCAGTGATCTCTGTGTGTCTCAGCTCTGTGCAGTGATCTGTGTCTCAGCTCCGTGCAGTGATCTCTGTGTGTCTCAGCTCTGTGCAGTGATCTGTGTCTCAGCTCCGTGCAGTGATCTCTGTGTGTCTCAGCTCTGTGCAGTGATCTGTGTCTCAGCTCCGTGCAGTGATCTCTGTGTGTCTCAGCTCTGTGCAGTGATCTGTGTCTCAGCTCCGTGCAGTGATCTCTGTGTGTCTCAGCTCTGTGCAGTGATCTGTGTCTCAGCTCCGTGCAGTGATCTCTGTGTGTCTCAGCTCTGTGCAGTGATCTGTGTCTCAGCTCCGTGCAGTGATCTGTGTCTCAGCTCCGTGCAGTGATCTCTGTGTGTCTCAGCTCTGTGCAGTGATCTGTGTCTCAGCTCCGTGCAGTGATCTCTGTGTGTCTCAGCTCTGTGCAGTGATCTGTGTCTCAGCTCCGTGCAGTGATCTCTGTGTGTCTCAGCTCCGTGCAGTGATCTCTGTGTGTCTCAGCTCTGTGCAGTGATCTGTGTCTCAGCTCCGTGCAGTGATCTGTGTCTCAGCTCCGTGCAGTGATCTCTGTGTGTCTCAGCTCTGTGCAGTGATCTGTGTCTCAGCTCCGTGCAGTGATCTGTGTCTCAGCTCCGTGCAGTGATCTGTGTCTCAGCTCCGTGCAGTGATCTCTGTGTGTCTCAGCTCCGTGCAGTGATCTGTGTCTCAGCTCCGTGCAGTGATCTCTGTGTGTCTCAGCTCCATGCAGTGATCTCTGTGTGTCTCAGCTCTGTGCAGTGATCTGTGTCTCAGCTCCGTGCAGTGATCTGTGTCTCAGCTCCGTGCAGTGATCTCTGTGTGTCTCAGCTCTGTGCAGTGATCTGTGTCTCAGCTCCGTGCAGTGATCTGTGTCTCAGCTCCGTGCAGTGATCTCTGTGTGTCTCAGCTCCGTGCAGTGATCTCTGTGTGTCTCAGCTCCGTGCAATGATCTGTGTCTCAGCTCCGTGCAGTGATCTCTGTGTGTCTCAGCTCCGTGCAGTGATCTCTGTGTGTCTCAGCTCTGTGCAGTGATCTGTGTCTCAGCTCCGTGCAGTGATCTGTGTCTCAGCTCCGTGCAGTGATCTCTGTGTGTCTCAGCTCCGTGCAGTGATCTCTGTGTGTCTCAGCTCTGTGCAGTGATCTGTGTCTCAGCTCCGTGCAGTGATCTGTGTCTCAGCTCCGTGCAGTGATCTGTGTCTCAGCTCCGTGCAGTGATCTGTGTCTCAGCTCCGTGCAGTGATCTCTGTGTGTCTCAGCTCTGTGCAGTGATCTGTGTCTCAGCTCCGTGCAGTGATCTGTGTCTCAGCTCCGTGCAGTGATCTCTGTGTGTCTCAGCTCCGTGCAGTGATCTGTGTCTCAGCTCCGTGCAGTGATCTCTGTGTGTCTCAGCTCCGTGCAGTGATCTCTGTGTGTCTCAGCTCTGTGCAGTGATCTGTGTCTCAGCTCCATGCAGTGATCTGTGTCTCAGCTCCGTGCAGTGATCTCTGTGTGTCTCAGCTCCGTGCAGTGATCTGTGTCTCAGCTCCGTGCAGTGATCTCTGTGTGTCTCAGCTCCGTGCAGTGATCTCTGTGTGTCTCAGCTCCGTGCAGTGATCTGTGTCTCAGCTCCGTGCAGTGATCTCTGTGTGTCTCAGCTCTGTGCAGTGATCTGTGTCTCAGCTCCGTGCAGTCTCAGCGCCCGCCCATCAGGTAGATGATCGGTGTCACTGTCCAGATATACAGATCCCAGAGGAGGGGGAGAGCATGGGTGGGGGCAGCACTCTGACATTACATTGTCCGTTCAGGAGGGAGCAGCACCAGGCGCAGCCAGCCGATAGGCGGCTTGTCATTCCAGCAAAGACACTGCTGTGCACGGGAGGGGGAGGAGCTGGAATGACGTCATGCATAATCGATTATGCTGGGTTACCGCATCGATGCCAAATCGGGAAGGGTATAATCCCGATGCATCGATGCAGCGATCATTTTCAACACCCCTAGTAAATATCTCCTTGTTTTGTGACGAGAGCAGCCATTGTTCCATCGAGTTTTCCTCACAATACATGCTTGTAAAAGTCTTGAATATTTGATGTAGTAGAAAATCTTGGAAAAACAGGAGAACGTCTATTTTGTTCTAAAGGTCTCCAAAAGGGCAACAGTTCAATAACTGCAATAATCATGGTTCATCTGCTTTCTTTTGACGCCTAAGAGACTCTCATATTTCTGCCAGTAGATATAAAATGTATTCCTTCATGAATTCACAACAGTGTATAAGTGAAATATAATGATTTATTAAGATAAAACAGAGCCAGGCCAGGGTCATCAACAGCAGGTCAGCAGATGGGGATAGAGAACAAACAGGACAAGGAGAGGATAGATGGATCAGGCTAAAGGACAAAGGTAAGGGTAACAGGATCACAGGAGGGACAGGTACAGGTGCAAGGCTCAGGGTTCAGGTAAACAAACAGGAACAGGATCAGGATCAGATACAGATACAGAGCGGTCAGTGTCAGGGCGCAAGGAAAGATACCAAGGCAAGGTGTGTGTGTGTCTGCCGAGTATTGATACACATCTCCTGCAATCAGACTCAGGTGATGCCTGATCGCAGCAGATGTCGGCTACACACTGCCAGGAACCATCCGCTGGTGGGCACCAGTACTGTGGCCAAAAGATCAAATAATACCACCAGCAGGAGAGAGCTCCCCTGACAGTCTGGAACTGTCAGGAGACACCCTCTGGTGGACATCAGTACTGCATGCCAAATGCCTAACAGAGCCATCAGCGGATGGAACTTTTCCTGACAGCACCCCCCTCAAAGGAGCAGCCTCCGGACGCTCCAACTAGCTGCTGCTGGGACCAGCTAAGTCCATGGGATCAAGCCGGGCAGAGTCACACTAGAGGCGCCCTCTTTCTTTTTGTGTTTTTTGTTTGACTACTATGATATCCCTATCCTGGAGGGCAGCAAGGCTGAAATGTATTGTGCACTCTGTACTTTTGGGTCATCTAGCTAACACACCCGTGTGCAAGAGTATTTGTTTTTGTTGGCAGAGTCACACTAAGCTGGGTATGAAGACAGTCCAAAGTATCAAACCAGGTGGGCCGAGTCACATCAAGCTGGGCATGTGGAAGGTCCATGGCTTTAAACAAGGCAACGGGCAGCTCAAGCTGGGCAGCAGGCATAGACAAAAGAAGCTCGGTAGCGGGCACAGGCACATCAAGCTGGGCAGTAGGCATAGGAACCTCAAGCTGGGTAGCAGGCACATCAAGCTGGGGAGCGGGCACATCGAGTTGGGCAACAGGAACATTGAGCTGGGCAGCAGGCACATCAAGCTGGGCAGCAGGCACATCAAGCTGGGCATCAGGCACATCGAGCTGGGCAACAGGCACATCGAGCTGGGCAGCAGGCACAGGCACATCAAGCTGGGTAGCAGGCATGGGCACATCAAGCTGGGCACCAGGCACGGGCACATCAAGCTGGGCAGCAGGCACGGACACATCAAGCTGGGCAGCAGGCACGGACACATCAAGGTGGGCAGCAGGCACGGACACATCAAGCTGGGCAGCAGACACGGACACATCAAGCTGGGCAGCAGGCACGGGCACCTCAAGCTGGGCAGCAGGCACATTAGGCTGGACAGCAGACAGGGGCACATCAGGCTGGGCAGCAGACAGGGGTACATCCGGCTGGGCAGCAGACAGGGGTACATCCTGCTGGGCAGCAGACAGGGGTACATCAGGCTGGGCAGCAGAGAGGGACACATCAGGCTGGGCAGCAGACAGGGGCACATCAGGCTGGGCAGCAGACAGGGGCACATCAGGCTGGGCAGCAGACAGGGGCACATCAGGCTGGGCAGCAGACAGGGGCACATCAGGCTGGGCAGCAGACAGGGGCACATCAGGCTGGGCAGCAGACAGAGGTCATCGGGCTGGGCAGCAGACAGAGGCACATCAGGCTGGGCAGCAGACAGAGGCACATCAGGCTGGGCAGCAGACAGAGGCACATCAGGCTGAGCAGCAGACAGAGGCACATCAGGCTGAGCAGCAGACAGAGGCACATCAGGCTGAGCAGCAGACAGGGGTACATCAGGCTGGGCAGCAGACAGGGGTACATCAGGCTGGGCAGCAGACAGAGGCGCATCAGGTTGGGTAGCAGGCTCCGGGTCATCTAGCAGGGCAGTAGGCTCTGGGTCATCTGGCAGGGCAACAGGCTCCGGGTTGTCTGGCAGGGCAGCAGGCTCCGGGTTGTCTGGCAGGGCAGCAGGCTCCGAGTCGTCTGGGAGGGCAGCAGGCTCCGGGTTGTCTGGCAGGGCAGCAGGCTCTGGGTTGTCTGGCAGGGCATCATGCTCCGGGTCGTCTGGCAGGGCAGCAAGCACCGTATCAGCAGGCTGGGTAACGGGCACCGGCTCTACAAGCTGCGTAACGGGCACTGGCCCAGTAGGCTGGGTAACGAGCACTGGCTCAGCAAGTGGGATGACGGGTACTTGCTTAGCAAGCCGGGTGACGGGCACCGGTTCTGCAGACTGGGTAGCAGGCACTGGCCCAACAGGCTGGGTATCGGGCACCGGAACTTCAGACCGCGAAAAGGGCACCGAAATTTCAGACCGGGAAAAGGGCACCGAAATTTCAGACCGGGGAACGGGCACTGGAACTTCAGACCGGGAAACAGCCACTGGAACTTCAGACCGGGAAACGGGCACTGGAACTGGAAAACCAAGGCAAGGTGTATGTGTGTGTGTGTGTCTGCCGGGTATTTATACACTTCTCCTGCAATTAGACTCAGGTGATGCCTGATCGCAGGAGATGATGTCGGCTCCACACTGCCAGGAACCATCCGCTGGTGGGTGCCAGTACTGCAGCCAAAAGATCAAATAATACCACCAGCAGGAGAGAGCTCCCCTGACAGTCTGGAACTGTCAGGAGATACCCGCTAGTGGACATCAGTACTGCACACCAAATGCCGGACAGAGCCATCAGTGGATGGAACCTTTCCAGACACTTACCCTTTTCCCCCTCACCACGCCATTGGTGGTCTTGGCGATTGATGGCACTGTTCTCCCAGGGGGCCCTATCCGCTTCCAGACCCTCCCTATTATGATGTCGGTAGGGAAACTCTACCGGGAGTGGATATCCTTCATTATCTTACCCAAGGCCTCAACTCCTATAGTTTTGGGTCTTCCTTGGTTATGGCTCCATTCTCCACACATTGACTGGAGAGATCCTGGCTTGGGCTTCCTCCTGTTCCTTGACCTGCCTACTCAAGGTTGCCCTAAAAGAGAAAAAAGAGAGGGGTTGAGTCGCGCTAAAAAGGATTGGTGATCATACACATCATCACCAAACCAAATGATTAGAACTGAGTCTAAGGTTCCCCTTTAATGCATTAATAATGAAATTCGAAACACATATCAATTTAATAAACAATCAAAAATGAAAAAACTAAAAATGATAAATAAGAGTCCATATACAAAAAAACCCCCAAGTGATATAAAGGTATATATAAAAGAGAAACTCAAAAAAGTTCCAAAAAACATGAATTTTTGCTGTGAGAAGAGAAAAGTGCTTGTTCCACCACCGTAAATGAGACTGGCCGCTTACCAGAAACTCATGATCCCCCGTTACAGAGGATCAGAGAGAGCTGTTTATCAATACTGATTCGAACCACGACCCATGGACCAGAAGCCTTATACCGAGATGAGACATCAAAGACTTTGGGATCATACTAGGGATGTTCACACTGGCAGGTACTCAGACATCAGCCCACAGCATTACGGATATGGCATGAAAGGAAAAAAGGCTCCATATAGTGTAAAATCGTTGACTTTATTAAATAAATAAAAGATTAAACTCACATGTTAGTAGACAATAGTAGGCATGTAATGTAGTCTGGAGCGCCGGCCGGAAGTTTACAGACAGCCCGTCCTACTGGAAACAACAGCAGCAATGGGAGGTGACGAGAACACTTCGCTCTGCCCTGTTCTCGTCACCTCCCATTGCTGGATGGAACAGCTGGCCTTACCAGGCCACAGGTTCACTTAAAGTCCCTTAAACCCTAATTTTTTAATTCAATGCTAGATACAGGGATGGAAGCACGTGGTTTAGCGTCAATATATTAATTGCATTACCCCTATTGCAATTGTTTATTCTATGACAATTTTCTTGATCCAGTTTCAATTTTTCAATCTTAGTTATCCCATTACCATTGACTAGGGATGAGCTTCATGTCCGAGTCGAACCCATGTTCGACTCGAACATCGGCTGTTCGGTCGTTCGCCGAATTGCGAACGACATGGGCCGTTCGTGCCAAATTCGTGTGGCGCGTCACGGCCCATAATTCACTGCGGCATCGCAGTGCATTGCTGGCTGATGATTGGCCAAGCATGCACTATGACCCGCATTCTTGGCCAATCACAGCGCCGCCTGAACAGAGAGCCGTAATTGGCCAAAGCCAAGGAGGCTTTGGCCAATTATGGCTCAGGGGATTTAGTACACGCCTCACACTATATAAGGCCGCCTGCACGGCGGCCCTGTGCAGTGTGTTCCGGTGTGCTGAGAGATAGAGAGAGAGACAGTGTCATTTCATTTGAGTTAGCTAGATTAGGCAGGACAGTCAGTCAGTTAGCTGCACTTACAGTCTATTGTGTATATATATGCATCCCAGGTGTTGCATATATATATATATACACTGTATTCAGTTTAGCTAGATCCGTTCCTGTTATCTTCCTACTGACAGGCAGGCTTGTCTTGTTACAGTATTTACAGCTACCTGAAGAAAATTACTGGTGTTCTTTTGATCCTATTAGTACCTATCAGGTCCCACACTTACCAGACAGGTGAGTCCGCTTGGGCAGAGGGTAGGCCCCCTTACGTATCCGATTCGGGGCCCCTGGTAGAGTAGACAGGAGGCCCACGAATGCGGAGTGGTATGAGGGCCTGATGTTAAGGTTCTGGAGCAAGGTGGTCTGGCAAGCAACCGGTAGAGCTTCAAGACTGATGGAGCAGATGCTGAGCAGGAGCTGATCAGGCTGGTCACACACAGGCAGAGGTCGGCAACGGGCTGGCGGCAACGGTACAAGGGAGTAGGCAGAAACAAGGTCAAACAAGCCGGGGTCGGGTTCAGGCAGCAATCAAGGGAGGTCCAAAGGCAAGCCGGGTCACAACGGATCAAACTACGGAGATACAGGAACACAGGAAGATCACGGAACAAGACACAGAGCTGTTTGATCAGGCAGCACTGAATCAGGGTAGAGGCAGGCTTAAATAGGCTAATTGGCGCCAAACCCTGCGCTCGTGCACGCGCCGATTCGCCAAGGCGCCCCGCGCCCCCGCACGCGCCCGAGCGCGCCCCCGACACCGGCGTGCACGCCCACACTACCGAACGCGCCAGCGGTAACGCCCATAGGCGGACGCACGTTCGCACGCACGCCCGGATGCCACCCTGCACGCCACGGCCGGTCAGCCCCCAGGAACACGCGCCCCAGCACGCACAGAGACACGAGCGCCAACACGCCCCGGCGCGCACCGGCGCCCAATCAGGTAACCTCTCTGACAGTGCCCCCTCCTCAAGGGCAGACTCCGGATGCCCAGCTGGGCCATCTTTGCGGCATGAGAGGTTTTAAAGGACTGCAGAAGTTCTCTGGCATGTAAGTTACTTTCCGGCTCCCACAAATTATCTTCTGGTCCATAGCCCCTCCATTTTACAAGGTATTGAACCTGATTGCGTCTTCTTCTGCAATCTAGAATTGCCTCCACTTCGAACTCCTCTTCGCCATCAACCACAATAGGTTTGGGTGGGCCAATGCTACGACCAGAAAAGAAGTTGGGGGTGACCGGCTTCAGGAGGGACACGTGGAAGACTGGATGTATCCTCAGGGAGTTAGGAAGGTCAAGTTCGTATGCCACATTATTGATTTTTCTATTAATCAAGAAAGGACCCAAGTATTTGGGGCCCAGTTTCCTGGACGGACAGGTCAACTTGAGGTTGGCGGTAGATAACCAGACAGAATTGCCAGGTTCCAGAACAAGTTCTCCCCATCTCTTCCTGTCAAAGATTCTCTTGTAATCTTCCTGAGCCTTGGTCATGGTTTCCTGCAGCAATTTATTGTTGTTTGAAAAAAAATCCAAAGTTTCGGACACTGCAGGAACAGGGCACTCGGGAATAGTTCCAGGCAGGAAGGATGGGTGGAAACCATAGTTGGCATAAAACGGTGACTGGTTGGTAGCTGAGTGTAGTGAGTTGTTGTAGGAGAACTCCGCGATGGGAAGCAGGGAGGCCCAGTCATCCTGGGAAAATGCAGAAAAACAGCGGAGGTATTGCTCCAAGGTTTGATTTGTCCTTTCGGTTTGTCCATTTGACTGAGGGTGGTAGGCCGAAGAAAATGACATTTCGATTTCAAGGGCGCCACAAAGGGCTCTCCAGAATCTGGAGGTAAACTGGACGCCTCTGTCCGAAACTATATTGGTCTCCATGCAGTCTGACGATCTCCTTAATAAAGATGGAAGCGGTCTCCATGGCCGAAGGGGTGCCCTTCATGGGGAGGAAATGGGCCATTTTAGACAGCCTGTCTACCACGACAAAAATGGACGAAAAACCTTCTGATGGGGGGAGTTAAACGATAAAGTCCATTGAAATCATGGCCCATGGTCTCTCTGGGACTGGTAATGGTCTCAACAGACCCCATGCTCTTGTCCGGCTACTCTTGTTTCTGGCACATGTGTTACAGGACTCCACGTATTCCTTGCAGTCTTTAGTAAGGTGAGGCCACCAAAAGGTGCGTTGGACAAAATCAATTGTCTTCCGTGTGCCGAAGTGACCGGCAAGTTTGTGATCGTGGCACAAGCTTAGCACCCGCACTTTTAGCTCCTCAGGGACCACAATTTTATTCTTGAACCAGAACAGCCCATCCTTGGTACAAGCTTCAGCGGGTGGAGACATTCCCATAGAGGATCGTCTGATTTGGGAGATTAGATCCTCCTGTAGGATCAGGAAACTTCCAGAGGGGAGGATGGTGTCTGGAGACAGGGCCTTCTCAGAATCCAGAAACATTCGGGAAAGGGCGTTGGATTTGACATTCTTGGATTATATGAAAAATAAATCGGGAAAAAAAAAGTGCCCATCTGGCCTGCCGGGGTTTCAATCTCTTGGCCGTTCTTAGATATTCTAAGTTTTTGTGGTCCGTGTAGACCAAAATGGGGTGAGCTGCACCTTCCAGGAGATAACGCCATTCCTCCAGGGCTGCTTTAATGGCTAGAAGTTCCTGATCTCCCACGTCGTAATTCTTCTCGGAAGGGGAGAGTTTGCGTGAGAAGAATCACACAGGGTACAAGAGTGCTTTGGCACCTTGCCTTTGTGAGAGCACGGCTCCAACCGCGACTTCGGAAGCATCCACTTCTAAGACGAAAGGCAAGGCAGGGTTGGGATGCTTGAGAATAGTGGCTGACGTGAACAGCGCTTTGAGTCTTTCAAAGGCCTCTTGTGCCTTAGGAGTCCAGCAGAACCAGCTTCCTTGTTTAATGAGTTCCGTAATGGGAGTTATAATCAAAGAGAATCCTTTAATAAATTTCCTATAGAAATTGGCAAAGCCAATAAAACGCTGTACTCCTTTCTTGTCTAAAGGTGCAGGCCAATCCAGGATAGCGGATACTTTTTGCGGATCCATTTTGATGCCGTCAGGGGAAATGATCAAGCCTAAGAACTGGATGGATTGGAGCTCAAATTCGCATTTTTCAAGTTTGGCGTAAAGCCCATGTTGTCTAAGCCGGGTGAGTACGTTTCGTACGTGTTTGCGGTGCTCAGTCAGGGAAGCAGAGAAAACCAGGATATCGTCCAGGTAAACGATGACATATAAGTCCAGGAAGTCACGAAAGACATCGTTAACGAAGTGCTGGAATGTAGCCGGTGCATTGCACAGACCAAAGGGCATGACGAGGTACTCATAGTGCCCGAATCGAGTACGAAAGGCCATCTTCCATTCGTCCCCCTCTCTTATGCGGATCAAATTATAGGCTCCACGGAGGTCCAGCTTGGTGAAGACGGTGGCAGATCCTAATCTCTGAAATAATTCGGGAACCAAAGGTAGTGGGTATCTGTTCTTTATAGTGATTTTATTAAGCTCCCGGTAATCAATGCAGGGACGTAAGGAGTGATCCTTTTTTTCGACAAAAAAGATGCCTGCCCCCGCTGGAGATGTGGAGGGACGGATGAACCCTTTCTTCAGGTTTTCGTCTATATAGATTTTCAAGGTGCCCAGCTCCTGCTCAGTTAGAGGGAAAATTCTCCCGAAAGGAACTTCAGTACCAGGTAAGAGTTCTATTGGGCAATCGTAGGGTCTATGTACTGGAAGAGTTTCTGCCCCCTTTTTACTGAATACATCCAGGAAATCCCGGTAAGGTTCGGGAAGATTTTGGTAAGACTTAATTTCTGAATCTAGGCACAGGCATTGGGAGGATGTTAAAGGGGTCCCCCGTAAACAGTGTTTTTGCAATATTCCGAAGAAAACTGGATCTTGCCCGTAGACCAGTCGATGCTAGGATTGTGAGCCTGTAGCCAAGGTATTCCTAGGATAATTGGGAAGAGGGGAGAGGAGATGACATCTAAGCGTAAAAGTTCCTGATGTTCCGGGCCAATGGTGGCCAGTAGAGGAACCGTTTCCTGGGTAACAGGACCGGAACGGAGGGTGGAGCCATCCGCTAAGAAAACTGCCAGTCCCTGGGCCTTAGTTTGAGTAGGGTTATGATGGTCTTCGACGAAGGTCCGGTCAATGAATCCGCTACATGCTCCCGAGTCAATGATGACCGGTACTGGGATGTTCCTTCCAGGTAACTGTAATACAACGGAAAATGTTAGTTGGTTACCGGAACTAGGTAAGACAGGTGCACACAATGAGGAGGACGGCAGGCACTTACGTCTTTTATTGGGGCATGCTCTTGCAAAGTGTCCAGGCTCTCCACAGTACAGGCACAGGTTAAGTGTGCGTCTGCGTATCTTCTCCTCTGGGGTCAGAGAGGGACGGAGCAGTCCCAACTGCATGGGTTCAGGAGCTTCCTGGGTTGGAATAGATGAGACAAGTGGAGCTTGGTTCGGGGCACTAGGGTCCCTGGGTAACATCCAGGTGAGGCGTGGGTGGCCAACAGATCTCTCAGAGCGTCTCTCTCTGAGGCGGCGGTCAATCTGGATTGACAAGTTGATCAGCTCCTCTAGTGTCTGAGGTACCCCCACCCGTGCTAATTCGTCCTTCAAGGGGTCCGACAGCCCCAGCCGATATTGGTGACGCAAGGCCGCGTCATTCCACTCTGTATCCAACGCCTGAACTCCACAGCGTAATCTTCGGCCGCTCTGCGGCCTTGTTGAAGGGAGTGCAAGGCGGCTTCTGCCGTGGCTGTTAACTAAGGGTCCTCATACAGCTGAGACATGGCTAAGAAAAAGTCACTCAAAGAATCCAGAGATCTGGCCTTTTGCTCCAGCAGATGGTGGGCCCAGGCCTGAGGCTCGCCGGTCAACAAAGAAATGACGAACCCCACTTTGGTAGCCTCCAAGGAAAACGTACGGGGTTGTAAGGCAAAATAGAGTTTGCATGCGTTGCGGAACGCCCGGAACTTGCAGCGTTCTCCGGAAAACTTTTCGGGTGTAGGCACCCTGGGCTCCGGTGGGAGCATGACTACAGAGGGTGCTGAGGCGGGATTAGCAGATGCTGCTCCTGGAGGGGAGGCTGAGAGGGCCTGGACCTGTCCTTCCAGTCTGGTATAGCCCTCCTGTAGGCTTTTGACGGCTTGGGTAAGGCCCGCTAGGTGCCTGCAAAGTTCATCCATGGGGGAGGCCCCCTGCCCGGACTCAGTCATGGCTGCCTGATACTATCAGGTCCCACACTTACCAGACAGGTGAGTCCGCTTGGGCAGAGGGTAGGCTCCCTTACGTATCCGATTTGGGGCCCCTGGTAGAGTAGACAGGAGGCCCACGAATGCGGAGTGGTATGAGGGCCTGATGTTAGGGTCCTGGAGCAAGGTGGTCTGGCAAGCAACCGGTAGAGCTTCAAGACTGATGGAGCAGATGCTGAGCAGGAGCTGATCAGGCTGGTCACACACAGGCAGAGGTCGGCAACGGGCCGGCGGCAACGGTACAAGGGAGTAGGCAGAAACAAGGTCAAACAAGCCGGGATCGGGTTCAGGCAGCAATCAAGGGAGGTCCAAAGGCAAGCCGGGTCACAACGGGTCAAACTACGGAGATACAGGAACACAGGAAGATCACGGAACAAGACACAGAGCTGTTTGATCAGGCAGCACTGAATCAGGGTAGAGGCAGGCTTAAATAGGCTAATTGGCGCCAAGGCGCCCCGCGCTCCCGCACGCGCCCGAGCGCACCCCCGACACCGGCGTGCACGCCCACACTACTGGACATGCCAGCGGTAACACCCATAGGCGGACGCCCGCTAGCGCGAACGCGCGTACGCACGCCCACAGTCAGGCAGCTAGACTATTTACAGTTAGTGCAGTGCGTCCTGCTCACAGTGTTCAGCTAGATCCGTTCCTGTTATCTTCTTACTGACAGGCAGGCTTGTCTTGTTACAGTATTTACAGCTACCTGAAGAAAATTACTGGTGTTCTTTTGATCCTATTAGTACCACAGTCAGGCAGCTAGACTATTTACAGTTAGTGCAGTGCGTCCTGCTCACAGTGTTCAGCTAGATCCGTTCCTGTTATCTTCTTACTGACAGGCAGGCTTGTCTTGTTACAGTATATAAAGCTACCTGAAGAAAATTGCTGGTGTTCTTTTGATCCTATTAGCACCACAGTCAGGCAGCTAGACTATTTACAGTTAGTGCAGTGCGTCCTGCTCACAGTGTTCAGCTAAACCTACAAGTTAGTGGGGTGCGTCCACCTCACAGTGTTCAGCTAAAGCTACCTGTAGAAGGTTGGTGGTGTTCTCATACTACAGGCAGGCAGTTGATTTTGCTAGCTGCAGTATCAGTACATATATATATATCCCAGCTTAGTGCAGCTACAGGCCATTAGTATGTCTGGAAGGCCAAGAAGGAGAGGCAGAAAGTCACAAGCCAATAAGAGAGGGCAAACAGGCTCTGTGTCTAGTGCTGGTCGTGAAGACGGTGCATCCTCATCAGCACGTGGCCATGGGACACGCTTGGCCTTTTTTTCGGCAGCTGGCCGTGTTGAGCCGCAACATGCGGAAGACTTGGTCGAGTGGATGGCCAAGCCGTCCTCATCCTCCTCATCCTCTCTCACCCATGCCCAGGGTACTTTGTCTGGCAAAGCAGCGGCCTCTTCCCTCTGCTCAATGTCATCAGTGACTCCTTCCCTAGCCCCACCATGTCCTCCTGAGGAGTCCCTCGAACTGTTTGACCACAGTGTTGGGTACATGCTCCAGGAGGATGCCCAGCATTTGGAAGGCTCTGATGATGATACTGAGCTCGATGAAGGCAGTAACATGAGCACGGACAGAGGGGGGTGCCCAAGAAGGACAGCAATCTGGCAGTCATGCTCCCCCTGCTGCAGCTTACTGCCAGGTTTGCTCCAGTGATGAGGAGGGAGGGGATGATGAGGTCACTGACTCAACGTGGGTGCCTGATAGGAGAGAGGAGGAGGAGGAGGCGGCACATCACCAACGAGGCAGGATGCCCTCCAGGGGCCAGCCTAAGGGCAGCACATTGACTGCATCACACCCCAAAGCTTCACATGTGCAGGGCGCTGCAGTCTCTGCGCGTTATTCAAAAAGTTCTTTGGTGTGGGCCTTTTTTGAGACAAGTGCATCAGATCGCACCGCTGCTATTCGCAACATATGTCTCAAGCGTATCTCGCATGGCCAAAACATCTCCCGCTTGGGTACCACATGCTTGACCAGACATATGTTGACCTGCCATGCAGTTCGTTGGCAAGTGTATCTAAAAGACCCACACCAAAGAACAAAGAGGACTTCTCCTTGCTCCTCATCAGCTGAGATTTTCAACCCCACTAGACCTTCAGTCCTCTCTGAGACCTGCACTGAGAGGAATGAAGGTGTAGAATTAGGTGTGTCACAGCCAAGTACTTGTGGGCAATCTGCTTTTGGTACACCGACGTCAGATTGTACCAGGCAAATTTCCCTGCCCCAGCTGCTGCACCGCCGAAAGAAGTTTGCTCCCAGCCATCCACATGCCCAGCGGTTGAATGCTAGCTTGGCAAAATTGCTAGCACTTCAACTGCTGCCTTTTCAGTTGGTAGACTCTGCCCCTTCCGTGAGTTTGTGGAATGTGCGGTTCCTCAGTGGCAGGTACCCAAACGCCACTTTTTCTCACGGAAGGCGATTCGGGCTCTCTACCGGCATGTGGAAGGCAATGTCCATGCCTTGCTGGACAGGGCGGTCAGCGGTAAGGTGCATATTACCGCTGACTCAGGGTCCAGCAGGCATGGACAGGGACGTTACCTAAGTTTCACGGCGCATTGGGTGACTCTGCTGGCAGCTGGGAAGGATGCAGGACAAGGTGCAGTAGTGTTGGAGGTTGTTCCGCCACCACGCCTCCAAATGCTAATGATTGTGACACACCTCTCTCCTCCACCCCCTCCTCTTCTTCCTCCATGACCTCTTCCTGTGCTTTGTCCTCGGAACCAGCGGTGCTCCGTAGCCGTTCAAGGGGCTACGCAAGTACGCAGGCCAAAAGATGCCATGCGGTGCTTGAGCTGGTGTGCTTGGGGGACAGGAGCCACACTGGGGCAGAGGTTCTGTCAGCTCTGCAGGGGCAGGTTCAGAGGTGGTTGACGCCACGCCAACTTAAGGCAGGAATGGCACCAACCTCCTCTCTGCCCTCCGACAGGGACAAATGACCCATGTGCCCTGTTTGGCTCACATCCTTAACTTGGTGGTACAACAGTTCTTGGGCAGGTACCCGGGCTTACAGGATGTCCTGAGGCAGGCCAGGAAAGTCTGTGTGCATTTCCGCCGGTCATATAATGCCATTGCTCGGCTGACGGACCTCCAAAAGGAGTTTAACCTGCCCAAGAACCGCCTAATCTGTGACATGCCCACCAGGTGGAACTCAACGTTGGCCATGCTGCAGCGGCTGCACACGCAGCAGAGGGCCATCAATGAGTACCTGTGCGACTATGGCACCAGGACAGGGTCAGGGGAGCTTGTTTTTTTTTCCCCACGCCAGTGGACCATGATCAGGGATGCATGCACTGTCCTGTCACCATTTGAGGAGGCCACGAGGATGGTGAGCAGTGACAGTGCATGCATCAGTGACACTGTCCCCCTTGTCCACCTGTTGGAGCACACGCTGCGTGGAATAATGGACAGGGCACTTGAGGCAGAACAGAGGCAGGAAGAGGAGGACTTCCTTAGCTCTCAAGGCCCCCTTTATCCAGACAGTGTTCCTGCGTGCCCGCCGATCACACAGGAAGAGGACGAGGACGAGGACGAGGAGGAGGAGGAGGAGGAGGAAGATTGTGTCAGTATGGAGGTGGAGCCTGGCACTCAGCATCAGCAGCAGTCTTTAAGGGATCAGTCCCAAGAAACACATGGACTTGTACGTGGCTGGGAGGAGGTGGCTGCGGACCATGTCTTCCTTAGTGACCCAGAGGACTCTGGACCGAATGCCTCAGCAAACCTACGCTGCATGGCCTCCCTGATCCTGCAAAGCCTGCGTAAGGATCCTCGTGTTCGTGGTATCAAGGAGAAGGACCAATACTGGCTGGCAACACTCCTTGATCCATGTTACAAGGGTAAGGTTGCAGACCTTATCTTGCCATCGCAGAGGTAGCAGAGGATGAAACATCTTCGGGAGGCCTTGCAGAAAGGTCTGTGCAACACGTTCCCAGAGACTGGGAGGTTACAAACTCCTGTTTCTGGACAACATGTTGCTGAGGCTTCGGTCAGTCAAAGAAGGAGCGGTGGAGAAGGTGGCCGTCTGACCGATGCGTTCAGACAATTTTTTGGTCCGCAGCCCAAAGGTATGATCGGTTCCAGCAACCATCGCCAGCGTCTGTTTTACATGGTGCAGGAATACCTAGGGGCAAGATCAGACTTGGACACCTTTCCCACCGAAAATCCTCTGGGTTACTGGGTCTTGAGGATGGATCACTGGCCAGAGCTTGCACAGTATGCAATTGAGCTACTGGCCTGTCCTGCATCCAGCGTTCTTTCGGAACGCACATTCAGTGCTGCTGGAGGCGTGGTAACCGATCACAGGGTGCGTCTGTCCACCGACTCGGTCGATCGACTGACCTTCATAAAAATGAATCAGTCTTGGATCACCACCAGCTACCAAGCACCTGATGCTGATGTAACCGAATAATTTTTTTTGAAATCTCAGATCCCTTCAAAGACTGCCTATGCTGATGCTGAGTGACTATCCCTGAGTAATTATCCTCTTCCTCCTAAATCATCACGCTGATAGCTTGTAAGAACATTTTTGGTTCTGGGCGCCACCACCAGTGCCTAAGGCACCATTTTTCAGCCCCTGTTTAACAGGGGCGTGTAATTACAATTTTTGATGCAATACTTTGCAGCTGGGCTCGTTCCTGCATTCCAACTAGAGTGTCTGCGAGGGATTGCAGTGTTGTGGCACCAGCACCAGTGCCTAAGGCCCGATTTTTCTGCCCCTGTTCAACAGGGGCGTGTAATTACAATTTTTGATGCAATACTTTGCAGCAGGGCTCATTCCTGCGTTCCAACTAGAGTGTCTGTGAGGGGTTACAGTGTTGTGGCACCAGCCCCAGTGCCTAAGGCCCAATTTTTCTGCCCCTGTTTAACAGGGGCGTGTAATTACAATTTTTGATGCAATACTTTGCAGCAGGGCTCGTTCCTGCGTTCCAACTAGAGTGTCTGTGAGGGGTTGCAGTGTTGTGGCACCAGCACCACCACCACCACCACCACCAAAGGCCCAATTTTTCTGCCCCTGTTTAACAGGGGCATGTAATTACAATTCTTGATCTAATATTTCACAGCAGGGCCCATTTCTGCACCCACCAAGAGCGAGGGAGGACTTACAGTGTTGTGGCACCAGCACCACCACCACCACGACCAAAGGCCCAGTTTTTCTGCCCCTGTTCAACAGGGGCATGTAATTACAATTCTTGATCTAATATTTCACAGCAGGGCCCTGTGAGGGCTTACAGTGTTGTGGCCACAACAACACCTGAGGCCCAAATTTCTGCTGAGTATATAGAGCAGGCCCCTACTTTCAAACATCTAACTTACAAACGACTCCTACTTGCAAACGGAAGGAGACAACAGGAAGTGAGATGAAATCTACCCCTAGGAAGGGAAATTCTCTCCTGTAAGAGTTAATATGGGAAAAACATTTCTCCTTTCCACTGATGCTTTCCAATCCTTGTTCCACAAAAAAACCCCAAATTCTCAAAAAGCATTTGTCATTGGGACAAAAAGTGAAGTGAAATCTTCTAAAGAGGAGGAAAGACAGCAAAACAAATGTCACAGGAGTGATAACCCTTCCCTATGTTTTCCAAAAAGCTTAAAAAAGATTTTTTGGCTGGAGCTAAACACGTTAAAAATGTACCCGTTCAAAATGACAAACAGATTCTACTTAACAACAAACCTACAGTCCCTGTCTTGTTTGCACCGCCTGTATACTGCTGTTCAGAGTATATAGGGCCTGGTGGCCCCACACCTTTCCTTATTTTAATTTGGGTGCGGGGTTCCCCTAATATCCATACAAGACCCAAAAGGCCTGGTAATGGACTGGGGGTTACCCATGGTGTTTGTCTCACTGATTTTCATCCATATTGCCAGGACCGGACATTGCATTAAACCTGCAAGCAGTTTTAAATGAGATTTTTTCCTTAAAAAATGACATTTGGTGCAGGGACTGTTCTAAACACGGGAAACACGCGCCACTTTACAGGCATACTATAGACACCCCCCAGGTACGATATTTAAAGGAATATTTCACTTTTTTTTTTTTTACTTTAAGCATCATTAAAATCACTGCTCCCGAAAAAAGGGCCGTTTTTTAAAAGTTTTTTATTTGCATTGATACATGTCCCTTGGGGTAGGACCCGGGTCCCCAAACCCTTTTTAGGACAATACCATGCAAATTAGCCTTTAAAATGAGCACTTTTGATTTCGAACGTTCGAGTCCCATAGACGTCAATGGGGTTCTAACGTTCGTGTGAACTTTCGGTCCGTTCGCAGGTTCTGGTGCGAACCGAACCGGGGGGTGTTCGGCTCATCCCTACCATTGACCATTACAATATCTTTTTTATCTTTTTTATCTTTTACCCCAGTTTATTTATTTTATTTTCTCCACCTTCCCAGGATGTTTTGGCTCTGCTCTGGTCCGTTTATGGGGACAGCGTGAGCCAGGCTGGGCTGCCTGCCGCCCGTGTTTGGTCTCCTGATCCGGGAGCTGTGACGCGCCTGGCGGGCCTCCTCCCACCTCTGGCTTTGTTTGCCTGGGGGGTGTGGGCACCGCCACTGCGCATCTACGTCACGCACCCCACACAGGACGTTCGGCGCTCCTCGAGCGCGGTTGCGTTTCTAGCTCGCAAGCGGATTGGGGGATGGATGGCGGCGCTGGGTTGGGTGCCGCTTCTCGGATCCTTCCCGCCCCTTCCCTCCTCCCCCTTTCTCTGCTGCGCTGGCGTGACGTTGGTGGCGTCATCGCCACGGCCCCTTTATAGGCGTCTCCGGGGTTGGCTTTGTCACTCAGGGCTCCTTCACACATCCACGCTGGTTCAGGATTCCTTCCTACTTTATCACAGGTATCAGCCTTTTGTCCATCCTTTCTTGTTTTTCACTGCACTGTCCCGGTCCCATGTGGTGGTCTTTTCCAGCTTCAATTTTTTTCTATTCACCTCATGTCAGCCCTTTGGCTGTCATCTTCCTCCTAGTTTCCCCAATCTGGTTCTCCTCATCTATCCTCCACATACCCTCTCTGCACATAGTCTCAGCACATAGTCTCACCATGCTTCATTTTTTATTCCTACCCACACTTAGGTTGCCTTGTGTTCCATTGCCTGCTCTGGTTGACGCTTGTTGGGGGGCTTCGGGCGAGATATCCGCCGCAGCTCCTGGTTGGGAGCACTTGTACGAATGGCTCATGGTACCCGGCATCACACAGCCAACACACGAACCTCAGTAAGTTTTCAAACCTTGGGTTAGGGGTTTGTTACCCTATTATTGCTTCACTTCGCATTTACCCTACCAACTGGACAATTTTTCTTACTCATAGATACATCTTGTGCGTGCTCCTGATGAGTGGCCTTCTAGCCACGAAATGCGTTGAGCTGCCATACGTCATGATCACAATATACATTACCCGGATACCAAGTTTACCCATATACCCCCTCCTTTGGACCAACGAGGTCATAGACTCTGCAAATACTATTATGATTTATTGGAAATATCCAACATTATTTTGGTGCATTACATAAGAATCTTGTTTGCCATATATGTGATACTACGTGTTTGATGCCACTTATACTGTATTATCATTTGACAGCACTACAGATGAATCCTGTTATGCTATATACGTGACACTGCCTTTATGATGTCATTTATACTGTATTATCATAGTACCATTGTCATATGTTGTACCTGCTTTACTTAATTGTATTGTGTGGCAATCAATTAAAAATTACAAACATACAACAAGACTCTATAATGTCCACCTTTTATTTTTTTTGGCTACTACGTGCCTCATTTAAAGTCCCACCCCCTTGTTCTCTCCCCCCCTGTTTTTTTCTCAATGTATGACAGGGATGGAAATATGTGACCTTACCAGGCCACATTTTCATTTAAAGTCCCAAGGGATGGAACAGCTGGCCTTACCAGGCCACAGGTTCACTTAAAGTCCCTTAAACCCTCATTTTTTAATTCAATGCTAGATACAGGGCTGGAAGCACGTGGTTTAGCGTCAATATATTAATTGCATTACCCCTATTGCAATTGTTTATTCTATGACAATTTTCTTGATCCAGTTTCAATTTTTCAATCTTAGTTATCCCATTACCATTGACCATTACAATATCTTTTTTATCTTTTACCCCAGTTTATTTATTTTATTTTCTCCACCTTCCCAGGATGTTTTG
Source organism: Aquarana catesbeiana (assembly GCF_042186555.1). Taxonomy (NCBI): domain Eukaryota; kingdom Metazoa; phylum Chordata; class Amphibia; order Anura; family Ranidae; genus Aquarana; species Aquarana catesbeiana. The sequence continues at coordinate 6,228,209 of NC_133336.1, forward strand.
GCTCTGCTCTGGTCCGTTTATGGGGGCAGTGTGAGCCAGGCTGGGCTGCCTGCCGCCCGTGTTTGGTCTCCTGATCCAGGAGCTGTGAGGCGCCTGGCGGGCCTCCTCCCACCTCTGGCTTTGTTTGCATGGGGGGGGCGTGGGCACCACCACTGCGCATCTACATCACGCACCCCACACAGGACGTTCGGCGCTCCTCGAGCGCCGTTGCGTCCCTAGCTGCGGTTGCCACGCTCGCAAGTGGATTGGGGGATGGATGGCGGCGCTGGGTTGGGTGCTGCTTCTCGGATCCTTCCCGCCTCCTTCCCTCCTCCCCCTTTCTCTGCTGTGCTGGCGTGACATCGGTGGCGTCATCGCCACGGCCCCTTTATAGGCGTCTCCGGGGTTGGCTTTGGCACTCAGGGCTCCTTCACACATCCACGCTGGTTCAGGATTCCTTCCTACTTTATCACAGGTATCAGCCTTTTGTCCATCCTTCCTTGTTTTTCACTGCACTGTCCCGATCCCATGTGGTGGTCTTTTCCAGCTTCAATTTTTTTCTATTCACCTCATGTCAGCCCTTTGGCTGTCATCTTCCTCCTAGTTTCCCCAATCTGGGTCTCCTCATCTATCCTCCACATACCCTCTCTGCACATAGTCTCAGCACATAGTCTCACCATGCTTCATTTTTTATTCCTACCCACACTTAGGTTGCCTTGTGTTCCATTGCCTGCTCTGGTTGACGCTTGTTGGGGGGCTTCGGGCAAGATATTCGCCGCAGCTCCCGGTTGGGAGCACTTGTACGAACGGCTCATGGTACCCGGCATCACACAGCCAACACACGAACCTCAGTAAGTTTTCAAACCTTGGGTTAGGGGTTTGTTACCCTATTATTGCTTCACTTCGCATTTACCCTACCAACTGGACAATTTTTCTTACTCATAGATACATCTTGTGCGTGCTCCTGATGAGTGGCTTTCTAGCCACGAGACGCGTTGAGCTGCCATACGTCATGATCACAATATACATTACCCGGATACCAAGTTTACCCATATACCCCCTCCTTTGGACCAACCAGGTCATAGACTCTGCAAATACTATTATGATTTATTGGATTATCCAACATTATTTTGGTGCATTACATAAGAATCTTGTTTGCCATATATGTGATACTACGTGTTTAATGCCACTTATACTGTATTATCATTTGACAGCACTACGGATGAATCCTGTTCTGCTATATACGTGACACTGCCTTTATGATGTCATTTATACTGTATTATCATTGTACCATTGTCATATGTTGTACCTGCTTTACTTAATTGTATTGTGTGGCAATCAATTAAAAATTACAAACATACAACAAGACTCTATAATGTCCACCTTTTATTTTTTTTTTGGCTACTACGTGCCTCATTTAAAGTCCCACCCCCTTGTTCTCTCCCCCCCTTTTTTTTTCTCAATGTATGACAGGGATGGAAATATGTGACCTTACCAGGCCACATTTTCATTTAAAGTCCCAAGGGATGGAACAGCTGGCCTTTCCAGGCCACAGGTTCACTTAAAGTCCCTTAAACCCTCATTTTTTAATTCACCACCCCCATGTTGTCGCAGTGGAACCAAGCCTTCTTGTTTACAAAAGCAGAACCCCAAATCTCAACCACCAGAACTATAGGAAATAGTTCTAATAGCACCAGGTTTCTCAGAAAATCAGCCGACCGCCATTCCTCGGGCCATGGCTTGGCGCTCCATTGCCCTTTGAAGTAGGCTCCGTAACTAGCCGATCTGCCGCATCCGTGAAAAGTTTCAGCTCCACATTGCTAATGGGCTCTCCATCCACAATGACCTCCCTTTGTAATGCTCCAAGAAATGCTCCCAAACTATGCTCACCCTTCAAACATACATAGTGCTGTAGACAATGATCCCCTGCCGTTGCCACTGCCAAGTGGCGACAGAAAATCCTGTCTATCGGGATGATCCTTCAGGCAAAATTACATTTCCCCAAAAGAGATTTCAAGTCCTGAAGCTGAAATTAATATTGTTGCTGAGCGCGAGCCACCTCCACCTTTAATGTGGTCGATTTTTCCAAGGGCAAATGACACTCCATGGCCATGGAGTCGATCCTAATCCCCAGGAAAATCAACTCTGACGATGGGCATTCGGTCTTGTCTGGGGCCAGGGGAACTCCAAAACGCTCTGCCACATGCTGTAACGACCCCAGTAGTACAGCACAAATTACGGAATCCGCTGGCCTAATGCACAAAAAGTCATCCAAGTAGTGAATGATGGAGCTCAAGCCAGACATATCCCGAACACCCATTCGAGAAAATAACTACATTTCTCAAACAAGGCACACAAAATAGAACAACTAGGGATGGGCTGTCTGTTCGAGTCAAACATGAGTTCGACTCGAACATCGGCTGTTCGATCGTCATCGCAGAGCATTGCTGGCTGATGATTGGCCAAGCATGCACTATGACCCCAATGCTCTGGCCAATCACAGCGCCGTAAGCAAACAGAGCCATAATTGGCCAAAGGCAATGTGCCTTTGGCCAATTATGGCTCAGGGGGTAAAGTACACACCTCACACTATATAAGGCCGCCTGCACATCGGCCCTGTGTAGTGTGTTGCTGGCGTATAGAGAGCTAGATAGAGAGAGAGAGAGAGAGAGAGAGAGAGAGAGTGTCATTTCATTTACTTTGAGCAGACAGTTTATTCAGTTAGCTAGATCTCACTGCAGACAGTTCCTGCTGTACTATTTCTAATATACTTCAGGTAGGCAGTTGATCCAGTTTAGCTAGATCTTACTGCAGACCATTCATGCTGTACTGTTTCTAATCTACTTCAGGCAGGCAGTTGATTCAGTTAGCTGCAGTGTATTTAATATATATATATATATATATATATATATATATATATACACACAGTCAGACTCATATATATATATATATATATATATATATATATATATATCCACTGTATCCAGTTTAGCTAGATTTCACTGCAGTCCGTTCCTGGTGTACTGTTTCTAATCTACTTCAGGCAGGCAGTTGATTCAGTTAGCTGCAGTGTATTTAATATATATATACTAGAGCTGCACAATTAATCATCAAGAATCGTTATCGCGATCTTGACTAAAGTGTTTCACAATTCTTTCTATGCAAAGAATTCTCTCTGCTCTTCTGAAGCCACAGTCAAAAGAAAGGAAAAGAAAAACTGGGCAGTCTGCCAAGGATCAAAACATTCTTTATCAGCTGAACTTAATTGTAACAATTTGTCAATGGGATAGACTTTGTGTGTAAGTGAAAAAAGTTTAACCACTTAAACACTAAACCTTTTTCTGACATTTGTTGGTTTCAAGTTAAAATCATTTTTTTTGCTAGAAAATTACTTAGAGTGGGCGTGGCCTAGCACCGGAGGAAGATGGCAGCATAACCTTAGAGCTCCGCCATCCAGAGCTTCTACAGCGCCTTTATCAGCGGGATAATCCTTCCACACAACAGTGAGGATGACCGGGAGAAGCTCTTCAGCTACCCGGTCCTCGCAGGATCCATCCATGCAGCTCTGCTGCAATATACCGGCGATGTTCCGCACTCAGCACACAGATCCACAGGCCGCATCTCAGGCCTCGGACCGGAGTTTCACCGCCGCCACCGCTGACACTCCTGAAGCCTCAGCAGTAGCAGGTATGCTCAGCTCGCACTCCTCCCCCTCACTGTGCCTGGCAGACCTCCATTTAGTGGCCACAGACATTAAAAACACGCTCTTTGCGGCCATATCTGACCTCAAAACAGACATTAGAGCAGTGGCCTCTAGACTGGAGCATGTGGAAGCAGCGGCCATGACACACGGGGCAGCTATTCAGCAGGTACAAAAAGTCACCAGTGTATATGCCCAACATCTGCTGGAAATGTACAGACACATGGAGGACCTTGATAATAGGGGCCACAGGCATAACCTACGTGTAAGAGGCATACCAGAATCAGTAGAAGGGCCCCAACTACAAACCACTACCTGGGCTATCTTTAATACCTTGCTGGGCAGACTGCCAGATGCCCCAGTGGAGATGGAAAGATGTCACAGGGCCCTCAGGCTGAGGGGCAGAGACACTGACCCCACAAGAGATGCGGTATGTTGCCTAGTGAACTTTATACAAAAAGAAGAGATACTGCGACTGGCGCACAATCATGATCACCTGGAACATGAAGGGGCACGCATTCAATTGTTTCAGGACTTATCGGCCATTACGCTGCAACACCGGAGAGATCTCCGTCCCTTGTTGCAAGCCCTACGCGATAGACGCATCCCCTACTGGTGGAAATTCCCCTTCTGCCTACAGGCCACTGTAGGTAATCGCACGGCACCCCTAAGAACCCCTGACGACTTGCAGCCATTCTGCGACACCCTGGGCATTCCTGTAGTAGATGTCCCGGACTGGTACAGTGCGTTTCTGCATCCAGATCCTTGGATCCCCACACAGCAGGACGCCTCACCAAGATCACAAAGAACGAGACAGAGAAGACGCAGAATCTCAACTGCCTCACCATCGAGGATCTGGGGGGGACATGGAAACAGATGAGAGTCCAAGAGTATCCCCATCATCCATTCCGCACAGAACTGATCGTTAACTACACTTCAGATTGACGGGTGAGCGGATTTGCACCTCCCTCTTCTTTTTGTTCATACTTTGAACTTTGAGACCTACCTTTTGCTATAGGTGACCACGTTGGAACCATGATGTTCCGTTACATAAACAGCCTCCGATAGATAAAGGCCAGCACATGATGGCTATTCGTATAGGAGGCGCTAGATAACCCTGTGACTAACAACTGCACAGGAACCGGACAGCAGGCAATACCCCCAGGCCTGGGGATGAGACTGCTTATGTTTTCCGGTTCTGTTTAACTTACATTACAATCATAGGCAAGCACAATGAACTGGCAACTCTCCCAGCTGCAGAACTCGGTTGCACAAAAAGTGGAGGGACACGTTCCCCTACTCACAGGGAGTGACATACTAATTTGCATTAGCATATGAGTTCCATGTTATTGTTGTTTTAAAGGTAAACATTGGGCAAGTGCACAAGGAGGGTTATGGGAACCGCGGTGCTTCTCCACTGAGCCTTTGGTGGAACTTGCCAACCACAGAACATTTGCCTTGTAAACTTTCTCTTTTTCTTACAGCAACGTCATTGGGTTACTAGGTTGTTTGTTGATCTATGGGACCCACAGATTCCTCCTGTCAGCAGGGGGACACTTGGGGCTCCCGTGAACCACCGAAACACTGATATAGCCATGATTATTGATAAGGGTACATATAGAGGTTATGTTGTAGGTTTTAGCTTACCTTGCCTACTCAGAGCTATATGTATTTGTTAACTTGTTATTTTTTCTTTTTCTGTATATGGGTCTCTTTACTGATGAACACATCCATCTTTGGATAGTGAGGGTTCAGAGCTATTTTTCACAGGCTCTTATCCGGAACCCCCGAGATCCAAATTTTGAGGTTGCAATGCTCCAGGATGCTCCCGGAACTAGCAGTTATGCTGGAGCTGTCTGAGCGCATATATGACATGGAAATGGGGGCTGACATCCCCAGAGGTGTCAACTACACTGTTGTGTGATTGCCTATGGACTCCATTGACCGAGGGTTCCGCGCCCTCTGGTTCTGAGAGTTGGGATCTAGTGGGGATCCAGGGCCTGTGGTGTTTGAGGATGCCAGTCCACCAACTTTAGGATGGCTTAAACTGTCTTATACATTTGATACCCAGAGAGCATGTTCCTCTGTAAGTCTTATATATTTTATATATTATAAATGTTGAATGTTTTACGTGGTCCAGAACGATTTCTTATATACCCATAGAAATACTCTAACCTTAACTTTTTAAAGTATGCTACCCCATAGGGGACAAGTGTCAAGGGGGAGAGGGGGGAGACTACTGATAATGTCAATAATAGCTGACTACAACAGGATTGTATCTGGTATTCTTAGGCCTCTGTAGCAGAAAGATATCCCATACTTGTTAAGCTCCAACATCTCTGGGTGTCGATAGCATCTGGATCCACTTTGGTGTTAGGCTCCTTTCCCACCTCAAGGAGGGAGGTTCCCCCTTTGAACATACCCGGAATAGTCTATTCCTATACCCGTATCCCTGTAGACCATCCACTAGGTGGGTAAGCAAGGCTATACCCACCCCTGGTAAATTTAGTGTCCTGTCCATACTAGGGGCATTCACCGAGCATAGGTAGGGGTCTCCAGTTGGTACTGGAAGCCTCCACGGAGCATACATAAGTTTCCGATTTCCTCTTTCTCTCAGGTCATACTCATTCCTTTAACCCTCTAGCCTCTCCCCCCCCTTTTTTGTGTTCTCTTCTTCTTTCCCTTTTTCCTCCTCCTTTTCTCCTTCCTCCTCCTCTCTCTCTCATCTGTCTATCTCTCTCATCCCTCTCCCCTTCCCGTGCAAGCCCTCTCCGTCTATAAAGCCTGATAGAACTTGAGCGACCTTATATTGTTTAACAATGTCCTCTGCAGTGCACTCCTCAGCTCCTCTATCTTTTAAAGTGTTTTCTCTAAATGTCAAAGGCCTCAATGTTCCGGAAAAGTGTAGCAGTGTCCTGGCGGAAGCTCATCGACATAAACCACAAATTATCTTTTTGCAGGAAACTAATTTCAAGGCAGACTCAGTCCCCCGTTTAGCAGATAAACGCTATCCGGAGGTATACCATGCAACATGTACTGAGTCCAAAACTAAGGGAGTTTCTATCCTATTAGCTAAGTCTATGATGTTTCATCTTACCGACAAGCTTATAGACCCCGAGGGTAGATTTCTTTTTTTGAAAGGCATATGGAAAAACAAACCCGTGACCTTAGTAAATGTATACCGTCCCAATTCAAATAGAGTGCCCTTTCTGAAAACCACTATTTCAAAATTGGCTGCATTCCAGACAGGTCTCTTGATACTGGGAGGGGACTTTAATATGGCTCTAGACCCACTATTAGACACATCCACTGGCAACCTCCTCATTCCCCTTCTCTGCGCTACGTCAAGTGAAACTACAGTTAGCCTCCCTTACATTACATGAAACCTGGCGCACTCTTAACCCCCGAGAGAAGGATTACACATTTTACTCGATACCACACAACCGCTACTCGAGGTTGGATTATATTTTCATACACCAGGCCGACTTATCTTATCTAGCAGACGCTACCATTGAAAACATGGTACTGTCTGATTATCACCCGATCACAATGACCCTACGATTCCCACAAAGAGAGGGCCTCACTAAGATCTGGAGACTAGATGCGTACATCTTAGCGAACCCCGGAGATGCAGAACACATCAGACAGGCCCTCTGGGATTATTTCAACCATAACGACACACCGGATGTGACTCCCATAGTCCAATGGGAGGCACATAAATGTGTCATACGGGGAACTCTTTAGAAGGGCACGAAAACATCATATATTGTCACAGAAACTATTTTACGAACAAGGTAACAAACCTGGGAAGCTACTGGCCAGATGCTTGCAGAAACGCACACTGGCCTCCACAGTTCACCATGTAACTGACCACTTAGGGAAATCCCACACTACAAATGAGGACATTGCACAACAATTCCTCCGCTTCTATAGCAAACTTTATAACCTCAATGAAACTATCCGTAGCCCTACAGAGGACAAGGCTTGCTCTAACCTGATACGGGAGTTTCTAGGCAAGTTTAGTCCGCGAGCATTATCAGATAGCGACCGGGCTGAACTGGAAGCACCCTTGTCCACTGAAGAATGGGAAGCAGCTTTGAAGACCACGAAGCCGGGCAAAAGCCCAGGCCCGGATGGCTTCACGGCGCAATACTATAAATGCTATACAGAACTTCTAGCCCCACGCTTCCTCAAGGCTTTTAACACACTCTCTACTGCCCCTTGCCCCTTGGCTACTTTATTAGAAGCATATATAACAGTAATTCCCAAAGAAAATAAAGACCCCATTGATGTGACATCTTATCGACCAATATCACTCCTGAATGTTGATGTAAAACTTTTCTCGAAAATACTGGCAACGCGCCTATCATACTATGTACCAGCCTGGGTAGGAAGGGATCAAGTAGGCTTTGTTCCGGGCAGGGAAGCCAGGGACAATACCATTAAGGCCCTAAATTTACATCACTGGCTGACTTCGACTTAGCGAGAGGGATTTTTCCTGTCAATGAATGCGGAGAAGGCGTTCGATAGGGTGGCCTGGGACTATATGGATGCAGTCCTTGACGCTCTTGGATTAGGAAGATGTATGCGTACTTTTATTGGAGCGCTCTAAATCGAAGAGCTAGAGTCAAAGTCAACGGCCGCCTATCGGACGCCTTCCCCATTCATAATGGCACAAGACAAGGATGCCCTCTTTCACCTTTACTATATATTCTTACCCTAGAGCCCCTTATACGCTGCATCAGGGCCAACCCAAACATAAAAGGTATCGAGGTCCATGGTAAGGAGTACAAGATTGTGGCCTTTGTGGACGACATCTTACTTTTCCTTTCAGCGCCACTGATGTCCCTGCCAAACCTCATGCCAGTCCTAGAACAATTTAAACACATTTCTAACCTAAAAATAAACTACTCAAATCGTTTGCATTGAATGTCTCCCTACTGAACAATTTAGTAAGGCAGTGTCAGTGAAATTTTCCCTTTAAATGGAAAACAGAGGCCATCACCTATCTTGGTATTCAACTTCCCAGTAAATTAGATACCCTTTATGAAAAGAATTTTTCATCTGAACTAAAAAATTTGAAACAAGATTTACAAAGATGGGATGTCCCTACCCTATCTTGGTTTGGACGGACCTCTGCTTTGAAACTGACAGTCCTCCCTCAAATATTATATAAAATGCAAACTATACCAATACGCCTACCAACAACTTTCTTTGCAGAATACAAGAAGTTATGTCGATCTTTCTTATGGGGATCAAAGCAGGCATGCATCGGATGGGCGAAATTAGTTCTACCCAAAGCCAAGGGAGGAATTGGCCTCTCTGACTTACTGCGTTATTATGGGCGGTACATATGACTAGGGCTGAAGACTGGAAGATACATGCCAGGTACAAAGATTGGGTAGATCTTAAATGATTGATGTCAGGATATGATCTTCGCCTACTCCCTTGGTTCTCCAAAAAACCCACATGCCCTCATCTCCACACACACCCCCTCATTGGGGCAACCCTTCATGAATTCCATAGGGCCTGTAAATCACATGCGCTTACAGCCACGGAGTGCTCGATTACCCCTATTAGGGGTAACCCTGACTTCCCTCCAGGACTAGCTAAATCCTATCTAGCACAGGAATGGCCTTATACAGAGATGCTTGCAAAACATTTTTTCCATAGGGGCAAATTTATGCGACAACAAGATCTAGCAACATTATCTAACACCAAATCCTTTCCTCTCTGGTCCTACATTCAGTTGAAACATTTTCTAGACGACCCGGGGAGAAGGGTAGGCTATACGACAACACCTACTGTGTTCGAGTCTCTGTGCTCGAGCTCGGCTCCCCAGAATCATATAATCTCAACACTCTACACTTCCATGTTTGGTGAGCCTTATTCTGTACTACACTCAGACCACGCATTCTGGGGACCCGCGCTGGACAGGGAGATTGAAGATGCTGACTGGGATCGCGTTCATCTATTCATCTACAAGGGATCTCTCAATGTAAATGCCCAGGAAAATATCTATAAAACGATGCTAGGCTGTGTATTCCGGTACATTGGAGATCCAAATCTCCCCCCTCTACCAAAAATAGGATACATCGTATTAACTGCATAGAGACAATGGAGCAGCTGATCCACACTTCACAGGATAGGATATCTAGCTTTTCAGCTATCTGGGAGGCGTGGCTCACCTTTAAAAAGTCACAACAGTATCAAGCACTGATACAGAATAGCGACTGACCCTTGGCCTGGAGGCTATGTCATCGTAACTGACGTTCGGTTTACAGGCAATACCACTTGCATCATCATACATGGCTCACCTGGAATATCTGGTAGTGTTGGTTCGCTATAATACTATGCTGAGTGTAGACAAGGAGGGCAGCTGGTGGGACTCCCCACCCCCACTCTGTCTAGTAGCTTGTGTCTACGTTGCCCACCCCCCCATCCCACCACACAAACCCCTCTACTCTTCTCCCCCCCTTTTTTTTTCTCTTCTCTTCCCCTTCTCTCCTCTTTCTCCCCTCCCGCTTTCCTCTCTCCTCTCGCTACTTATACCTCCTGTACTATTATCCACTTCTCTCCTTATACCCTTCTGTCCTTCCTCTTGGAGCTTTAGGGTGAAGCAGAAATTGAGTAGAAAGAGAAACAGAATTGCTAAAATTTAATGTTGAAATGACCGAGGCTCAGAAAACAATTATATCTAGACCAGCTGAATTTGTCCAGTCTCTGAGTTAACCTCTGTAGATTCTCAATAAGAATTCTTTACTAAAATGGAGAATAGAATCAGTTATATTTCATAACATCAAAGCAGATATAAACAACCATACTATATTAGAAGAATTATCTTACGATCTATTTACTGTTTAATATGTCTACTTATGTAGGCCCCTTACTATACATGACCTGTGCCTTTCTTTTTTTTTTTTTTTAATTGGGAAATCCAACTTTATTGAACGTAAACTTACAAGTATACATTACGCATTTGACATGTACCATAATATGAAAACAAAAATATACAGTGCATAGTGATGTCACTACATTTCGCTGCTTAGAGTTATCAACAGTTAATAAAAGACCTTTGGCAAAGGTAGCATAGCATTTCCAAACCACAATTATTCGTACATCCTAAGTTTCTCAGACTATCACATACCTGATCGGAGGCTGAAATGCTGGGAGGGCTTCCCCTGCGACTAAGTGCAGAGCGCCCCCTGGAGGTGGTACAGGGGGAGCTATACTCAAAGCGGCAGGGGTTGCTGGCTGCGGCAAGCTGAGATGAAGCAGATAATTCCACTGGTGGGCAGCTGACGAGCAAGGTAGACTGCTAGGCAGGGGTACCTCGGAAGTACCAGATGAGATCGTACAGCAGGAAGTACCAGAAGCAGTGTCAGGAGCCAGGCCAGGGTTCATACACAGGACAGCAAACAGTAGCAAAGTCCATAAAACAAGCCAGTGGTCATACACAGTGCAGCAGATCAGAGCGAAGTAACAGGAACGAGCCAAGGGTTGAGCCGGGGTAAGTGCAGATCAGATAGGTCAAGACAAGCCCGGTCGTTAGCAGGTAATCCAAGACAACAGGAACAGGAATTCAGGAATACACAGGAAGCTGAAGATCATGCAGCAGTTGGTGACTGCTGCAACATGCTTTAAATAGTATGCTTGGCGCCTGGAGTCTCTCACGTGGTGTGTGTGTGCTTTGGCGCGCACGTGTTCGCATTAGCGCTGGAGAATTTGTGTTTGTTGATACAAGATTCTGCTGGTCATAGATGTTAGTTCTCATGCAGGTTAGTCCCTGACAGTGCCCCCCCCAAGGCTTCTTCTTCGGATATCTTCTGAAGAATTCACATAGCAGTCTAGGGGCATGAACATTACTTGTGGGTTCCCAAGAGCTCTCCTCTGATGGGTAACCCTTCCACTTTACTAAATATTGAATTTGTCTACCTCTCTTTCGACAATCCAGGATGGCTTCCACCTCGAACTCCATTTCTTCACCCACTGTGATTGGAGGTGGAGGAGGATCTTCTCTTCCAGAGAAGGGGCCAGCACTGATTGGCTTGAACAGCGAGACGTGGAAGACTGGGTGAATCTTGTAAGAACTTGACAGAGACAATTCAAAAGCCACAGGATTAATCTCTCTCTTAATCGCAAAGGGACCGATGAATCTTGGGCCCAGCTTCCGGGAGGGGCAAGATAATTTGAGATTCAATGTGGAGAGCCAAACTTTGTCCCCTACTTTCAGAACTGGATTACCTTTCCTCTTCCTGTCATAATGCTTTTTATAGTCTTCCTGTGATTTTTTCATTTTTTACTTGAAGAACCTGTAAATTTTCTTGAATGAAAGTTAATCTGTCCTGTACAGCAGGTACCGCTGGTTCTGGAGTGACATGAGGCAAGAAGGATGGGTGGAATCCATAGTTCGCCCAGAATGGAGACTGATTGGTGGAGGCGTGTACCGAATTATTATAGGCGAATTCGGCACATGGCAGCAAGGTTACCCAGTTATCTTGAGAGAAGGTAGAAAAACAGCGGAGGTACTGCTCTAGCGTCTGATTTGTCCTCTCCGTCTGGCCATTACTCTGTGGGTGATAGGCAGAAGACAAACAGATTTCAATGTTCAAAGCTTTACAGAGAGCCCTCCAGAACCGTGAAGTAAATTGTACTCCTCTGTCGGATACAATACTGTCTGGCAAGCCGTGCAATCTTACAATCTCTTTAATAAAGACATGTGCTGTATCAATGGCAGAAGGTGTGCCTAGTAGAGGCAGGAAGTGGGCCATCTTTGATAAACGATCGACCACCACCAGGATAGTGGTAAAGCCTTCAGATGGGGGCAGGTCCACAATAAAATCCATGGACAACATTTTCCAGGGGCAGTCCGGGATAGGTAGTGGTCTTAGCAAACCCCAGGCTTGGGTGCAGCTTCCCTTACTTCTGGCACAGGTTGTGCAGGAGCCTATGAAATCCTTACAATCTTGCCTCAGGTTAGGCCACCAGTAGGATCGCTGAATAAGCTCAGTAGTCTTCTGAATCCCAAAATGGCCGGCAAGTTGGTGTTCGTGAAAGGTCTCGAGGACCTGAAGCCTGGCTCCCATGGGAACGAAGATCTTGTCCCCGTGCCACAGGAGTCCTTCCTGCCTTCTGAATGCAGATCCTTCGGATTTGAGGCATTGAGCAGAGGTTTGTTCAAGGGTTGATCTTAGATCAGGTTGAACTAAAAGGAAATTCTGAGGGGACAAGATGGTACTAGGGGCCACAGTCTCTGGAGTTTCTGGAAACATGCGTGAGAGGGCATCCGCTTTCCCATTCTTGGACCCCGGACGTTAAGTAAGGTGAAAGTTAAACCTCGAAAAGAACAAGGCCCATCTGGCTTGCCGTGGTCTTAGTCGTTTGGCAGATCTGAGATATTCGAGGTTTTTAGGGTCGGTGAATATCATGATGGGATGAGCTGCGCCTTCAAATAGGTATCGCCATTCTTCGAGAGCAGCTTTTATTGCCAGTAATTCCCGATCCCCCACATCATAATTCCTTTCCGGTTGGCTTAGTTTTCGGGAGAAAAAGGCTACAGGATATAGTAAAGCTTTAGGGCCTTGGCGTTGTGACAGGATAGCCCCTATGGCTACTTCCGATGCATCAACCTCCAAAATGTAGGGCAGGGCTGGATCTGGATGTTGCAGAATGGGGGCCGAGGTGAATAGAGACTTTAGTTTGTCAAAAGCTTCTTGGGCTTCCTGGGACCACTGGAAACGGGTATGCTGGCGAGTGAGCTGGGTAATGGGGGCAATAATACCAGAAAAGTCTTTAATAAATTTCCAATAAAAGTTAGCAAACCCCACAAATCTTTGGATACCTTTCTTGTTGGTAGGGGCTGACCACTCCAGAATAGCGGATACTTTCTGAGGGTCCATAGCTATCCCAGATGTAGAAATAATTAAGCCCAGGAACTGTATGGATGCCTGTTCAAATTGACACTTTTCTGCTTTTGCATAGAGCCTGTGTTCTCTCAATGTAGATAGTACCTTCCGGACGTGGGTTCTATGTAACTCCAGAGTGTCAGAGAAGATGAGGATGTCATCCAAATATACGATCAGGAAACGATCCAGGAATTCTCTAAAGATGTTGTTTACAAAATGTTGAAAGGTTGCTGGGGCATTACATAGTCCAAAAGGCATAACACGGTATTCAAAATGCCCAAAACGAGTTCTGAAAACGGTCTTCCACTCATCCCCCTTTCTGATGTGCACAAGGTTGTAGGCGCCTCGTAAGTCCAACTTAGTAAAGATTTTTTCTTATCAAAGACATCTAAGAAGTCATGGTAAACTGGAGGGACGTCTTGGCTAGAATTGGAAACTGGCTGGACGGTAAGGCAACTGGAAGGTGCTACAGGTTCAGGTATGATACAATGCTGGTGGCAATAAGTTGACTTGAAAGCGATATTCCCTGTGTTCCAGTCTATCTGAGGGTTGTGTGCTCGTAGCCAAGGGAGTCCCAAAATTACAGGGAACATTGGAAACATAGAACATCAAAACAAAGAAATTCTTGAAGGCCTGGGTCCGCACGTGTTCGCATTAGCGCTGGAGAATTTGTGTTCGTTGATACAAGATTCTGCTGGCCATAGATGTTAGTTCTCCTGCGGGTTAGTCCCTGACACAGACTCTGCAGTCCATACCCCCATCAGTACATTAAAAGTGGAGTGTGTGGTATTTTGTTTTTAGCTCCCTAATGCCGCGTACACACGGTCGGACTTTTCGTCTACAAAAGTCCAACGGACGCCGACGGACTAAAGCTGGCTGGTAATCCGATCGTGTGTGGGCTTCTCCGGACTTTCAGCAGACTTTTTCAGCCTCAAATCCGACGGACTTTAGATTTGAAACATGCTTCAAATCTTTACGTCGTAACTACGACGGACCCCGAAATCCGCTCGTCTGTGTGCTAGTCCGACGGACAAAAACCCATGCTAGGGCAGCTATTGGCTACTGGCTATGAACTTCCTTATTTTAGTCCGGTGTACGTCATCACGTACGAATCCATCGGACTTTTGTGTGGTCGTGTGTAGGCAAGTCCGTTCGTTAGAAAGTCTGCTGCAAGTCCGCCGAAAGTCCGCAGGAAGTCTGTCGGACAGGCTGTCGGACTTTTGTAGACGAAAAGTCCGACCGTGTGTACGCGGCATAAGTACAGGTCTCTCCGTCTTCCAACCATCCCAAACCTTCGAATATTTTTGTGGGCATCCTCTGTGTATATAAATCAGTTTTTTGTATGGAAGGGTATTGTTTACATCCCTTTTCCAACTCGATACAGTAGGAGGTATGGTTTGCATCCAAGCTCGAGCTATAGCTTTCCTGGCTATAAATAAAGTTTCATGTATGAAAGTAGCATGGAACTTGTCTAGATCTGTATTAGGTAATGGACCCAAAACACATAGCCTTGGGTCTAGTACAACTGGGGAGCCCATTTTGTCATGCAGAAATTTCATCACTTGTACCCAGTATGCTTGTAATATGGGACATTCCCACATCAAGTGGTAGAAGTACACAGGGGGCATGTTGATCTATGTGTAGGTTGGAATTTAGCCAGCCTTTGCGGTGTCAAGTATGCTTGGTGGACAATATATAGCTGCGTCAATCTGTCTGACAGTTTAGGTGAGGTCATTTTGACATTTTCTAGTATTTCATCCCAGTCTGAGTCGTTGATAGCACCCATGTCCCTTTCCCATCCTGATTTAGCCTTTTGAACTACTGTCATTATCCCGGGGATTCGAATGGTAAAATATAAACTTGAGATTAGTTTTTGGTATTCAGAGCCCAGAATTATGTCCAGGACCTGAGGGTGAACAATAGTACCAGCTGTGTCCCTGAATTGGAAACGTAGAGCATGGCGGAGCTGCAGGTATCTGAACATAAGGTGATGCGGAACTGAGAATTTGTCTTTGAGGGATTGGAATGACTTGGGCTGCGCGTCAGTCATGACCTGGTGGAGGTATATTATCCCGTACTTGGCTCATATGGCTGGGTCCGGTACATTTTTAAGTTCTGGCATGTGGTTATTAAGCCATGGGGGGAATGGGAGTGTAAATGCCCCAGTTTAAGCCTTTTCAGAGTTATTTCCCATATTTTTTGATGATGTAAGAGCATTCCTACGTTGAATCGGGGAAGTCCTTTACGCACTTGTCCCCCTCTAAAAATAGCTTGTAGGGGAGTTGACAATGGGCTCCTTGGATCCTCGCATACTAACATTCTGTAGCGCTGCATTTCAGTCTTGTTAAAATAGTACATGTGGGATAATTGTGCAGCAATGTAATATTCCTGCAAGTCAGGTAGTGCAGTGCCCCCCATGGATGTGGGATTTTTAAGAATATGCCAGGCCAGTTTGTGCCTTCCGTGACCCCAGACGAACGAGTTAAGGATAGCTTCCATCTTTTTAAAGATCTTGAGGGGAATGTATAGGGGCGCATGCCATACCATATATAAAATTTTAGGCAGTAAAATCATCTTGATGATGTTTATCCGTCCCATTACCCCCAGAGGCAATCTGGACCAGGCTTGCGTTTTGGTTTTTATCAGGGAGAACAGCGGTTCCACATTGTTAGTAATGTAATCCCCCAGCTCCCGAGTGACCAACACTCCTAGATATTTAATCATATTTACTCTGGTTAAGGGAAGTTCTGGGTATGTGGGAGGAGGGGGAAAGTGATCTATAGGGAGTATCTGGGATTTATCCCAATTTATACGCAGCCCTGAGAAGCTTCCCATCTTTTCAATGATCCCTAACGCTGTCTGAAGTGACGGGCCCTGATCTGCTCGGTAAAGGATAGTGTCATCCGCACATAGACCTATTTTTTCAGTATATGTATCTATGCGTAGTCCAGCTATCCCTGGCTCCGACCGGATGGCAATTGCCAGCGGTTCAGCCGCCAATGCATACAGAAGAGGGGAAAGGGGACACCCCTGACGTGTGCCTCTCTCGAGGGGGAACTGATCTGATAACCACCCATTCACGAACACTCTTGCTTTTGGTGTTTGGTATAAAATTTGCACCCATTTAATGAAGTTCGGTCCAAATCCAAATTCCCTTAGACCAACCCATAGAAACAACCATTCTACCAAGTCAAAGGCCTTGACTGTATCCAAGGCCACCACCACTCTAGTTCTGTGATTTTCATGTTGGGCTTGGAGATTCATAAATAACCTCCTGATATTCATGGCCGTATTTCTCCCTGGCATGAAGCCAGTTTGATCAGGGTGTATTAATGACAAAATGGCCTTGTTTAGGCGTGATGCAAGTATCTTAGCTAGCAATTTAATATCCACTTGAAGTAGGGATATAGGTCAGTACCACTCGGGGTAACGGGGATCTTTTCCTGGCTTGGGTAGGACTATTATTTGTGCTTCTTGCATGGAGGGGGGAGCACTCCTGTTTCAAAGATGTTTTGATATAGTTGTTTAAGTTTTGGAATAAGTATCTCCGAAAAGGTATCATAAAATTCTAGAGGTAGGCCATCTAACCCGGGCGCCTTGGATTTAGATAGGTGGGATATAGCCTCTGCAATGTCATACTGTGTTATAGGAGCTTCAAGCATCTCAACTTGCTCTGTGTTGAGTCTGGGGAACTGTATTTTGTGCAGGTAGTTTTGAATATCTTGCTGGGAGTAAGTGCTCTGTGATTTATACAGTTCACCATAAAATGACTGAAACCTGGCCGCCACCTGAGGGGGATCCGTAATGATAGCCCCCTGCGGTGTAATCAGCTACACCACCAATGGGGGTTTATCATTTAAATGCGCCAGATACGCCAAAAGTTTCCCTGCCTGTTCGCACTCGCTGTTTACAGAAGAACACTCGCTGTTTACAGAAGAACACTTGTTGTCTGGCTTTCTCTATATGTATGTGATTAACTACTCTATTTTGCAATTTTACTTTTTGGAGATTTTCAGAGCTGGGGTCTAAAGTGTATGCTTTTTCAAGCTCCGGTAGTTTGTCAGTTGTCATCTGTAAGATAAGTTTCGATGACGTTTTAAATCTATTTATCTTAGACGATAGTAACCTGCGTGCTTGAGCTTTGAATGTGTCCCACTCCATGGCCTGGTGTGCCTACATTACACTTAGTATTTAGTACATATTGCAATTCCTTCATAACACCCCCAGTATAACTGTAAGCCAAAATGGATTGAGACGCCAGGCAGGAGTGGGAGCTGATTTTAACAGAGAGACCATTATCCAGCACGGGGAATGATCCGATAGAGCTCTAGGTGCGATTCCTGACCTAGTAACTTTATGCAGCAAGGTATTCGTCACTAATAGGGATGAGCTTCGAGTTCGAGTCGAACTCATGTTCGACTCGAACATTAGCTGTTCGCAAGTTCGCCGAACACCGAACAATTTGGGGTGTTCGCGGCAAATTCGAATGCCGCGGAACACCCTTTAAAAGTCTATGGGAGAAATCAAAAGTGCTAATTTTAAAGGCTTATATGCAAGTTATTGTCATAAAAAGTGTTTGGGGACCCGGGTCCTGCCCCAGGGGACATGTATCAATGCAAAAAAAAGTTTTAAAAACGGACGTTTTTTCAGGAGCAGTGATTTTAATAATGCTTAAAGTCAAACAATAAAAGTGTAATATCCCTTTAAATTTCATACCTGGGGGGTGTCTATAGTATGCCTGTAAAGGGGCGCATGTTTCCCGTGTTTAGAACAGTCTGACAGCAAAATGACATTTGGAAGGAAAAAACACATTTAAAACTACCCGCGGCTATTGCATTGCCGACAATACACATAGAAGTTCATTGATAAAAACGGCATGGGAATTCCCCCCAGGGAAACCCCGAACCAAAATTAAAAAAAAAAAAAATGACGTGGGGGGTCCCCCTAAATTCCATACCAGGCCCTTATCCGAGCACGCAACCTGGCAGGCCGCAGGAAAAGAGGGAGGGACGAGAGTGCGCCCCCCCCCCCTGAACCGTACCAGGCCACATGCCCTCAACATTGGGAGGGTGCTTTGCGGTAGCCCCCCAAAACACCTTGTCCCCATGTTGATGAGGACAAGGGCCTCATCCCCACAACCGTGGCCGGTGGTTGTGGGGGTCTGCGGGCGGGGGGCTTATCGGAATCTGGAAGCCCCCTTTAACAAGGGGACCCCCAGATCCCGGCCCCCCCCTGTGTGAAATGG
Organism: Aquarana catesbeiana; assembly: GCF_042186555.1. NCBI lineage: Eukaryota > Metazoa > Chordata > Amphibia > Anura > Ranidae > Aquarana > Aquarana catesbeiana. The sequence goes on from NC_133336.1 coordinate 6,247,038, forward strand.
TAAGGGGGTACTTACCCCTACCATTTCACTAAAAAACTGTCAAAATAGTTAAAAATGACAAGAGACAGTTTTTGACAATTCCTTTATTTAAATGCTTCTTCTATCTTCCTTCATCTTCTTCTGGTTCTTCTGGCTCTTCTGGTTCTTCCTCCGGCGTTCTCGTCCAGCATCTTCTCCGCGGCGTCTTCTATCTTCTTCTCCTCGGGCCGCTTCGCACCCATGGCATGAGGGGAGGCTCCCGCTCTTCTCTTCATCTTCTTCTTCATCCTCTTCTCTTCTTCATCTTCTTCATCTTCATCTTCTCTTCTTCTTCTCTTCTTTTCTTCTGCGGGCCGCTCCGCATCCATGCATGGAGGGAGGCTCCCGCTGTGTGACGGCGTCTCCTCGTCTGACGGTTCTTAAATAACGGGGGGCGGGGCCACCCGGTGACCCCGCCCCCTCTGACGCACGGGACATGACGGGACTTCCCTGTGGCATTCCCCGTGACGTCACAGGGAAGTCCCGTCAAGTCACCGTGCGTCAGAGGGGGGCGGGGTCACCGGGTGGCCCCGCCCCCCGTTATTTAAGAACCGTCAGATGAGGAGACGCCGTCACACAGCGGGAGCCTCCCTCCATGCATGGATGCGGAGCGGCCCGCAGAAGAAAAGAAGAGAAGATGAAGATGAAGAAGATGAAGAAGAGAAGAGGATGAAGAAGAAGATGAAGAGAAGAGCGGGAGCCTCCCCTCATGCCATGGGTGCGGAGCGGCCCGAGGAGAAGAAGATAGAAGACGCCGCGGAGAAGATGCTGGACGAGAACGCCGGAGGAAGAACCAGAAGAGTCAGAAGAACCAGAAGAAGAAGAAGATGAAGGAAGATAGAAGAAGCATTTAAATAAAGGAATTGTCAAAAACTGTCTCTTGTCATTTTTAACTATTTTGACAGTTTTTTAGTGAAATGGTAGGGGTAAGTACCCCCTTACCATTTCACACAGGGGGGGGGCCGGGATCTGGGGGTCCCCTTGTTAAAGGGGGCTTCCAGATTCCGATAAGCCCCCCGCCCGCAGACCCCCACAACCACCGGCCACGGTTGTGGGGATGAGGCCCTTGTCCTCATCAACATGGGGACAAGGTGTTTTGGGGGGCTACCCCAAAGCACCCTCCCAATGTTGAGGGCATGTGGCCTGGTACGGTTCAGGAGGGGGGGGGGCCGCACTCTCGTCCCCCCCTCTTTTCCTGCGGCCTGCCAGGTTGCGTGCTCGGATAAGGGTCTGGTATGGATTTTTGGGGGAACCCCACGCCGTTTTTTTTTTCTTTTTTGGCGCGGGGTTCCCCTTAAAATCCATACCAGACCTGAAGGGTCTGGTATGGAATTTAGGGGGAACCCCACGTCATTTTTTTTTTAAATTTTGGCCGGGGTTCCCCTTAATATCCATACCAGACCTGAAGGGCCTGGTATGGAATTTAGGGGGACCCCCCCACGTCATTTTTTTTTTTTTTAATTTTGGTTCGGGGTTTCCCTGGGGGGAATTCCCATGCCGTTTTTATCAATGAACTTCTATGTGTATTGTCGGCAATGCAATAGCCGCGGGTAGTTTTAAATGTGTTTTTTCCTTCCAAATGTCATTTTGCTGTCAGACTGTTCTAAACACAGGAAACATGCGCCCCTTTACAGGCATACTATAGACACCCCCCAGGTACGAAATTTAAAGGGATATTACACTTTTATTGTTTGACTTTAAGCATTATTAAAATCACTGCTCCTGAAAAAACGGCTGTTTTTAAAACTTTTTTTTGCATTGATCCATGTCCCCTGGGGCAGGACCCGGGTCCCCAAACACTTTTTATGACAATAACTTGCATATAAGCCTTTAAAATTAGCACTTTTGATTATTCATGTTCGTGTCTCATAGACTTTAACGGTGTTCGCGTGTTCGAGCGAACTTTTTTCCTGTTCGCATGTTCTGGTGCGAACCGAACAGGGGGGTGTTCGGCTCATCCCTCGTCACTAACACCAAGTCTATCCGTGACATCGTATGATGACTCACAGAGTGACATGTGTATGCTCTTGTGGACGGATTATGCCACCTCCAAACATCTGTAAGGGCAAATTCCGTCAGCAAGTGGCTCAATCTGGTGTGTTGCAATGAGCCACTGGGGGATCCATCCTGTATTGGCTGTCTAGTGCCGGGTTCATGATCATGTTGAAATCCCCCATCCAGACAGCCGAGGACGCCGGGTTTTTGGCTAAAAATGCCAGCCCCTTCATGACCACTTCCGATGTGAATGGGGGGGGGGGGGACATAGCTTGCTAACACCAGAATCAGATTCCCCCCTACAAAAAAACAGAAATCTTCCCTGCTGGTCTGACTCCAACGTCAACAACTCAAATGGAACTTTTTTGGCAATAATAAGCGATACGCCCCTCGACTGGTTTGTGTGCATGCTATGATAAATCCATCCCACCCACGGTCTTTTTAAAGCCGCCTGTAAGTGACCCGTAATGTGAGTTTCCACCAATGCTATAATATCAGCTTTTTGTGATTTCAGGAATGCTAGAACAGCAGTTTGTTTAACTTTGTCTCGCAGGCCCCCCACATTACATGTTAAAAATTTAATAGATGTCATCTTTTCATAAGGGACATTTCACTGCGGCCAGACCAGAAGAACAAGATCAAGTTAACATATATATCACCAGTACTCCAGTTCTGTTTCTGTATATTATAGTCCTTTACACGAATATTTGTAATATGCATACTTATATGTCTGTAAATTACAACTGTGCTGCATTTCCCATAACTAAAACAACAATACTGAACCCATCCCTTCCCTCCCAGCTGCACACCTCCCCAATTTGGCGTGAGCATGTAGTCCCGAACTTTCAAAATGAAAATTAACATCCAGCTAAGCAAACTAGCTGGAGGCACAAAGCTTATCATAACCATCAACCGTGATCCATATTGAATAACCATTCCTTGGGGGGGCGAAAAAATTCACTGTCAGTTGTGAAGTGAGGTGTTAAGAGAGAAGGCGAAATCTCCGCAATTCTCCCTCTGTATGAGCTCCCTGTGAATCATGCGCATAGCTGTATCAGGATAAGATCACGTTCCAAGCCTGCATGTACAGTAATTGTGGGAGATGCTCCACAGCAGAATAATTAGGTCATTTATAACTCTCCATCAGGGTGCAGCACGGACATAGAACGTGCAGCAAAAATTAAGGCTCCTGTCAATGTTCAGTAGGCTTGCTTTGTAGCGGTGTCTACAGTCCAGTAGTAAGGGAAAAAAAGGGGGGGGGGAAATAACTTGACTTTATCCTTTGGAATACTGCTAACAAATGTACAACTGCAGCGGTTCTCCTCCTCACCTCCTTCTGCTCGGTAGGAGACTGTGTCACACAAACAGGGCGCTGTGGGAGAAACAGTGTCTCCAAAGTTCCGCATACAGATAAGCGATTTTATGTCATTACAAAACAAGCACATACTCACTGTGGTTAGAGAACGAACAGACTATTATGCTGGATGGCCCCTTTGGTCAAGCCATGCTACCGCTGCAGCTGGATCCTCAAAAAACTGCACGGTCATCCTCCTCCACCCGCAATCTGGCGGGGAATAACATAGCATACTTGAGGTGCTGTGCTCTCAAACGGCGCTTTACTTCTTGAAAATGTGCTCGTTTCTTCTTCTTCCACTTCATTAGAAAAATCGGGGAATACCGCGATTTGGCCATTGCCCAGCTGGATGTTCCCTTTTTCTCTAGATAAACGCAGAACTTTGTCTCTGTCACGGAAGTTCAAGAATTTTGCAATAAATGTACGAGGAGGCGCTCCAGGCGGGGGGGGGGGGGTTCTTGTTGGGATGCGGTGAGCCCTCTCCACCGCAAACATCACGGAAAAAGCCTCTCTACCGTAACTTTTAATGAGGAGAAATTCCAGATATATGGCTGGGTCTGTACCTTCCTCCTTCTCTGGGAGACCTATGAACCGAAGGTTGCATCTCCGAAGGTGATTCTCCATGTCGTCCTGGTGGGAGTGCAACTGCTGGATCTGTCTCTGCATATCCTCCGCAGCATGTCTCATGGAGTGTATGATATCTTCCACTGTTCCGATTCGGGTTTCCGTCTCCATGACTCTGTCCTTCACCTTGGATAGATCTTGCCTCAGCAGAGAAACATCTATCTTCACCTCGTCAATTTTAGCTGTTAGAGTACCCTGTAAAGCCGCTATAGCATCCAGTACTTTGGCCGTACCAGCGGCATGGAGTTCAGTGTCCGAACACGAGTCGGTGCCATCTTCGCTCTGCATATCTTTGTCTTGACGGCGGTATTGTGCCAACTTATCGGCCGTCGCATTTGTCCTTTTCGGTGGAGAAATTCTCTCCACCAGCCTGGTTTGCAGGGGAATAGGTTTGGAACTTTTCTGCCCCGGATTTCAGCACAGGATCTCTGTCAGGAGTATTAGGAGAGGGAGCTCACTCTACCCACGTCTTACTCCATTGCTTGCCAGGCCATGCCCCCCGACCTGTGCCTTTCAACATATGTAACATATGTACCTCTCTGTTCAGCCATATGACATGTTAAACATTGATTGTTATTTTGGTACTTTGTTTCTGCCTTTTTTACGCTGTATGATGCTTAAAATTTACAATAAAAACTTTTTTGGAAAAAAAAAAGAAAATTACTTAGAACCCCCAAACATTATATATATATATTTTTAGTAGACACCCTAGAGAATAAAATGGTGGTTGTTGCAATATTTTATGCAATGGTGACCCTGGGGGGGGGCAGAGGGGGTCCTGACCCCCCCAACATTATGCTGGGCCCCACCATGTGTCCCCCCCAAAAAAAAATTTTTATTTTTTTTTACAAAAAGGCAATTTCTTTTTGTTTGTATTCATATCGGATGTGCCGCATCTTACTCGGGCCACCGCTGGGGTAACACAGTCTCTATTGAGAGGGAGAACATCCCCAGTCAGCTCCTATGGGTGATTCCTCCCCCCTCCCTCTGCTCGCTGACACTGCATAATGCGAGCCACCCGATCTGCTCCTTCACACAACCACGGCCACCCGATCTGCTCCTTCCCCTGCATCCTCATTGGCAGGGAGAAGAGCGAGTTGCAGGAAGGACTCCACCAGGACTCTCAGTTGATGAACAAACAGACTGATTTCTCCCGTGCTTAGGACAGGAGAACCAGCCTGGAAATTCCAAGAAATGCTAGACCAGCGCTGTCAATAGCAGGGGCAGGACAGCAAGAGGAGGCTGGGAAACCCCACAGTGACAGAACACCAGGGCCCGGTGGCAAGACAACCTTTGCAACCCTGATAGTTCTCCCACTGCTTTGGATCCTTATATTTTCTTGGTATGCTGGTGACATATATCTCTTGTTTTCTGCCACCCTGGGGGGCCCCAATACAGTATATATATATATATATTTGCATTTTATATTGCCCCCCTATTTTTGTCCCTGTCCCCCCATGTGCCCCCCCTAAATATGAAAGCTAGAGACGCCACTGATTTTATGTCACACTGTATTTGCGCAGCGGTCTTTCAAATGCAATTTTTTTGGAAAAAATTACTTTAATGAATTAAAAAAACAAAAACAAAAAAAACTAACCAGTAAAGTAAGCCCATATTTTTTTTTTTTGTATAATGTGAAAGATTTTACATTGCGAGAATCATGAGAGACTCGTGATCTTTTTATTCTAAGCAAAAAAATTGCGATTCTCATTTTGGCCAGAATCGTGCAGCTCTAAATATGAATATATAAAATACTGCGCCAACCTAAGGTACAAAAGCAGCCAACACAATAATATGACTAATTGTGATGAAAATGTAAAACTAAAAGTTTGGCGCTAAAAATAAAAATAAAAAGATGAGGCTACCTGAAACCAGTAGTTTCTCTCTAGTACATACATATGTAAATAATGTGTAAACACCGTGAGGCAAAGTGAGGAAAGTAGTATCATGCGACAGTAAGTCACTCACTACAGACTACCATCAATTATTACATATATTAAATAAGTGCAAAAAAAAAAGAAAAATATATATAAATATAGTTCAATGCAATGAAGTGCAAACCAATAGATGAAGTGACTAATAGAAACAGACAAAAGCATAAGCATAAAAAATGTGTAAATAAGTGGTGAATGGCAATAAATAAGTCCCAAGGATGGTAATATATGGGAGGAAGGAATGAGGAGATATCTTCAACTAAGATCAACAGTCTCCAAAGTAGATGAATTCGGTGGTAGGTATACACCCGGGAGCGCTGACACCATCAAAGGGACAAATGGAGAAAAAGGTACCCTTACCAGGAATGGTGGACCCAGCTCACCATACGGCGGTTGGTCAGTAAGGCGTAGTATCGGAGACCTGAAGCGGAACTCACAGGCTGGACTGCACGGTGACTCCTCCAGCTGGATCGCAAAGGCGCCAAACGAGGGAGATGGATGGACGATGGCCACGTCCGCCAAACCGCTTCAAACAGCTTCCCGGGAGCTTTCCTCCAGCTCAAAGGGATGTTGAAAAGTATGTGGGGAAAAGAAGGAGTCTCCACATAGTGTAAATCCGTATGTTGGGATTTATTGGTATCAAGTAAAACGGATATGCAAAAATGTGCAATTAAAATGTTCAAATACAAAATAGAAAAAGCGCAGTAAAAGTGACTCAGGCTGGTGTATTAATCCTACGCGTTTCGTCTTAAGAGACTTCAACTGGGGTATATGTCGGCCGTTCACTCACTGCGCTATATATATATATGTATAAAGATTATCATAATTACAAGCCTGTGTGGCTAATTCCCTCTTCCGGTGTCTCATTTGCGTTCCAAAAGTCCTGACGTCAAGTGGTGGGACGCTTCTGCCTTGAACGTCGCGACGTCAAACGTCACGGCGCTCCATACAACTAGGGGAGACAAGGAAGTGCGGCTGGTAAGGTAACGGTAACCAAGCCTCCATCCAAGCGGCCAATGATATCCGTGTCTCAAGTCACGTGATCTCCACGTCAACTCCCACACACAACGTAACAGCAACTTACGGAGATATGCACAAAGCTATAAAATCCCCGATAGTGCTGATCAAAGGAGTGTATATATGAGACAACGAACGACGCTTATCACAGGGAAGCAAGCAAAGGTTACTAATAAATAAAACAAAAATTATTACCTATACACCACAATGGTTAGGTCAATATTGGCTATATGAAAGACATAGGATAGAAATCTAAAATGTGGCCAATAACTCGGCACTGAATATTAAATAACTGAATATTCCAAAAAGTCTAAGGCCCAAAAAATAGGGGAATATAAGCCACACAAACGTGCGTATGATGTACACAATGCCAGAGGGAGATTATAATATCATTAAAAGCTACAACATATATGTGTAACAACCGGAGTACATCATATATAATGAAAAAAACGGTCCAGTATGTTGGTAGATCAAATGTATAGATCTCAAATATCTAAGATACATGTGTATATGGAGCAGGTTATCAAAAAAACGGTGGAGACATACCCAATGTAAGTGGAGCATAGTATCTCATGTATATATAACAGGATACAAATGCAATATATGGGAATGTATAGAGATAAGGCAAAAAAGATTGTTCTGGGATAAGTTGAGGTAAAGAGGGGCAAAAAAAAACAATTATAAAATTAAATATAATAACCACTGAGATGTATAAGAAATACAAAACGCATATGTAGTAGGAAAGAATACAGCTAGAAGGTACTAAAAACATCTTAGATACCTGGTTTGTATTCTTTGAGGGCACTAGTATAAGGGCTTATATATGTATCAGAAGGGGTGAAGGTGGACATCTATGTATGAGTGTAGATGGGGAAATCAGGCCTTATTAATAAAGGCATTGACATCCCAATCAACGTTTAGTCCAAACGGTTTATAGTTTTTTAACTGGTATATCCAGAAGGTCTCAAGTTTAGACACACCTCTGAGATTAGATTCACCCCTCCAGTGTGGGACGAATTTGTCGATCACTTGAAAGCTGGTACCTACAGGGTTTTGATTGTGGAACTCTAAATAGTGTCTCCGGCCCCTTTTTAATGCTAGTAATGTGTTCACCTACCCTTGTGAAGAAAGCACGTATAGTACGTCCCACATATTGTTTCCCACAAGGGCAGGTGATGAGGTAGACAATGCATCTGGTGGCGCAGGTCGTGAAATGTTTCATTTCATATTCTATTGAGGTGGAGGTGGATCTGAATTTTAGTGTTTTTCTGCGTCCACAGATGTTGTGTATATACACCTTGTATTTACGGCATGGATAATATCCTTTCAAATGTCGAAAGAAAAATTGGAATGGAAGGTGGATCTACGACATTGGGGCGCAATCTGTCCACTTAGTGGAAGGGCACCCCTATAAGTGATACCTGCCTTGTCGGGAAGAAGGGGGCCCAATAGATGGTCATTTTTCAGAATGTTCCAGTGTTTGTGAATAATATTTTTAATTTGTCTATGTTGTACAGAAAAAGTGGTGAAAAAGGACCATTTGTGTATAGAGTCCTGTCTAGATTTAGGTTGTTCAGATATTAGGGTATCTCTGTCTATTAGTGATATTTGATGAATTTCTTCATCTATATCAGAGAATTGGTAGCCTCTATCTAAAAATCTTAATTTCAGTATATCTGCTTGGATGTAAAAATCTCGAAGATCAGTGCAATTGCGTCTGATTCGTAAAAGCTGGCTGCGTGGTACAGACTTAAGCCAGGCTGAATGGTGGCAGCTGTCGACCAGAATGTAACCATTTCGGTCGGTGGTTTTGAAAAAAGTTTTAGTTACTAATTGGTTATTGGATACAAAGATCTCTAATAAATACTACATTTAGACAGTTATAGCACCTGGGAGATGAGACAACTTCTCTACATGAAGCAACATGGTTGGGACATGCCAAAAATTATACTAAGCCCACAGCTGGAAATTCGTTTCTCCATTACACTAGCTGTCACCACCCTCAATGGCTTAATAATGTACCCAAAAGTCAGTTTTGTCAACTGAAAAAGAACTGCATCTTGAGTGAGGACTATGACACCCAGAGCGAAATCCTTAAAGAGAAATTTCTTGATAAAGGTTTTCCAGTCAACCTTGTAGAAACAGCTTATCTCCAATATAAGAATGCATCTTCTCTAGTAGACCCCTCTCCTCGTGCCAATTATCAGATAAACAACTTACGTTTTATTACTCAGTTCCACTCCCGACATAGACAGATGGAAAATATTGTGAAGAAACACATCTTCTTTCTGCCTTGCCCAAAAAAAACCCAATTTGCTTATAGAAAAGTGTCTAATATAAAAAGTAAGGTAGCACCCAGTAAACTTAAGGGGAACCCCTGCCCCCTGGTCATCACATCCAACTTTTTTAGTCATCTCTGAGATGTACCAATGTTGCAAGCCTCTTTGTAAAACCTGCAGTTTTGTGACGCATGGTCAGAAAGATTTTTATGTAAAAGGTAAAACCCTTTTAGATTAAGGGCTTTCACACTTGCTCCTCTGACCATGTCGTCTACTGCCTTACATGCCCTTGTGGCTTGTTTTATGTAGGGCAAACCATCCAGCCATTGCGTAAATACTTTGGTGAACACCGCTGCTTTATCACTGGTGAATTGGACAATCATAGTGTCCCCAAACATTACCTCCAATTCCATGATAAATCCACTGATGGCCCTAGGGTTTGGGTCATTGAGGCAATGCCTAGGGACCTTCCTCCAGCTGAGCGCTACAGAAGACTTTGTCATAGCGAAATGTACTGGATTTTTCTATTAAACATTTTGGCCCCTGGAGAATTGAATGAGGACTTTGAAGTCAGTGCAAAAGAGAGGAGTTTCCCCAGGGTAGGGTTTTTAGGCAGCAAAGTAAACAGATTGAGTCAATGGTATATGAAAAAATAGACGTATTTATTTTTACAAAAATGGAAGTTAAAACAATGAGCTCCAGTAGGAAGTACTTTCAAATTTGTTGGGCTAAACATACATTTGCAGACATAATTCCATAACAAAAAATGTTGACAATATGAAAATTGAGATTGACGCGTTTCAACCCATATACCAAGGGTCTTCTTCAGAGGGTCAGTCTGCTGAAAGATACATATGAAGACTTACGAGAGGTCACACTAAAAGGCGCCCCCTGTGGTAAGAATCCAAAGACAGACTAAGTGGAATGCCCATAATATGTAAAAGAGATTAAGAAATTATTAATTGGATAAATAATCAGTTGGCCAACTAGGAGGCATAAGTCTCCAAACATACCATATATATATGAATAAAGGGCCTCAAAATATTCAAAAGGTATATATATACAAAATCTACGAATAAAAATAAAAAATAAAATAAAAGGGAAAGCCAATTGAATAAAGTGGTTACATGGGGGGTCAAAATAATAGTAAGCGCCAGCTCGATCTATACCATTGTGTTAAAATAATGAAATTAGTGTGATAGGGAAAAGGAAAAGAAAAAGAAAAATAGTGATTAAAAGAAAAAGGTGGGAGGGTAATAAACTTGCATGAATCATGTGGGAGTGAAGAAAAAAAAACAAAACAAAGACAGACAAACCTGAGTGAGAAAAATGGACACCAGTGAACAAGTAGTGTAAGGCGGAATACCCAAAATGAAACCAAAGCATGAAGAAAAATGGCGTAAACCCAGACATTACCTTAAAGAGTGTTAAGGCACATATGAGACTGCACCATGCTGCCCTATATGATCGGACTGTGACTTGTGACCTAACCCGGGATTGGCCGCAAGCTGTGTCAGGCTCAGTGGATCAGTGTCCAATCCGAGTCGACCAGTCTGAAATAAATGCATATAAAAGATATTGCAATAAGTAATTAAACATAGGTAGATAATTGGTTTTGTGATAAACCATAACTATGTTGGGCAAAATCAAAACTACATGGTGCAAAATCATGTTGCTGAAGTGTATACTTACAGTGCAGGAGCTGCGTGTGCTTCTGACCCTTTTAAACAGAAAGAGGCTAAGAATCCATAATTATTACCACCCATATATATACTACTTACTAGGGGCGTATACTCGTTATCATGAATCCGACACAGGTGTGTGCTCAGCGGCCAATCGGACCATCACAGGGGGCATGGCCGCCATACAAGCAGCCTAGTGTGGCTTCCCCGGCGTTCCAGAAAAGCCGAACGGGCCCAATATGATGTCATTCTCGTCGTAATTACATGCGCAGTGATCAGGGACGTCCGAGAATGTTCCGGAACGCCACCAGCAAGGAGGAAAGATCCCCAATGCGGCACCCGGTGCCAGCCCGGGTGTCTGATGGGGAAAAAAGGGGAGGAGCTGCCAGGTGGTTACCGGCTCCTCCCCCCCCTTGCCGGGAAGGCACATCAAAGAACAACCCCTGATCCGGAAGCAGCAGCGGCCAAAGCGCCAGGCACCCGCGGGGAAAGAGGAAAAAACACAAAACGAAACAGTCATTTAATGTAAAACATTAGTAAATAAGCAAGAGAGATGTATGAAAATAGATAATATCTACCACACATGTGTGTATTCTCCCAAGCTTGCATAATTATTAAATTTACATAATAAACGTTGCGGTGCTACTAAGGCATCACATATAGTATATATACATGAGACATCCATAAACGCAAAAAAACTCAATCGCATATATTGGTAAATCTGCAAAAATCAAAACAAGACTAAAACAAAACAAATCAGGGAGAAAAGGGGGAGAGAGAAAGGGGAAATGGCCAAAAAGCCTTTATTGTTTAAAACAAATATTTTGAAAGATTATATTATTGGGTTTTCCCAGAAATGAAGCCCTTTAGAAATGGGGCAAAAGAGATAGCCTCATTTAATCCTGGAAAAGAGGTGGCATTCAATTTGAATATCCACCTCTGTTCATGTTGCAACAACGTTTTGTTCCAATCGCCGCCTCGGTCCGGTATGTGAATCCGATCGAGTGCGGTGAAGGACACTTTGGAGATCTTGTAATTGTGCACTTCCACCACATGTCGCCCAAGTGGTAGGTAGTGATTACCAATTTGCATGTGATAGACGTGTTTAGATATTCGACGGTAAAATTCTTGTTTCGTCTTACCGACGTAATATGCCCCGCATTCACATGACATGAGGTACACCACTCCTCGTGTCTGACAGTTAGTAAAGTGTGAGGGCTTGAATAGCATCCTGTTTGGAAGGCGGAATGTTTTCTCCCGTCTTATGTATTGACAGAAAGAACAATGTCCACAGGGAAATGATCCAAAAATTGAGCAATGTTTCAGTCTTTTCTGTGCATCCTTAAACTCGCTTTGAACCAATTTGTCTTTCAACGAGGTAGGCCATCTGAAAGTAATCGAGGGGCTAGCTGAAATAAACCTACTAACTTTAAGATCATCCATGAGTATAGACCAGTGTTTTTGGATGATGTTCCTGATCGCATTGTGCTGCTTGGAGAAGGGTAGGATAATCCTGGTAGGATCTGTACCAGGACCATTCCCCGCCCTCTTTTGGGATAGCAGATCACATTGAGATTGTGCAGCTGCTCTATTAAAGGCCTTGCATAAACAGGAACGTCTGTAGCCACGTGCTAACAGTCTGGTTTGAAGATTGTGTGCTTCTTGTTTGAAAAGAACATAACCTGAACAGTTCCTGCGTAATCGCAGGTACTGTCCATATGGAATAGATTTTTTTAGTGCTGTAGGATGGAAACTATCCGCATGGAGTATTGTGTTTCCTGTGGTGCTTTTACGAAACAGAGTGCTGGAAATTTGACCCTCAACTGTACGTCCAAAAAGGTCATTTGGTCATGATTGTAAGTCATAGTAAACTTTAGATTGTGTTTGTTCTGGTTGATACGATCAAAAAACTTTAATAGCATTTCCTCTGAGCCCTCCCAGATGAGGAGGACATCATCAATGTATCGTAGCCACATAAAAATGTGGCTCGTATACATGGCGAGATCCTCGTCATCGCGGAGGGCTCTCTCCCACTCCCCCAGGTACAGATTGGCGTAGGCTGGGGCACAACAGGTGCCCATAGCCACGCCCTGTACCTGGAGGTAGTGGGAGTTGTTGAACACTAAAAATTGTGATGTAAAATATAATCAAGCCCATCAATGATAATTTCATTCAATGCTTTATCATATTTCTGGCTCTGCTGAAGGAGTGCCCATACAGCTGCGATCCCCCTGTTATGGGGGATCGAGCTGTACAGGGCCTCAACATCGATAGCCACCAGAAGTTAATTCGCTGGGAGAGTTATTTCCTTGATCAATTGGAGTAGGTGTATTGTCAATTGGTCGTCCGGGAGGTTTTGTCTGATATTTATGAATTTTGGGTAGGCTATAAAACTTAGCCATCCGTGGGTGCTTTATCCTATTGAACTCATATTGGTCTTTCGTAACCACTCCTCTTTCAAAGGCCGACTGAATCAAATCGTAAAACTTGGTATACGAGGTTTGTATAAATTTAATGGGGATGGTTTTGTACCACTCCCCATTATTTAGGATGTCTTGGCACATACATACGTAATCCTGAATGTCCATCAGGACCACGTTGCCTCCCTTATCCAATGGTTTTATTGTGATTTTAACATTATTGCATAAAGAATCGACAGCCTTGGATTCGTCAGCAGTTAAATTTTGAGGACATGTCTTTTTGCGTGGGAGTGTTTGTTTAACAAAAGTCTCTATACTTGGATTCAGACTAAGAGGAGGAAATTTACCAGAGGGTTTCTTAAAGCTTGTTGTGGGATTCTGTGTAGGTTCATTGGCATTCTCGAGTAAAGTTTCCAAATCAATTTGATCTATGAGATCTAAGGTATTGTTTTCCTGAAATAGGAGTGTCAGGTCTTGTAGGGCCTTAAATTCCTTCATACTAAAACTAGCCCAATCAGTCGTGTCGATGTTAGTGTCAGTCTTTGCATGAAGGCTCTTGAGTAATAGCCGACGTGCAAAGAGCTGCAAATCAGTAACTACTTCGAATATATCAAAGTTCTCCTGTGGGCAAAAGGTCAGTCTGCGTGATAGTACGTCAATTTAGGCTGGGGATTGGGAATGGGACGACAGATTAATCACGCTAAAGGATTCTGTTGAATCCGCGTGATGTAGGTGTCCAGATTCCCTACTCCCCTGTTTGTTTAGGGTGAGGAGGATCCCCGTACCTAGTTTAAAGGACTTTGAAGCCCGGATTTTGAACGTCCTATTGATTGGTTTGCATGTATCATACTTGTTGAGGTGTTGGAAGATGAGGGGTCTGCTTCACTCATGCCTGTATGTGATATATCATGTTTAGACCCGGAGGGTGTTATGTGCTCACAGATGGGAGCACTTGAGTCGCCCTCCGCAATGGTCTTAACAGTATGTTTTTTTCTATCTTGCTCTGGGGAGCCCCTGTTATTACGGCTCCTTTTAAATTTACCATGTCCCTTAGATGGTGTTTTTTGGTTTTGACTAGGATTGGGTCCGTTCTTGGGTTTTGATATGCTATTCGTGTTATTAGATTGTTGGTACGATATATGGTACTTATTTTTTTGATGATTTTTTTTGGAATTAGTTTCCATTTGTATGCTCGTCCTTCCAAGAAGGCAGTTTGATCCCTCCAGAATTTCAACTCTTTTTTCTGCAAGACACCCCTATTATAGGCCGACAGGCCATCCCGGAGGTTCGCCGGCAGCTCCAGATAGAGAGCGTGTTGCATGAAAGCTCTTAGAGTCACTTCTATATTATTAATTTATGTGTCCAACAATGCCATTTGTTTGTTGTATTCACGGGTAAGGATAGCCATCATTTCCTGGGAGCATGCATTTAAGTTAGCTTCCCACTCTCTTTTGCATTCGGTGCTGATTTGATCCAAATTGGGAAAAATTTGGACCCGGAGTCCCAAAGGGTTAATCTTCTCCTTGCTATATCTGTCTAAAGATTTAATATGCCAGAAAAGTGCAGATTTTTTCTCAAGTATTCTATTCAATTTCTGAAAGAGGGATGAGATTAAAGTTTTTACTCGATCCCCCTGTTCAAAATCTGTCTCATAGCCTGACATCAAATTGGCCCACTCATCTCCCTGGAAATTACTCATATTGACATCAACTGTTATTTATATCATGCAGATATCAACAATGAACGAACAAGTAGTCTTACATTCTGAAGCTCATGTTTCAACTCTCATGTGTCAAAGGGGAAAGGGGTGTTTAACCACCCAAAAATATTACAAAGAGAAGACACAAGGAGAGGAAAAAAGGTGCTGCTCACCCCTATAAATAAGAACAAAAGAGAGGAGTTTCCCCAGGGTGGAGTTTTTAGGCAGCAAAGTAAACGGATTGAGTCAATGGTATATGAAAAAATAGACGTATTTATTTTTACAAAAATGGCATAACATGGAAATTAAAACAATGAGCTCCAGTAGGAAGTACTTTCACATTTGTTGGGCTAAACATACATTTGCAGACATAATTCCATAACAACATTAAACAAAAAATGTTGACAATATGAAAATTGAGCCTGACGCGTTTCAACCCATATACCAAAGGTCTTCTTCAGAGGGTCAGTCTGCTGAAAGATATATATGATATAGGTACACGTGTAAAAATGTACTTACGCACAATGAAATTAGTATACGGTGCATATATGTAATATAGTTACCCAACAATGTATGTCTAGCAAGGAAAAAAGAGGCCTCCCATATGGAGATCCAGTTAAAAATTACTTTTTCCTTTTCCCCCAAGGGGTCCCAAGGCACCTTCACCTCCTCCTCCTCTCCTTGTGTCTTCTCTTTGAAGTCAGAGAAAAGAAAAAGACTGAAAGATGCTCCTTAACATGAGACACCTCCATCCCTATATTTCACATAAAAAATAAAAATAAAAATTCGCCCATGGGACTTTAAATGAGGTGTCCATGCTGATCACAGGTGAACAAATATAATAGTAGAAAAATGTTGTATTAAGATTTATTAAAATCATTAACGTCCAATACAGGTCATACATATAGATGGCAATTCATAAAAGAAACAGCATAACATGATAGTCCTACAAACATAGCCAGAATGACATACATCAAAGTATCATGAATACAGATATACATAATACATCTCTAACCCGACGCGTTTCGCGAGCTCTCCTCGCATCATCAGGGGCTGATGTGTATATCTGATGTCTGTAACAAGTAAACAAGTAAAAAAATAAATTGGAGTATAGGTTGTGATTTGGACAAAGGCACAAAGCCAGAACTAATGGTCACCGTACTTACTTGTCAGGTGATTGGCTCCAGGGGTCGACCCCCGGCAGGGGAGGGCGGAAAGCCTCTCCCACGGGAGCTGAAGGGACGACGGCCAAAGCATGGAAAGCCGAGGTCAGGCGTAGGGCAGGCACGACAACAGAATGGAAAAGAGGAGGAGAGGGTTGGACGCAAATGTCACCCAGAATCCTTGCAGAGTGTACTCACTATAATGAGATATGAGTATAAAAGTATAAATATATATATATATAAATCTATAAGAATAGATGTAGCAGAGAAATACAAAACAGTATGCTCTAAGCAAGGGGTGCAGGAGTGTCCAACCATATTAGAAGAAAAAAGAAAAGAAAGGAAAAAAAGGAAAGGAGAAAAAGAAACCGAAAAAGGAAAAGGATAAAAGACCCAAATGTTACCCCTAGGTTATGCAGGGTGTATTTGCGATGAAACATTGTATGAATGTATGTATATGGGTATCCAATGTAACCATATTCATGATATCCTAAGTTATTTATGAATCTTAGTATAGTGTATCCACTTTGAGAAGATAATAACTGCATATATGTATAGTTCAATTACTTGGTATCAAGGTGTTATAGAAGTATGAGGATGTTGTACAGTGATACATAGGGTACAAGAATATCCTGCAAGACATAGGGGAAAAAAATAAAAAAATAAATAAATAAAAAACCGTGTAGATAAAGTGAAAGGGGTGTGATAAAAAAGGGGGAAAAAGGGGTAAACAGTGATGTGTGAGGAAAGAAAAAATGAGTGAAGGTAGTCAGAGAGAGAGTAATCAGCAGAGAAAAATGATAAGGAATAAAGGGGAGTGAAATAGATAAGGGAGTGAGAGTATATGCAAATGACACTCCACATTGTACGTGACTGGTAAGTGCGTTAGAGGAGTATGTTACAAAGTATAATAGTGAGAATGATGCTTACCAATGTGCTCTCATCAATGTGTAAGGAAGACCCAGCAGGAAAGCAAAAGTTTGTCATGCCAAAAACCCCCGCCTATATACCCGGATATCCGCCATGGCCTCCGCTCCTAACGTCATGTGACTGGTTGTAAGGGGGAGGACCCACCGCGCGCCCGCCGGAATACGGCAAAGCGCAGCGGAGATCCCCGCCCAAAACCTAGGATGACAGCTGTGTGCCAGGAAAGGGGACGCCGCTGAATGCGGAAGTCCATCACTGTGCACAAGGCATGACGCCGATGCACGGGGTGGCTCCGCCCCTAGGGAGGCGGAGACAGCAGGGGAATGATATCCCCATTTAGTGCATCGCAGCTCCCGGGGAAAAGAGCCGCCGCCCCCAAACAAGGGGAGGACCCGGAGAAGCCAAGTCCGCAAGCAAGAGAGGGAGTCAACTGAGAGTGACAACAAACCTAATGCATTGGGAATCAAAAAAATGTAAATGTATCAACAGGATCTGGGAGCAGCAACAGACTCAGGGCATAATAGGTGTCTTCCACCTGAATTCAATAGAGAAAAGAAAAAGACTGAAAGATGCTCCTTAACATGAGACACCTCCATCCCTATATTTCACATAAAAAATAAAAAATTCGCCCATGGGACTTTAAATGAGGTGTCCATGCTGATCACAGGTGAACAAATATAATAGTAGAAAAATGTTGTATTAAGATTTATTAAAATCATTAACGTCCAATACAGGTCATACATATAGATGGCAATTCATAAAAGAAACAGCATAACATGATAGTCCTACAAACATAGCCAGAATGACATACATCAAAGTATCATGAATACAGATATACATAATACATCTCTAACCCGACGCGTTTCGCGAGCTCTCCTCGCATCATCAGGGGCTGATGTGTATATCTGATGTCTGTAACAAGTAAACAAGTAAAAAAATAAATTGGAGTATAGGTTGTGATTTGGACAAAGGCACAAAGCCAGAACTAATGGTCACCGTACTTACTTGTCAGGTGATTGGCTCCAGGGGTCGACCCCCGGCAGGGGAGGGCGGAAAGCCTCTCCCACGGGAGCTGAAGGGACGACGGCCAAAGCATGAAAAGCCGAGGTCAGGCGTAGGGCAGGCACGACAACAGAATGGAAAAGAGGAGGAGAGGGTTGGACGCAAATGTCACCCAGAATCCTTGCAGAGTGTACTCACTATAATGAGATATGAGTATAAAAGTATAAATATATATATATAAATCTATAAGAATAGATGTAGCAGAGAAATACAAAACAGTATGCTCTAAGCAAGGGGTGCAGGAGTGTCCAACCATATTAGAAGAAAAAAGAAAAGAAAGGAAAAAAAGGAAAGGAGAAAAAGAAACCGAAAAAGGAAAAGGATAAAAGACCCAAATGTTACCCCTAGGTTATGCAGGGTGTATTTGCGATGAAACATTGTATGAATGTATGTATATGGGTATCCAATGTAACCATATTCATGATATCCTAAGTTATTTATGAATCTTAGTATAGTGTATCCACTTTGAGAAGATAATAACTGCATATATGTATAGTTCAATTACTTGGTATCAAGGTGTTATAGAAGTATGAGGATGTTGTACAGTGGTACATAGGGTACAAGAATATCCTGCAAGACATAGGGGAAAAAAAAACCAAAAAAAAAAACCGTGTAGATAAAGTGAAAGGGGTGTGATAAAAAAGGGGGAAAAAGGGGTAAACAGTGATGTGTGAGGAAAGAAAAAATGAGTGAAGGTAGTCAGAGAGAGAGTAATCAGCAGAGAAAAATGATAAGGAATAAAGGGGAGTGAAATAGATAAGGGAGTGAGAGTATATGCAAATGACACTCCACATTGTACGTGACTGGTAAGTGCGTTAGAGGAGTATGTTACAAAGTATAATAGTGAGAATGATGCTTACCAATGTGCTCTCATCAATGTGTAAGGAAGACCCAGCAGGAAAGCAAAAGTTTGTCATGCCAAAAACCCCCGCCTATATACCCGGATATCCGCCATGGCCTCCGCCCCTAACGTCATGCGACTGGTTGTAAGGGGGAGGACCCACCGCGCGCCCACCCTCCCCTGCCGGGGGTCGACCCCTGGAGCCAATCACCTGACAAGTAAGTACGGTGACCATTAGTTCTGGCTTTGTGCCTTTGTCCAAATCACAACCTATACTCCAATTTATTTTTTTACTTGTTTACTTGTTACAGACATCAGATAAACACATCAGCCCCTGATGATGCGAGGAGAGCTCGCGAAACGCGTCGGGTTAGAGATGTATTATGTATATCTGTATTCATGATACTTTGATGTATGTCATTCTGGCTATGTTTGTAGGACTATCATGTTATGCTGTTTCTTTTATGAATTGCCATCTATATGTATGACCTGTATTGGACGTTAATGATTTTAATAAATCTTAATACAACATTTTTCTACTATTATATTTGTTCACCTGTGATCAGCATGGACACCTCATTTAAAGTCCCATGGGCGAATTTTTTATTTTTTTCTCTTTGAAGTCAGTGCAATACTTTGAGATTTCACATACCCCATACCCCTTATTATATTTTTTCCTTCTCACGAGTTATTGTATGATCTTGTTATTATGTGACATCACACGTTTTATCACATTCAGTGTATACACCTATTTATGCTATAATCCAGTGTATATGTGCATGTATATGTACTGTATATATGTGTGTATGTGTGTATGCATAGGCTTACATGCTTACTTTTAGAACACAATGCACAACATCTATAAGCCTGCACAACACATTGGTTCATACACATTTATAATTTTATTATTGATTGCCGTAGGCTTCTTCCACATATATGTATTTTTTATTTTCCAATAATCTTAAACATTTTTATCCTTTAAAAAAAAAAATCTTTTTTATAAAGTGCTATATACATTTTTATACAAACATTTTCTATATATACATTTTTCCATATACAATTTTTCATTCAGAACGCTATCTTATATTGTCCATTTCCTGTTTCCTTACTATTGTACCCGCCCATGGCCATCCCACTGAATATAAATTGTGTCTAGCAATTCCTATGGTCATAGGTTGATAAAGGAACCATCCAGAGTTCCAAAACGCGTCCCTTTCTTATGACCTCATCTGCTCTGCTCTGCGCTGCGGTCCAGGCTGGTTTGCAGTCCCTCAGCATTGACATTACTTCCGGGTCTTCTCCTTCTCTCCTTGGATTGTGTCAGTTCCATCAGCCCTCCAGTGTCTCACTCTGCTGCTGATTGTGATTGATCCATAGTGTGTCATATATGAACAAGCCTGAGGACTTCCTCCCGCCGTGACCCTTTTCAATGCTGCAGAACGCATCCATCCACACATTCCCATGATGTGCCTTTTTTATCTTCTTATCTTGTGTTTTTAACCCCGTTGAGATATTAAAACATGTTTACTTCTGCACTTAGAGGCGCCTTTTCCCAGGTTGAGGATGAAGGCAGTAATGTGAGCCCAGAGAGAGGAGGTGCCCAAGAAGGACAAGAAACTGGCAGTCATGTTCCCTCAGCTGCAGCATACTGCCAGATTTGCTCCAGTGGCAAGGAGGGAGCGGATGATGAGGTCACTTACTCTATGTGGGTGCCAGATAGAAGAGAGGAGGAGGAGGAGGAGGAGGCACATCTCCAACGAGGCAAGATGCCCTCCAGGGGCCAGCTTAAGGGCAAGCAACCGACTGCATCACACCGCAGAGCTCCGCATGTGCAGGGCGCTGCTGACTCCGCACATTTTTCCAAAAGTTCTTTGGTGCGGGCCTTTTTTGAGATGTGTGCAGCAGATCGCATTGTTGTTGTTTGCAACATATGTCTGAAGCGTATCAAGCATGGCCAAAACAGCAGCCGCTTGGGCACCACCTGCTTGACCAGACGTATGTCGAGCTCCCATGCAGTCCTTTGGCAACAGTACTTAAAAGACCCACACCAAAAAACAAGGCGGACCTCTCCTTGCTCCTCATCAGCTGGGATCTCCAACCCCACTATACCTTCAGTCCTCTCTGAGACCTGCACTAAGAGGAATGAAGATGTAGAATTAGGTGTCCCAAGCACTTCCAGGCAATCTGCTAGCGGTACACCAACATCCGATTGTAGCAGGCAAATATGCCTACCCCAGTTGCTAAACCGGTGAAAGAAATTTGGTCCCAGCCATCCACATGCTTAGCGGCTAAATGCTACTTTGGCTAAATTGCTAGCACTCCAACTGCTGCCTTTTCAGCTGGTAGACTCTGCCCTCTTTCGAGAACGTAAAAATTCCTAGAAGAAAGAGGCTTGATTGTTGTGTGTATGAATTATGTACCTGTGAATTAGTGGATGTTCTTCAGCCCCTAAAAAAACTGCAAAAAGACTATATGTCCCAAACAGGGGGGGGACCAAGAAAAGGATGGGGCTTACTGAAGAGCAATACACGTAGGATTAATTAATCAGTCAACAATTTTTTTTAGAGTGGTACAAAATTCAAAACACATTAATAAAAGAGTTTAAGCCATTTTGCTAAACTGCCCTAAGTACAAATTGCCGACTGGCCTTTGTGGGTCAGTCGATGCAACCACAGAATGGGGGACAAAAACAACATACAACAAGACTTGACAAACGACATGCCCTAAACCTCTCTCCTAGAAGGGGAGATTTTGACCAGGTTTTGCAACAGAAGGAGAAGAGGTGGATTTTCCGCTTGGGCTCTCTCACCCCGTTAGGCCTCAACACGGAATTGAACTTACAGCCTTTTCTAACAACCTAGGTCTATAACACTCCCACTCTATAGGTATATATATATATGGGGTTGCATATATTTATATGCACACTTGCTTCCCCCTCCTGCCCCCTTCCCCTTTCCCCCACCCCCCCTCCTCCCGTCCTTTGTCTCCCCCTTCCTGCTAAATCGCTTAGGAATCCCTGGTAGCCTTACCATAGGATGCTGAGGGGAGATCATCTTGATACTTCTTCCTCTATGGCCTCTTCCTGTGCAGATTTGTCCTCGGAACCAGCGGTGCTCTGTAGGCGTTCTAGGGGCTACGCAAGCACTCAAGCAAAAAGATGCCATGCTGTGCTTGAGTTGGTCTGCCTAGGAGAAAGGAGCCACACTGGGGCAGAGATTCTGGCAGCTCTGCAGGGGCAGGCTCAGAGGTGGTTGACACCATGCCAGCTTCAGCCAGGAATGGTGGTTTGCAACAATGGCACCAACCTCCTCTCCACCCTCCGACAGGGACAGTTCACCCATGTTCCCTGTTTGGCTCACGTCCTTACTTTGGTGGTGCAGCGTTTCTTGTGCAGGTACCCGGGCTTACAGGATCTCCTGAGGCAGGCCAGGAAAGTCTGTGGGCATTTTCGCCAGTCATATATTGCCAGTGCCTCCAAAAGGAATGCAACCTGCCCAAAAACTGCCTCATCTGTGACATGCCCACCAGGTGGAACTCAACGTTGGCAATGCTGCAGCAGCTGCACATGCAGCAGAGGGCCATTAATATGTACCTGTGTGAGTATGGCACCAGGACAGGGTCAGGAAAGCTTGGCTTTTTTTCGCCATGCCAGTGGCTCATGATCAAGGATGCATGCACTGTCCTGTCACCATTTGAGGAGGCCACGAGGATGGTGAGCAGTGACAGTGCATGCATCAGTGATACTGTCCCTCTTGTCTACCTGTTGGAGCACACGCTGCGTGGAATAATGGACAGGGCACTTGAGGCAGAACAGAGGGAGGAAGAGGAGGACTTCCTTACCTCTCAAGGCCCCCTTTATCCAGACAGTATTCCTGCAGGCCCGCCTATCACACAGGAAGAGGAGGAGGATTGTGTCAGCATGGAGGTGGAGCCTGGCACTCAGCATCAGCAGCAGTCTTCAAGGGATCGTTTTCAGGCCCCAGAAACCCATGGACTTGTACATGGCTGGCAGGAGGTGGCTGCGGATCAGGTCGTCCTTAGTGACCCAGAGGACTCTGGACCGAATGCCTCAGCAAACCTACGCTGCATGGCCTCCCTGATCCTGCAAAGCCTGCGAAAGGACCCTCGGATTCATGGTATCAAGGAGAGGGATCAGTACTGGCTGGCAACCCTTCTTAATCCATGTTACAAGGGTAAGGTGGTGGAACTTATCCAGCCGTCACAGAGGGAGCAGAGGATGAAACATCTTCGGGAAGCCTTGCAGAAAGGTTTGTGCAATGCACTTCCAAAGCCTGGGAGGTTACAATTTCCTGGTCCTCCTGGACAACGTGTTGCTGAGGCTTCGGTCAGTCACAGAAGGAGTGGTGGAGAAGGTGGCCGTCTGACCAATGCGTTCAGACAATTTTTTAGTCCGAACCCCCAAGGTCTGATCGGTTCCAGCAACCATCGCCAGCGTCTGTTGTACATGGTGCAGGAATACCTAGGGGCAAGATCAGACTTGGAGACCTTTGCAACCGAAAATCCTCTGGGTTACTGGGTCTTGAGGATGGATCACTGGCCAGAGCTTGCACAGTATGCAATTGAGCTACTGGCCTGTCCTGCATCCAGCGTTCTTTCGGAACGCACACTCAGTGCTGCTGGAGGCTTTGTAACCGATCACAGAGTGCGCCTGTCCACTGACTCGGTTGATCAGCTCACCTTCATAAAAATGAATCAGTCTTGGATCACCACCAGCTACCAAGCACCTGATGCTGATGTAACCGAATACTTTTTTTCTGAATGTGAGATCCCTTGAAGACTGCCTATGCTGATGCTGAGTGACTATCCTATTCCTCCTCAATGTTCATGTTGATCGCTTCTAAGAACATTTTTGGTTCTGGGCACCACCACCAGTGGCTAAGGCCCAATTTTTCTGCCCCTGTTTAATAGGGGCGTGTAATTACAATTTTTGCTGTAATATTTTGCAGCAGGGCTCGTTCCTGTGCTCAACAAGAGTATCTGTGAGGGGTTGCAGTGTTGTGGGGCACCACCACCACTGCCTAAGGCCCAATTTTTCTGCCCCTGTTTAACAGGGCGTGTAATTAAATTTTTGCTGTAATATTTCGCAGCAGGGCTCGTTCCTGCGCTCAACAAGAGTATCTGTGAGGGGTTGCAGTGTTGTGGGGCACCACCACCACTGCCTAAGACCCAATTTTTCTTCCCCTGTTTAACAGGGGCGTGTAATTACAATTTTTGATCAAATATTTAACAGCAGGGTTTGCTCCTGCACTCAACAAGAATATCTGTGAGGGGTTGCAGTGTTGTGGCACCACCACTACTGCCTAAGGCCCAATTTTTCTGCCCCTGTTCAACAGGGGCATGTAATTACAGTTCTTGATATAATATTTCACAGCAGGGCCTGTTCCAGCATCCACCAAGAGTGACTGTGAGGGCTTACAGTGTTCTGGTACCACCAACACCTAAGGCCCAATTTTCTGCAGAGTGTATAGGGCAGGCCATATAGTATATACAGGCGGTCCCCTATTTTCAAAAATCCGACTTACAAACGACTCCTACTTACAAACAGAGGGAGACAACATGTAGTGAGAGGAAATCTACCCCTAGGAAGGGAAATTCTCTCCTGTAAGAGTTAATATTGGAAAAAGGTGTCTCCTCCACTAATTTATCACCAATCCTTGTTTCGCTTAAAACCCCCAAATTTTCAAAATCCAATTGTCATTGGGACAGAAAGTGAAGTGAAATCTTCTGAACAGGGGCACAGACAGAAAAACAAGTGTTACAGGGGTGATAACCCTTCCCTATGTTTTCCAAAAAGCTTTAAAATAGATTTTTTTGGCTGGAGCTACACTTACATAATGTACCTGCTCCAAATTACAAATAGATTCTACATAAGAACAAACCTACAGTCCCTGTCTTGTTTGCACCGCCTGTATACTGCTGTTCAGAGTATATAGAGCCTGGGGGCCCAACGCCTTTTCTTTTTTTAATTTGGGTGCGGGGTTCCCCTTAATATACATACAAGACCCAAAGGGCCTGGTAATGGACTGGGGGGTACCCATGCCGTTCGTCTCACTGATTTTCATCCATATTGCCAGGACCCGACATTACATTAAAGCCTCAAGCAGTTTTAAATGACTTTTATTCCTTTAGAAATGTCATTTTGTGCAGGGACTGCTCTAAGCACGGGAAACATGCGCCCCTTTACAGGCATACTATTGACACCCCCCAGGTATGATATTTAAAGGAATATTTCACTTTTATTTTTTCACTTTAAGCATCATTAAAATCACTGCTCCCGAAAAAACGTCCATTTTTAAAACTTTTTTTTTCCATTGATACATGTCATCTGGGGCAGCACCCGGGTCCCCAAACCCTTTTTAGGACAATAACTTGCTTATTAGCCTTTACAATTCGCACTTTTGATTTCTCACATTTGAGTCCCATAGACTTTAACGGTGTTCGAATGTTCGTGCGAACGTTCAGTCCATTCGCATGTTCTGGATGCGAACTGAACCGGGGGATGTTCGGCCCATTCCTAAGAACAACCCATTGGAAAGCAGCGATCCACAAAAATGAACCTAGCTACTTGCAACCCCACAAGTGGAAGCTCTCAGGATGATCCGGCAGAAGCCGAAAAGCGGCCTCTATATCAGACTTGGCCATCAGGGAACCTCGGCTATATTTATGCACCCAAGAGATGGCAGCGTCGATCGAAGTGTAAGTGACCGCCTAATCCTGGGGGTCAATACCATCATTCATGGAGTTTCCCTAAGGGTACGAGAGGTGGTGAATAAGGCAAAACTTACCTTGTTTCTTTTTTGGGAGCACTCCCAATGGTGATATCAACAGACCCACCAAAGGTGGAGATGGAAAAGGGCCGCTCATGCGCCCCAGAAGCACCTCCTTCTGTTACTTGTCTGTAACCACCACAGGGTGAAGCCGGGCCGAGCTCAAGTTATGGGGAACAGACGGGACTTTTCCAAGTGTGCATGGTATACGAAAACCCTCACGAAAACCCAGTTCCAGGATCGGAGCAGCCGTCCTATCCAGATATCTATTTAAGAACGGCAGCATCCGTAGGACCATCAACAGTGTCCTCCCTTTTTCCAGCGACATCACTAATGCTTCCTCTCCCGGTCCTGATGCAGCGAGAAAGGGAGTGACTACCCCCACACTCGTGTTTGAATCAACAGGAAGGCCTGAGTCTGCAGGAGCCCTCATTAAACTGCCAACAATAACCCTTTTCTTGTTGGCCAGGGATCCCGAGGTTGAAGAACAAACCGCCCCCCCCCCCCCCCCGAAAAAACTGCGATCCTGCCCTCGCCAAAGTCATCAACCGCATCCAGAGACTAATGTCCTTGTGATCCCACTGGGTGGATGGCTTGTTCATCATAGCGTAACCAGGCCACGCCACCATAAACCCTATGTGCTTCTGCAATAGCGTCTAAATAACAGAAAAGGGCCGAACATTTTTCCGACTCCTTTTCGCCAATAATGCTTGCTAAAATCGTAAACGCCTGTAACTAATTGGTGAAAGTACGAGATATTACCTGATAGCGGAGTTTCTCCTCATCCTCCTTCTTACTGTCATCAGCCTTTACCCTATCTAAATTAAACTTTTCTCTAAAGGGAGTAAGGAAAAGATTTCCACATACTCCCCTTTCCAGATTTTTTCATGCATCTCCGACTTAAGGTACACACGCGCCCAGAGGCCCCTCAAAGCAAACGTATACCTCCCCTCTGGCCAAATTCGCCAGACGCACTTTGTCCGCCTCCTTTTGCCCCCTTGTCATGCTGCCAGCTGAGCAATTACCGCTGAGTGTGTCTCCACCCTCCATCTGCATACCGGCAGCCGTCAACGCCACTCAGGTAGCTGCAGTCTCATGTGCCCCGTCAGACAGGGCCAGGAAACCCCTCCAGCCGCTGATCCGGACTCCCCTGGAGCTTGCCAACCTCTGAGCTGGAGATCTTTCCCTCAGATCTTACATCTTCAAGAGCCTGCACAGGGGAACCCTGCCAGCTGTCCTCCTCCAAGCTCCCAACTGGCACTGTCACCATTGCTGGCCGCCTTCCAGATCTTCTCTGCACAGAGCGCTGTGCAGCTCCCCCAGGCTGACCTGTCCCTACCTGAGCACCATGGACAGCGGCTGCGCCTCCGCTCCGCCCCCTCATGATATCAACTGAAGGTTCTGGCTAAGCAGTACAGAGGCCGCCACTTCCACAGGCCTCCTGCACTGACTGCCAGCTGGACTGTGCTCCAGCCGATCGCTGCCTTCCCTGGGCATATGTGCCCTCTCATCGTCCTCGCTCCCCCGCACTGAATGGAAGACCACCGGCTGCACCTGGTGACAGGCTGGTGCCTGAAGCTGCTCTTCTCCCACGCTGAGCTGGCCCCACTACAGGGACCCCGCCATGTGGGACAGCCGACTGGTCCTGTGTCCTCCCAATGATGAGGGAGAAACGCGTGGATGTCTGGTGAGTGTCTCTCCCCTGTGCGCCCCGCCGATGATGGGGATTCCTCCCAGGATCACCCCTCCCAGCAGGCGTCCACTTAGAAGGGGGTCCGAAAGGGTCCAAATTTGGGCTCCCTGGGTGGCGCTGGGCCCGAGCGGCAGTCTCTGGGCTGAGGCGCACCAGAGGAGCATGTTCTGGTTGTGGTTGTACCTGGCCATCCCCACGTAGCATGTCAGCAATCCTGCCCTGCAAAATGTCTGTGCCAGGCACTGCAGCTGCAGCCTTCAGCTGGTTTAAAAGCCGCTCCAAATAACCCATTTTTCATCCACAGGCACAAACGCAGGAGTTGTGCAGACAGACGTTCATCTGATGGCTTCCAAACCCGACTGTTACGGTACCACCCCTTCTTTCAGTCTTTTCTACAATGCTCCTCCCCATAACCCCGTCTACTCCACCAATCACGTAAGTAGGAACTCCCACCTATCTCTTTTGCACATTAACCCGACTCTGCTTGGTTCCCCTTCCACCCTAACATGCCAGCCCTACGCTTTAGTTGTTCCTCTTAGCTCCAGGGCCTTCCTTCTCCTTAATGGAGTTTGATGGTTTTGCTATGTGTATATATTTCTTTACATACTAAACCACAGCGCATACAGTGTATATCAGAAATACAATACCTAAATTAAAATAAACTTAAATTCATATAGGTGAAATACAGTGCCCTAAAGTATTCATACTCCTTCAAATTTTCCATATTTTGTCATGTTACAACCAAAAACGTAAATGTATTTTATTGGGATTTTATGTGATAGATCAGCACAAAGTGACATATAATTGTGAAGTAGAAGGAAAATGATATATGGTTTTCAAAATTTTTTACAAAAATCTGTGAAAAGTGTGTGTGTGTGTGGGGGGGGGGGGGGGGCATTTGTATACAGGACCCTTTACACTGATACCCCTAACTAAAATCTAGTGGAACCAATTGCCTTCAGAAGTCACCTAATTAGTAAATAGAGTCCACCTGTGTGTCATTTCATCTCAGTATAAATACAGCTGTTCTGTGAAGCCCTCAGAGTTTGTTAGAGAACCTTAGTGAACAAACAACATCATGAAGGCCAAGGAACACACCAAACAGGTCAGGGATAAAGTTGATGAGAAGTTTAAAGCAATGTTAGGTAGTAAAAAAATATCCCAAGCTTTGAACATCTCATGCAGCTCTGTTCAATCCATCATCTTAAATTGGAAAGAGAATAGCACAACTGCAAACCTACCAAGACATGGCCGTCCACCTAAACTGAAAGGCCGGGCAAGTAAAGCATTCATCAGAGAAGAAGCCAAGAGGTCCATGGTAACTCTGGAGAAGCTGCAGAGATCCACAGCTCAGGTGGGAGAATCTGTCCACAGGACAACTATTAGTCGTGCTCTCCACAAATCTGCCCTTTATGGAAGTGTGACAAGAAGAAAGACATTGTTGAAAGAAAGCCATAAGAAGTCTTGTTTGCAGTTTGTGAGAAGCCATGTGGGGGACACAGCAAACATGTAGAAGAAGGTGCTCTGGTCAGATGAGACTAAAATTGAACTTTTTGGCCTAAAAGCAAAACACTATGTAAGGCAGAAAACTAACACTGCACATCACCCTGAACACACTATCCCCACTGTGAAACATGGTGGTGGCAGCATCATGTCATCATGTGGTGGGGATGCTTTTCTTCAGCAGGGACAGGGAAGCTGTCAGAGTTGATGGGAAGATGGATGTAGGCAAATACAGGACAATCTTAGAAGAAAACCTATTAGAGTCTGCAAAAGACTTGAGACTGGGGCAGAGGTTCACCTTCCAGCAGGACAATGACCCTAAAAATACAGCCAGAGCTACAATGGAATGGTTTAGATCAAAGCATATTCATGTGTTAGAATGGCCCAGTCACAGTCCTGACCTAAATTCAATTGAGAATCTGTGGCAAGACTTGAACATTTCTGTTCACAGAGTGGACAGAGCTTGAGATATTTTGCAAAGAAGAATGGGCAGAAATGTCCCTCTCTAGATGTGCAAAGCTGGTAGAGACATCCCCAAAAAGACTTGCAGCTGTAATTGCAGTGAAAGGTGGTTTTACAAAGTATTGACTCAGGGGGGCTGAATACAAATGCCCCCCACACTTTTCACATATTTATGTGTAAAACATTTTAAAAAACATTTATTGAGGGGGTGTGGTTGGCCGTATGGCAGCAGCGTGAACGCTCCAGTGCTGAGGTTCTCCCAGCGACTGATCACAGCGACAGGAGTGACCTTTCTTCCTCTCAATCACCATTCGCACCTGCCTCACCCTCTCCCCGCCATGTCTAAATGACAGAACTCCTGCTCCGGACCGCAAAAATGAACGGATCTCTACCCACCTGCCAGGATCAAGCTTGAAAATGGCGGCAGCGGCCCATTCCACATGAGACACACAGGTTTCATGCAGGTGCAGCTGGAAGACACACACCAGAGCCCTGGCAAAGGCACAGATGTGCCCAACACAGCCCAGGCAAATGGTCCTCCCCTCCTGACTTACCCACCACACATGGCCCGGCCAAAGTAAAAAAATCCAGGCAGGGAGAAGAAGATAATGATGTACAGCTGCTATCTCCCCCATATTCCACTGTACAGCTAACCAAACCACTGGAGGAATATCCTTCCTCCTCCCAGACTGTCACTATAGCAGACCTTAAATGCATGCTTCTGTCCCTGCGAGATTCCCTACATGTGGAAGTGTCTGCCATGCTTAATATTGTAACATCTGCAGTCCAGGATCTCTCACTTAGAATGTCTCGCGCTGAGGAAACAATTTGGGGACATATGTCACACTCATTTTTTTTAACTTCAAAATGTTCCTCTATTGAGACAAAGAAGATTCAAAGCATGATACATTTGTCCAAAATGGACTAAATCAAAAAGATACAGTACAGGTAAACTTTTGTACAAGGGACAATGAGTACATTAACAATGCGACTTTTCACACCTATAGCATGGGGTATCTTCTATTTACTTGAGATAAGAGCCGGAGTAGGTACTACATCCCCACGTATCAGCAGCCTTTGGACAGGGGCCAACTCCTATCTATGCAGTCCATGGCTGCCAAATTTTAGTATACTTCTTGGGGAAGTTTCTGTTGAGGTATGTTAATTTATACAGAGGAAGCACAGCATTTATTGACTTCTCCCAAGATCCCACCATAGGGGGGGAGGGGGTAGTCCATCGCAATACAATTTCCCTTTTTGCCTATAGGTAGGTAGGAATAGGTAGGTCAGGAGCAGTTTAGCATACTGGGACCTCTGGTCGTCATCCAGGATACCCAGATGCGCAAGCTTCGGGGATACAGGAAGAGTCAGTTGGAGGCGGCCATTGATAGAGTCTACTACCTTGACCCAATATCTGGTAATTTTGGGGCAGCTCCAAAACATATGGAAATATGTACCTGCGCTGTGTTGACACCGGGGGCTATCCTGTGATCTCTGCGGGTAAACCCTGTGGAGCCTCTGGAGGGTATAATAAACCCTGTGCAGGAATTTGACCTGTATTAATCTTTATTTTGAGGATATCAGTAAGGCAGTACTGTCAGCTAAGCAGTCATCCCAGTCCTCTCTGTCTAGGTCCGGTATGTCCATTTTGGTGGAGTCCTTTCTCAGCAGGTCTAGATATAGAGCAGATAGGGGCTTCTGCAGCTTTTCTTGGGCCAACCGCTCCTTAATAGGATCCATGGTCAATCTGGGAGGTGTCGGGAATTGGGGCCTAGTGGCATTGCGTAGCTGGAGATACCTGAAGTACATCCACCCTGGCAGGTGGTGCTTGGTTTGGAGAGTCGCAAATGGTACTATATCATCCATTGGGATAATATCTCCAAGCATTTTAATACCATGTTTGGCCCAAATCTGTGGGTCAGGGACAGTCCTAAGTTGCGGAAGGTTAGGGTTCCCCCACAGAGGGCAGAAAGGGGACCAGTCCGAGGCTAAAGAAGCCCCCGCCTGGCCACCGTCCACGCCCTAAGGGTTGTTTTGGTAGGTTGTGGAAGGTTGTCATAGGCCCTATGCCCCCTATAGACCAGATTACCCAGCTCTTGGAGTGATCCGAGGACTGCCGCCTCTAGACACACCGCTGCATTTCCCTTGGAAAGGACATACCACCACCTGACCGTGACTAGCACAGCCGCCCAGTAGTATGTTCGGTAGTTTGGTAGCGCTAGACCCCCGTAACAGATATGTCAGACTAATAATGACCTTATGGATGCTTATAACAACCATGAGGATGAAATTAAAAGAATGTCAGCCAAGCTAGCGGATCTCGAAGACCGCTTGCACCGCAACATAAAATTCAGCGGAATACCCAAAGCTATTACGCAACCGTTGCTACACCATTTTCTGCACCAACTGCTATCTGAACTACTGCCATCAGCATCAGATATGGAGCTCCTCATAGACAGAGCTCACAGAATTCCTAAACTCATTCCTAAATTCTTACCTCTCTGATGACATACCACGAGAAGCCTGGCTCCTATACGTTTTTATACCATCAAGGAAAAAGCTATGTAACAATCCGAAATTATCTGAAGAATTCAAGGGACTAGCCCTATACACTGACCTCTTGGGGTCCCCCCTAACACTCGACAACAGTTTCTTACTTTAACAAAGGCTCTGCATAATTACAAGATTACATTTCAGTGGGGCAGCCCCACAAAATTCATTATCACGCATCAAGGCAGAAAATGCGTGGTGCATTCGTTGGATAAAGACATGCAGCTCCTGAAAGATTGGAACATCCTTGCCCCGTATGCTCCGCCACCTACCAAAGCACCTCTTTCTAAACTGCCCATTTAACGGTCCTAAATGAAATCTGGATCTATAAAAGTCCTCTCACTGCAGATTTTCCATTTGAATTGGAGAACTCTCCGCCTCTGGTTTGCTCTCATCGGCAGTCTATGTTTGACTCTAGGGGTGCAACGGATCGTCGCCGATCCGTGATCCGTACGGATCAACCTCCGCGGATCGGCACACCCGCGATCCGCGGAGCACTCTGCGGCCTCGGCCATAGGAAAGGCCGCAGGTTTGGCCAAGCTCCGGAGCGGTGGCCATCTTGGCACACCCAGAAGCTGCCGCTGTCTCGTCAGAAAGTGACGTTTCGTCGCCGCCATCTTGCTACACCCCACACTCCTGCACAGTACAGTAATGATAGAGTGAGAAGGGGGCAAGCGGACATCTTGTTAAACCACCGGAGTTTTAGATTTAAAAGCTATTTTCAGCACAAAACTGAGCTTATATGCATAAATACAGCATTTGTAGATCGGACGGACTGTTTAGATGTTAGATTTTAAAAGCAACAGCAAACCTGCTGACCTTACATGGTTGCTAATGTGACAGAACACCTCTGATTTTCACATTTAATGTTAAATGTGAAAATCAGAGGTGTTCTGTCACATTAGCAACCATGTAAGGTCAGCAGGTTTGCTGTTGCTTTTAAAATCTAACATCTAAACAGTCCGTCCGATCTACAAATGCTGTATTTATGCATATAAGCTCGGTTTTGTGTTGAAAATAGCTTTTAAATCTAAAACTCCGGTGAGTGTAACAAGATTTGTGTGTTTTTTGTTTTTTTTGTTGATCCGAAAATGATCCGATCCGTGACTCTGATCCGAGGATCGATCCGATCCGTGAGTTTTTTGATCCATTGCACCCCTATTTGACTTGCATGGCAAACATTTATAGGTTATTTATTGATACCTTTTTGTTCCCCCCCCCCCCCCCCCCCCTCACTATGCAGTAAGGTTTATTATTGCATATGGAGCTCAGTTCTTTTTTTTTTTCCATAAATTTTTTTTTTTCCCATAAACTTTTTATTGAAGTGAGTAAAGTATACAAAAGTACTTTTCACATATGTCATCAAAATAATATAGATATGAAAACTGGCAGTACAGTAAATCACATTAAGTCACATGAAGTGATCCAAAAATAAAATTAGCATACATAAGACGAGTAACGTAATATGTTATGAGTTTGTCAAGTCTAGATTCAAGAAAACATATAGATGAGAGCTGTTGTTTTACAATGGGTGAGGGTCGGCGGGGGTTGTGTCTAATCTTCTAACTATTTTGTTTTATGTGTTGCTCCATAGGGCAGTAGGTAAGGGGAGAGACAGATCAAAAAAAGGGGGGGGGATGGGTGAGGAAGGGGGGAGGGGGGAGGGAGATGGGTGGGGAAGGGGGGGGGGCTTCCCAAATTGTCTTTTGTGTATAGATGGAGTTGATGATAGTAAGCGGTATGATTGGAGAGGTAGTACTTCTTCATAATGTGGGTAGATAGGATCCGTTGCCCTACGAGGACTGTTTTAGGGACCTGGTTTAAGTCCGTCAGAAAGTATAGCATTCAGGGTTTAGTTTTTAAGACATGAGGTCATTACCCATTGTTCACTGAGTATGCGTCAGTGGATTTGAAACGTTGCCATTCGTACCATGTTGCTGTGAATTTGGGTAGTGTTTCATGAGAGATACTGATCAATTCTTAGATAGATAGATAGATAGATAGATAGATAAACTTTATTGTCATTGTATACATACAACAACATTTTTTCGGATACTCTTTACAGCAGCAATAAAACATTTCTCAAGAAAACCACACATACATACTCCTAGCACATGCCCACATATCTATTTAAATATATCAAGATATAAAATGTTATTTAAAAATAAATAAATAAAAGAATGTTAAAATTCTACATAAAATTCCTAAAACACTGTACCTGATGGGATTATGGACAATACGGCCCTAGGGAAAAAACTATGCTTTAAGCGATTAGTGTGCGTTTTAAGTGTTCTATATCTTTTCCCTGATGGCAATGGGACAAACACACTGTAACCTGGGTGGGTTGGATCAATACTAATAGCTTTTGCCCGCTTTTTTAATCGGCTGGCATATGCAGTGTCCAAATTTGGTAGATCTGTTCCTATGATCCGCTGTGCTGTTTTCACCACACGAGTCAGGCACTTCTTATCCTCCGTCCTGCAGCTGGCATACCACACTACAGCGCAGTGGAGAAGAATACTCTCAATGGTACAATGATAGAAATTGACCAGAAGCCTTAACCACTTCAGCCCCGGAAGGATTTACCCCCTTCCTGACCAGAGCACTTTTTACAATTTGGCACTGCGTCGCTTTAACTGCTAATTGCGCGGTCATGCAATGCTGTACCCAAACAAAATTTGCGTCCTTTTCTTCCCACAAATAGAGCTTTCTTTTGATGGTATTTGATCACCTCTGCCGTTTTTATTTTTTGCGCTATAAACGGAAAAAGACCGAAAATTTTGAAAAAAAATGATATTTTCTACTTTTTGTTATAAAAAAAATCCAATAAACGCAATTTTAGTCATACATTTAGGCCAAAATGTATTCGGCCACATGTCTTTGGTAAAAAAAATGTCAATAAGCGTATATTTATTGGTTTGCGCAAAAGTTATAGCGTCTACAAACTAGGGTACATTTTCTGGAATTTACACAGCTTTTAGTTTATGACTGCCTATGTCATTTCTTGAGGTGCTAAAATGGCAGGGCAGTACAAAACCCCCCCAAATTACCCCATTTTGGAAAGTAGACACCCCAAGGAAATTGCTGAGAGGCATGTTAAACCCATTGAATATTTATTTTTTTTGTCCCAGGTGATTGAATAATGACAAAAAAAAAAATAATAAAAAAAAAATTTACAAAAAGTTGTTACTAAATGATATATTGCTCACACAGGCCAAATGACCCCAAGCTATTTGCTGAGAGGCATGTCGAGTCCATGGAATATTTTATATTTTGACACAAGTTGCGGGAAAGTGACAATTTTTTTTTTTTGCACAAAGTTGTCACTAAATGATATATTGCTCAAACATGCCATGGGCATATGTGGAATTACACCCCAAAATACATTCTGCTGCTTCTCCTGAGTACGGGGATACCACATGTGTGGGACTTTTTGGGAGCCTAGCCGCGTACGGGGCTCCGAAAACCAAGCACCGCCTTCAGGATTTCTAAGGGCATAAATTTTTGATTTCACTCCTCACTACCTATCACAGTTTTGAAGGCCATAAAATGCCAAGATGGCACAAACCCCCCCCCCCCAAATGACCCCATTTTGGAAAGTAGACACCCCAAACTATTTGCTGAGAGGCATGGTGAGTCCATGGAATATTTTATTTTTTGACACAAGTTGCGGGAAAGTGACAAATTTTTATTTTTTTTGCACAAAGTTGTCACTAAATGATATATTGCTCACACAGGCCATGGGCATATGTGGAATTGCTCCCCAAAATATATTCTGCTGATTCTCCTGAGTATGGGGATACCACATGTGTGGGACTTTTTGGGAGCCTAGCCGCGTACGGGGCCCCGAAAACACAGCACCGCCTTCAGGATTTCTAAGGGCGTAAAGTTGTGATTTCACTCCTCACTAGGGATGAGCTTCGTGTTCGAGTCGAATCCATGTTCGACTCTAACATCGGCTGTTCGGTCGTTCGCCGAATTGCGAACGATATGGGCCGTTCGCGCCAAATTCGTGTGGCGCGTCACAGCCCATAATTCACTGCGGCATCGCTGGCTGATGATTGGCCAAGCATGCACTATGACCCGCATGCTTGGCCAATCACAGCGCCGCCTGAACAGAGAGCCGTAATTGGCCAAAGCCAAGGAGGCTTTGGCCAATTATGGCTCAGGGGATTTAGTACACGCCCCACACTATATAAGGCCGCCTGCACGGCGGCCCTGTGCAGTGTGTTCCGGTGTGCTGAGAGATAGAGAGAGAGAGAGACAGTGTAATTTCATTTGAGTTAGCTAGATTAGGCAGGACAGTCAGTCAGTTAGCTGCACTTACAGTGTATTGTGTATATATATGCATCCCAGGTGTTGCATATATATATACACTGTATTCAGTTTAGCTAGATCTGTTCCTGTTATCTTCCTACTGACAGGCAGGCTTGTCTTGTTACAGTATTTACAGCTACCTGAAGAAAATTACTGGTGTTCTTTTGATCCTATTAGTACCACAGTCAGGCAGCTAGACTATTTACAGTTAGTGCAGTGCGTCCTGCTCACAGTGTTCTGCTAAACCTACAAGTTAGTGGGGTGCGTCCTGCTCACAGTGTTCAGCTAAACCTACAAGTTAGTGGGGTGCATCCACCTCACAGTGTTCAGCTAAACCTACAAGCTAGTGGGGTGCGTCCTGCTCACAGTGTTCAGCTAAACCTACAAGTTAGTGGGGTGCGTCCACCTCACAGTGTTCAGCTAAAGCTACCTGTAGAAGGTTGGTGGTGTTCTCATACTACAGGCAGGCAGTTGATTTTGCTAGCTGCAGTATCAGTTTATATATATATATATATATATATATATATATATATATCCCAGCTTAGTGCAGCTACAGGCCATTAGTATGTCTGGAAGGCCAAGAAGGAGAGGCAGACAGTCACAAGCCAATAAGAGAGGGCAAGCAGCCTCTGTGTCTAGTGCTGGTCGTGGAGACAGTGCATCCTCATCAGCACGTGGCCATGGGACACGCTTGGCCTTTTTTTGGCAGCTGGCCGTGTTGAGCCGCAACATGCGGAAGACTTGGTCGAGTAGATGACCAAACCGTCCTCATCCTCCTCTTCCCCCCTCAGCCATGCCCAGGGTACTTTGTCTGGCAAAGCAGCGGCCTCTTCCCTCGGCTCAATGTCATCAGTGACTCCTTCCCTAGCCCCACCATGTCCTCCTGAGGAGTCCTTCGAACTGTTTGACCACAGTGTTGGGTACATGCTCCAGGAGGATGCCCAGCATTTGGAAGGCTCTGATGATGATACTGAGCTCGATGAAGGCAGTAGCATGAACACGGACAGAGGGGGTGCCCAAGAAGGACAGCAATCTGGCAGTCATGCTCCTCCTGCTGCAGCATACTGCCAGGTTTGCTCCAGTGATGAGGAGGGAGGGGATGATGAGGTCACTGACTCAACGTGGGTGCCTGATAAGAGAGAGGAGGAGGAGGAGGCGGCACATCACCAACGAGGCAGGATGCCCTCCAGGGGCCAGCCTAAGGGCAGCACATTGACTGCATCACACCCCAAAGCTCCACATGTGCAGGGCGCTGCAGTCTCTGCGCGTTATTCAAAAAGTTCTTTGGTGTGGGCCTTTTTTGAGACAAGTGCATCAGATCGCACCGCTGCTATTTGCAACATATGTCTCAAGCGTATCTCGCGTGGCCAAAACATCTCCCGCTTGGGTACCACATGCTTGACCAGACATATGTTGACCTGCCATGCAGTTCGTTGGCAAGCGTATCTAAAAGACCCACACCAAAGAACAAAGAGGACCTCTCCTTGCTCCTCATCAGCTGAGATTTCCAACCCCACTAGACCTTCAGTCCTCTCTGAGACCTGCACTGAGAGGAATGAAGGTGTAGAATTAGGTGTGTCACAGCCAAGTACTTGTGGGCAATCTGCTTTTGGTACACTGACGTCAGATTGTACCAGGCAAATTTCCCTGCCCCAGCTGCTGCACCGCCGAAAGAAGTTTGCTTCCAGCCATCCACATGCCCAGCGGTTGAATGCTAGCTTGGCAAAATTGCTAGCACTTCAACTGCTGCCTTTTCAGTTGGTAAACTCTGCCCCCTTCCGTGAGTTTGTGGAATGTGCGGTTCCTCAGTGGCAGGTACCCAAATGCCACTTTTTCTCACGGAAGGCGATTCGGGCTCTCTACCGGCATGTGGAAGGCAATGTCCATGCCTCGCTGGACAGGGCGGTCAGTGGTAAGGTGCATATTACCGCTGACTCATGGTCCAGCAGGCATGGACAGGGACGTTACCTAAGTTTCACGGCGCATTGGGTGACTCTGCTGGCAGCTGGGAAGGATGCAGGACAAGGTGCAGTAGTGTTGGAGGTTGTTCCGCCACCACGCCTCCAAAATGCTAATGATTGTGACACACCTCTCTCCTCCACCCCCTCCTCTTCTTCTTCCTCCATGGCCTCTTCCTGTGTTTTGTCCTCGGAACCAGCGGTGCTCCGTAGCCGTTCAAGGGGCTACGCAAGTACGCAGGCCAAAAGATGCCATGCGGTGCTTGAGCTGGTGTGCTTGGGGGACAGGAGCCACACTGGGGCAGAGGTTCTGTCAGCTCTGCAGGGGCAGGTTCAGAGGTGGTTGATGCCACGCCAACTTAAGGCAGGAATGGTGGTTTGCGACAATGGCACCAACCTCCTCTCTGCCCTCCGACAGGGACAAATGACCCATGTGCCCTGTTTGGCTCACGTCCTTAACTTGGTGGTGCAGCGGTTCTTGGGCAGGTACCCGGGCTTACAGGATGTCCTGAGGCAGGCCAGGAAAGTCTGTGTGCATTTCGGCCGATCATACAATGCCAGTGCTCGGCTGACGGACCTCCAAAAGGAATTTAACCTGCCCAAGAACCGCCTAATCTGTGACATGCCCACCAGGTGGAACTCAACGTTGGCCATGCTGCAGCGGCTGCACACGCAGCAGAGGGCCATCAATGAGTACCTGTGCGACTATGGCACCAGGACAGGCTCATGGGAGCTTGGTTTTTTTTTCCCCGCGCCAGTGGGCCATGATCAGGGATGCATGCACTGTCCTGTCACCATTTGAGGAGGCCACGAGGATGGTGAGCAGTGACAGTGCATGCATCAGTGACACTGTCCCCCTTGTCCACCTGTTGGAGCACACGCTGCGTGGAATAATGGACAGGTCACTTGAGGCAGAACAGAGGCAGGAAGAGGAGGACTTCCTTAGCTCTCAAGGCCCCCTTTATCCAGACAGTGTTCCTGCGTGCCCGCCGATCACACAGGAAGAGGACGAGGAGGAGGAGGAGGAGGAAGATTGTGTCAGTATGGAGGTGGAGCCTGGCACTCAGCATCAGCAGCAGTCTTTTTGTTTTCAAATAGTTTTATTGAGAGTAACAAAATCAGTACACAAAATAGATATACATGTACATCCTTCAGAGTCATAGGGATATCATTTTAAACAATATGATGTGGTGTAGGTATGATAGGCTATAAGACCGTCCTGAGATCACAGTAGCCCAATGCATTCTGTTCATGACTCACATGAAATTATCACCCTGAAGGGTATCTACTTTGGTGAAATAATAAAAGAAGGAATAGGAAAGAAAAAGGGATTTTCAAAACAGATGAAACAAATAGTAGATTATTAATAGTCAGTCTATATAATCAAAGAGTGGTCAGTCTTGGAGCCTGAATAAAAACCATGGATTCCATTTGGCATCGTATGTCGGAATGGAATCATGTAGGGTATGGAATATTTTCTCAGACACCATCATACTATCTATACGTGAGATAATTTGTGCAAAGGGGAACGTAGAGGATTTCCAGTGTAGTGCAATGACCCAAAGTGTAGCAATACAGATAGAGTGTATTAATCTCATCATAGGTTTAGTCACTTCTGGGATGTCTTGGAAAAGAATACAGTGGTGGAATGTGAGATTAATGGGTTTCTCTGCCAATCTATCAATCATTTTAAAAACCTCCTTCCAAGAGGGTTGTAGTTTATCGCACTCCCAGAATATATGTAGGTATGAGCCTAAGTTGGTGCAACCACGGAAGCACCTGGGAGATACCTGCGGGTAAAACCTGTGGAGACGGGTTGGGGTTTAATACCATCTTGTTGTAAGTTTGATGGCTGTCTCCCTGATAGTTAATGATTTTGTGCATTTGCGAATGTTCTGCCAGTTTTTATCCCAGTCTAGTTCCTCCTGGTCAAGAGCTAGCTCTTGTTCCCATTGTGATCTGTATTTTAAGGTAGGAGGGTCATTAGATGATTCTAGCATACTATGGGTTAAAGAGATAAGGCCTTTTTGACGAGGGGATGTGTGGCACAAGTCCTCATAGAGTGTCGAGGAGTCTGTATTAGGGTTGGGGTAGTGTAGCTGAAAAAAATGTCTTATTTGGAGATAACGGTAAAATTCACTGTTAGGTAGTTGGCATCTGGTTTGAAGTGCCGAGAATGTGGTAAATGTGGAGTTGACTAGAAAGTCCCCAAGAGTAATCAGATTATTTTGGGTCCACTCTAGGAAGGCCTCCGGGTGGTCATATGCAGGGGGGAATCTAGGGTCCCCGAGATATGAGGCTCCAGTGGATATTGGAGAGGAGAGACAGTATTTGGTCTTATACATTTTCCAAAGTTTCAAACCGGCTGTCACTACCAGGTTTCGGGTGGAAAGGTCTGGGATGGAAGGGTGTGAGGACCAAAGTAGGCCAGGTAGGTAGAGGGGGGCGATGGAGTCCTGTTCAAACCTAACCCATGGGACCTTGGAACCTCTAATGTTCCATTGTGCTTGCTGTGCAAATCTGCTGGCTATGTAGTACAGCCAAATATTTGGGACTCCCAGCCCACCCCTTTTGGAGGAACGGTAAAGGGTCTCTCTAGCGAATCTCGGGGGTTTGTCCTGCCAAATGAATCTATTGAGGTGTGCTTGAAGAGAAAGTAGGTATGATTTGGACACTCTAATAGGGAGGGAACGAAACAGGTAGAGTAGCCTGGGAAGTATTGTCATTTTGAGGGCCGTGATTCTTCCAAGGAAGGATATATGGAGATGATTCCAAAGTTTAAGAGTTTTTTTAAGTTTTGTGGTCGGGGGGGGATAATTGGCCTCAAAGAGTCTGCAGAAGTCTCCAGTCAGCTCGATGCCCAAATATTGTAGGTGAGTAGTGGCCCACACAAAGTGAAAAGCATTCTTCAGTTGTTGGGTTTCCAACTGTGAAAAACCTACTAGGAGGGCAACGGATTTCGAGACATTAATTTTGAGGCCAGAGACTCCCGCAAAGTCCGAGAGAGTCCGTAAGAGGTTGGGTAGAGATATGAGGGGGTTAGTCAAGAACATGAGGACATCGTCCGCGTACATACAAAACTTGTAAGAGGAGGGGCCTTTGGTGTAGCCAGAAATATTTGGGTTTGTAAGTATTGCTATAGCGAGTGGTTCTAGGGCAAGGGCAAAAATTAAGGGGGAAAGTGGGCATCCCTGCCTTGTGCCCCGACCTATGGAGAAAAAGTCTGAGCTACAACCTGGGATCTTAATGCGGGTTTTGGGGTTTAAATAGAGAGTTTGGAATGCATGGAAAAATTCGTCCTTAAAACCCATTCGTTGTAGGATGGTAGAAAGGTAGTTCCAGGATACGCTGTCAAATGCCTTATGTATATCCAGGCTAAGCATAAGCAGTTTCCGGGAGGTTAGGTTGGCATCCTGGATAACGTTAGTGGCTAAGCGTATGTTGTCAGTAATGAATCTATGGGGTATAAATCCTGATTGGTAGGGGGAAATAAGTGAAGAGATAATGGGTGCCAGTCTGTCAGCTAGGATTCTACTAAAGATTTTTAGATCGTTGTTTATTACCGAGATTGGTCTATAATTCTGAGGGAGTAAGTGGTTTTTGTTTGGTTTGGGAATCATGGACATATTTGCCAGGAGCATCTCCTCAGGGAAGCTTCCTCCTTGTAGAACCCAATTAAATAATTGTACTAAATTAGGGGCCAGAAGATTGACAAATTTCTTGTAGTAAATGGCTGAAAAGCCGTCTGGGCCCGGAGCAGAGCCTAACTTTAGAGATTTAATAACCCTAAGTACCTCTGAGGTAGTGATGGGGGCATTGAGTTTCTCAGTTTGAGATGGGGTGAGGGAGGGCATAGGTAGTTCTCGGAACCAGTCAGTTTCAGCTTGGGTGGGAGGCTTTTGGGTAGGAGCCAGAAGGGTTGAGTAAAATTGTTTGAAAAGTTGGAGTACTTCTTTGGGATGGGAAGTGGGTAACCCTGAGCTCTGTGTTAGTTTATAGACATGTGGAGGGCGGGAGGACTGATTGAGCCGTCTGGCAAATAAAGTCGAGGTGGTATTGTTATGAAGTAGAAATTTCGCTTTCGACCATCTAAGTGCCTTCTCCGTCTTAGAAGAGAGAAGGGAGTCTAGTTCTAGGCTTTTTTGGTCAATAAGCTGTCTAGTGGACTCCAAGGCCAGTGAACCGGCGTCTCTGTATAGCCTATCAAGGTCTTTTGTGAGGTCTACAATTC
Source organism: Aquarana catesbeiana (assembly GCF_042186555.1). Taxonomy (NCBI): domain Eukaryota; kingdom Metazoa; phylum Chordata; class Amphibia; order Anura; family Ranidae; genus Aquarana; species Aquarana catesbeiana. The sequence continues at coordinate 6,289,555 of NC_133336.1, forward strand.
TCTGTCTATGGAGTTTGTTATGAGCGGAGGCGAGGCTGATTAATTTGCCCCTCAGCACTGCCTTATGGGCTGTCCAGACAATCGAGGGCGGGGTTTCAGGGAGAGCATTAAGTGAGAAATATTCGTCAATGGACTTGGCTGCCTCTGACTCTACAACCGAGTCCGAGAGCAAAGCCTCGTTAAGTCTCCAGGTATACGGAGTGGGGGCAAGTCTGATAAAGTCAGTGGTGAAGGAGGTTACGTGATGGTCTGACCAAACACATGGGTGGATCTTGGCACCAGTGGAATTGGCTAAAATGATGGGGGTAGTATACACATAATCTAACCTGGCATAACTTTTATGTGGGTGTGAGTAGAAGGTAAATTCTTTAATGCCCATATTGTGCGTTCTCCAAGTATCTACTAGTTGGTGGTTCAAAAGACCCTGGGTTAGAGACCTGGGGAAGGCTTTGGTAGCAGTAGTGGAGGAGGATCTATCCAATGTGGGGTTAGCTACTAGGTTTAAGTCCCCTCCTATAATCATATGGGGAGACTCCAAGGAGGCTAATTTGTCAAAAAACATTTTAAAAAAGGAGGCAGGGGCATCATTGGGTGCATAAATACTGGCAATGGTGATTTCCCTATTATGCATTACACCTTTAATTATAACAAATCTGCTTTCCTTATCTTTGAAGCATTGCTTAATTTCCATAGGAACTGAAGAATGTAATAGAATGGCAGCACCCCTGCTTTTGGACGTGTGGAGGGAACAAAATGATTGTGGGAAGCTTCTATGAAGGTATTTTGGGTGTGAGGAGTGGGAGAAGTGAGTCTCCTGGAGTAGGAGAATCTTGGTGCCCAGACGGTTATAAAGATCAAATGCCTTGCGTCTTTTAATAGGGGAGTTAAACCCCTTAACATTATGTGAAATACAGGTGATTGCTATGGTAGGTCAATTTTGTGTAGTCAGGCAGAAAAGATACCAAACTATGCATGTAAGAGGGCTTGTGTACCAAGCAAGCCAGGCCCAGTAGGGGTGCTGTCATTAAATCAAGCATCAGGTGGAGAAAGTGGTACATAAAATTCACATTCAGGCCAATGCTAGGGGAGAACATTTCTATCACATTAGCATAATATCGGGAGAGCAAACATTCCAGACTGTAAGGTGACTGACCAAATAAAAAGAGAATAACTGTAAAAAAGCATTGAATGAAAAAACGAAAAAAAATATCAAAAATTGTATAGCTAGACATGAAGTCCAGTATCAAAAAAAGGTCAGGTAAACGAAACTTTACCTGTTAACAGTAAAGACTAATAAAAGAAACCTTTATTAGCGAGACAACTCGGTCTCGTACCCAGCTGGTTTACTAATTCCCACTATGGGGAAAAACCTGTGAGGCTCGCAAAAAAGCAGAAAAAGAAAAAAAAAAAAAAAAAAAACAGGAAAAGAAAAAATTCAAACCAGTACGTAGCCTGTGGTTTCAAACGGAACTTTTGCTGGGTGGGGAGGACATGCCACGGCTCCGCGGGACTGTCGCCTGTAATAAGGTGGTGGGAGAAACAGTGTCATGCGTCATATAGGTGGAGGAGTGGTAGGTATCAGGAATGTCACCGTGGAAGTTCCGCGGGGCCCTCTCCAACATCATAACGGATTCTCCTTCTTTCTCTGCGTGATGGAGGGGTTTGCCAGATGGGGGCTGGACGAGGGGTCAGCGGTGGACGACGGATGGCAGCTGCATCAAGCAGGCCCAGTTTCACCAGGATTTCTTGGCCCTCAAGTAGAGAAGTGGCTGAAAAGGTGGTGCCATTGTGGGGGACCAGCAACTTAAACGGGAAGCCCCATCTGTAGCGGATGTGGGCGGATTGGAGTGCGGTGGTTACTTCTTTTAAGCCTCTGCGTCTGTCAAGGGTGGCAGGGGAGATATCCGGATAGATCTGGATCTGATGATTGTCCAGCATAATCCTTTGCTTGTTCCGTGCAGCCCTTAGGATATCCTCCTTGATGAGAAAATCCTTCAGGCAGAGGATCACATCTCTGGGTGGTTTGTCATCAGGAGGCTTTGGGCGAAGCGCTCTGTGAATGCGATCACATTTAAAAGCAGAGGAGTCGCACTCTGGGAGCAGTGATTTAAATAAACGAATAACAGCAGGGATAAGTTCAGTCTCTGATTCCGGGATACCTCTCAGGCGCAAATTGCTGCGCCTGTTTCTATTGTCGAGATCTTCGACTTGGGCTTGGATCGCAGATAGAGCTGTGGCTAATGAGTCATGTTCCCGACTAAGGTCGTTGTAGGCCAGAGTCAGCTCATCGTGCTTGGTCTCAAGGAGCTCGGTACGTGAGCCCAAGGCCGCAATTTCTTGTGATAGTGTATGGGAGGTTTTCTGCAGTTCCATCTGAAATTTGGAAGCCAGTTTGGTATACATAGCCTCCAAACTGCTGTCCAGGTCAGCCTTAGAGAGGGTAGTGTGGTACTCACTCGTGCTGTATGTAGACCGGGATGGCGTCTGCTGCGATGTAGGAGTTTGAGCCGGAGCGTCCCCTTTCCCTGCCGCGCCATCTTGGGACATACTGTAACGATCCCGCGTGCGGAGGAGATAGTGAGTTAGGGTATTTTGAGCGGAACCACGGGAGTTCCTTCTCTTCGACGGCATGCACCAGTGTTAAGTGGCTCGAGGGGTGCAAGAAACGAGGATATTTGAGCAGTTAATAGCCCTCGGGATGCCGTGAAAGGCCCGGGTGGAGCGGAGCTACTGTGTCAGACGTCCATTTCCTTTGGCGCCGCGCATGCGCCCTGATCAGCAGAAGTCTTTAAGGGATCAGTCCCAAGAAACACATGGACTTGTACGTGGCTGGGAGGAGATGGCTGCGGACCATGTCATCCTTAGTGACCCAGACTCCAGACCGAATGCCTCAGCAAACCTACGCTGCATGGCCTCCCTGATCCTGCAAAGCCTGCGTAAGGATCCTCGTATTCGTGGTATCAAGGAGAAGGACCAATACTGGCTAGCAACCCTCCTTGATCCACGTTACAAGGGTAAGGTTGCGGACCTTATCTTGCCATCGCAGAGGGAGCAGAGGATGAAACATCTTCGGGAGGCCTTGCAGAAAGGTCTGTGCAACGCGTTCCCAGAGACTGGGAGGTTACAAACTCCTGTTTCTGGACAACGTGTTGCTGAGGCTTCGGTCTGTCAAAGAAGGAGCAGTGGAGAAGGTGGCCGTCTGACCGATGCGTTCAGACAATTTTTTGGTCCACAGCCCCAAGGTATGATCGGTTCCAGCAACCATCGCCAGCGTCTGTTTTACATGGTGCAGGAATACCTAGGGGCAAGATCAGACTTGGACACCTTTCCCACCGAAAATCCTCTGGGTTAGTGGGTCTTGAGGATGGATCACTGGCCAGAGCTTTCACAGTATGCAATTGAGCTACTGGCCTGTCCTGCATCCAGCGTTCTTTCGGAACGCACATTCAGTGCTACTGGAGGTGTGATAATTGATCGATCGACTGACCTTCATAAAAATGAATCAGTCTTGGATCACCACCAGCTACCAAGCACCTGATGCTGATGTAACCGAATCATTTTTTTTGAAATCTCAGATCCCGTCAAAGACTGCCTATGCTGATGCTGAGTGACTATCCCTGAGTAATTATCCTCTTCCTCCTCAATGATCACGCTGATAGCTTGTAAGAACATTTTTGGTTCTGGGCGCCACCACCAGTGCCTAAGGCACAATTTTTCAGCCCCTGTTTAACAGGGGCGTGTAATTACAATTTTTGATGCAATACTTTGCAGCAGGGCTCGTTCCTTCGTTCCAACTAGAGTGTCTGTGAGGGGTTGCAGTGTTGTGGCACCAGCACCAGTGCCTAAGGCCCAATTTTTCCGCCCCTGTTTAACAGGGGCGTGTAATTACAATTTTTGATGCAATACTTTGCAGCAGGGCTCGTTCCTGCGTTCCAACTAGAGTGTCTGTGAGGGGTTGCAGTGTTGTGGCACCAGCACCAGTGCCTAAGGCCTAATTTTTCAGCTCCTGTTCAACAGGGGCATGTAATTACAATTCTTGATCTAATATTTCACAGCAGGGCCCTGTGAGGGCTTACAGTGTTGTGGCCAGAACAACACCTAAGGCCCAAATTTCTGCTGAGTATATAGGGCAGGACCCTACTTTCAAACATCTAACTTACAAACGACTCCTACTTGCAAACGGAAGGAGACAACAGGAAGTGAGATGCAATCTACCCCTAGGAAGGGAAATTCTCTCCTGTAAGAGTTAATATGGGAAAAACATTTCTCCTTTCCACTGATGCTTTCCAATCCTTGTTCCACAAAAAACCCCAAATTTTCAAAAAACATTTTTCATTGGGACAAAAAGTGAGGTGAAATTTTCTGAAGAGGAGGAAAGACAGCAAAACAAATGTCACAGGGGTGATAACCCTTCCCTATGTTTTCCAAAAAGCTTAAAAAAGATTTTTTGGCTGGAGCTAAACACGTTAAAAATGTACCCGTTCAAAATGACAAACAGATTCTACTTAACAACAAACCTACAGTCCCTGTCTTGTTTGCACCGCCTGTATACTGCTGTTCAGAGTATATAGGGCCTGGTGGCCCCACACCTTTCCTTATTTTAATTTGGGTGCGGGGTTCCCCTTAATATCCATACAAGACCCAAAGGGCCTGGTAATGGACTGGGGGGTACCCATGCCTTTTGTCTCACTGATTTTCATCCATATTGCCAGGACCCGACATTACATTAAACCCGCAAGCAGTTTTAAATGAGATTTTTTCCTTTAAAAATTACATTTGGTGCAGGGACTGTTCTAAACACGGGAAACACGCGTCACTTTACAGGCATACTATAGACACCCCCCAGGTACGATATTTAAAGGAATATTTCACTTTTTTTTTTACTTTAAGCATCATTAAAATCACTGCTCCCGAAAAAACAGCCGTTTTTAAAAGTTTTTTTGCATTGATACATGTCCCCTGGGGTAGGACCCGGTTCCCCAAACCCTTTTTAGCACAATACCATGCAAATTAGCCTTTAAAATGAGCACTTTTGATTTTGAACGTTCGAGTCCCATAGACGTCAATGGGGTTCTAACGTTCGTGCGATCTTTCGGTCCGTTCGCAGGTTCTGGTGCGAACCGAACCGGGGGGTGTTCGGCTCATCCCTACTCCTCACTACCTATCACATTTTTGAAGGCCATAAAATGCCCAGATGGCACAAACCCCCCCAATTGCCTCAGCAAATAGCTTGGGGTGTCTACTTTCCAAAATGGGGTCATTTTGGAAAGTAGACACCCCAAGCTATTTGCTGAGAGGCATGTTGAGTCCATGGAATGTTTTATATTTTGACAAAAAAAAATTGTCTTTTTCCCGCAACTTGTGTCACAATATAAAATATTCCATGGACTCGACATGCCTCTCAGCAAATAGCTTGGGGTGTCTACTTTCCAAAATGGGGTCATTTGGGGGGGGGGGTTTGAACTGTCCTGGCATTTTATGCACAACATTTAGAAGCTTATGTCACACATCACCCACTCTTCTAACCACTTGAAGACAAAGCCCTTTCTGACACTTTTTGTTTACATGAAAACAATTTTGAAAAAATTATTTTTCTTTGCAAAAAAATTACTTTGAACCCCCAAACATTATATATTTTTTTAAAGCAAATGCCCTACAGATTAAAATGGTGGGTGTTTAAATTTTTTTTTTCACACAGTATTTGCGCAGCGATTTTTCAAACGCATTTTTTTGGGGAAAAAACACACTTTTTAAAATTTTACCACTTTAGATTTACAGAGGAGGTCTACTGCTAAAATTACTGCCCTCGATCTGACCTCCGTGGTGATACCTCACACGCATGGTGCAATTGCTGTTTACATTTGACGCCAGACCGACGCTTGCGTTTGTCTTTGTGCGAGAGCAGGGGGGGACAGGGGTGCTTTTTATTTTTTTTTTCTTTATTATTTTTTTGCTTTTTTATCTTATTTTTAAACTGTTCCTTTCATTTTTTTTTAATCATTTTTATTGTTATCTCAGGGAATGTAAATATCCCCTATGATAGCAATAGGTAGTGACAGGTACTCTTTTTAGAAAAAATTGGGGTCTATTAGACCCTAGATCTCTCCTCTGCCCTCAAAGCATCTGACCACACCAAGATCGGTGTGATAAAATGCTTTCCCAATTTCCCAATGGCGCTATTTACATCCGGCGAAATCTAAGTCATGAAATGCTCGTAGCTTCCGGTTTCTTAGGCCATAGAGATGTTTGGAGCCATTCTGGTCTCTGATCAGCTCTATGGTCAGCTGGCTGAATCACCGGCTGCATTCTCAGGTTCCCTGTTGGGACAGGAGAGCCAGATAAAAACATAGAAGACGGTGGGGGGGGGGGGAATCCCTCCCACTGCTTGTAAAAGCAGTCTAGAGGCTAATTAGCTGCTAGGATTGCTTTTACATGAAAGCCGACCGCTGGCTGAAAAGAATGATACCAAGATGATACCTAAACCTGCAGGCATCATTCTGGTATAACCACTCAAAGTCCAGCAACATACCAGTACGTTGCTGGTCCTTGTTGGGCATACATTGTAAACTTTTTTTTCATGCAGCCTGTGGGCTGAACGAAAAAAAGATATTGATCGGTGGGTATGCCCACCATTAGAATACCTCCCTTCATCCACCCACTTCTAATGATGGGCATACATGCACCGTATATATATGCCGAAGCATGGGGGCATCCTCCCGCAAAAGGCAGGAGCAAATCGCTCCTCCGCCCTCTGCTGCCCCCATGCTTCGGCATATATGCTGAAGTATGTAACTGTGGTGGTGAAATCACCTCCGACAGCGCTGGAGTCACGGCTTTATGTATCGTGGGAGCAAACGCTGTTGCTGTCAAGATAAATAAATCCGCTCTGCAGCTGAATGGCGTACCTGAAAACAAAAAAGTGGTTAACAATAAAAAAACAAAGTATAAAAAAATTGCATACCTATAAAGCAAACATGATAAAAACATAACAAGAAAACATTGCAGTATAGAATGCAGAACAATAGAGAGAGAATAGAGAGAGAACAATAAAACAACAACTATTTTTGTTTTTTTTATTTTATATATTTTTTTGTGTTTTTTTTTTTTTTTTTTTTTACTTTTTTTTGTTTTTTTTACAGTTTTTTTGTAACTTTAACTTTTTTAACTGGTACCAGGTTTGGGTCTCTCAAAATGCCACAGCATCTTGGGAGACCCTGTGAAAGTGTGTCCTAGTCTGTCCAGTGCTGTACCCTACGCTAATACTCCACTAGTGTATGGTAGCGTTCAAAACATTCACCAATGCAAAGACCAGGATTGCCAGGACAGGAGGGACAATAATAGCGGGTGTCACGCCTAAATCCGCGCTTGCTGCAGACACGACATCTTTTTTGGGGGGTTCGTTGGGTAGGGGTACTCGGGAGGGCATAAAGAAAATGCCTCTCATGCAGCCGGCTTACTGCATTTGGTTGGGGATGGTGAGGTGGAGCACCGTCTGGATACAGAAGGGCTCTGACGATCTCTTCCTGGAATTTAAGGAAGGATCCAGTCTGTCCTGAAGCTCTGTATAGCACATGAGCGTTCAGCAAAGCCAATTGAAATAAATAAACAGACACTTTTTTGTACCAGCGTCTGGCCTTACGGGCAATTAGGTACGGCACCAACAACTGGTCATTGAGGTCCACCCCTCCCATATTTTGGTTATATTCGTGGACACAGAGGGGTTTCTCCACAACACCAGTCGCCGTAGGAATTTGGACCGTCGTGTCTTGTTTTGTAAGTGACAGTTATCGATCGATACTGCACTTGGGTGGGCTGGGCTGGGCTGGGCCGAGGAGCAAAACGCAGGTGCTAGCAGGTATCTCGGCTGATCCCGCTAACACTTTCAGGGAACCCTAAACTGCTGGGGAGTATAGATCTGATCGGATCAGATATCGATCTGCTCAGATACTATAGCACTAAGAGAGGTGTGTGCTGCGTGCGTGGGTTTTAGCGGTACTGGCGCTAACCTGATGCTGCCTGGGGCGACGCAGACCTTATTTGACCCTAAAAACGTAACTTATTTCACTGCCGGGCAATTAGGGGGTTAAACCTTTATAAGGTAATAAACGGCGGGTGCCCTAAAACTATAATAAACTATAAAAAAATAAACTAACTAACCAGCGTCACCCGTAACAGTTATACGGTGATCGCTGGTGAAAGGGTTAACTAGGGGGCAATCAGGGGGTTAAAACCTTTAGCAGGTAGTATATGGGGGTCCCTGTCGCTCTAAAACACTGACAGCGAACCTATATACTTACCTCCCTAACTAGCGTCATCTGTGTCAATAATACAGCGATCAGAAAAACGATCGCTTAGCGACACTGGTGACGGGGGGTGATCATGGGGTTAACCTATATTAGGGGGGTAGGGGGGTACCCTGGACCTAAAGGGGGTACCCTAGAACTAAAGGGGGCTAACCTAACTGCCCTAACACTTATAACTGTCACAAACTGACACCAATGCAAAAAAAAAAAAAACTGCTATTGGGCTATTGGTGTCAGTGTGACAGGGGGTACAGGGGGGTGATCAGGGGGTGATCGGGGGTGAAGGGGGGTGAAAAGTGTGCCTGCATGTTCTACTGGAAGTGTAGTGTTGGTGCAACTTACTTGGATGTCTTCTCTCCTCGGCGCCGGATCGAAAAGACTGGCTCGAGGAGGGATGACATTACTTCCTCTCCCTCTGTTTACATTACAGAGGGAGAGGAAGCATTTGATTCGCTGGAAGCGATCGGGAGGGGGTGGCCATCAATGGATGGCCTCCCCCTGACCTCTCATCGCCCGCGAACAAGAGCCGACCGCCTATGGCACCCAGGGAGGGGGGTCGGACCCCCCACCCGCGGGAAGGCATCACGTATCAGGTACGTGATTTTGCCTGCCCGTGCTGCTCTGTTCACGTATATAGGTCGGCAAGTGGTTAAGGGCAATCCAGCCTGCTTCAGTCTCCGAAGGAAAAACAGTCTCTGCTGCGCTTTTTTCACTAGAAAAAAAAGTATTTTGAGACCATGACAACTCCCTTGTAATATGCACTCCCAAAAATGTAATAGTGTCCACCCTTTCCACCTCCTCACCACCTATATGAACCGGGCAATGATTGATCTTTCTTGATCTCCTATAATCCACTATTATTTCCTTAGTTTTTGCCGTATTGATCATTTTCTCTACACCACACAACCAAATGTTGAATTTCCTGCCTATAAGCTGTCTCATCATTATCTTGTATGAGTCCCACTAAAGTGGTGTCATCAGCAAACTTCACTATAGTGTTAGACACATGTATGGGAATTCTTCGATGTATTTGATGGTATTTAGTCTGTGGTACCGCTCCTCTCTCGTTGGAGCAGATGGAGAGTGCCAACGGCAAGGGATACACCGTCTAACTGCATTTACCATAAACATGTTGAGTGATTTGAGATATCGTCTTTTGGGGATTTTGGTGTGGTGAAGGAGGTAGGTAGCCGGGGAAAAATCATTGTTATGGGATGTGACTGAGATGATGGTGTCGTGAACCGTCTTCCAAAAAGGTTGAATGATAGGGCACGACCACCAAACATGGAGCATGGTACCTTCTTCTCTGTCGCATCGCCAGCACATGTTTGAGTTAGAGTTCGAAAATTTATAGAGCAGTGAAGGGGTTCTGTACCATTTTGAAAGGATCTTATATCCGCATTCTTGGGTAGCTACATTAAGGGAGCCTTTGTGGGTATATGAACAGATTGTTTCCCATTCAGAGTCTGTGATTTTGATATCAACATCCCGCCCCCAAGAAGAGAACGGCTTGCTGGAGAACGCTGAAATGTCATCAAAGAAAGATGTATAGAGGGCAGATATGAGATGTCTTTGGGGAGTTTGTTTGGAACATAGTTCCTCTAGGGTTGTTAATTCTCTCGTCCAATATTGTGTAAAAGTCTTGTTGGTCAGGAAGTGGTGCAGTTGTGTGTATGTCCAGCTAGGGAAGTGATTGGGAGATAGAGTGGCGTTTAGATCTTCTAGTGATAAAAAGGTTCCTCCTCTATTGAAAAATTGGTGTGCTCGTACTTCTTTGTGAGACCAAATATGGATAAGGAAGTTATAGTTTGTTCCGGGGGAACTCAGGGTTTCCGCGTAGTGGAGTAAGAGGGCTCAGCCATGGAGAAGGAGTTGTGTCTCTGGCTGTTTTTTGGAATATTGTCAGTGTAGTGCCTATCAAAGGGTGTTGTTTAATTTGAGTTTGAATGTGATGTGGATTTATCCACGGTAGAGATCTTAAGGATTGTGAGGTAGTGGAATGTTCCAGTGTAACCCATTGTTTTACATCTTGGTGGATATTCCAATCAATTATCCTGGTTAAGTGTGTCGCCCAGTAATATCGGTGTAGGTCAGGGAGAGCTATTCCACCCTTATTTTTTGGGAGGGTAAGACGGTCATATTTAATTCTTGCTGGCTTGCTTCTCCAGATAAAAGAGGAGCAGGCTTGTCTAAAGGAGTTAAATAAAGATGTGGGGATTTGTATTGGGATTGTTTGTAATAGGTAGAGAAACCATGGGAGAATCGTCATTTTGAGGAGGGAAGCCCTGCCAAACCAGGACACGTTGATAGTTTTCCATCTTTTTAAATCTTCCCTAGTTTCTTTTAAGGCTGGAGTAAAGTTCTCTTGGAAAAGGTTTGAGAGTGATTTCGGTATTTTGATTCCTAGGTATGTGATTCATTTTTCAGCACAGTTGAAAGGGAAGTTGGCTTGGCATTGTGAAACCATTTCTGGTGTTAATGTTACATTAAGAGCATTCTATTTAGAATAGTTAATTTTTAGATTGGAAATTGTTTGGAAAAGCTTTAAGTCTTTTAGGAGATTTGGTATTGAAATGTGTGGGTCTGTGATTGATTTTTCAGCACAGTTGAAAGGGAAGGGAAGTTGGCTTGGCATTGTGAAATCATTTCTGGTGTTAATGTTACATTAGGAGCATTCGATTTAGAATAGTTAATTTTTAGATTGGAAATTGTTTGGAAAAGCTTTAAGTCTTTTAGGAGATTTGGTATTGAAATGTGTGGGTCTGTTAGAAAGAGTAGGAGATCATCGGCAAAGGCTGCAAGCTTATAAGTGTGTTTTTTATTGTGATTCCTTTGATGTCAGGGTTGAGTCGTATTTTATTGAGTAGGGGTTCTAGCGTAAGTACATAGAGTAGCGGCGAGAGGGGGCAGCCTTGTCTGGTGCCGTTGTGGAGCTGGAAGGCATTTGACAGTTGGCCATTGACCCGGACCCTAGCAGTAGGTGAGGTATATAAAGCTCTTATGTATGACAGCAAAATTTTTGGTATACCGATAGCGGAGAGGACTGAGTCACTGTAATCCCAGGCCACCCTGTCAAATGCCTTCTCCGCATCCAGAGATAGGAAGAACCCTTGTTTATTGTTTGAAGTGAGCCAATGGTGGATGTTTAGTCTTTGGTGGTATTATCCTTACCCTCTCTGCCAGGTATAAATCCTACCTGGTCTAAGGAGATCAGGGAGGGGAGTAGGGGTAGTAAGCGGTTTGCGAGAATTTTAGCATATATTTTTACGTCTACATTGATGAGCGAGATGGGACGATAGTTCGTTACTAGGGAAGCATCTTTGCCATCTTTTGGTATAACCACTATATGTGCTTTTAGCATTTGTGGAGGGGCCTGCGCGTTGGATTCAAAGGATCAGAAAGCAGCAAGGAAGTGGGGCTTAAGTATGTCTTTGAAGGTTTTAAGGTATTGTAAAGAGAAGCCATCTGGGCCTGGGGTTTTCCCAACTTTCATGTCCTTTATGGCTTTTTCAAATTCCTCTTCAGAGAGCGGAATGTCTAGTTTTTGGGCCGTTTCTGTGGAGATAGGTGTTGGGCTATATTTGGAAAGGAAATAATTAATATTGAGTTTCCTTGTGTCCGAGTTGTGGGGGCTATTGGAATTGGGTGGTATGTTATATAGTTTCTGATAATATTTTTCAAATTGGTGTGCGGTTCCGTGCCCATCAGTTATGTGGTGTATGGTGGCGCTATGTTTTTTGTTTTGAACTGCTTTGGCTAGTAAGCTACCAGCTTTGTTTCCCCGTTCATAGAAGAGTTTGTGTCTCAATATAAATTGTCATTTGGTTTTCATATTTAGTTCTTCCAAGAGAAGCTGTCTGGCTTGGGTCAGTTCTTGATATGTTTTGGAAGCTAAATTCTGTTTGTGGGTAGCCTCTAGTGACCTTTGAAACATAAGTGCTGAGATTTTGGATTGTCGATCTTTTTTATTTTGGAGGCCATTTTTATGAGTTCTCCCCGGACGACACACTTATGGGCTTCCCATTGTATTAGGGTAGGAGTTTCTGGAAGGTTGTTGAATGTGAAGTAGTCTTTAATGCAAGATGAGATGTTTGGTTCGTTCACTGGGTCTTTAAGTAAAGAGGGGTTAAGTCTCTCTTTTGGTCCTAGCATTAGTTTCAGGAAAGACTAGGAGAATGGTTATCGGGTGGTGATCAGAGATTGTCATGGGCTCTATTGTGGTTTTCTTAAGTAGAGGGATGTCGGGTTGAGAAATGAAGTAGTCAATTTGTGAGTATTTTTGATGTAGGGGTGAAAAGTATGTGTAGTCCTTACCTTAAGGGGTTCAGCGTTCTCCAGGTATCATGCAACATGAGGCTTTGGAGTTGTAACTTTATTTGTTTTAGAGCTCTGTATGGCATGGCAGAGGTACCAGAGGATGTGTCCAGGAGTGGGTTAAGAGGGACATTGAAGTCCCCTCCAAGAATAAGATACCTGTTGAAAAGGAAGATAAGAGGTTGCTAATAGTTCGTAAAATTGCAACTTGCCTGGTATTAGGGGCATAAACATTGGCAATTGTGATAGGCTTAGATTTAATAGTTCCTTTTAAGAATAAGTATCTCCCCTCTTGGTCATAGAGCGAGTCTGTTAGTTGGAAAGGTGTATTTTTGGAGATGAGGATGGATACCCCCTTTGTTTTAGATTGTTTATTCGTAGCGTGGAAGGCTTTAGGAAATTCTCTATCTGATAGTTTAAGAGTTTTGTCTGTTAAAAAATGAGTTTCCTGAATACACACTATACTTGCTTGTAATTTGTGACATTGTCTGAGAATTTGAGATCTTTTCTCAGGGATATTTAGACCTTTGGCGTTAATAGAGACCAATTTCAATGAGAGTGGGGTGGAGTGTGAGGTTAATGAAGTCATTTTAGTTGGGTACAGTCAAAACGGTTATGAAGTGTAGATAGGGGAGCGTCTGAGGAGTAGGAGACGGATAGACAAAGTGGATTTAGGGCAGGGGATTGGTGCTGAACTGAAGAACAGCTAAGCAAATGAGGACAGAGGAGGATCACAGGATAGGGTCGAAGGGTCGGGGAAAGGATAAGGAAGGTTAGGTCTCACAGTGGATCTAGTGGAGGAGCAATCAGGTAGAGGGTTAGAAGTAGGGAGTATGAAAGCACTAGGTGATATCCAGCAAGTAACGAGAACCAGCTCGCATTTTCGAGTGAGAAGTATACCTAAGACAAGGTATAGCCGGGGAGGTTCAGAAGTATTATGTGAGGGTGTGGTTATTAATCTTGATGGATAGAGCTGGATACCACTGTGTGGGAGGGAGCCTGCTATGGATAGGAGAGTTAGATGTAATAGAAGGGGTGTGACCCGCTGAACAGAGGAGGTCATATGGAATAAGGTTGAGGAGGTGTTGTTTTGGTGAAGTGAGGACGGTGTGGAATATTACCACTGTAGAGCCAGTTAATGATTGTTAGGGGTGATACCTGTTGGGAGGGGATATGTGTCTTATTACAGGATAGAACATAGCATGCTAAAGTAGGGATTCAGCCAGGGTCCCTTGCTAGCATAAGGCTGGGATCTGGAGATCTTATCTAAAACTTTTAGACAAAGCTCAGTCACCAGAGCAACATTTTACAAACTAGAAGAGAAAAAACGAATACAGTAAAATTGTATAATAGCTAAACTTAGAACTGTAAAAACCATACAGTAATATAACAAGCAATGTAGAGCATTCCATTATCACATTATGTTCGTTGATGTCGAAACCCCCCATTACCTGGGCTGAATTGGTGATGGAACCTAAGTGAGTAGGGGTCCTCTCGATTTTTGATCAGGAATCAATAGTCTGGTTAGGTAAAGTACCGGTATCAAGAGGGGAGAGAGTATATGACTCACTTAATAGGATCATGTAATCCTGTTAGATGTATTGTATGGGCAGATGGGTATGTTTAATGGTGTCTGTGGACTATTTGTTGTATCATTTAGTTTAAAGGGGGATACAGGACTGCTGGGTACATCTACTGCTACTTTTGGCAAGACATGTATTAACTGTCCGTGAAGTAGCCGCCGTAGGGTGGGTGACTTTATAGGACGGATATATATCCCCCACTGAGGGATACATATAGGATATACACACTGCCCTTATATAAGAGGGCTATTATTTCAGGGTTGAAGTTTCAAAAAGGGAGCCCCTGTAGAGCGGCTGTAGTTTAGGGTCTTATACATGTGTTAATTCACCAAAGATATGTTGTATGAGAGAGGGTACACTAATCTGGTAGAGGGGTTAGGGTTTGTGAGGCCTTATATTTATTGCAATCTTTCCATATCTAGGTAGGCCTTAGTATTCTATTGGTCATATCAACTAACCCTGCGGTATAGCAGGTTTGTTAATCCTGGTAACTAGAGTCCAACACTGTACAAGATTTTTAAACTACATATATGGTATGGGTTCAGTATTTTCATCTTACTGGTAGGTTCAGAAGTAAAATAATTCTCATGGGAGTGTCTTATATATTGGGTAGAGGAGGTTCTGCCGGGAACCCCATTTCCAAACCTCAATAAAAAAGGCTTGTGGATTGGAAAAGGTTCATATATTAGGAGTTTCATTCGTATATATTATCCCTCTGCATATTTCGTATATTACATTTTGGTTTACTGAGTGCCCTAACGGGATTTGCGTATGTAGTACAGCGTAAGGCGACCCAGTATGTCTATTTGTGGTCACCTCACGGAGGTGACTGGCCTAGGTTGGAGTGTCAGACCCATGCAGAACAGCCCCTGAGCTAGGACCTCCCAGAGGAGCTGGGGAGCCTTTCCATTTTTATCGTACCAGACTATTATAATCATCTATGCCAGCAAGAACATGTTAAGCAAGAGGGTAAAATTAAAAAAAAAAAATATGATGCATGTAGTTCTTTAAGGCACCATACTGTGGAGCTGTTGCTGCAGCTAAAATCCCAGAGTTAGGTGGTTGGAGTGACAAAAGGACTGGGGCTAGGAGTCTCAGAGTAAATGAATGCCCAGAAGTAGAGTCTCGGATAGTTCAGGGTTCATGACAAAGTGTAGGGGTCCTCACTTAGAATGGAACGTCAAAAGGACAATGGAAAAGATAACTTGAGATGTGTATGGTGAAGAAAAAAGTTAGAAAACTTGAAAAAACTTGGGAAACAAAAAAAAGCAAAAAAAAAACCAACTTAGCTGAGTGGGGTTGGATCCTGTGTCGCCGGTCAGCGATCGCGGCGGGCTCTTCTTGTGTGGAGATCCTTCGTTGGGCTGGATCCGTGATTGGGTCCTGGTGCTCTGTGATGAGATCTGTCTTCTGACGGCGAGCGTTGTCTGCGGTTTCGGTGTTTTTGTGTTTCCATAGGTTCACTGCAGGGAGGTGAATGTCTTGCAGCTTGGGAGCGAAACTCCGCGTACCATTCAGGTACATCAGTATACGGAATGTCCAGCGTGCTGCAGAAGTGGCGCAGGTCTTCCGGGACCCTGAGCAATGCAGAGCGGCCCTGTGTGGAGGCCAAAAGACCGAAGGGGTATTTCCACCTCTACTGGATTCCTTTGGTGTGCAATATTTCCAGTAGAGGGCGGAGTTCTCTGCACCGTTGAAGTATGATGGTGGAAAGATCTTGGAACAAACGAATATCCACATCCTTATATCTCAGCGGGTTAATAGTGCGTGCTTTCCTTAGGATGTCTTCCTTGAGTTGGTAGTCTATTATGCAACAGACTACATCTCTAGGAGGGTCTGAATCTCTGCCTCTCGGGCGGAGGGCGCGGTGGATACGTTCCATCTTTATAGGGGTTGTGGGGGGGGGCCTGTCTAGGATGGCGTTAAAGAAGCCCACTACTTCAGTCTGCAGGTTTTCCGTATCGATCGTTTCTGGGAGGCCGCGTAAACAAAGATTGTGGCGTCTGCCACGGTTGTCTAAATCCTCCATATGACGGTTTTGTTCCCTCAGTTGTAGGGTGTGAGTGTCAAATAACTGGCATGAATGGCGGAGCACATTTGAGTGTTGTGCTGTGGTCTTCTCCATGTCCTGTACTCTGCCTGCGATCGCCTGTATGTCGATCCGGAGGCCAGAGATTGCTGCTGTTAGGGTTTCCTTGATGTCTGCAGCCACAGACCGTAGATCATTAGGGCTGGGCTGCAGCTGAGGTGAGAGGACTATTTCTCCATTGTCGGGAAAGAGCCGTGTGGAGGCTGCAGTGTTGGATTGCGGGGAGAGCCTCGTGCAGGCGCCATGTTGTCAGCCTGAGATCGGAACATTTCAGGGATGTTCTGACTCACCCTGCCGGTCAAATCGCGAGGAGATCTGGAGCGGGACGCGTAGGAACTGCAGGATGATGTCCCCATGGTCTTGCGGATGGTGTGAAGCTGAACGAACCTCCGTATTAGGCAGAATTTCCTCTGTTTCAGCGGGAGCTCTCAATCTAAGCTGCCATTCTCCTCAGAGGTCAGGCCACGCCCCCGAGCTCAGTTCTTGTTCCAAGCTGTTTTTAAGTTTTTCCCACTGTTTGGTTCCTTTCCCATGGTACCCCAAAACTACATACTGTTACTAAACCTGAACCCTGTACTATTTCTCACCAGGATGCTTACTATGACTTTAAAAGACTCCCTCTTACCCCCTTGGCAACTTGTCACAAATTTTGAAATATAGTGATATCTCTCCATAGCTTTACATGCATCAGATCAAAATCTCCCCAGCTATACTCACCTTGTCTATGGCTCCTAAAATTGTTTCTCTCAATGTAAAGGGCCTTTATATCCCTCATAAAAGAAAGGCGCTACTGAAAGAAATCCAGTCTCTTCATGGAGATATATTTCTTCAGGAAACGAATTTTCTGAAACGCAAGAAAAAAGCAGGTGTTTTGATCGCCATTAAGGACTCTCTTAAATTCCAGCTTAAATCATCCATAATTCAAAATAATAGTAGATTTGTCACCCTGGTTTGTGATGTTCATGATGTGTCCTACACTTTGGTTAATGTTTACACTTTTTTTTTTTTTTTTTTAGAGTCGGAGGAGAGAGTCCAGTGTTAACCACTTAAGGACCAAGCCTCTTTCTGAGATTTGTTGTTTACAAGTTAAAAACTGTTTTTTTTTGTTAGAAAATCACTTAGAACCCCCAAACATGATATATTTTTTTTCTAACACCCTAGAAAATAAAATGGCGGTCGTTGCAATACTTTCTGTCACACCGTATTTGCGCAGCGGTCTTACAAGCGCACTTTTTTGGGAAAAAAATACACATTTTTTAATTAAACAATAAGACAACAGTAAAGTTAGCCCAATTTTTTTTATATTGTGAAAGATAATGTTACGCCGAGTAAATTGATACCCAACATGTCACGCTTCAAAATTACGCCCGCTCGTGGAATGGCGACAAACTTTTACCCTTTTAAATCTCCATAGGCGACATTTAAAAAAATCTACAGGTTGCATGTTTTTAGAGCTAGAATTATTTCTCTCGCTCTACCAATTGCGGTGATACCTCACATGTGGGGTTTGAACACCGTTTTCATGTGCAGGCGCTACTCACATATGCGTTCGCTTCTGCACACGAGCTTGGCGAGACGGAGCGCGTTTAACATTTTCTTTTTTCTTATTATTTATTTTACTTTTTATTTTTTATTTTTACACTGTTCTTTTAAAATAAAAATGTGTTGCTTTTATTCCAATTACAAGGAATGTAAACATCCCTTGTAAAAGAAAAAAAGCATGACAGGACCTCTTAAATATGAGATCTGGGGTCAAAAAGACCTCACATCTCATATTTACACTAAAATGCAATAAAAAAAAAATTACATAGTTACATAGTTACATAGTAGGTGAGGTTGAAAAAAGACACACGTCCATCAAGTCCAACCTATGTGTGTGATTATGTGTCAGTATTACCTTACATATCCCTGTATGTTGCGGTCATTCAGGTGATTATCTAATAGTTTCTTGAAGCTATCAATGCTCCCCGCTGAGACCACCGCCTGTGGAAGGGAATTCCACATCCTTACCGCTCTTACAGTAAAGAACCCTCTACGTAGTTTAAGGTTAAACCTCTTTTCTTCTAATTGTAATGAGTGGCCCCGAGTCTTATTAAACTCTCTTCTGCGAAAAAGTTTTATCCCTATTGTGGGGTCACCAGTACAGTATTTGTAAATTGAAATCATATCCCCTCTCAAGCGTCTCTTCTCCAGAGAGAATAAGTTCAACGCTCGCAACCTTTCCTCATAACTAAGATCCTCCAGACCCTTTATTAGCTTTGTTGCCCTTCTTTGTACTCGCTCCATTTCCAGTACATCCTTCCTGAGGACTGGTGCCCAGAACTGGACAGCATACTCCAGGTGCGGCCGGACCAGAGTCTTGTAGAGCGGGAGAATTATCGTTTTATCTCTGGAGTTGATCCCCCTTTTAATACATGCCAATATTCTGTTTGCTTTATTAGCAGCAGCTTGGCATTGCCTGCCATTGCTGAGCCTATCATCTACTAGGACCCCCAGGTCCTTTTCCATCCTAAATTCCCCCAGAGGTTCTCCCCCCAGTGTATAGATTGCATTCATATTTTTGCCACCCAAATGCATGATTTTACATTTTTCTACATTGAACCTCATTTGCCATGTAGTCGCCCACCCCATTCATTTGTTCAGGTCTTTTTGCAAGGTTTCCACATCCTGCGGAGAAGGTATTGCCCTGCTTAGCTTAGTATCGTCTGCAAATACAGAGATTGAACTGTTTATCCCATCCTCTAGATCGTTTATAAACAAATTAAATAGGATTGGTCCCAGCACAGAACCCTGGGGAACCCCACTACCCACCCCTGACCATTCTGAGTACTCCCCATTTATCACCACCCTCTGAACTCGCCCTTGTAGCCAGTTTTCAATCCATGTACTCACCCTATGGTCCATGCCAACGGACCCTATTTTGTACAGCAGTGGCGGAACTACCGCCATAGCGACACACGCGGTCGCTATGGGGCCCGCGGTCGCTATGGGGCCCCGGCCCGCTGACGATTGGGGCCCTCAGCCAGGGGTCCACTGCCGAGCGGCATCGACAAGCTCCTGTGACTGTCCTGCACAGAAGACAGAACACCGGCCCGACGCCATCCCCATCCCAGCGGCGTGACGTCACTCGGCCGGAGGAGGGAGGAGCGTCGAGAGCTACTCCAGAGCCTGCAACCAAGAGGAGCCAGGCAGCGCCACCGAGGAGGAACTTCTACTTTATTGCAGAGCGCCAGAGACAGATACAGAGATCATTAAAGTTTCACAGGTAAGTAAGCAGCAAGCTGCAGCAGTACACTACCACAACTAAATTAAGCTGATGCATTCAGTGATGCCATACGGAATATAAACTGTCTGTTTTCTAATATGCAGCATGGCGGGGGGAGGGGGGTAAATGTCCTACACTGGATAGTAACTGCTGTATTAATGTCCTGCAGGCTGCACTGGTCACCTCACAGTCACTGATGAATGATTGTACTGGTCACGTCACGGTCACTGATGAATGATTGTACTGGAACGTCACGGTCACTGATGAATGATTGTACTGGACATGTCACGGTCACTGATGAATGATTGTACTGGACACGTCACGGTCACTGATGAATGATTGTACTGGACACGTCACGGTCACTGATGAATGATTGTACTGGACAGGTCACGGTCACTGATGAATGATTGTACTGGACACGTCACGGTCACTGATGAATGATTGTACTGGACACGTCACGGTCACTGATGAATGATTGTACTGGACACGTCACGGTCACTGATGAATGATTGTACTGGACACGTCACGGTCACTGATGAATGATTGTACTGGACACGTCACGGTCACTGATGAATGATTGTACTGGACACGTCACGGTCACTGATGAATGATTGTACTGGACACGTCACGGTCACTGTTGAATGATTGTACTGGACACGTCACGGTCACTGATGAATGATTGTACTGGACACGTCATGGTCACTGATGAATGATTTTACTGGACACGTCACGGTCACTGATGAATGATTGTATTGGTCACCTCACGGTCACTGATGAATGATTTTACTGGTCACCTCATGGTCACTGATGAATGATTTTACTAGTCACCTCACGGTCACTGATGAATGATTGTACTGGACACGTCATGGTCACTGATGAATGATTTTACTGGACACGTCACGGTCACTGATGAATGATTGTATTGGTCACCTCACGGTCACTGATGAATGATTTTACTGGTCACCTCATGGTCACTGATGAATGATTGTACTGGACACGTCACGGTCACTGATGAATGATTGTACTGGACACGTCACGGTCACTGATGAATGATTGTACTGGACATGTCACGGTCACTGATGAATGATTGTACTGGACACGTCACGGTCACTGATGAATGATTGTACTGGACACGTCACGGTCACTGATGAATGATTGTACTGGACACGTCACGGTCACTGATGAATGATTGTACTGGACACGTCACGGTCACTGATGAATGATTGTACTGGACACGTCACGGTCACTGATGAATGATTGTACTGGACACGTCACGGTCACTGATGAATGATTGTACTGGACACGTCACGGTCACTGATGAATGATTGTACTGGACACGTCACGGTCACTGTTGAATGATTGTACTGGACACGTCACGGTCACTGATGAATGATTGTACTGGACACGTCATGGTCACTGATGAATGATTTTACTGGACACGTCACGGTCACTGATGAATGATTGTATTGGTCACCTCACGGTCACTGATGAATGATTTTACTGGTCACCTCATGGTCACTGATGAATGATTTTACTAGTCACCTCACGGTCACTGATGAATGATTGTACTGGATACGTCACGGTCACTGATGAATGATTGTACTGGACACGTCACGGTCACTGATGAATGATTTTACTGGTCACCTCACGGTCACTGATGAATGATTTTACTGGACACGTCACGGTCACTGATGAATGATTGTACTGGATACGTCACGGTCACTGATGAATGATTGTACTGGACACGTCACGGTCACTGATGAATGATTTTACTGGTCACCTCACGGTCACTGATGAATGATTTTACTGGACACGTCACGGTCACTGATGAATGATTGTACTGGACACGTCACGGTCACTGATGAATGATTGTACTGGACACGTCACGGTCACTGATGAATGATTTTACTGGTCACCTCACGGTCACTGATGAATGATTTTACTGGACACGTCACGGTCACTGATGAATGATTGTACTGGACACGTCACGGTCACTGATGAATGATTGTACTGGACACGTCACGGTCACTGATGAATGATTTACTGGTCACTGAGAAATCAGGTTACTGGTTACCTCATGGTCACTGATGAATGATTTTACTCGTCAATTTTTGTTTTGTTGTTCGAAATTAATATAAGCTGTTGCCTGGGTACTGTGCCACATGAGTGTGGTAATCTGTTGTTCAATGGAATTAATTATTTTTTGGGGGGGGGGCTGTTTGCAGGGGGGCCCCATACAACATTTTGCTATGGGGCCCTGTGATTTCTAGTTACGCCCCTGTTGTACAGTAAACGTTTATGGGGAACTGTGTCAAATGCTTTTGCAAAATCCAGATACACCACGTCTACGGGCCTTCCTTTATCTAGATGGCAACTCACCTCCTCATAGAAGGTTAATAGATTGGTTTGGCAAGAACGATTCTTCATGAATCCATGCTGATTACTGCTAATGATATCGTTCTTATTACTAAAATCTTGTATATAGTCCCTTATCATCCCCTCCAAGATTTTACATACTATTGATGTTAGGCTAACTGGTCTGTAATTCCCAGGGATGTTTTTAGGGCCCTTTTTAAATATTGGTGCTACATTGGCTTTTCTCCAATCAGCTGGTACCATTCCAGTCAATAGACTGTCTGTAAAAATTAGGAACAACGGTCTGGCAATCACCTGACTGAGTTCCCTAAGTACCCTCGGATGCAAGCCATCTGGTCCCGGTGATTTATTAATGTTAAGTTTTTCAAGTCTAATTTTAATTCTGTCCTCTGTTAACCATGGAGGTGCTTCCTGTGTTGTGTCATGAGGATAAACACTGCAGTTTTGGTTACTGAAGCCCCCCGATTCACTCGTGAAGACTGAGGAGAAGAATAAATTCAATACCTTTGCCATCTCCCCCTCCTTTGTAACCAGATGTCCTTCCTCATTCTTTATGGGGCCAATATGGTCTGTCCTCCCTTTTTTACTGTTTACATACTTAAAGAATTTCTTGGGATTTTTTTTGCTCTCCTCCGCTATGTGTCTTTCATGTTCTATCTTAGCTGTCCTAATTGCACCCTTACATTTCTTATTGCATTCTTTATAAAGTCTGAATGCTGAGGATGATCCCTCAACCCTGTATTTTTTGAAGGCCTTCTCCTTTGCTTTTATATGCATTTTTACATTGGAGTTAAGCTATCCAGGATTTTTGTTCGCTCTTTTAAATTTATTACCCAATGGGATACATTGGCTAATGCCCTTATTTAATATGCTCTTAAAGCAAACCCATCTCTCCTCCGTATTCTTTGTTCCTAATATTTTATCCCAATTTATGCCTTTTAGCAAGGTTTGTAGTTTAGGGAAGTTGGCTCTTTTGAAATTCAGTGTCTTTGTATTCCCTTTATGTTTCCTATTTGTGTGATTTATACTGAAACTAATTGACCTGTGATCGCTGTTACCTAAATTGCCCCGTATTTCCACATCTGTGATCAGGTCTGTATTGTTGGTAATCAGTAGATCCAGTAATGTTTTATTTCTAGTTGGTGCGTCTACCATCTGACCCATAAAATTGTCCTGCAAGACATTAAGGAACTGGCGAGCCTTAAATGAATGCGCGGTTCCCTCCGCCCAGTCTATGTCTGGATAATTAAAATCCCCCATTATGATAACACTTCCCATCCTTGCTGCTAATCCAATTTGTGATAGGAGATCCGTCTCCACTTCCTCCTTCAGGTTAGGGGGCCTATAGCATACTCCCAGTATTATTTTCCCCTTAGCTTCATCCCTTTGGAGCTCTACCCATAAGGATTCTACCTCCTCTCTAGCTCCCTCAGTGATGTCATCTCTCACATTCGCTTGTACATTATTCTTGATATATAGGCATACCCCTCCCCCTTTTTTACCCTCTCTATCCTTGCGGTATAGGGTATACCCTTGAATGTTTGCCAGCCAATCATGAGAGCTGCTGAACCAGGTCTCTGAAATTCCCACAAAATCCAAATCCTCCTTGTACAACAGTATCTCTAGTTCACCCATCTTGTCTGCCATGCTCCTGGCATTGGTGAACATGCCACATAGTTTAGACCGGTCGCATATTGTCCTCGTATTGGGTGTTTCAAAATTGCAACTAGGACTTGCTACTATACTCACCTTGTGTTTTTGTGCTTTGGTTAACCTACCACTAATGCCCCCAACACTACCCTCTAGAATATCATCCGCGCTGGCTATCACTGGATTACAAATTTTTTTGTAATTTAAAAAAAAAAAAAGGCCCTTTAAGAGCTATGGGCGGAAGTGACGTTTTGACGTCGCTTTCGCCCAGCAATAATATGGAGATGGGTGGGGGCCATCTTCCCCTCACTCGTCTCCATGCCTAGCAGGAAGAAGGATCAGATCGCCTCCACCGATACCGATGGCTCCGGTAAGCAGCGGAGGGCACTGGAGCTCAGCAGAGGGGGGGGGCCTTTCCCACCACTGGTAAAAATGATCTCATGGCGAATCTGCCGCAGAGACCACTTTTATCTGAAAGCGGACCCCACACTGAAGAAGAGGATACCGGGGTTATGGCAGCTAGGTGCTGCCATATCAACGATATTCCTCTTCAAAGTAGCGACGTACACCTGTGGCGGGTGGTCCATAAGTGGCTAATCACTAAATGAATTCTCAATATTTTTTTCCTGAGGGAAATGTTTGGTTGCAAGTTTTAATTTTTTGTAATTATGGATATTAGTTAGGTTGTGGGGATCCTTTTCTTTCTCTTTTGCAAAATAATGGAAAAAAATTATTAGGTGTGCACTGTGATGTTCTTTATACAGAAACATTTTGGGGAAAACCAGGGAGGGGGGTGGTAGATAACCAGGTAAGTATATGGGATTTGCAGAAATATGAGAATAGTTTTTTTTTTTTTTGTTTCTTCTTTTTTTTATTATTATTATTACTATGAATACTGATGTTTTATTTCTACATAGTTATCTCTCATGCGTTCATCAAATATCTCCTCACAAAGAACTTTAAACGATCTCCCTTGCATTGTTAATAAGAATTATTTTTTCCAGGGCTATGACCGAGGAACCAGCGACAATTTAACACTGTAGCAATATGTCAATTCTAACGCAAGTATTAGTATCTTGGAATATTAGGGGGCTTAGTGACCCAGTAAAGAGACAAGCTTTGTACACTACATTGAAACAATTTTCTCCATCTATTATTTGCCTGCAGGAGACCCATTTAAATATACGTAAATAAAATAATTTGAAACAAGCACAATATAAAATACAATATCATTCTACATATACCACATATTCTAGAGGAGTATCTATATTGATAGCAAATTAAGTAGCCTTCTCCTGTAGACAGGTCCAAATGGACATAAAAGGCTGCTATATTTTCTTATATTGCATACTGTATAGAAAATCATATGTGCTAGCTAACATATATATACCCCCCATACTCCCCATAATCCCCAGGGGTACTTAAAGAGCTATTGAATTTTACATCTGACAAAACGGAAGTTTCCTGGTTAATAATAGGAGATTTCAATAATATTCTTGATTCTTCTTTAGATAGATTTAGCTTGGATACAACTCCAGTAATTTCTGCATGTACTCTTTTTTTCTGTATATACCCTGGAGATAGGCCTTATGGATGTCTGGAGAATGCTACATTCTAATGAGAGAGTGTTTTCCTGCTTCTCTAGCACCCATGGGACCTTATCTAGAATAGACATAGCATTGGTTAAATCTATGATGTTACCTGTCATATCAGAAGCTACATACGCAGCTAGAGGATTGTCCAATCGCTCCCCATTAGTTCTTAAGTTGATTTTAAATTGAACTCACATAAGTACTTTATGGAGAGTCAACTCTGGTGGGTTTTACTTCCTCTTTATTTCCCTGCAAAGGTAAAGCATAATGGGCTACTATGCATCGCATAGTAGCCCATTATGTGTCACCTACCTAAAACAGAAGCCCGCAATGTCACCATTGTCCTCACTAGCAGGGACGTACATCTTCGCCCCTCTTCCTTTGGGGGCCGCGAACTCCGGCTCTGTGACTGGCCGAAATTGCGTGACGTCACTCCCGCGCATGCGTGTGGGAGCCGCCAGTCACGGCATGACCCCTATTAGAAACGGCACGATGCGCCCTTTTGAAAGTGATGCGCCTTAGTCATCGGCGCTCAGGTCTTTCGTAAATATCTCCTAAACCGTTGGAGGTTTAGGAGATATTTCAAGCACCTACAGGTAAGCCTTAATATAGGCTTATCTGCAGGTAAAAGTGGTTTACAGGGTGTACAACCACTTTAAGTAGGCAGGACTGACGAGCAGGATATCATCAACAGCTGAGTAACTGTGGAGAGATAGGAGCTGGCAATTAGCCAACAGCTAAGCGGCCAGCTCAGAGAAGGAATTGCTGAGCCCAGCCCTGACAGTTGATTCTTTACAGGGTGGCCAGCACCCTTGGGAGAATGGTAAGTCTGGAGAACGGCAGTACAGAGACTCTCTGGGACAAAGCAGCAGTCACAAGGTTTCTCAGGAGAAGCATGGACCTGGTGCGAACCATAGCCAGAATGCAATCAGGAGGAATCACAGGAACCCAGGACCGACTGTAACATGGAAGTGGAGGAAAATTGTCGTGACAAGGCGTCAGCCCTTACATTCTTAGTACCGGGTAAGAATGAGACAATGTAATTAAAACTCGACAAGAAAAGAGCCCATCGTGCCCTTCTGGGAGAGAGGCGTTTAGCCTCAGACAAGAATGTGTGATTCTTATGGTCAGTAAGAATGAGAACTGGCACAATGGTACCTTCGAGGAGATGTCTCCATTCTTTCAGGGCTAAAATGATCACCAACAGCTCTCTGTCACCAATCTCGTAATTGCACTCCGCAGGTGACAATTTCTTGGAAAAGTAGCCACAAGGATGAATAGCGCTCTCAGAGGTAGGACGTTGAGACAGAAGGGCGTCAACACCAGTCTCAGAAGCATCAACCTCAAGGATAAAAGGTAACGTAGGATCAGGATGTGCCAACACAGGAGCAGAAACAAAGGCAGCCTTGAGACTCCCAAAGGCCTTAATGGACTCCAGAGACCAACTCTGTGGGTTACCATCCTTTCTGGTCATATCAGCCAGGGGCTTGACCAGAGACGAGAAGTTAGAAATAAACATCCGATAATAGTTGGCAAAGCCCAGGAAACGCTGCAGAGGACGTAAACTCACGGGTCAGGGTCACTGTAGAACTGCCGAAAGTTTCTCTGGGTCCCGAAAAACCAGCAGTGGAAATTACATAACCCAGGAATTTAACCTGTTCACGATGGCACTTCTCCAGTTTACAATAGAGATTGTTATCTCTTAGTTTCTGAAGCACATGACAGACATCTGTGTGGTGGCTCTCCAGGGACTTGGAAAATTTGAGGATATCATTGAGATAAACCACCACACATAACTGCAACAAAACTCGGAGGACATCGTTAATAAATTCCTGGAAAACTTCCGGGGCGTTACAAAGGCCAAAAGGCATTATGAGGTACTCATAATGGCCTGTTCTGGTATTAAATGCAGTTTTCCACTCATCACCCTCCTTGATCCTCATGAGATTGTATGCCCCTCTGAAATCAAGCTTAGTGAAAACCGTTGCTCCCTTGAGGCGGTCAAATAACTCCGTAATCAATGGAATCGGATAGGCATTCTTAATCATGAAAACGATTGAGACCTCTATAATCAATACAAGGTCTCAGTTCACCACTCTTCTTCTTCACAAATGGAGACCACAGAGGGTGCAGACTACCATGCACCCTCTCCTGCCCATGACTGCACTGAACCCTAGGCACTTGTTCTGTATCTCCCTTGTCCCTGTCCAGCACTCAGTGGGATCTGCACAGGAGATCTGACCTGTGGGAGCTACTGGGAGATAAGCTATCACCTGTAAATGCAGAAGCTGGACTTCAGTCCAAGTGATAGTGGTGAGCAGGGATCAGAAGACCTGAGCCAGAGGTGGTGGAACTGAGTTCCCCCTAGTTCCTGCTATAAAAAAGCCCTGTTGCAAGATACTCCTCCATGGCCTTATCCTCCAAGACCGACAAAGGGTAAACCCGGCCACGAGGGGGTATGGCACCAGGTTGAACATCACTTGCGCAATTATACAGCCGGTGTGGAGGCAAACTACCGGCTTGACCTTTGTCAAAGACATCGCTAAAATTGCGGTCCTCCTCCGGCAGGAAGGAGAGTGAAGAGGTGCACAGGACCTTGGCTACCTTCTGGAAGTGTGTCTCACTGCATTGTGGTGACCAGGAGAGAACCTCAGCACGGAGCCAATCAAAAGAGGGGTTGTGCCTCTGTAACCAAGGATAACCAATAACCAGTGGAAACTTAGGTGCGGAAATAACTTGGAATTGGATTATCTCATGGTGAAGAGCCCCTATGGCCATGGACAATGGAACCGTCTCATGAGTCACATGGGCAGGCTGTAGAAGTCTCCCGTCAAGAGCCTTAATGGCAAGTGGAGTGTCACGCAGCTGCAGCGGAATCGAGTGCTTCGATACAAAGGCAGCATCAATGAACAGGCCTGCAGCCCCAGAGTCGATTAGAGCCTGTATCTCGACGGACGACTCGGCCCAAGAAAGGGTGACCGAAACCAGGGGCTTATTTTTCTGGATAACTGGGGATGAAACAACGCCACCTAAGGTCTGTCTGTGACAGGACCTCAAGGTTTGGGCGTTCCCTGAACGGGTAGGACAAGACTTCAAAAAGTGACCTGCCTGGCCACAATAAAGGCACAATCTCTCCCTCCTCCTAAAGGTTCTCTCATCCGCAGAGAGACGCGTGAAACCCAAGTGCATGGGTTCACCTTCACTGACCAACTTGGTACCAGGAGGCATGGGAGGTGAGGGAGGCACGGGTGGGACTGCAAAGATCGGACACACATGTACAGGAGGCTTTCGCAAGTGCTCCTTACAAGAGAGTATTTCACTGAGTCTGGAGTAAATGAGGATGGCAAACGTGATCAACTTCTCCAGCTCAGTGGGTATATCTCGGGCTGCTATCTCATTCCTGATGGTATCTGAGAGACCATGAGAAAAAGCAGCCACGAGGGCGTCATTGTTCCACGTAACCTCTGCTGCCAGCGTGTGGAATTCTATGGCGTAGTTGGCAACAGTTCTAGTACTCTGTTCTATGGACATGAAGCACTTGGCAGCAGAAGTGGAGCGTGCGGGAACGTCAAATACCCTTTTAAATGAAGCCACAAACTCAGGGTAGCACAAGACAACAGTTTTTTGCGTCTCCCATAGAGGGATTGCCCAGGCCAAGGCTCTCTCAGAAAGCAAAGATATCACAAAACCTACTTTGCTTCTGTCCGTGGGAAACGCCTGGGGCAGCATCTCAAAGTATATCCAACTTGGTTGAGACACCCTCTGCATTGGACTGGATTGTCCCCAAATCACTGGGGAAGTGGAGCGGAATCAGACATACCACTTAGAGAGGTAATACTCGAGGCAGGTGCCTGAACAGAGACTGGAGCAGCAGCAGGGTCGGCCTGCAACATAGGTTGTACCGGGGCGGCCACAGTGGGAGATTACAGGTGAGCTGTGCGACTCAGCGTTTGTAATGCCATGGCAAACTGATCCATGCGGTGATCCAGTTCATCCAATCTGAAAAAAATATTACCAACAAGTGGATTGACTGCATCTTCTGGATTCATGGCCTTCGCATACTGTCAGAAACCATGTAAACAGACCAAGACAGAAGTACAGTTAAATCACACTTGTTTAATAATAAAAGTAAAAAGAACAAACGTAGTCAGAACAGAGGCAAAATTCAGTAACCGGAGTGGATAGTCAGCCAAGCCAGAAGTCAGGTATCAATGTAGTGGAACAGCAAGCAGGATCTGGAACCAGAAGGGATGTCAGCAAAGCAAGTCTTGAACAGGATCTCAGGAGATAGTTTCTGTGATCTTGACCAAGGCGAAGGCAAAGAACCTCTGGACTGGATGGCTTAAGTAGGCAGGACTGATGAGCAGGATATCATCAACAGCTGAGTAACTGTGGAGAGATAGGAGCTGGCAAATAGCCGACAGCTGAGCAGCTAGCTCAGAGAAGGAAGGGCTGAGCCCAGCTCTGACAAATAGTACCATAAGCCAAAATATCAAGTTTTTATGTTTTGATGGAAAAAGGTCAAACCAATAGGGGTTTACTTCCTCTTTAAGCCGTCCAGTCCAGAGGATCTCTGCCTTCGCCTTGGTCAACATCACAGAAACTCCTGCGATCCTGTTCAAGACTTGCTTTGCTGACATCCCTTCTGGCTCCAGATCCTGCTTGCTGTTCCACTACATTGATCCCTGACTTCTGGCTTGGCTGACTATCCCTTCCAGTTACTGAACGTTGGCTATGTTTTCACTATGTTTGTTCTTTTTACTTGTATTAATAAACAAGTGTGATTTAACTGTACTTCTGTCTGGGCCTGATTTCATGGTTTCTGACACTATTAACAAGTCTACATAACAGGCCTGGAGCAAAGGGAACCTGGGTGGAGGGCCCACATGACTGGGGGTTGCTGTTAGTGGTTGCACAGGGTGTATCCTGGAAGGGGGTGGTTAAAGAAGGTTTCAGAATGGGTTTGGTGCAATGAGAGAGAGAAGAGGTGGTAACATGGTCAGTGGGGGTGGGGATTAGTCAGTTGGGGTGAGCAAGAGAAGAGGCAACACCATAGATACTTTTTGTTTCTGTGTTGCACTCACAATAGAAAACTTTGATCGATTGCTGGGGCAGCTGCGCTCAAATGCCACAGCGAACGGCCCAGAGTGGCTTAACACTCAGCTGGCTGCGCTTCTGCGGGGGTCAGGTCAGGTTGCTGCTTCCCCTTCCCCTGCTGGTCCACGTGCGAGGAGGTCTGTGTCTTTTGCGCGCTTCAGACAGGAGGAATCCCCCAGGGTGAGCCGCCGCTCAGGAAGCCCAATCGTGGAGCCTCTAGCACCCAGGGCAAATAGCTCCTTCTCTGGCTGATAGGGCTGGGAGGAATCCTTAGCACAGGCGGGACCCGGCCTGGAGGGTGCGCTCCGCTTCCCCCCCTGGCCGCCATTGTTGCAGGCATAGGATTCGGCGGCCCGGTGTGGACGGTCAGCAGTTGCTGGCACAGGCCCCTGCCCCCGGGTGGCCGCAACCATTGTGCACAGCAGCAGAGATCCCGGGGGAGATGGAGATTGCGGGAGAGCAGCATCTGCTGGCCGTCAGAGGGCTCAACACGCGCTGTGGTCTACAGTAAGCCGTGCAGGTGGTCAGGCCCAGGATGATGATGTCACCCCTGGGTGATCGGCCCCCTCTGTCGCAGAAGCATCTCCTGGTGGACAGAGGGACCATTGGTTCGGAGGGGCCCGCAGGGGTGATAGTCCAGCGGGGACCTCTTCAGGAATCCGGAACAGCTGTCAGCTGCTGGTCAGTTGGTTTCCCCTGAGCAGCCTGGTAAGTCCTCATCTGTCCCTGTGTCTGTGTCTAACGCTGTGAACATGCTGTCTGTGTCTTCCCTCCTGTTAGTGGGTCTCCTGGGGTGCCATTAGGGGGTGGGCTGATCCCGATGCCAGTAATGGTGTCTGGGGTTGGGGGAGCCCTGGGTAGTGGCATTTCCTTCCCAGGAACAGGGGGTGCATTGCTGCAGCACCTGTTGTTGACTCTGGTGGGGGGCTTCAAGGACATGGTGGGCAAGGGTGCCATTTTGGGCACCCTCGAACCCACGGTGTCACCAGTCTTGGCCTGGACGACTGGGGGGGTGGGTCAGCTCCGGTCGTGTCACCGTCTATCGTTCTGCTGGTGGTGCAGGTGGCGCCACAACCACCTGCCAAGGCTCCCAGGTTGGCTTCGGTGCTCCCCGGCAGTGCAGAATCTTCCAAGGTAAGTACAGTCGGGGGGGGCACCCCGGGGGTGACATCTTCAGATGGCATACAGCTGGCGGATGCTGTGCGATGTGAAGTGTATGTCTGTTATGAAGGCCCCTTGGGTTCTCATTTAAAAGGGGAGGTGAGGGAGAAGATTTGGAAAGGGGACTATGTGGAGACTTTTTCATTGCTACCACTGGAAAAGTTTAACCTGGACAAGGTTAAGCCTGATGAGAGCAAAAAGGAGGAAGAAGAGAAACTGAGCTATAGACTCATTCCACGGACGTTCCCTAACTGGCTTCAGGCATTTAATATACTAGCAACCGTTATAGGGGAGAAGGCGTCGGAGAACTGTTCAGCGTTGTTTTGTTACTTGGATTTCATCAGTGAAGCCCAGAGGGTGTATGGGGGTGTGGCGTGGCTGCGCTATGATGAGCAGTTCCGGCAGAGGAAGGCTGTGAGACTGTCGTTACAATGGGATCACCAAGACATCGGCTTGTGGATGAAACTTATGATACAAGCTAGGGTTGCGCCGTCTCCATTTCTTGAGGGGGCGGGGGGTGCCCAAGCCTCTTCACCATCGGCCACAAAGCGCAAGGGGTTCTGCTGGCAGTTTAACGAGGGCACCTGCAAATTTGGAGGCTCCTGCTGTTTCCGGCATGAGTGTTGGGGCTGCGGAGGAGCTCACCCCTTGTCAAAATGCTTCAAAAAAGGAAAGAAATCGTCCGACACTGCTCATTCAACTTTTCCTTTCCTATATGTTTACTCACTTATCTGGGCAATGGTCTCATGTCAATACAATATAGGACTATTTTGGAATCGTTGAGACTTTTTCTCACTGGTATCTTTCCCTGCATATAATGAACCTTCAGATTCGATTTTTTGAACGTAGGTAGCTAAGCCTTTTGCAACTGCAACCAGGTTCAGAGCGTTCCCTCTTCCCCCTTTTTTTCCCTCCTCCCACCCCCCTCCCTCCCTTTCCTGCCTTCTCTTCCCCCTTTTCCTTTTCTCCTTCTTTCTCTTTTTCTCCTTCTCTATTATTTTTATTTTCTATTCTATTTTATTTTATAATTTTATTTTTACTTTCTTTCTTTTTATTTTTTATTTATTTTTATTTAATTTTATTTTTATTTGTATTTTTATTATTATTTCTATTGTCATATTTATTATTATTTTCATTTATTTTTATTTTTATTATTCTCCATTTTCTGTTAGTAGAATTAGTATTTCTTCTTATTCATTTATTTTTTATTATTTTCATTTCTATTTTATTTTCACCACTTTTGCTCTCCCCTTCTCCTTTTCTCTCTTCTCCTCGGTGATCTACAATCCTTTTCTTTCTTATCTATCTTCAACTCCTTGGTCCCGATCCCCCCTTTCTTCCCCTCGTGTTTATCTCTCTTTCTTTTGTTTTTTCCACTTCTTGCTCTTCTCTTCTCACATCACTCACTCTGCCCACACCTACTCCTCCTCCCCACCTCCCCCTATTGGATGTAGTCTGCCTTGATGGGTGGGGCCAGCCGGCGTCATTAGTTTCTATGACATCGGTGACCCTGGTGTTCTGCCGAGAAAGTTCCGCACGGCGGATAAGTTCCCCCCTCTACTGCGCATGTGCAGTAGGATCCGGCGGAAATAGCCGAAGCCGAACAGCTGAAGATCAGCTGTACACGGCGCCTGTAAGAGGGCCCCTCGCGGGCTCGCTTCGCTCGCCACGCTTCGGGCACGGCCTTGCTGCGCTCGGCACTTTTAGATTCCCCCTCTAGGTCCACTTGCATGGTGGGGAAGGAGCCTGGACCCAGAGCGCAGGCGCCGTGTACAGCTGATTGAAGCGTTTGAGCTTCGGCTATCTCTGGCGGCTGACAGTAGTACGTACTGCGCAGGCGCTGCGCCTGCGCAGTACAGGGGGGAACTTATCCGCTGAAGGAACTTATTCGGCAAGACACCGGCAATGCAGCGTCCCTTGTTGCTTGGTTACCACTCGCGCATCACGCACGCGTGGCCGGCGATGACTGCTGAAGTCTGAAACATCCACCCCCACACAGGCTCCCACCTGGCGCCGATAACATGCTGTTCCACGGCATCGGCGGCCCCCGGCACTACAGCGTCCCTGTTGCCTGGTCACCGCTGCTGCATCGCGCATGTGCGATCGGTATTGCCGTGTTAATGGAACGAATGCTTCCCTGCACTAGCGCTGATTGACATCTAGATTGTGTGATCACTAGTTTTGTTCCCTAGCAACGGGCTCATCCCTATAATGACTCAGGATCCATGATACTGAATTTCACATGACAGAATACAGGTAATGCCAGTAGTTTCTTAACCCCTAATTTATATATGTTTGGCGATCTGTTTTAATTATGTTATCCTTTTATTATGCTATTTTTTAGCATTTTTGGCGGGATTTGTGATGTCATACCTCTCTGGGGGGGAGGAGCTTTGGTTTTTCTTGATGTTTTCTTTATTTTTTTTGATTGGTTGATGGTTATTTAAATTCTCTCCACTGTATTTCACCTGTATCACATGCCTGACGAAGGGGTCCTGCGTGACTCCGAAACGTTGCACCTTTTTGTGTTGTGATCATGCAATAAACTAAACCGTTTGGACACCCCCTTGTGTTGATCCTTGGTGTGCTGGCAAGTATCTACATTGCGACGCTGGAAAGAGGGACGACGCCAGTAAGGGGGGAAAAAATGGCACCGTATCTAAGTAGGTATCCAAGCAGGGTAGCTGCACGGACGCTGTGGTTGGGCTTTAAGGAGGGCTTCCCAAATCCAACTATGTTGGACCGGGTCCCCCCTGTTTCGGCTAACCTTAAGTCTGCTTATGAACATCCTGATGTAGTTTCTAGTAAGCTGCTGAAGAAAGTGACATTGGGAAGGATGGCCGGCCCATTTGTGTTGCCGCCGGTGGGGGACTTAGTGGCTTCACCACTGGGTGTGGTACCCAAGCGGGAACCGAATCAATTTAGGCTCATTCACCACCTGTCTCACCCTAATGCCCGTACACACGATCGGATTTTCCGACGGAAAATGTGTGATAGGACCTTGTTGTCGGAAATTCAGACCGTGTGTAGGCTCCATCACACATTTTCCACCGGATTTTCCGACACACAAAGTTTGAGAGCAGGATATAAAATTTTCCGACAACAAAATCCGTTGTCGGAAATTCCGATCGTGTGTACACAAATCCGAGGGACAAAGTGCCACGCATGCTCAGAATAAATAAAGAGATGAAAGCTATTGGCCACTGCCCCGTTTATAGTCCCGACGTACGTGTTTTACGTCACCCCGTTTAGAACGATCGGATTTTCCGACAACTTTGTGTGACCGTGTGTATGCAAGACAAGTTTGAGCCAACATCCGTCGGAAAAAATCCTAGGATTTTGTTGTCGGAATGTCCGATCAATGTCCGAACGTGTGTACGGGGCATAAGAGGCGGAGCAGCTTGGAGTTTGTGGGATCTCATATGAAAAATAGAATCTGACAGAGAGTAGAGTCCATAGGTGTGCCACATCCCTGTAACATGAACAGAAAAGGGGGTTCCCTAAAATGGGATTTTAAAGGCACTAATACATAAATAATATCATATGAAAAAATATATTTTTATTTACAAAAAACATATATTGTAAATAAAAATATATTTTTTCATATGGTATTTATGTGTTAGTGCCTTTAAAATCCCATTTTAGGGGAACCCCCCTTTTCTGTTCGTGGGATATCATATTGACACTGTGATGTCGTTGGTTCTTAAGTCAGTGGCAGAGGCTACTTGGCGGGCTTATGAGCGGGTGTGGAGAGAATGTCACAAGCTGGTAAGTAGGGTCCGGGGTGTTGTTCCAGCGATGAAGACCGGCTACACACCCTGTTGTACTTTCTGGGTAATAATTGTGAGGACGGGGTGTCTGTTGCTCGGGTTAACAGTAAGATGGCGGGCCTGGCTTTTTTGTTTACATTGAGTGGTGTGGAGGATGTTACATAGGCTTTCATAGTTCGGAAGGCGTTGAGGGGTCACAGAAAAGGATGCAGTAGGCCGGATACCCGGCAACCAGTGTCTTTGGGGATGTTGGTGGAGTTGACGGGGGTGCTGCCCACTGTATATTTCACCCCTTTTGAGGTTCAGCTGTTTAGGACAGCTTTGGGCCTTGGCCTTTTTTGGGGCACTGAGGGTGGGTGAGTTGGTCAGTCCTTCCATATCGGTGGCTGGGAGATTGGATGTCTCGGATGTTACAGTCCAGGGTGACACTGCTACGCTCCTTATTCATAAGTCGAAAACCAATCAGATGGGTAAAGAAGCCAGGGTGGTACTAGGGGCAGTGGAGGGTCTTGTGCCCGGTCGTGGTGATAAGGGAATGGGTGGGGTTGTGGCCTGCTGGGCCTGGCCCCTTTTTAGTCCACAGGGACGGGTTGGCATTGTCTCGGTATCAGTTTGTGAGTGTGTTCCAAAAATGCTTGGAGGCGGGTGGTTTCTCTTTGAGGGACTATTCTTCTCATTCATTCAGGATTGGAGCGGCCACTGAGAAGGCGCATTGGGGTGTCAGCGATCAGGTACTTCAACGTATTGGTCGTTGGGAATCTCACCGATTTTGGTTATATGTACGCCCTCATCTCCTTTGAAGCAGGTGAAAAAGGGGGAGGTGGAGCCCTCAACTCAAGGTGTTGGGGGGTCATGGGGTGTCTATGACCTTTTTGGTGTTGTTGTGTGGTGTTGATTGTGTGTGGCCTTTCTGGTCTGGGAATGGTAGTGCAATGTGGTCTCTATGTTTGGTGTCTTGGGTCTTGTTGCCTATGTTCTTTTTTGTGTTTCTGTTTTTCAGGCCCGATGTGCCTGATGTGGATCCTGGGTCACTCCTATGTTCACTGGGGGGCTAGGAGGGCTGGTTAGACCGGAAGGCAGGCAGCTGGGTTTTTTCCAGGGTGGAGGCCACGGTCCGCTGGATCGGTATACCTGGCATGCTGTGGTCCCAAGTAGTGCCGGAGATACAGCGGTACGCCAGGATGGATAGGCCTCCTGATGTGCTGCTTCTGCATGTTGGGGGCAATGACAGTATCAGGGCATCCAGGAACCTCATTAGAGACATACAGTGGGATTTCCTTCGGTTGCGTATGGCCTTTCCAGATACTGTCTTAATATGGTCAGACATCATTGGTAGAGCAGCTTGGAGGGGGGCTAGGTCGGTGGAAAGGATAAATAAGGCCAGGATCAAGGTCAACAAAGCAGTGGCAAAATGTGTAGTCCGCAATGGGAGGCTGGTGGTTCGCCATTGTGAGTTAGAAGGAGATTTTGGCCTGTATTTAAGGGGAGGTGGGATTCACTTGTCAGCTGTGGGCATAGATGTGTGGTTCCTGGGGCTCCAGGAAGGTCTCCAACCAGCCTTGAGGCTGTGGCGGGCCACCCACGTGTAAGGTGTCACTAGTGGGCACCTGTGGCAGGGGTCTCTTGTTCATGAAGGTCGAAATGGTGGAAGGTATACAGTATATGGTGTGGAACGGGTTGGGCCTATCTCAGTATGGGTACCTTCCCTATATGGTAATAATGGACTATCGGTCATCGAGCTGTATTGGGCAAGAAGGTGGCAATAGTTGTCCCTGAGCTGGTGGGATCGCAGCTAGGGGCCAGGATGCGGAAGTGGTGGTGGTACAGCCGATGCGATAGAATACCTTCCTTCATGAACCTCAGACATAACATTCAGTATATATATGTTAAAAAGTTGTTATAATATTTATATTTAAATGGAAGTTAATTTATGGAATTTTGTTATGGTTGTTAATAAAGGGGCCAGACGGCCATTTCATCCAGAAGGTGTGGTGTGTTTTATTGGGAATGTAAGGGTAAGTAATGCAAGAGTGGGGTGGTCAACAGGTTAGAAAACCATACATCAGCATACACCAGTCATGTATTTCTACAGATCTATTGGGATTCATTAAAAGCCTATATGAGAGGTCTGTTTATTTGTCAAATTTCAAGAATAAAAAAAGATCTAGGGACTGGGAATATTCAGTGACTGAAGATGTCTTAAAGGCTGAACTTCAATATATAGCAAACCCTATTAAAGAAACACAGCAGATATGGATACAAAAACAACAGATATATTCTTTTTTGTTTACAAACTTTTTTATTTGGTACAAAGAAATAGTACAAAAAGCTTATTGACATATGCCATAAAATGTACAAAGTAATTTCTACAAAAAGGAATAACAATATATATTAAGCGGTTCTTGAATGGACTATAAATTTATATATAAATATAGCAATTCCTATTATACATTAAACTCTATATTCATATAATACTCTTCAGTGAACTTCAGTATTTAGTAGAATTATTCAGGGTTAAAGAAGAGATTAGCATGGTTAAACCATGGGTCCCATTTCTTTGTGTAGAATTGGTTAGTGTTTTGTATTGTGTGGAATATTTTTTCCATTAAATTAATATTGTTAATTCTGGTTTTCAAATGTGAAAGAGGAACTGTGGGGGATTTC
This sequence comes from Aquarana catesbeiana, assembly GCF_042186555.1. Classification (NCBI taxonomy): domain Eukaryota; kingdom Metazoa; phylum Chordata; class Amphibia; order Anura; family Ranidae; genus Aquarana; species Aquarana catesbeiana. The sequence goes on from NC_133336.1 coordinate 6,327,419, forward strand.
CAATGGTATGCTATCAACCAGTGTACAGCAATACATATTGTGTGGATCAATCTCATATTATGTATGGAAAGACCGATGATAGGGGAAAATAAGAGACAGTTATAGATAGTGAGATTTTGGAGGCAAATTTTTCCAGTTGTTTCCATATCTGAGTAACTCTATCACAATCCCAGAAGATATGAGAAAAGGATCCTGCTGAATTGCAACCTCTGAAACATGTATGAGTGGTGTCAGGGAAAATAGCATGAATTTTAACTGGAGTATAATACCACCTTGTAAAAAGTTTGATTGCAGTTTCTTTGATCGTAATTGATCTTGTGTAAATTAATTATACATTTGTCCCAATTTTCCATTGTAAATGAGAAATCACATTCTTGTTCCCACTTGAGCATATAGGGAAGTTTGGATTGTTCTGCATTATTGACTAGATTAGAGTAGATTTCAGATATCAGGCCTGCTCTCCTAGGTGTTTTTAGACAAATGTTTTCAAAAAATGATGGTGGGAGTGAGTTTACTGTTTGGAAATATGTACTAAAAAATTGTCTAATTTGGAGCAATTTATTAAACTCTGTATTGTGGATCTGATGTCTAGATTTCAATGAAGAGAAGGAAGTGAAGTTGTTGTTTTCTAAAAAAATATAGAGGGATATTAGGTTATTATTTGTCCACCATGAAAAGTCTCCTCTCTCATTTGAGGTAAGGGGGAATTTTGGGTCACCAATAAAAGATGCAAGTGGAGGTGTGTTAGAGGTTAAGTTATATTTTTTGTTATGTAGTTTCCATAATTGATATGAATGTGAGACTAATTGATTAAGGTTGTCTAGGATGTGAGTTGATACTTTATTACCCCATAATATACTTGAGATAGAATATGGTTGGATGGAGTCTTTTTCAAATCTAACCCATGGGACTTTGGGGTTGGGAATGTGCCATTGTGCTATTTGTGACCATCTGGCGGCTAGGTAATAAAGCCAGAAGTCTGGGAGACCTAGACCACCATTTTTCTGTGGATTGTGTAATACTGATCTAGATAGACGTGAACGGGAGTCTGACCAGATAAATGTATTGATTTCTGTTTGGAATTTAGTAATAGTTACTTTATTTAATCTGATTGGGAGGGCTTTAAATAGGTATAAAATTTTTGGTAAGATTGTCATCTTAATCGCTGTAATTCGGCCAAGGAACGATATTTTAAAAGATTTCCATAATTTGAGCATCAATCTAATTTTTTGTATTAATGGGGTGTAGTTTTTTGAGGAAAGGTCATTAATATTTGGTGTAAGAAATATACCAAGATAAGGGAGAGAATCCATTGACCATGAGAAATTGAATGAGGAACGTAAGGAGTCTAATTGGGATGATGGGATGTTAATTGGCATACCTATAGATTTGGTGACATTCACTGTTAGGCCAGATAGTGAGGCAAATGTTTTAAGAGTATGTAGTAAATTTGGTAAAGCAATATTGGGTTGTGTGAGGAATAATACCATGTCGTCCACATACATACTCAATTTATAGGTATTATTGTTAGAATTATAACCTTTTATATCTGGGTTGTGCAGTTTTGCTGTAGCTAAGGGTTCAAGCGCTAATGCGAATAATAAGGGAGATAGGGGACAACCCTGTCTTGTTCCTCTGCCTAGTCTGAAAAAGTCTGAATTACAACCTGGTAATCTAATCCTAGTAGATGGGTTATGATAAAGAGCGTGAAAGGCGTGGAGAAATTCTCCTAAGAAGCCGTATCTTTTCAGAACTAAGTCAAGGAAATCCCAGGATACACTATCGAATGCTTTATTGATATCGAGACTAAGAAGTAAAACAGATTTGGAGTTGATATTTGCGTCTTGTATTATGTTAGTGGCTAATCTAATGTTGTCTGTAATTTGTCTACCAGGTATGAACCCTGATTGGTAGGGGGAGATTAGTGAGGGAATTATTAATGCAAGTCTATTGGATAATAATCTACAGAATATCTTAAGGTCATTGTTTATTACAGAAATTGGTCTGTAGTTTTGTGGCAATGTGTGGTCTTTGTTTGGTTTTGGGATAAGAGACATATTTGCAAGAAGCATTTCTTCTGGGAACTGTTCTCCTTTAGGAATCTTGTTATATAATTTTGCTAAATTTGGTGTTAATAATTGTTGATATTGTTTATAATAGAATGAGGTGAAACCATCTGGGCCCGGAGCTGAGTTTTTGTTAAGGGATTTTATTATATGATGTATTTCCTCCTCTGTGCATGGGACGTTTAAAGCATCTATTTGTGTTTGGGTTAGCTTTGGAAATGGGATTTTCTCCAACAAGGACATTGCTGTGGGCGGGATCGATGATTTAGGAGCTGAAAGTAGGTAAGAGTAGAATTTTTTAAAGATAGATAATATTTCTTGTGGATGAGTGACTAATTGGTTTGAGTTATTTTTAAGTTTATATACATGGGTGGGTTTTATAGATTGGTTAAGCTTGCGGGCAAACATTGATGAGTATGCATTACTTGACAGGAAAAATTTTGCTTTTGACCATCTAAGGGACTTTTCTGCTTTATATGTGAGTAATGAGTCTAATTCATTACGTTTTGGGGATATTAATGAATATATGTTTGGGTCGTTCTTGTTGGTATGAATTTTGTATAGGTTGTGAAGATCTTTAGTAAGGGTATGGATTTTTTCCCATTTTAGTTTATTACATCTTGCTGCTCTTTTGATGAGAAGGCCTCTTAAAACAGCCTTATGTGCTAACCATAATGAAGTTGGAGAGATCTCTGGGGTGGAATTTAGATTGAAATAGTCTTTTATTTCTAAAGCGATCTCCTGGTTGTGTATGGGGTCTGTTAGAATTGATTCGTTAATTCTCCACGAATATGGAATAGAAGTGAGGCCTATAAATTGAGTATTAAACGTTATGATTTGATGGTCTGACCAAGCACACAGGTGTATTGAGGCGTCGTGGGAGTTGGCAAGGATTATTGGAGTGCAAAAGATGTAATCAATACGTGAGTATGAATCGTGTGGGTGAGAGTAATAGGTATACTCACGAGCACCTAAATTCAAAGATCTCCACGTATCGATTAGTTGTAGACTATTTATGTGCGTTATAGTTGTTTTTGAGAAAGTTTTGGAGTTTTGATTTTGTTTGCTGCAGTCTAAGTTAGGTTGGTAGGCCGAATTAAAATCACCACCCAAAATAATATGTGGTGAGTGGTATTGTTTTAGTATATTAAAGAAATTTGTGAAAAAAGTAGTTTGTGAATCATTTGGTGCATATACGTTAGCAATGGTTAGTTCTCTACCGGATAACAGTCCTTTTATGATGATGTACCTACTATCTTGATCTTTATAAACCTGTTGAACCTCCAATGGAAAAGAATGGTGGATAAAAATTGCCACACCTTTAGTTTTGGAGGTGAATGTGGTATAAAAGGATTGATTAAAAGCTTTATGGAAATATGTGGGGTGTCCATCTTTCATGAAATGCGTTTCTTGTAACAATAATACTTTGGCATTTAGTTTTTTATATTGCAAGAATGCTTTTTTCCTCTTATGTGGTGAATTAAATCCTTGGACGTTGTGAGATAAGATTGTTATAGTCATGTGGTTGGAAACAAATTTGGGGGCTCATCAGGAAGTAATAAGATTGGATAAAATAAGGGAAATATGGTATATAATTGACGAATTGTAATAGGGATAGATACTGTAAAATAGGCGTACAAGGATTTAATCCAGTGAATAATCTTTACAATCAAGTGCAGCTTGAGGCATAACAAAAAAATTGTACCATAATTTTTCTGTATAGTGTCTAAGAGTAACATAACATTAATTAAGAGTAAACAAAATTTGTAGTGAACAAACTGTATGGGGTTGGAAAGAAAATCATTTTCTAACCGACTGAGAAAGTTAAAACGAACCATAGAATTTAAACTCAGTCTTTGAGTATATGAGGCAAAATTTTTGCGTCTAACAAGAGTTAACATTAATAAGAACATAAAAAGATATATGAATAATCTTTTAGGGAAAAAATAGAAAACATTTCTCTAATGAGAGAATATGTAGAGACTGAGAGGGGGTCAATCATGTCGGCATAGGCGGGACGCCACCTCCAATGTCATAGGAAAGTATAACTGTACAGCTTATGTCTAGTATTCTAGAGCTTAAAGACGGTGTAAATGTATCTATTATTGATACCTGAGGGAAAGGGAGCTATGGAAGAAAAATAAAAAACAACAGATATATTCCAGTATCTCTCGTAAAAAAAAGCAGAGCAGAAACATTTTTTCCTTCAGCAACCTTATTTTGAGGATGGGGAAAAGACGGGTCATCTTTTGTCTTCAATTGTAAAATGCTAAAAACCAATGTCACAAGTAGTTGAATCACAAATTTCTCCTACTGAAATTGTGCAAACAACTTTGAAGATTTCATCAGCTTTTCTTAATTTCTACAAAAACCTGTATAGTAGCAAAGTATCCTATAAGGAGACTGATTTGAAACTCTTCTTGAATTCCATTAAGTTAGCAGAACTATCAGAGAGTGATAGGGAGATGCTGGACCAACCCCTGTCATTAGAGGAACTTCAAATGGCTTCTGCTAATTTGCCTAATAATAAAGCCTCAGGTCCAGATGGGTTACCAGGGGAGGTTTATAAGGTTTTTGGAGAAGACTTGTTGCCTGAATTGTTGGAGGTCTTTGATACAGCATTTGAAAGTTGTTATGTATCATATTCTATGAATGAAGCAATTATTATAGTGTTGTTAAAACCTGATAAAATCCCTAGTAACCCTGAATTATATTGTCCAAGTTCATTACTTACCTCAGATTTGAAGCTACTGGCAAAATGTTAGCCACCAAATTGACAAAAGTAATACCTAGGATAGTGCATAAGGATCAATCAGGCTTTATCCCAAATAGATCCACGGCAGTGAATATAAGGCATTTATTTCTTAATTTACAGGCTCCGTCTGAAAACCTGGGTAATAAAACTATATTGTCACTTGACGCTGCTAAAGCTTTTGATAGCATAGAATGGGAATTTTTTGTGGCATCGTTTAGAAAAATTTGGCTTTGGACCCCAGTTTATAAGATGGATACAATTTCTTTATACTGCCCCAGTGGCACGGGTGCAAGAAAATTTACATATATCAGCACCTTTTTCACTGCAATGAGCAACAAGACAGGGATGCCCATTATCACCTTTGCTTTAGCTCTAGAACCTCTGGCTGCCTCTATTCTCAATCAAAGAATATTATTGAGTTTTGTAGATCAATGGGAGAGGATAAAATTGCCTTATATGCTGATGATACACTTCTATTTTTGGGAGATACCTTGTCTTCATTGGAGGCAGTAATGTCTTTAATTAATACATATGGTTCTTTTTCAGGCTTTAGGATAAATTGGGATAAGTCAGTACTTTTACCAGTTGACCCCTTGGTGACCAATCCACCAATCTCTGCTTCTCAGATTGCTGTAGTCTCCACATTTAAATATCTAGGGGTTCATGTTACATCACAAGTGAATACATATGTGAAGAGGAATATGACCCCATTACTTAAGCAGCTTGGGCAAGTGGGGAAAATCTGGAGTAATTTGCCTTTAACTATAATAGGTAGAGCCAATTTGATAAAGATGATTTGGATGCCACAACTATTATATTTGTTACATAACTGCCCCATATGGTTACTAGGGATGAGCCGAACACCCCCCTGTTCGGTTCGCAGCAGGACATGCGAACAGGCAAAAAATGTGTTTGAATACGCGAACACCGTTAAAGTCTATGGGACACGAACATGAATAATGAAAATTGCTCATTTTAAAGGCTTATATGCAAGTTATTGTCATAAAAAGTGTTTGGGGACCTGGGTCCTGCCCCAGGGGACATGGATCAATCCAAAAAAAAGTTTTAAAAATGGCTGTTTTTCGGGAGCAGTGATTTTAATAATGCTTAAAGTGAAACAATAAAAGTGAAATATTCCTTTAAATTTTGTACCTGGGGGTGTCTATAGTATGCCTGTAAAGTGGCGCATGTCTCCCGTGTTTAGAACAGCCTGAGAGCAAAATGACATTTCTAAAAGGAAAAAAAGTCATTTAAAACTACTCGCGGCTATTACTGAATTGTTCGGGTCTCTGCAATACACATAAAAGTCATTGAAAAAAATGGCATGGGATTCCCCTAGTCAATTACCAGGCCCTTTGGGTCTGGTATGAATAATAAGGGGAACCCCGAACCAATGGGGAGGATGTCCCCATGTTGATGGGGACAAGGGCCTCATCCCCACAACCCTTGGCCGTTGGTTGTGAGGGTCTGCAGGCGGGGGTCTTATCGGAATCTGGAAGCCCCCTTTAACAAGGGGACCCCCAGATCCCGCCCCCCCCTGTGTGAATTGGTAATGGGGTACAAATGTACCCCTACCATTTCACAAAAAAAGTGTCAAAAATTTAAAAAAGACAATAGCCGTTTTTTAACAATTCCTTTATTAAATGTCTTCTTCTTTCCCTGCTTCTTCTTCCATCTTCTTCTGGTCTTCCTTTGGTTTTCCTATTATTCCCCCGCTTCTTCCTCTATCTTCCTCTGCTTGTTCCTCCGGTATCTTCCTCTGGTCTTCTCCTCCGGCATCTTCCTCTGGACGAAACGCCTCCACATGTTGAGGGCATGTGGCCTGGTATGGTTCAGGAGGGGGGGGCACTCGCTCACCCCCCCTCTTTTCCTGTGGCCTGCCAGGTTGCATGCTCGGTAAAGGGTCTGGTATGGATTTTTGGGGGGACCCCTACACCATTTTTTTAAAATTTTGGCATGGGGTTCCCCTTAATATCCATACTAGACCTGAAGGGCCTGGTATGGAATTTAGGGGGACTCCCACGCAATTTTTTTTTTCATTTTGGTTCGGGGTTCCCCTTAATATTTATACCAGACCCAAAGGGCCTGGTAATGGACTGTGGGGGAATCCCATGCCGTTTTTTTCAATGACTTTTATGTGTATTGCAGAGACCCGACAATTCATTAATAGCCGCGAGTAGTTTTAAACGACTTTTTCCTTTAGAAATGTCATTTTGCTGTCAGACTGTTCTAAACACGGGAAACATGAGCCCCTTTACAGGCATACTATAGACACCCCCCAGGTATGAAATTTAAAGGAATATTATACTTTTATTGTTTCACTTTAAGTATTATTAAAATCACTGCTCCTGAAAAAACGGCCGTTTTTGAAACTTTTTTTGCATTGATACATGTCCCCTGGGGCAGGACCCGGGTCCCCAAACACTTTTTATGACAATAACTTGCATATAAGCCTTTAACCACTTCAGCCCCGGAAGGATTTACCCCCTTCCTGACCAGAGCACTTTTTACAATTTGGCACTGCGTCGCTTTAACTGCTAATTGCGCGGTTATGCAATGCTGTACCCAAACGAAATTTGCGTCCTTTTCTTCCCACAAATAGAGCTTTCTTTTGATGGTATTTGATCACCTCTGCCGTTTTTATTTTTTGCGCTATACACGGAAAAAGACCGAAAAATTTGAAAAAAAAATGATATTTTCTACTTTTTGTTCAAAAAAAAATCCAATAAACTCAATTTTAGTCATACATTTAGGCCAAAATGTATTCGGCCACATGTCTTTGGTAAAAAAAATGTCAATAAGTGTATATTTATGTGTTTGCGCAAAAGTTATAGCGCCTACAAACTAGGGTACATTTTCTGGAATTTACACAGCCTTTAATTTATGACTGCCTATGTCGTTTCTTGAGGTGCTAAAATGGCAGGGAAGTACAAAACCCCCACAAATGACCCCATTTTGGAAAGTAGACACCCCAAGGAAATTGCTGAGAGGCATGTTGAGCCCATTGAATATTCATTTTTTTTGTCCCAAGTGATTGAATAATGACAAAAAAAAAAAAAAATTTACAAAAAGTTGAAACTAAATGATATATTGCTCACACAGGCCATGGGCATATTTGGAATTGCACCCCAAAATACATTTAGCTGCTTCTCCTGAGTATGGGGATACCACATGTGTGGGACTTTTTGGGAGCCTAGCCGCGTACGGGGCCCCGAAAACCAATCACTGCCTTAAGGATTTCTAAGGGCGTACATTTTTGATTTTACTCCTCACTACCTATCACAGTTTTGAAGGCCATAAAATGCCCAGATGGCATAAAACCCCCCCAAATGACCCCATTTTGGAAAGTAGACACCCCAAGCTATTTGCTTTGAGGCATGTTGAGTCTATGGAATGTTTTATATTTTGACACAAGTTGCGGGAAAGTGACAAATTTTTTTTTTGCACAAAGTTGTCACTAAATGATATATTGCTCACACAGGCCATGGGCATATGTGGAATTGCACCCCAAAATACATTCTGTTGCTTCTCCTGAGTACGGGGATACCACTTGTGTGGGACTTTTTAGGAGCCTAGCCACGTACGGGACCCCGAAAACAAATCACCGCCTTCAGGATTTCTAAGGGTGTAAATTTTTGATTTCACTCTTCACGGCCTATCACAGTTTCTGAGGCCATGGAATGCCCAGGTGGCACAAAACCCCCCCAAATGACCCCATTTTGGGAAGTAGGCACCCCAAGCTATTTGCTGAGAGGCATGGTGAGTATTTTGCAGCTCTCATTTGTTTTTGAAAATAAAGAAAGACAAGAAAAAAACAATTTTTTTTTCTTTTTTCAAATTTCAAAACTTTGTGACAAAAAGTGAGGTCTGCAAAATACTCACTATACCTCTCAGCAAATAGCTTGGGATGTCTACTTTCCAAAATGGGGTCATTTGGGGGGGGGGTTTGCCACCTGGGCATTCCATGGCCTCCGAAACTGTGATAGGCAGTGAAGAGTAAAATCAAAAATTCACGCCCTTAGAAATCCTGAAGGCGGTGCTTGGTTTCGGGGTCCCGTGCGTGGCTAGGCTCCCAAAAAGTCCCACACATGTGGTATCCCCATACTTAGGAGAAGCAACAGAATGTATTTTGGGGTGTAATTTCACATATTCCCATGGCATGTTTGCGCAATATATCATTTAGTGACAACTTTGTGCAAAAAAAAAAAAAAAAAAATTGTCTCTTTCCCGCAACTTGTGTCACAATATAAAATATTCCATGGACTCGACATGCATCTCAGCAAATAGCTTGGGGTGTCCACTTTCCAAAATGGGGTCATTTGGGGGGGGTTTGAACTGTCCTGGCATTTTATGCACAACATTTAGAAGCTTATGTCACACACCACCCACTCTTCTAACCACTTGAAGACAAAGCCCTTTCTGACACTTTTTGATTACATAAAAAAATAATTTTTTTTTGCAAGAAAATTACTTTGAACCCCCAAACATTATATATTTTTTTAAAGCAAATGCCCTACAGATTAAAATGGTGGGTGTTTCATTTTTTTTTTTTCACACAGTATTTGCGCAGCGATTTTTCAAACGCATTTTTTGGGGAAAAAACACACTTTTTTAAATTTTAATGCACTAAAACACACTATATTGCCCAAATGTTTGATGAATTAAAAAAGATGATCTTAGGCCGAGTACATGGATACCAAACATGACATGCTTTAAAATTGCGCACAAACGTGCAGTGGCGACAAACTAAATACATTTTTAAAATCCTTTAAAAGCCTTTACAGGTTACCACTTTAGATTTACAGAGGAGGTCTACTGCTAAAATTACTGCCCTCGATCTGACCTTCGCGGTGACACCTCACATGCATGGTGCAATTGCTGTTTACATTTGACGCCAGACCGACGCTTGCGTTCGCCTTAGCGCGAGAGCAGGGGGGACAGGGGTGCTTTTTTTTTTTTTTTTTCTTTATTATTTTTTTGATTTTCTATCTTATTTTTAAACTGTTCCTTTCATTTTTTTTTTAAATCATTTTTATTGTTATCTCAGGGAATGTAAATATCCCCTATCATAGCAATAGGTAGTGACAGGTACTCTTTTTTGAAAAAATTGGGGTCTTTTAGACCCTAGATTTCTCCTCTGCCCTCAAAGCATCTGACCACACCAAGATTGGTGTGATAAAATGTTTTCCCAATTTCCCAATGGCGCTGTTTACATCCGGCGAAATCTAAGTCATAAAATGCTCGTAGCTTCCGGTTTCTTAGGCCATAGAGATGTTTGGAGCCACTCTGGTCTCTGATCAGCTCTATGGTCAGCTGACTGAATCACCGGCTGCATTCTCAGGTTCCCTGTTGAGACAGGAGAGCCAGAGAAAAACACGGAAGACGGTGGGGGGGGGGCATTCCCTTCCACTGCTTGTAAAAACAGTCTAGAGGCTAATTAGCCGCTAGGATTTCTTTTACATGAAAGCCGACCACTGGCTGAAAAGAATGATACCAAGATGATACCTAAACCTGCAGGCATCATTCTGGTATAGCCACTCAAAGTCGTGAATGGCGTACCTGAAGACAAAAAAATGGTTAACAATAAAGCACAGTAAACGGTAAAGTATAAAAAATTGCATACCTGAAAAGCAAACATGATAAAACATAATAACAATAAAACATTGCAGAATAGAATACAGTAAAAAAGAGCAGAACAATAGAGAGAGAATAGAGATCGAGAGAATAGAGAGAGAGAGAACAATAAAACGACAACTATTTTTTTTTTATTTTATATTTTTGTTTGTGTTTTTTTTTTTTTTTTTTACACTTTTTTTGTAACTAACTTTTATAACTGTAACCGGTTCCAGGTACGGGTCTCTCAAAATGCGATGGCATCTTGGGAGACCCTGTGAAAGTGTGCCTAGTCTGTGCAATGCTGTACCCTACGCTAATACTCAACTAGTGAATGGTAGCGTTCAAAACATTCACCAATGCAAAGACCAGGATTGTCAGGACAGGAGGGACAATAATAGCGGGTGTCACGCCTATATCCGCGCTTGCTGCAGACACAACATCTTTTTTGGGGGGTTCGTTGGGTAGGGGTACTCGGGAGGACATAAAGAAAATGCCTCTCATGCAGCCGACTGCATTTGGTTGGGGATGTGAATGGGGGAATTACGGGCGCTGCAGAAGCGGTGGGTTCCCAATTAGGATTGGCGAATGCAGCAGGAAGGGCATTATGGGCACGACGGCCTCTGTTTGTCTTTTTGGTGGCAGCGGGACACTACTTGTGCTTGCCACCTCACCAGCTTGAACTGCACTTATGGGACTCGCCACGTCACCAAGTGTTACTGCAGTGCTGGTTTGACTACGACCGGGGTGTACTAGGCCACTGGTGCTTGCCAGTTCACCAAAACGCTACCAAAAAAACTGTTAGCGATCGCAGGGATCAGGCCTGACTCTGCGAACGCTGCAGTTATGCGTTTAGTGTTTTGTAAGTGTCAGTGATCGATCGATACTGCACTTGGGTGGGCTGGGCTGGGCCGGGTGGAGGGGCAAAACGCAGGTGCTAGCAGGTATCTGGGCTGATCCCGCTAACACTGCGTTTTTGGGAACCCTAAACTGCTGGGGACGCTAGTATAGATCTGATCGGATCAGATATTGATCCGTTCAGATACTATACCACTAAGGGAGGCGTATGCTGTGTGCGTGGGTGTTAGCGCTACTAATCTGACGCTGCCTGGGGCGACGCATATCACCGCTGGGCGATCAGGGGGCTAAACCTTTATTCAGTAATAAACGGCGGGTGCCCTGACACTATAAAAAAATAAACGAACTAACCAGCGTCACCCGTAACAGTTATACGGTGATCAGTGGTGAAAGGGTTAACTAGGGGGCAATCAAGGGGTTAAAACATTTATTAGGTAGTATATGGGGGTCCCTGTCGCTATAAAACGCTGACGGCGAACCTAAATATTTACCTCCCTAACTAGCGTCACCAGCAACACTAATACAGCGAATAGAAAAATGATCGCTTAGTGACACTGGTGACAGGGGGTGATCAAGGGGTTAAAACTTTATTAGGGGGTTAGGGGGGTACTCTAGACCTACAGGGCGCTAATACTCACTGCCCTACCACTTCTAACTGTCACAAACTGACACCATGCAGTAATCAGAAAAAAAAAAAACTGTGTGGGGTGATTGGGGGGGGGGGGGGATCGGGGGGCGATCGGGGGGGGATTGGGGGTGTTTTGTGTGCCTGGCATGTTCTACTGTGTGTGTGTGTTTTGTGTGCACTTACATGTCTTCTCTCCTCGGCGCTGGAACGGAAACTGCCGAGCCGAGGAGAGATGACATCACATCCTCTGCCTGTGTGTACTACACACAGGCAGGGGAGGATTCCCATTGGCTGGGAGCGATCGCGAGGGGGGGCACGATCGGATGGTCTCCCCCTCGCCTCCCAACGCTCCCAGTCAGAAGCCGACCGCCGCTGGCACCGGGGGGGGTCCGATCGGACCCCCCGCCCACGGAAGGCAGATCACGTATGGGTACGTGATTCTGCCTGCCCGTGCCATTCTGCCGCAGTATATCTGCGTTAGGCGGTCAGCAAGTGGTTAAAATGAGCACTTTTAATTTCTTCCATAGACTTTTAAAGGGCGTTCTGTGGCTTTAGAATTTGCAGCGAACACCCCAAATTGTTTGCTATTCGGCGAACAGCCAATGTTCGAGTTGAACTCATGTTTGACTCGAACAGACAGCCCATCCCTAATGGTTACCACGGAAATTCTTTAACCACTTCCCGCCCGCCCTAAAGTGGATTGACGTCCGGGAAGTGGTTCTGTTATCCTGACTGGGCGTCATATGACGTCCTTCAGGATAACATGCCGCAGCGCGCCCCCGGGGGCGCGCATCGCGGCGATCGGTGGAGCAGTGTGTCAGTCTGACACACCGCTACACTGATCTTGGTAAAAAGCCTCCGGCGGAGGCTCTTTACCACGTGATCAGCCGTGTCCAATCACGGCTGATCACGCTGTCAATAGGAAGAGCCGTTGATCGGCTCTTCCTCACTCGCGTCTGACAGACGCAAGTAGAGGAGAGCCGATCGGCGGCTCTCCTGGCAGGGGGGGTCTGCGCTGATTGTTTATCAGCGCAGCCCCCCCACAGATCACCCCACTGGACTACCAGGGATGCCACTAGGACCACCAGGGAAGGGGCAACGTGGATGGCCAGGTATGTACCCCATGGCCATCCACATGTGCCCAATCTGTGCCAATCAGTGCCCACAAATGGGCACTGATTGGCACTATTATGCCAATAATATGCCCAACAATGCCCAGCAATGCTATATCAGTGCCACCTGTCATTGCCCATCTGTGCCACCTGTCACTGCCCATCGGTGCCACCTGTCAGTGCCCATCTGTGCCCATCTGTGCCCACCTATCAGTGCCCATCAGTGCCACACATCAGTGCCACACATAAGTACCCATCAGTGCCACCCATATATACCAATCAATGCCACCTATGAGTGCCCATCAGTGCCGCCTATGTGTGCCCATCGGTGCCACCTATGAGTGCCCATCAGTGCCGCATACCAGTGCCACCTATCAGTGCCCATCAGTGCCACCTATCAGTGCCCATCAGTGCCGCCTATCAGTGCCCATCATCAGTGCCCGTTAGTGCCACCTCATCAGTGCCACCTCATCGGTGCCCATCAGTGCCGCCGTATCAGTGCCCATCAGTGCAGCTATATCAGTGCCCATTATTGAAGGAGAAAGCGTACTTATTTACAAAAAAATTTAACAGAAACAAAGAAAAACTTGTTTTTTTTTTAAATTTTTGATCTTTTTTTATTTGTTGCGCAAAAAATAAAAACCGCAGAGGTGATCAAATACCACCAAAAGAAAGCTCTATTTGTGGGAACAAAATGATAAAAAAATTGTTTGGGTACAGTGTAGCATGACCGCGCAATTGTCATTCAAATTGCAACAGCGCTGAAAGGTGAAAATTGGGCTGGGCGGGAAGGTGTCTAAGTACCTGGTATTGAAGTGGTTAAACAAATAGATACCTTGTTTAGAGATCTTATATAGAGATATAAACATCCTCGGATCAGTTTGGAAACTTTGCAGTTACCTAAGGATGAAGCAGGGCTGACTGTCCCTAATGCCAGTTATTATTATCCGACATCCCAACTTCAGCAATCAAATGGATGGAATACTATAGATTGTGAGGATGGCATACAACAAATAATACTTTCCCTTGCTGATAGATCCACTAGTGCAGTCAATAGTTTCTTACCATTTGTTACAGGATTATCGGTGATCTGAGTGCAAAGTATGACAAAGATGCAGTATATGTATCAAACAGGAGACACAAAACACTGTTGCTCACTTGCTTTTCAAGTTTACGGTGTTAACTGCTTAAGGACCGCCCCACATAGATATACTGCAGCAGGGCGGCCCTTAAGCGCAAAATCACATACCTATAGTTGATTGTTGTTTTCGGCTCTGGGGCGCTCTCATGCACCACCGGAAACCCCGCTACCGCTGCAATTGGACACAGTGGGAGCCAATCAGTAGGTCTGGTGGATCCGATGTCCACTGGAACCCCGGCGATCGTTCCGGGAGAGGCAGAACGGTGGTCTCGCTATGTAAACAAGACAGATTGTGGTTCTGCTAGTAAGAAAGACAGAGATCTTGTGTTTTTGCTAAGCAGGAACACGGATCTCTGTCTTTCTTCAGCTAAACCATCCCCCACACAGTAAGAAAACACTCCCAGAGAACACCGTTAACCGTTTGATTGCCCCTGATGTTAACCTCTTCCCTGACAGTGTCATTAGTACAGTGACAGTGCATTTTTTTTAGCACTGATCACTGTATTGGAGTCACTGGTCCCTAAAAAGTGTCACTTAGTTTCAGATTTGTCCACCGCATTGTCGTAGTCCCACTTAAAATTGCTGATCTCTGCCACTACTAGTATAAAAAAAATAATTAAAAATCGAAATAAATTTATCCCATAGGATTGCAGACACTATAACTTTTGCGCAAACCAATCAATCTATATACGCTTATTGGGATTTATTTTACCAAAAACATGCAGCAGAATACATATTGGCCTAAATTGAAGAAGAAATTAGATTTTTTACATTTTTTATTGGATGTTTTATAGCAGAAAGTAAAAAAATATATATCTTTTTTCAAAATTGTCGGTCTTTTTTGTTTATAGCGCAAAAAATAAAAACCGCAGGAGGTGATCACCAGCAAAAGAAAGCGCAATTTGTAGGAAAAATAGACATAAATTTAATTTGGGTACAGCGTCGCACAATTGTCAGTTAAAGTGGTTGTAAACCCTCAGGGGCAACTTTCAACTACAGGTAAGCCTAAATTAAGGCTTACTTGTAGGTGCTTGCAATAATGTCTTAAACCTACACGGTTTAGGAGATATTTGCAAAAAAGACTGTACCGATGTCTACGGCGCATGTACGCTGTAGACAACGGCGCAGACGCACTGAGCATGCCGTTGGTGAAGGCGATCATGCCGTCACTGACGGCTCTCGTGTGCATGCGCCGGAGTGACGTCATCGCTGCTTCGGCCACTCAAAGCGCCGGAGCAGCGATACCCGGAAGTCACTCCGGGTATCATGGCGCAGACGGAGGACGTGAACGAGGGTCGCTTCGATCTCAGGTAAGTAATTCATAATGAGCTAGTATGCTATGCATACTAGCTCATTAAGCCTTTGTCTTGCAGGGTGTATTTTTATTTTTATTTTTTCAGAGGGTTTACTTCCTCTTTAAAGCATCGCAGTGCCATATCACAAAAAAAAATGGCCTGGTCAGGAAGGGGGTAAAACCTACTGGAGCTGAAATGGTTAAACAGAAATGGATCATATACAGACGATTACTTTTTTTATAGTGGCAGCGCAGGCCACATGAAAAGCACATCAATTTGTGTTAGCGAGTTACCAGTACTAACATATACTATCTGAGAAAGTGAATGTCAGAATAATTACAAAACTGAACAAAGATAGCATAAACCAAGTGTGACTAAACTGTATCATAGAGGAGACACCACCATTGCTCACTTGCTTTCCAAGTTTAATGTGAGCTTGTTGGTTTCAGTCTCCTGAAGTCACACTACAAGTCATTAGAGCTCCCTCTAGCTGCAGCCTAGTAAGAGCATTACAGGGAGGTCTATTTATTTACTTGCTACATATGTGTACAGTATGTATGCATGTGAAAAAGGGGTCTTAGACTCCAAGCCCCTCGAGGACAGGGACTGATGTGAATGAATAGTATGTAAAGTGCTGTTGGTGATATATTGGTGATCAATATAAATGCCTGTAATTAAAATAAACTACAATCAGTTTGTTTTATACATCTAATCTTTCCTCAATATTTTTAGAACATAAGAACTTATAATTTTTCTTAGACTAAACATAGCAGTGTCGATTTCTGACTAACCTGAGCTATAAAACTATTCTCGTTCTATTCCCAGATATTCAGGAAAAGCACAAACACCATCTGATGAAGAAGACTGAGACTCTATTGGAGCATAGACCCCCAGGATCTACTCTGGAACCACAAAGATTCCTCATCAATGAGCGTTATGTGAACCTTATTGTAGTTTCCACTGATCAGTTCAGGCAGCGTTCCCAGAATGAGCTAATACAGACTGGGTTGAAACATGAGGAATGCTTGAAGAAAACACAGATTGGACTGGAGCACATTTCCCCCAACAAGCTGTTCCGCTGGAACCAGCATTTTCAATGTGTACCACATGCAGTAATGGTGAGCGGAGTGCCAGGAATAGGGAAGACCACAATGATGCAGAAATTTGTCTATGATTGGGTGACTGGAAAACACTACAAGAGATTTGCTTTTGTCTTCTTCTTCAAATTCCGGGACCTTAATAGAATGGAAAAGGTCAACTTAGAGGAGATGATTCTTCATCAATATCCATATCTGGAGGGTCATATTGGAAATATTTTACAGTATCCAGAGAGACTTCTGTTCATATTTGATGGCTTAGATGAAAGTATTCACCAAATGGATTTCAAATCAAGTAGACTCTTTGCTAACAAGACAATATCTGGGGAGATTGTGGTCAGTTTGGTGAGGCAGAGTCTTCTTAAGGGTTGCTCTGTACTGATAACCAGCCGCCCAACCAGACTGGCATCAGTTGATACCGGTGTTTTCCAGAGAATAACTGAGATCATGGGATTTCTCCATGGACACAGACTAACCTTCTTTAATAATTTCTTTGGAAATGGGGAATTGTCAGAAAAGGCTTTTTATCATGTGCAGGAGAATGACACGCTGTACACTTTCTGTTATATCCCATCATACTGCTGGATCATCTGTACAGTGTTATCAATGTGCTTCAGAGCCCAACCAACAATCACTGATCAGCTGATGACATCATTACCCAAAACAGTGACACAACTCTTTGTGACATTTGTCTCCAACATTCTAGCCAATCACTGCCAGAATAAAGATGGCGACCACACTGTCCAGGAACTGCTGACATCTATTGGGTGGATGGCAGAACATGGAGTCATGAGTCACATGATTGTATTTGATGATCGTCATCTGGAGTCATTCAGTGTGAAAAATGACAAACATCTCTTTTCATGTTTCATGATGGAATCTGGTCAGCCTCCTAATGCGGATTACGCCTTCTTCCATCTCACTCTTCAGGAGTTTTTTGCCGCTTTAGTCCATTTTATCTCCTATAATCCTGACAGATTACGGAAAACACTTGATAAGGCAGAATCTCACAAAGATGGCCGTGCTGAAATACTCCTCCGTTTCCTCTGTGGTCTCTCAGACACTTCTACTAGATCCATGTTAAAGTCTCATGTGGGAGAATTGTCTTCTGACGCTGCCAAACATGTCATCACCTGGATCCGGAAGAAAATTGCAGAAATAGTACCTTACAAATCCCAAGCAGTCAACAGAGAGCTTCTTAATATATTCTACTATCTCCACGAGAGCAGGAATAAGGCTCTGGTGTCACAATGTATTGGGTCAAATAAAGTTGTCTTTTCTAAAGTCCCCCTCAGCCCTCTGGACTGCTCTGTGCTGTCTTTTATCCTTCAATCCCTCAAAGAGACAGAAGATGTAAATCTAAGTTCATGTGACATTCAGGATGAAGGATTGAAGAAACTTATACCAGCTCTACACAACATTAAGAGTCTGAGGTAAGTAATACATATGATTAATCACCATGCTGTATTAAATTGGTAATTGCAGGTGTTTTTTTCCAGAGAAATTATTAATTATTGGTGTGATTTGTTTTCTATGATATGCAGATATGTACATATCTATTTATGTGAATACATCAGATAATGCTTAAAGTTACTGTAAAGTGAAAGCAATTCACTGCATTAAGGTAAAAAATAAGGATGATCCGACCGAACCACCCCCCCCCCTCCGCACCAGAACTTGCGAACAGGCAAAAAATTTGGATGAACACCGTTAAAGTTTATTGGATACCAACATGAAAAACCAAAAGTGCTAATTTTAAAGGCTTATATGCAAGTTATTGTCATAAAAAGGGTTTGGGGACCCGGGTCCTGCCCAAGGGGACATGTATCAATGCAAAAAAAAGTTTTAAAAAACGTCAGTTTTTTCAGAAGCAGTGATTTTAATAATGCTTAAAGTGAAACAATAAAAATGAAATATTCCTTTAAATATCGTGCCTGGGGGGAGTCTATAGTATGCCTGTAAAGTAGCGCGTGTTTCCCATGTTTAGAACAGTACCACAGCAAAATGACATTTCTAACGGAAAAAAAGTCATTTAAAACTGATCGCGGCTGTAATGAATTGTCGGGTCTCGGCAATATAGATAAAACTCATTGAAAAAAATGGTCCCCCCCCCCAGTCCATTACCAGGCCCTTTGGGTCTGGTATGAATATTAAGGGGAACCCCAAACCAAAAATTAAAAAGAAAATTGCGTGGGGGTCCCCCCAAAATCCATACCAGAACCTTATCTGAGCACGCAACCTGGCAGGCCACAGAAAAAGAGGGGGGGACATAAGAACGCACCCCTCCTGAACCGTACCAGGCCACATGCCCTCAACATGGGGAGGGTGCTTTGGAGTAGCCCCCCAAAGCATCTTGTTAATTAATGGGGACAAGGGCCTCATCCCCACAACCCTTGCCTGGTGGTTGTGGGGGTATGCGGGCGGAGGGCTTATCGCAATCTGGAAGCCCCTTTAACAAGAAGACCCCCAGATCCAGGCCTCCCCCCTATATGAATTGGTAACGGATACATTGTACCCCTACCATTTCACCAAAAAAAGTGTCAATAATAGTAAAAAAGACAGGAGACACTTTGGGACTGAAAAAAGAAAAAAAACAACCCAATAGGTCCGCATCCATGGGAGGCTCATGCCGAGTGACGCTTCTTCTCAGGGACAGCTGTTATATAGCTGAGGGCTGGGCCACCCGGTGACGTAAACGGTTGACCCCACCCCCCCTCTGACGACACGACACATGGCATCAGAGGAAGGCAGGTTTACATCACCGAGATGTCATCGATAAGAAGCGTCACTCGGCGGAAGCCTCCCATGAAGGCAGAGCTGTTGCGGCTTTTTTTTTTCTTTTTTTGGCTCGTTGGGCGGCGTGAGATGAATCTACATCATGGGAAATTTTTATTTTTTAATTTTTTTAAAAAAGGACTTGTCCCAAAGTCTCCTGTCTTTTTTACTATTTTTGACACTTTTTTTGTGACATGGTAGGGGTACCATGTACCCTTTACCAATTCACATGGGGGGGCTGGGATCTGGGGTTCCCCTTGTTAAAGGGGGCTTCCAGATTCTGATAAGCCCCCCGCCCGCATACCCCCACAACCACTGGGCAAGGGTTGTGGGGATGAGGCCCTTGTACCCATCAACATGGGGACAAGGTGCTTTGGGGGGCTACTCCAAAGCACTCTCCCATGTTGAGGGAATGTGGCCTGGTACAGTTCAGGAGGGGGGCGCTCTCTTGTCCCCCCCCCCCTTTTCCTTCAGCCTGCCACGTTGTGTGCTCGGATAAGGGTCTGGTATGGATTTTAAGGGGGGCCCCTACGCCATTTTTTAAATAAAAATTTGGCGCAGGGTTCCCCTTAATATCCATGTCAGACCTGAAGGGCCTGGTATGGTTTTTGGAGGGACCCCCACGCAATTTTTTTTTAAATTTTTGGTTCGAGGTTCCCCTGTGGGGAATTCCCATGCCGTTTTTATCAATGAGCTTTTATGTGTATTGTCGGACCGGCAATGCAATAGCCGCATAGTTTTAAATGACTTTTTTTCCTTTGAAATGTCATTTTGCTGTCAGACTGTTCTAAACACAAGAAACATTTACAGGCATACTATAGACACCCCCCAGCTACGAAATTTAAAGGGATATTACACTTTTATTGTTTTATTGTTTGACTTTAAGCATTATTAAAATCACTGCTCCCGAAAAAAATGGCAGTTTTTAAAACTTTTTTTTGCATTGATCCATGTCCCCTGGGGCAGGACTCAGGTCCCCAAACACTTTTTATGACAATAACTTGCATATAAGCCTTTAAAATGAGCACTTTTGATTTCTCCCATAGACTTTTAAAGGGTGTTCCGCGGCATTCGAATTTGCCGCGAACACCCCAAATTGTTCGCTGTTCGGCGAACTTGCGAACAGCCGATGTTCGAACTCGAAGCTCATCCCTAATCACCAGACTAAGTCACTTTTATACCTGGCCATCAAGGCAGAGATAACATTTTCCACCTTCTCCATCTCTTAGGATTTTTTTGGGATTTAACTAGATCTATCTCTATTATTGTCCTTTGATATCATAGTTCCATGGTTGGTAAGGTTGAATAAAGACAATAGTCCATCCAGTTCAACCTGTGTGTGTGTCAGTGTCAATAATCATTTCCCATATCTCTATATATTGTGTTCACTAAGATGCACATCCAAAAGTCTTTAAAAACTATCAATACATCCTGCTGACACCACCAATTGTAGAAGAGTTCCACATCTGTGCCGCCCTGACAGTGAAACCCCCCCCCCTGTGCAGTTTAAGGTTCAACCTCTTCTCCTCCAGTTTTATTGTGTGGCCCCGTGTCCTCTTACACTCCCTGAGACAAAATAGTTTTCTCCTTATGCTGGAATCACTATTGAGGTATTTGTGTATCGCTCTCATATCTCCTCTCATGAGTCTATTCTCCAGAGAGAATATGTTTAATGATTGTAGTCCTTCCTCATAATTGAGGTCCTCCAGTCCCCTCATTTTGTAAATAGAATGAACACACATGTAAGAGATCAATGGATGCAGACCCCGATAAATAGCAATATGGGATAGTTCCCCCAAGGGTTTTTTTTTTTTTAGCAGCCAAGTAAATAGATCAAAAAGCTGCAAATGTTTGTAAAAATCTTTATTTTCCAAAACTAGGAAACCAACACAGTATCATGTAGGTTAAAATATAAGCTCTGGTTATATAGTACAAAAACACATTCCATCATGTATGACGATAAAAATACAGTGGAGCAACACATAGCATTAACAAATGCCAACCACATAGGTCCCCCAATGTACACAACAGTGGTAAATTTACAGCTAGAAGATGGAATCTGAAACAGAGATCCTATAACCAGAATTTTTAAAGAATTTAGATGGTCCATGAAGGTCCATGGTCAGTCCTCACCTCCCACAACATGGAATCCAGCCAAAAAAGCTACACTCTTGACACCTCCAGAGGAAGAAAAAGGGGCACCTGGGATGTTCTTACCAAACCATGGAATTGAATTAGTATATGGTGTATGATCGAACCCTACAGGCACTATCGGTATAACAGGATGTGTAATAACTCATAATATATATATATATATATATATATATATATATATATATATATATATATATATATATATATATATATATATATATATATATATATATATATATATATATATATATATATACACACATACACACACACACACACACACACACACACATATATACATACATACATATACATATACACACACACACACACACACACACACACACACACACACACACACACGATTAAAGATTATAAAGAAAAACGTGAATGTGTGATGTGAGTAACATGGCGTGAGGAAGATGTGTGCAAGGATAAACATCATTGAAGATGTATTGAAAGGTGGAATCAGTGGCGGCCCATCCATAGGGGGCGCCTGGGCGCCGCCACCCCTCCAGGCAGTCTCAAAAAAAATAAATAAAAAAAAAAGTAAAAAAAAAAAAATTTTTTTTAAAGCTGGCCCTTTAAAAAAAAAACCCACAAAAAAGTCCTTAAGTGCACTGTGTTCAGATGGCGGATACAGTGCGACGCCGGACACAGTGCACTTATGGGAAGCGCCACGTCTATGCAATCACGAGATTGCATACGTGGCGCTTCATTTGCGGGCATTTAGCCCGCCTTGCGGCGCTTTCTGAAGTGCCGAGTAGCTTCCGCCCGGTCCTAGTATCTATTACTATGGCCGGGCGGTTTGATTGACATCTGAGTATGATGTCGCGTCCTGTTTCTCTCCAATTGCGCCCGGGAGAGAGAAGCAGGAAGTATGAGAACAACTGAGCTCTGCAGGAGACACCGCTGGAGAGGACAACACACAGCAAGGTAAGTAACCGGGGGAGGGGGGTTTGATGGTGACACATGCTGTAATTTGGTGACACATGCTGCAATCTGGTGACACATGCTGCAATCTGGTGACACACGCTGTAATTTGGTGGCACGTGCTGCAATCTGGTGACACATGCTGCAATCTGGTGACACATGCTGCAATCTGGTGACACATGCTGCAATCTGGTGACACACACTGTAATTTGGTGACACACACTGCTGCAATTTGGTGGTGACACATGCTGCTGCAATTTGGTGGTGACACATGCTGCTGCAATTTGGTGGTGACACATGCTGCTGCAACTGGTGGTGACACATGCTGCTGCAACTGGTGGTGACACATGCTGCTGCATTTGGTGGGACACAGGCTGCATTTTATGTGACACAGGCTGCATTTTATGTGACACAGGCTGCATGTAAGGAGGGAGTCCGCTGGGGGCACCTGATGTAAGGAGGGACTCCGCTGGGGACACCTGATGGCATCTGGTGGCAGGCGACGTAGCTAGTGACATGCTCAGGGCTCCCACTGATACTGCATTATGGTGAGTTGAATGATTTAATTGTATATTACAATGTAATAATAGAAATAATGCGCTTCAATCATCCTGACACCATAACAACCATGGTGCCGGGATGATTGAAGCGCTAACACCAGGTGTTTGGAGTATCTTTATCTGCTGATTGTTAAACTTTCCAAAATACACATATTTCTATTGTTGTGTAGGATCTGGACCTGTTGTCCCTCCATCCCTCTCTCCCTCTCCCTTCATCCCTCGTTCATCACAGACACTAACCACACCACCTTAGAGCCACGCCCACTATTTCGCTGAAGCCACGCCCATTTTAAGCAAGTGGGAGGGGTCAAAAAGGAAGGGCGGGGCCTGGCGCCCCCCATCCTAAAACTTCACCAGCCGCCACTGGGTGGAATATATTACATGATACATAAAAAATAATAAGAATTACATTGCTCATAGGCAATGAATATTTAAAGTACAAAAGTGTATAATCATATTGTGATTAATGAAGTGTGAAATTACATTGCGTAAAAACAATGGATATACCAAAATACAAAAATGTATGAAGGGGTGTAATACATGTCATGATTGGTGAAAATACAAATCACAATGCTAAAAGCAATGGGTATATAGTGAAATATGGTTTAATAGCGCTACACTTTTACACTTACACATATTGCTTTGGTCTATAGCTGTGTTGGCTGCTATTTATACCTTTATCCCACACAGCGCTATATTCCCCCCTTTTTCATGCATACAGTACCTGGTGAATTGGAAAAGGTACGGTCTGGAGGAACGCTCTTGGGTCTCTTCCTCGGATGTACA
Organism: Aquarana catesbeiana; assembly: GCF_042186555.1. NCBI lineage: Eukaryota > Metazoa > Chordata > Amphibia > Anura > Ranidae > Aquarana > Aquarana catesbeiana. The sequence goes on from NC_133336.1 coordinate 6,351,192, forward strand.
TGCCCCTGTCCTCCTCTGTGATTTCCATAGACATTTACCCCTTAAGCCTGGTGGTCCTCCAAGTGGGAGAGGTCGTTGAGGAGGGGGTACTGTCAGGGCTGGGCTCAGCCCTTCCTTCTCAGAGCTGGCCGCTGAGCTGTTGGCTAATTGCCAGCTCCTATCTCTCCACAGTTACTCAGCTATTGGTGATATCCTGCTCGTCAGTCCTGCCTAGTTAATCTATTCGGCCAAGTGGACTTCTGCCTTCACCTTGGTTTACATCACAGGAGACTATCTCCTGCATTCCTGTTTAAAGACTTGCTTTGCTGACATCCCTTCTGGCTCAAGATCCTGCTTGCTGTTCCACTACATTGATCGCTGACTGGCTTGGCTGACTATCCATTCCCTTTACTGAACTTTGGCTATGTTTTGACTACGTTTGTTCTTTTATTATTAATCAAGGGTGATTTAACTGTATTTCTGTCTCGGTCTGATTTTATGGTTTCTGACACTTTAGGTGGTGGTGGTGCCCTAAACCAAAAATATTGTTGGAAGCTAGCATCATCAAGATTGAGGAGGAATAGCATAGCGACTCAGCATACGCAGTCTTCAAGAGATCCCACATCCATAGAAAATTCAATCAGTTACATCAGCATCAGGTGCTTGATAACTGCTTATCCAAGACTGATTCATTTCTATGAATGTGAGCCTATCAATGGAGTCTGTGGACAGGCACACTCTATGATGCGTTACAAACCCTCCAGAAGCATGGAATGTGCATTCAGAAAGCATGCTGGATGCAGGACAGGCCACTCAATTGCATATAGAGCAAGTTCTGGCCAGTGGTCCATCCTCAAGACCCAGTAACCCAGTGGATGCTCTGTTGGAAAAGTCTCCAAGTCTGCTCTTGTCCCTAGATATTCCTGCACCATGTAATGCAGATGCTGGTGATGGTTGCTTGAACTGATCAGACCTTGGCGCTGAGGACTGAAAAATTGTCTAAAGGCATCAGTCAGCTGGGACACCTTCTCCACCGCTCTTCCCCTGACTGAACGAAGTCTCAGCAACACGTTGTCCAGCACCAGGAAATTGTAACCTCCCAGGGTCTGGAAATGCATTGCACAAACCTTTCTTCAAAGCCTCCTGAAGATGTTTAATCCTCTGCTCCCTCTGTAAAGGCAGAATGAGTTCTGCAACCTTACCCTTGTAACGTGGATCAAGAAGGGTTGTCAGCCAGTAATGATCCCTCACCTTGATACCACGAATCCTAGGGTCCTTTCGCAGGCTTTGCTGAATCAGGGAGGCCATGCAGCGTAAGTTTGCAGATGCATTTGATTCTGAGTCCTCTGGGTCACTAAGGATCACATGATCCATAACAACCTCCTCCTAACCAACTTCTTGGGTTTCTGGGGACTGAAAAAACATCCCTAGAAGACTGCTGCTGAGTGTTATCCTCCACGTCCATGCTGACACAATCCTCCTCCTCCTCTTCCTGTGTATTTGACGGGCCTGCAGGAATACTATCTGGATAAACAGGGCCTTGAGAAATAATGAAGTCCTCCTCTTCCTCCCGCTGTTCTGCCTCAAGTGCCCTGTCCATTATTCCATGAAGCGTGTGCTCCAACAGGAAGACAAGAGGGACAGTGTCACTGATGCATGCATTGTCGTTGCTCACCATCCTTGTGGCCTCCTCAAATGGTGACAGGACAGTGCATGCATCATTGATCAGTAGCCACTGGCATGGTGAAAAGAAGCCAAGCTCCGCTGACCCTGTCCTGGTGATACTCACACAGGTACTCATTGATGGCAGCATTGCCAACGTTGAGTTCCACCTGGTGGTCATGTCACAAATGAGGCGGTTGGTGGGCAGGTTGCATTCCCTTTAAATGTCAGCCAGCCAAGCACTGGCATTGTATGACCGGCGGAAATTACCACAAACTTTTCTGGCCTGCCTCAGGAAATCCTGTAAGCCTGGGTACCTGCTCAAGAATTGCTGCACCACCAAATTCAGTGAAGAAAATCCTGGATAGCCGCACTCTGGAGTGAAGACATCTTTATTGAAATAAAAATCCAAAATACAGTCAAATACAAGGAAAATGCAGGGTAGCGGATACGCTAACGCGTTTCACATCATCGGATGCTTATTCGTAGCCAAAGAGTGTTTGTGAGCTGCATCTCTCTCTGACCACCAAATTCAGGACATGTGCCAAACATGGAACATGGGTCAAGTGTCCCTGTCAGAGGGTGGAGAGAGGGTTGGTGCCATTGTCGCATACAACCATTCCTGGCTGAAGCTGGCATGGCGTCAACCACCTCTGAGCCTGCCCCTGCAGAGTTGATAGAATCTCTGCCTCAGTGTGGCTCCTGTCCCCTAAGCAGACCAGCAAGCACCGCATGGCATCTTTTTGCCTAAATGCTTGAGTAGCCCCTTGAACGCTTACGGAGCACCAATGGTTCAGAGGACAAATCTGCAGAAGAGGCCATAGAGAAAGAAGAAAAGGAGAGGGTGGAGGAGAGAGCTATGGCAGAATTACCACTAGCATTTTGGATGCGTGGTGGCAGAACAAGCTCCAACAATACTGAACCCTGTCCTGCATCCTTCCCAGCTGCCAGCTGAGTTACCCAGTGCATCGTGAAGGAAAGGTAATGTCCCTGCCCATGCTTGCTGGACCATGAGTCAGCGGTAATATGCACCTTACTGCTGACCGCCCTGTCTAACGAGGCTAAAACATTGCCTTCCACATGCCGGCAGAGAGCCCAAATGGCCTTCCATGAAAAGAAATGGCGCTTTGGAACCTGCCACTGAGGTACAGCACATTCCACAAATTCACGAAAGGGGGCATTGTCTACCATCTGAAAAGGCAGCAGTTGCAGTGCTAGCAATTTGGCCAGGCTAGCATTCAGACGCTGAGCATGTGGATGGCTGGGACTGAATTTCTTTTTAAGGTTCAGCAACTGAGGTAGGGAAATTTACCTGCTAAAATCACATGGTGGTGTACTGCTAACAGATTGGCTGCAAGTACTTGGGACACCTATTGCTATACCTTCATTCCTCTAAGTGCAGGTTTTTGAGAGGACTGGAGGTATAGTGGGGTTGGAGATCCCAGATGAGGAGCAAGGAGAAGTCTGCCTTTTTCTTTGATGTGGGTCTTTCAAGTGCTGTTGCCAACGGACTGCATGGGAGGTCGTCATATGTCTGGTCAAGCATGTGGTGCCCAAGCGGCTGCTGTTCTGGCCACGCTTGATCTACTTCAGACATAGGTTGCAAATAGGGATGAGCTTCGAGTTTGAGTCGAACTCATGTTCGACTCGAA